>NC_054884.1:35804837-36439070 GCF_018320785.1 Cheilinus undulatus | reverse complement strand
TCTGCTGTAAGTATAGGCCTATATCTGCTGTAAGTATAGGCCCTATATCTGCTGTAAGTATAGGCCCTATATCTGCTGTAAGTATAGGCCCATATATGCTGTAGGTTAAGGCCCATATCTGCTGTAAGTATAGGCCCATATCTGCTTTAAGTATCAGCCTATATCTGCTGTAATTATAGGCCTATATCTGCTGTAAGTATAGGCCTATATCTGCTGTAAGTATAGACAAATATCTGCTGTAAGCATAGGCCTATATCTGCTGTAAGTATAGACAAATATCTGCTGTAAGTATAGGCCTATATCTGCTGTAAGTATAGACAAATATCTGCTGTAAGTATAGGCCTATATCTGCTGTAAGTATAGGCCTATCTGCTGTAAGTATAGGCCTATATCTGCTGTAAGTATAGACAAATATCTGCTGTAAGTATAGGCCTATATCAGCTGTATGTATAGGCCTATATCTGCTGTAAGTATAGGCCTATATCTGCTGTAAGTATAGGCCCTATATCTGCTGTAAGTATAGGCCCTATATCTGCTGTAAGTATAGGCCCATATATGCTGTAGGTTAAGGCCCATATCTGCTGTAAGTATAGGCCCATATCTGCTTTAAGTATCAGCCTATTTCTGCTGTAAATATAGGCCTATATCTGCTGTAAGTATAGGCCTATATCTGGTGTAAGTATAGGCCTATATCTGCTGTAAGTATAGGCCTATATCTGCTGTAAGTATAGGCCTACATCTGCTGTAAGTATAGGCCTATATCTGCTGTAAATATAGGCACATATCTTCTGTAAGTATAGGCCTACATCTGCTGCAAGCAAAGGCCTATATCTTCTATATGTATACGCCTATATCTGCTCTAAGTATAGGCCTATATCTGCTGTAAATATAGGCACATATCTTCTGTAAGTATAGGCCTACATCTGCTGCAAGCAAAGGCCTATATCTTCTGTAGGTATAGGCCTATATCTGCTGTAAATATAGGCACATATCTTCTGTAAGTATAGGCCTACATCTGCTGCAAGCAAAGGCCTATATCTTCTGTATGTATACGCCTACATCTGCTCTAAGCATAGGCCTATATCTGCTGTAAATATAGGCACATATCTTCTGTAAGTATAGGCCTACATCTGCTGCAAGCAAAGGCCTATATCTTCTGTATGTATACGCATATATCTGCTGTAAGTATAGACAAATATCTGCTTTAAGTATAGGCCTATATCTGCTGTAAGTATAGACAAATATCTGCTGTAAGTATAGGCCTATATCTGCTGTAAGTATAGGCCTATATCTGCTGTAAGTATAGGCCTATATCTGCTGTAAGTATAGGCCTATCTGCTGTAAGTATAGGCCTATATCTGCTGTAAGTATAGACAAATATCTGCTGTAAGTATAGGCCTATATCTGCTGTATGTATAGGCCTATATCTGCTGTAAGTATAGGCCTATATCTGCTGTAAGTATAGGCCCTATATCTGCTGTAAGTATAGACAAATATCTGCTGTAAGTATAGGCCTATATCTGCTGTAAGTATAGGCCTATATCTGCTGTAAGTATAGACAAATATCTGCTGTAAGTATAGGCCTATATCTGCTGTAAGTATAGACAAATATCTGCTGTAAGTATAGGCCTATATCTGCTGTAAGTATAGGCCTATATCTGCTGTAAGTATAGACAAATATCTGCTGTAAGCATAGGCCTATATCTGCTGTAAGTATAGACAAATATCTGCTGTAAGTATAGGCCTATATCTGCTGTAAGTATAGGCCTATATCTGCTGTAAGTATAGGCCTATATCTGCTGTAAGTATAGGCCTATCTGCTGTAAGTATAGGCCTATATCTGCTGTAAGTATAGACAAATATCTGCTGTAAGTATAGGCCTATATCTGCTGTATGTATAGGCCTATATCTGCTGTAAGTATAGGCCTATATCTGCTGTAATTATAGGCCCTATATCTGCTGTAAGTATAGGCCCTATATCTGCTGTAAGTATAGGCCCATATATGCTGTAGGTTAAGGCCCATATCTGCTGTAAGTATAGGCCCATATCTGCTTTAAGTATCAGCCTATATCTGCTGTAATTATAGGCCTATATCTGCTGTAAGTATAGGCCTATATCTGCTGTAAGTATAGACAAATATCTGCTGTAAGCATAGGCCTATATCTGCTGTAAGTATAGACAAATATCTGCTGTAAGTATAGGCCTATATGTAAAGTATAGGCCTATATCTGCTGTAAGTATAGGCCTATATCTGCTGTAAGTATAGGCCTATCTGCTGTAAGTATAGGCCTATATCTGCTGTAAGTATAGACAAATATCTGCTGTAAGTATAGGCCTATATCTGCTGTATGTATAGGCCTATATCTGCTGTAAGTATAGGCCTATATCTGCTGTAAGTATAGGCCCTATATCTGCTGTAAGTATAGGCCCTATATCTGCTGTAAGTATAGGCCCATATATGCTGTAGGTTAAGGCCCATATCTGCTGTAAGTATAGGCCCATATCTGCTTTAAGTATCAGCCTATTTCTGCTGTAAATATAGGCCTATATCTGCTGTAAGTATAGGCCTATATCTGCTGTAAGTATAGGCCTATATCTGCTGTAAGTATAGGCCTATATCTGCTGTAAGTATAGGCCTACATCTGCTGTAAGTATAGGCCTATATCTGCTGTAAATATAGGCACATATCTTCTGTA
Organism: Cheilinus undulatus; assembly: GCF_018320785.1. Taxonomy (NCBI): domain Eukaryota; kingdom Metazoa; phylum Chordata; class Actinopteri; order Labriformes; family Labridae; genus Cheilinus; species Cheilinus undulatus. The sequence goes on along the minus strand of NC_054884.1, from coordinate 36,436,373 downwards.
AGTATAGGCCTACATCTGCTGCAAGCAAAGGCCTATATCTTCTATATGTATACGCCTATATCTGCTCTAAGTATAGGCCTATATCTGCTGTAAATATAGGCACATATCTTCTGTAAGTATAGGCCTACATCTGCTGCAAGCAAAGGCCTATATCTTCTGTAGGTATAGGCCTATATCTGCTGTAAATATAGGCACATATCTTCTGTAAGTATAGGCCTACATCTGCTGCAAGCAAAGGCCTATATCTTCTGTATGTATACGCCTACATCTGCTCTAAGCATAGGCCTATATCTGCTGTAAATATAGGCACATATCTTCTGTAAGTATAGGCCTACATCTGCTGCAAGCAAAGGCCTATATCTTCTGTATGTATACGCATATATCTGCTGTAAATATAGGCACATATCTCCTGTAAGTAAAGGCCTACATCTGCTGTAAGGATAGGCCTGTATCTTCTGTTTGTATATGCCTCAATCTGCTGTAAGTATAAGCTTATATCTTCTATAAGTATCAGCCCATATCTGTTGTAAATATTGCCCTATTTCTGCAATAAATATGTAAGGTATAAGCAGGTAAACAGAATATATCCCCTTTTTTTAGAGTTTTCCTACCTCTAAATAACGAGTATACCCAATCAGAAGTATTTAAATTAAGGTTATCCCAACTTCTGCTACCTTTTTCACTTTTTAATTTTGCACCACTACACCACTGCCTTTATGAGCTGGAATTATCAGCCAATATCATTTGTAAATATCAGCCCTTTATCTTTTGAAAATGTCATCCTAAATCCACGGTTAACAGCCTGTATGTAAATACCTGAAGATGTCAGCGGTTAATATTTGTCTATATCAGCTGTACATATAGTGTGTTCTCTCATAGAAAGGCTGTGTAGAGCTGGTTTATACAGGTTTAACTATGATTTAATGGACTAATTCTAAAGGGCACTTCCAATGAAGAAACTGGAGCTCACTAGTGAGTTCCTCAATCTTCAACAGAATCAAATTTCTTCAAATTTGACTTTGACGTAGATAGTCCAAGGGTTATTCCTTTAACCATATTAAACTGTAGAAAGTAACTCGTGTTCTCCAGCTTCTTCCTGCCTTTGAGAAGGAGTCCATTCAATCATCTTTATAACATCTTAGCTCTTCTTCTGGGAGCACCTGTCTCCACCTGTAGAAGAATGGAAGCACAAGAGACTCCTATCCTGGTTTATACAGGATCAAACCCCTCTCCTGGAGCTTGATCCAGATTATATTATGACCAAAGAACAGCACAGAGGGTTCATTTAGAGCACAGGGGACAGGTATAAGAGGCGGATAAGAGCAGTAATATGTTGCCTTTTACAGAGGCTTTTAAAACACTGGAGACCCTATTATAGCAGAAATCATGTGGGATAATTTGCACAGCATTTATTACCTGGATAATTTAGTCCATGTGGAAATGAACGTGAAGGAGTGAGTTTCTTATTTCAGCTGTGTTTGCATCATGGGTTTCCCTGCTGTATTTTTATTCTAACTCTTACTGTTGGGATTTCTTGGATTAAAAAAGATCTTCACAGTCTTCCTGGTTAATATTAATCAAGAAATCCTTCATTACCAGCTGTTAGATTAATGTAGAGACCTAAGTACAGCCATTGTTGACCCTGCTGTTGTGCAGATAGATTCTGATATCTACGATGCTACTCCAGCACACATGGTCAGGAAGAGAGCCTTTATCTGAGCAATGTGACGGCTTCCGACTCCAGCTTCTTTCTTCCTGTTTACCTCGGCCCTGCCTGCTCTGTCTGTAGAAACGGTAATATGCAAAGAATGTTCCGGGAAGTTGATATGGAAGGAAATTATTGCACAGCACTCCTCAGCCAAGACTGACAAAATACAGCAGGCACAATGAAAATGAATCTGCAGTGTTATCTGTTCATTGTTGACTTAAAGTTCTCTGTATCACACATATATATACTAGTGTTAATGTACCACATAACATGAAATGAAGCTGCAGAGCCGGTGTAACATGAGTGCTGCATGGTGGCCCTTAGGGGTCAGTATTTTGTTACAAAAACCAAGTTACCAACACTTGTGCAACATTTAGGAAAAATGCACAAAAATATCCAACAAATCCCAACTCATATGATTTATGTAGAAATTCATGCAATCCTTAGCATTACATCACATGTTTTCAAAGCCAGATACAGTCTTTTTGTGTGCATTTTCCATGTATTTTTGTTGCATTGGCTGCCACAACAGAGACACTATGAAAGATCCAATATGTATATTGTTGGATGTTATGTCAAAGACTGCTGCACAATAAGGAGAGCATGATCTGGTATTGAAAGCTGATGTTTTGTTGCTGTATCTCACACATGTTTTGTGCTGCTTACTTGTGATTGACAGCGATTCTCTCTTCCATTGGCTGCACATTCCCCGGGTAGGAACTCAGCCCCCCGATGCCTGTAACAGTGATTGTTTACATGGACTCAAGTATCCTGGTTTTGATCATATTCAGGATACTGTGTTGACAAGGGCTCAGAAATCAATCCATCCATTTTCTAAACCACTTATCCCTTTGTGGTTGCAGGTGGGCTGGAGCCGATCCCAGCTGTCATTGGGCGAGAGGGTACACCCTGGACTGGTCGCCAGTCAATCACAGGGCTGACATGTAGAGACAGACAACCAGGAACACTCACACCTATGGGCAATTTAGAGTCACCAATTAACCTAAAGAGTATGCCCCTGGTGGTGGGAGGAGGCCAGAGTACCTGGAGAGAACTCATGCACTAACCTGACACGCCAAATGGATGTGTTTCGCACATCCATCTGGTAAACCTCTCATACACAGCATTTTGGGGAAAGGGCAGAGCCTTTAAAAAAACTCAAAGGGTGATTGGATGAACGTTCTGTCTGTCACATCTTTACGGGCCAATCAGAGCAACAAAACACGTGATGTTGTTGTCCCAAACTGAAGTGCACTGCTACTAAGAGTATAACTTCATAGAGAGCTGCATAACGCGAGCCATGGTGACTGTAGACATGTCAGTACATGACTTTTGTCACTTTTGAAAAGCAAACAACTCACTGCTGTTCTTTTTTCTTCCTTTAAAGAAGAAATGCCACCAAGTTCTGATAAAACATATGCTTTAGCAGCGTCCATGCTAATGTCTTCCGCTGTTACTGCACCGGCCTCTTCTCACTGCTTGCATACATCACAACTCTGCCATGCCCGAAAGTACACAGGAAAATCTGGGGAATAATTTTTCCAGAGTAAAGAGTATTTTACTCAAAAATAGTAAAATTTACTCTTTTTTGAGTGTATTTATTACCAGCCACCACCAGAGTTGGAGTAAAAATACAGAGAATGCAGATAATTCTGCTGGAGTAAAACTTTAACCACAATCACTTAAGTTCCAGCTCAGCTGACATCACTCATGGCTGGTCACGGCTGCAGATTGTTAGCTGTCCCAGCTGCAGCTAATCCTTTGCAATCAAGACCGCCTCACCTGGTGATGAACTCTCAGACACCTGTGTACTACAGCTTCTTATCAGGTAACCTGGCTCCGCTTCAACCTTCGATAATCTAGTGATTTTTCAGTGACTTTTTTGCCTTCTCTAGCTCCATTTTGTCCTTTTTTTGCAGTGTCTCCATCGCACTGCCAGTGATTCTGCCAACCACCGGCCAGCTCAGCATCATTTGCATTATTGTTATCAAATAAACTTCTTAACCTCACTACCTCATCTCGTGCTCTGCTCCTGGGTCCTTGTCATATGTTTATCACAATCATTTCTGTAATACTAGAACACTAAGTCTACTACATATAAGCAAACCAAAACCTCCTTTGCTGTCATGCCCTTTATAGGTGCAAAGGCAGAATAATCTATTAAGAGGAAATGTAGCTCTTAATAAGGAAGATTAATCAATTTACAGTAAGATACAGTTCAACAAAAGCGTTACTCAATTGTAAATGGAGTAGAGTCGTTGTGTAATGAGTAGGAAACATTTCTAAAAGGAATGAAAAACAGCTCTGAAAGGACTAAATATCACTTAGTATTACGAAAAAACAGCTCTATAATGAGTAAACTAAGGTCTGTATTTCTCTGTAGTGAGTACAATTGCTGTAGAGTTGTTTTTATTGTGTTCATTATAGAGTACACAATCATCAATTAGAGTTAAATAAAAACCCTTTTAAGAGTAAAAACAACTCTAAAATCATTACTCTGCAAGCAGAGTGAATTTTACTGGGACCAAACGTTAGATTTTTCAGAGTAGAATTTTATTCAATTTGAGTAAAATTTACTCAGGTAAATTTACTGTGTACTTCCCCTCCACGCTGATGGGTCCTGTCACTTTCTAACCAGTCCAAAACGGTTCAGATGGGAGCTTCGCAAGATGGATTTGCCAGTAAGAAATGGAAACGGGCGAATCCCCCTGCTTTGCAAGGTTATGCATGCATGGGAAGAACATGCAAATTCCGCACAGAAAGGCCTGATTATTTGATGGTCACTCTGACTAAGCTTCAGAGATCCTGATCAAACTTCCAGAAGGACAACCATCACCACAGCCCTCCACTGATCTGGTCTTTACGGCAGAGTGGCTAGATGGAAGCCTCTCAGTGTAAGACACATGAAAATCTGCTTGGAGTTTGCAAAAAAGCACCTGAAGGACTCTCAGAGGGTCAGATATGATTCTCTGGTATGATGAAAACAAGATTAAACTGTTTGGCTCAATTCTAAACGTTATGTCTGGAGGAAACCAGGCACCACCTGCCCAATACCATCCCAACAGGGAAGCATGGTGGCAGCATCATGCTGTGGGGGGGGGGGGGGGCTTTTTAGCTGAAAAGATATCCTCAGTGCAGAGCTCAGAACTGACTGGGCTGGAGGTTCACCTTCCAACATGACAAGGACAAAACACAAACCCTGACTTGAAACCTATCCGACATCCCCGAGAAGACTTGAAGATGTCCACCGATGGTCCTCATCCATCCTGACTGAGCCTGAGATATTTGCAAAGAAGCATGGCAGAAAATCATTCATCACTGAAGTTTAAAACACTTCTTTAGAAAAAAAAAAAACGCAACATATTTACTAAAAACTTTGACTACATCCTGGTTAAGGAAGTGAGGACCCTAATATCCTTAGATTCTTATTTAAATGTCCTCTGACTTAAAGCCCCATTAAACTTTGTTTGCTGCTCCCAGAGTCTGAAATTGAATCAAACTTAAGCTGATGTATTTGTTCAGAGATTCACAAAATCCCATCATAAGACGAACAGCCAGTGTTGAAACTAATGTGTTTACGCAATCAAAATGTTAGAGGGGAATAAAACTTTCATTGTTGGCTCATTTCCAGCACAATCAGATCTCTGTGAGCCTCAAACCATGGCAACAAAAAGTGCATTCTTGGCAAGTTTGAAGGTGAAAAAGTTTGGAATCAAAGAGTAGGATGCAGGAAGAGCTGTACAAAATCCTCTCTCTACTTTTTGTGAATCAAAAAACGGAAACTGAGGATGAAAAGCCGCTGTCATCACCTCCTCCCGGCTACATCACGCCTCCTCCACAATCTCTTTAAAAACGCTCCCTCTTTTGTTTGTTTGTCTTTGTCTTTAGTGTTTCTCCTTGAAGGCTTTCTCTGTTTCATTTGTGCACAAAAAAGGGAGAGAAGCTGGGTGTAGAGAGAGCTTTCAATCTGCTCTGAATCAGGCATGATTACAGCCTTAATTACAGCTTTTTATACATGTGAGTTTGTATCAAAAATGACTTTTAAACATCCAAACCCATCCTTAAATTCATTGCACATCTAAGAGACACATTGCAGGATTATTGCATAACAAAGCAGCGCAGAGATAAGTTAAAATTTGAGTATTAAAATGAAGTGAATGGGGAAAGCAGCGTGTTGGAGGAGGGCGGGGCTGGGATTAAACACATTTAATCTGGACGTAGACACCGCTGCGTTACATAAATCCACTTAGAGCACAGATTACTGTTGGTAGTGAGGGGGAAATCCGATCACAATGAATCAGTGAGTCACAGACAGACGATGGTGTTGGAGAGAAGAGTTTTGTTTAGTGTGAAACCTGCAGAAGGATTCCTCTATGCTGCATGAGTGTGCATGCTCACAACCCTATCAATAATCATCCTGGGGTACCACAGCCTGCCCTCTCATACCTGCACTGATAGATCTACTGATATGTAATGGTTTTATAGGTAAAATAGATGGATTATGACAGAAACCCTGTGTCCTGAGACTATCACGGTCAGTATGAAATCACTGAGGACCTTCAGTAAACATGGAGATGAAATTCAAGCATAGAGTAATGCCATGCAATGAGAAGAAAAATGAGCAGCATGAAGCAAAGACCTAGAAAAACTCAAAGAGCTGAGAGTTGTGCACAGAAATTGATTCAATGCAAAATTGAAAAAAATTGCAAAAGTTAAAAAAGGTCCAAAAGAACAAAAGCTTAAAATGTCTGTGTTATTTATCATTTCATTTCATTAAATGAAGCATAAAGCCAGGCAGTCACTGTGTGATTTCAAGGCAATTTTGGAGCAGTCGAGGTGGAAAGTCCGCTCACACTGTGCAGCTGAATATGCAAGTCCATCACGCTCGATTTCTGTGATCATGTTGTTAAAAGTGAAACAAATGTCACTGGAGCTTCCTTTCAAAGTCTCAGACATGGAGGTCAAGAGCAGATCTATTTTCGTATAAAACAGCCAAATAATAACAAAAAGTCTGTCCTCTATCAATGGGAAGTCCAGCTATTTTTAGTGATCGGGTCTTTTAGTTCAGCAGAAATCAGAGCCAAGTGTTTCAGTTCCAAATGACCCTTCATCTGGCTTTGACAAAGTCAGCCAACAAGAATGTTTTGACTGTGACTGATAGATCTGCATTTGTTTCACTGAAATTATTCATTATACTAGGGCTGTTAGAAAATATCGATACACTTAAAGGGATGCTTCAACATTTGGGCAAATTCGCCCATTGCCATAATTCCTATAGTCTTAGTAATAGGTTCGTTACCTTCAGTTGTCGGTGCAAGCTGTTTTTAGATCGCCGCTGCCAAGTTCGGACCTGCTGTGCCAACTCAATGTAAGCAGACGGTATTCCGACTTTCCCTCATCAAACTTGAAATAATAACGTATACTTATGAAACGTTACGACACATGAAGCAAATACTCTGAACTGTTTCTTGAGTAAACCACTGGGCGGAGTGACACATTGCAGCAGCCATATCTGGAGTGTAGTTCCGGGTTTGCATTTAGCTTTAAAACATCTCCATCTCGTAATGTTCCATGATTATTTCATAGCGTGGTGAATGTGCAGGTCACAACTTGTCCACGAGAGCATTTGTTGGATTGTGTATTTGATGAGTTTGATGAGGGAAAGCCGGAATACAGTCTGCTTACATTGAGTTGGCACAGCAGGTCCGTTTATTTGTAAGGGCCTGCGCAGTCTTAATGTTAAGAATGACGGCTTCCATAATACAATTAAAATACGGTGGCCCTCCCCAAAACACAGTCCACCAGTCCTTAAAGCTGGATGTGACGATCAGCTCGTCTCCCATAGTCTTCCTCAGCAAACACCTTGTCATTACGTGATGACATAAAAACTGATATAACATGAAATATAAAAGACTGGAGTAAATTTACTCTATATTGACTTATTTTTCCCCTTTAAAAAATCCTGAAAGTGCATACATACATGTCATATCGCCAGATTCTGGCTAATACACAGCCCTACATTATAGGGTGCCAGCCTAGCCAAAAAGGCTACAGTCCTCATGCACCCATTGCAGGACTGATACCTGATACTAGTACTGTTTGGTGCATTAAAAAAAAAAACATTGTTAACATGACAGAGCTTGCGTTACACCAACCGGGACTGTCATGACCCTGTATTCAAATGCATGTACTTTGATATGGAGTTGGCCCCCTTTTGCAGCCTCCACTCTTTGAAGGCTTTCTACAAGACTTTGGAGTGTTTCTGTGGGAATTTGAGCCCATTCATTCTGCACAGCATTTATGGGGTCAGGCACTGGCTCGCAATCTCTGATCCAGTTCCCAAAGGTTGAGGTCAGGGCCAGTCATTTCTCATCAAACCATGTCTTTACAGTCCTTCTTTGTGCTCTGTGGCACAGTCATGTGGAACAGAAAAGAGTCTTCCTCAAACTGTTGCCATAAAGTTGGAAGCATAGCATTGTCCAAAATGTCTTGGAATGCTGAAGCATCAAGATTGGCCTTCACTGGTGATAAGGGGTCTAGCCCAAACCCTGAAACAGCCACATACCATTATCCCTCCTCCACCAGACTTCACAGTTGGCCCACAAACCCAGACTGACTGCCAAACATGAGGCTTGCATGCAGCTGCCCAGACATGGAAACCCATTCACGAAGCTCCTGCCGCACAGTTTTAGTGTTTACATTAATGCCAGTGGAAGTTCAGAGCTCTTCAGCCGAGCGTTGGTGACTTTTATGTTACTTAGAAATCGCTGACTCCACTCTGTGATTTGACATGGTCTTCTGCCTCATGGCTGAGTTGCTGTTGTTCCTAAACTCTTCCACTCTCTAATAATATCACTTACACTTGACTGTGGAATAGTCTCAAAGTCACTGAGCTCTTCAGAACGACCCATTTTATATCCTAAATGTTTGCAAATAGAGACTGCATGGTTAGGCAATGAATTTGGTACACCTGTGGCAAAGGATCTGATTGAAACACCTGAATTAAGAGGTGCAGAAAAAATACTTTTGTCCATATTGATAGGAGAATAAGGACATCAGACTGGCCTGAATTTGGGCAATCTGGTTCTGCTCTCATTGTGTGAGTGTGTGCAGCCAACATGCCAGAACGCCAGAGTCATGTGACTCAAATTTTGTGTCTGAATCATCTGGAAGTCGCACTGTGTGCACTTGACTTTAGACAGCCCAGGGGGCAGAGGGCCTTTCAGTGAGTGAGCCACATAGAAGGTCCTGATAAATGCTCTACAACTCAGTAAATGACTTAATGAAGCCATTTAGGGTGTGAATGAAAAACTTACGTTACAAAGCTTTGGGCTATGGCAACCCCCACAGTATCATGCATTACATCAAAGATGCAGAAAATGATGCTGCCAGGCTCAAAACAAGAGATTCAAAGCGAGCGCTGAAGCACAAAGCAACTTCAAAGGGATTGAAAATGACAGTGACACAAACCTTTTGTTAACTTAACTCTGTAAACAGAAGAGCCTGAGGACTGAGAGATTCAAAGACACGACAATAGATGGTACAGTAATTCACAATGACAGCAAAGAGACACAAATCGACCTCAGAGAGAAAGAAAACAGCCCAAAAATCAGGTGAAAGATATCGCTCTGGTTTGGAGATGTCACCTTTGTCTGTTATTGTTGGCTGCAGAATTTTTAAAGTTGTTCATTTTGTGCCTTCATTCAGCAGCAGCTATGGAGAGCACTGACTTTATTACTTTAGTTGAAACTCTTCTCCCTGTTTCAAAAGTTTCTAAATCACCTCTGGTTAAAAAGAACAGCAGCCGGAGCCAAGAACCGAAAAATAAACCAAAGAGGCTTTCCTGTTTCATCCTGAGAGCGTTGTTTGTGTAGATCTGAGACACTCGCAGGACTCATCTTGTGTTTCTTCTTCTCTCTGCAGAAAAAAGGGAAGATGCACTACCAGATCGCTGTGATCATAAACTTCCTGGGTCACTGCATCTCCATGGTGGCTCTGCTCATCGCCTTCTTCCTCTTCTTGTGTTTGAGGTGAGTGTCGCTCGGCGCCGTCGCCCCACAGGCCGCTGATAATCCTCGACGCATGATGTGACAGAAACGTCCTAAGATCCCGCGTTCAAAGCGCTCTCTCGCTCTTATTCAAAAACCGTTTGGTCATGGGATGAAACATTTCCTATCTCCATCCCGCAGATGTAAAGGGGTTTAGACGCCCACAAAAACTAGGGCACATTCCTCCTCTAATGGGAATAATATACCCGTCTCAGGAAGCAGAGAAAAAATACAACGTCAAAGTGCTCCTGCTGAGGCCTGCTGGGACGGTCAGCGGAGGTGGAGTGGATTTCTGTGACAAACCGCGAAGCAAACGGTGCGTTAACGAGAGAAAGGTCTTAGCACCCTCAACAGCCTGGGTCGTTATCGATCGGCCAGGCGCCCCGGGGAGTGAGAAAAGCGTGAAAGGGCACAGGGAGGAATAATAAATAGCCTTTTTACAGGACAGCGTTTATGCACAACCCGTGTTTGTGTGCCACAGTGGTTTACCGAGGACAAGTGTATAGGCCAGCTAAAAATGGCAGCAGGGCGGTGGAGGAGTTTGGCATTTATTGCTCACCTTTCTCACTTTATAATGAGATTGAGCTTCACTTAAGGAGAGGCTGCCACAGCCAAGAGGATGGAGAGAAAGGTTACCACTTCTGAGCGGTGTTAGTGTGACTGGAAGATAAAAGAATCCCTCAGGGAGGCTCTGAACGCACCACAATGGCATCTTTAGCTCCTGTATGGCAAATACCTGATTATAGCCAAGGCCACACATGAGGGTTGTAAGGTGGGGGCTTTCTGGGGCCCAGACAAACTTGGAGGTCAGCAAAATTGTGGTCAATTATAAAGTTTAGTTTAAACCTGATTAAAAAACAGTCTTATCAAAATAACAAAAAAGGAAATGTATTTATTTCTGCTGCTTTTTTTATGTAAACCCCTTTTGTTAAAGCAAAATGACCTTTAATTGGTGATGATGACAGTGTGGATTGGCACACTGAGCTGAAACATTAGCAAACTAATGTCAGATTTTGACGCTACCATGATGTGCACAAACGTCAGGATCCCGGTAATAAAGCAGAGGAAACAGAGACAACTTTGATGGAAAATTCTGACATTACTGTTTAAAGGGATACAAAAATATGAGGTGAACAGAGGTTAAAACTGGCAAAACAGGCAAAAGAAAAGCCAAAATTGATGAAAACCAGCAAAAAATGGTTTGAAAAGGGAAAGAAATGGGAAACACAGCAAAATGGGCAAAATAGGATACGAGTGCCAAAAATAAATGGCTAAATGGGTCAAAAGTGGCAAAAATTGGCTTAAAAAATTGCAAAAAAGGATGTTAAAAGTGGTAAAATATTTTTAAAAAACAGTGGCATAAATGGGCATAAAAAGTGCCAAAACAAGTTGCTTAAAAGGGTGAAGAACAACAAAATTTGGATCAGAAGTGGCAAAACAGTTGTAAAAAATGAAGGTAAAGTGGCAAAAATTGGTTAAAAGAGGAAAAAGTGGATAAAATACACCAAAAAACTGAATAACAGTGGCATAAAGGGGAAATGGACAGGGAAAGGGACAAATGGAAGTAAAAATTTGGTTAAAAGTTGTAAAGAAGTTTAAAAACAGTGGCGTAAATGGGTTAAAAGTGAGAACAAGTAGGAAAAAAGGGGGGAAACAGCACCACGAAACTGAATAATAGTGATACAAAGGGCAAAGAAAAGCAGAAACTGGTTCAGTTGCAAAAAAGTAGCAAAATTCATGAAATGGTGTTATAAAAGTGGCAAAACTGGCATAATTGGGCATGAAGTGGCTTGCTTTGATTTTCCTCTTGAAGCTAGCCATTGCAGCATTCGTTTATGCTGTCCCTGCGTTTGAGTCCCTTATGGAAGTGTTTCTGTTGAGCCTAGAACAATTAATCCACACCAATATATCAACGCTGAATATCTTTTCATTCATTTTTAATCCATTTTCAATCATTTTTTTCTGCTAGCTGCTAATGCTAGCAGTTATATTGTGTCGCCGAAATGCTTAGCTAGGGCCTGACAGCCAATGGCAGACTGTTCCCTTGTTGCATGTGTCAAACTGTGCATGCCTTAACTCTTAATTCATGGTGGAGAAGGCCTGAGAGAAAAAGACACAGCGAGGCTGTGATGTGGCCCTCTGTGTCTCTGCAGACAGGGACTGCATGGCGAAATGGTACAAATGCAGGTAACACAAAAAGCACAAGGACTTTCTTTGTAAATATGTTACATTTTAAAGCCTTATTATTTCACTTTTTGGTCCTGGAGAACAAAAGAAAGCCCTTAGCCATCCCTGCTTACTGTGTGAAATACATACAAATTCATAAGTTTGATTTCCATTTAGTTTTTCTTTTTTCTTTAATGTCCCATAACTTTATGAAAATTAAAATGACATTACTGCAGCACACATAATCTTAAAGCCCAGGTTGTCCTGAAGAAAAAGAGGTTCAGAGCCTGGCTGTGCACCACAGCGTTGATGATTTTCAAACTTTTTAAGATGATAAGTCCAGGTGAGATGCAATGGTAAAATAGCTCAGGACTCAAAGGGTTAATAGGGCTGTCAAACTATTAAACTTTTGCAAATATGATGTAAGTGTTTTATTTAAAGACTGGTAGCCAGTGCACTCAAAGTGCCGTACAGTTATCAGGTCTAGTTCGCCATCACGCAGAGCTCTAAGTGTCATTTCCTCTAAGAGGAAACCACATGAGGAGTCAGAGAGCCACAAAACCAGCAATCAATGACTCACAAACTCTACCTGCTGAGCCGCTGTCGTCACTCTTTGTTCAGTTAATGGATCCAAATACTGGGATGTCTTGGTAGAACAACTCTTACCTCAAAAGCTGCGTTTCCATCAGGCGGTCCAGATTGATTGGTTATGGTTCAGTACACCAAACCCCAAAATAGTATGCATTTCCTCAGACACCCATGCCCTCACTTGGTGGGTGGGCTGGCGAGGCTGTGCGTGTAACGTCACTGCGATTCTGCTGTTCTAACTGCTGAGTTGAAGTAGGGATGGCAGACACCTGTTGAACTGGGTTTAAAGTGGCAAAAATAGATTGGAAAGTGATGAAAAGTGGCCAACATGTGGAAAAATTAAGTGGGAAAAGTTGTTAAAAAGTGACACAAATAAATACTCTCAACATTAGAACACAATAATAGTTTGACACACTTTTCAGCTCCAAAATGAGAGAACTGTCAGCCAGGATGCCAGCAGCAATGCCACTGATAAAACACACATGCATTGATATCAATAAATCACAACTGAGGACGGCCTGTTCTCTGGGTTTGTCAGGGGCCCAGCCAGTTCTGTGTGCAGATTTACTTGTTATGTGTTTTTTTTAAAACATGACTTTGATTGCAGCATTAATCTCACTAAATGAGCATGTTTTTATTTTACATTTAACTATTTTATGCAACCGTTTTCTTAAAAATGGGCAAAATATGCAATTTAAAGTAATTTTAAAAATATTCTTAGGGTTTTTTAAGGCATCTGACAATGGCCTCTCAGTGTTCATGACCCCCAAGGAGGTCCCGCCCCCGGTCTAGACCAGTGGTCCTCAACTGGTCCGGTATCAGGACTCCCCACCACCTCTTTATGAGAACTTGAAACTTAAATGTCCAAAAATGTTAGGCAAATTCCTATAATGAAAACTGTTGCAGTTTGGGCCCTTTATGTTGGAAAACATGACAGAGCAAACAGACGTGTTTTAAATATAGACAAGCATGCATGCATGTATTTGATTTCACTTCAGTGTCCGATGACAGCATGGAAACTTTCCGGAGGAATGCCGTCATTATCCTGGGAAAATCAGTTCTATTATCTAGGAAAACCTTGAGAAAAAGACCAAAATTTTGTTCTCTTTGCATAAAAACTTCAGAAAAATACAATGTATGGATGCTCTGTTTGTCCACTCAGGGCTTCTGTACATCCTAGACTCTTTCCATCTTTTTGAGACCCAGTGGAAACAGCTTTCAGCCCAATTTTGGGTCCCAGCACACCAGTTTTGAACCACTGGTCTAGAAAGAAAAAGAAAGCAATAGAGAAGGCTGACAGTATGATTAATTGCATGCTGCAGAGGCAAATTACCAGATTTCCTCTGCAAACACTCCTGATGAGCGTTATATTTCACTGTTAATTAAAAATAAGGCGAGGCTTGATCTGTAGAAGACAGCAAAGAGATAAGAACAAAACTGTCCTTAAAAAGTGCTGAACTCTAAATTTGTCATTCTAAAGCAGAAAAGTGTTTTTCAGCCAGCTTTCATAAAAATTTGCAAACGTTACATTAAGATGCCACTGCAGTAATAGAGGCTTGTCAGATTTGTCTGAAGATCTTTAAAGAACATTTTTTTGCATTTACACAGATGTCCCGTCAGTTTTAATGGTAGATGTAGTCAGTTTAAGAACTAAATCCATCATGGCGTGCTATACTGGTGAAGAAAGCGGCGTTTTGCTGCTCACAGAGCCGTGCCATCAGTGCTGACATGTACCGGCATCCTTTGTGCACATGCAGCTGCAGCCTTGTCGTGAATTTGCTTGACTACGTATCTATAATTGGATATCCTGTCAGCCAAAACACTCTTAAATGTATCATAAATGATACGTCTCATAATTTCTGTCATGTTCAGCAGCTTGTGTTGTAGTTTTAAAGCCCGTTTAAATGACAGGCAGAGATGGAGATGAGAAATCTTTGTTGAAACAGAGTTCAGTTCATCTGGACCACGTCAACGGTCAGCTGACGTCTCCGATGACGCAGAGACAGAAGATTTTGCAGCTTGACTGAGCCGCTCCTAGAGACACGGAGAACACCAGCAACAAAACGGGCGTTTGACACACAAAGTCAGATAGAGATGAGGGTGAAAATCAGAGCAAGTCTTGGAGAGGGTTTGAGTGTTCTCTCTGTGACCAGGTATCGTCTCCTGAGGCTGTTTTACACCGAATGTTACTTAATGTTTGAAAGCTCAGTGAAAGGTCACAGAGCGCACAGAAAGATGTAGAAATCAGGGTGTTTTTAACCCTTAAAGCTTTGATCATGTGGTGATTTTACTGTATAGGAGACAGTTTTAATCACTGCTGTTGCTGCTTACTGGTGTAGCTTAAAAATGAGAAAGTCTGACATGTAATTATAGCAGCACTTTTATTCAACAAATCATCATTTGTGACTCCTGATTGCAGCTCTGGTTGATTTCCCTTCTCATATTTTGTCTGCACAAAAAGACTGTCTTCTTGAATGTTAGAAAAGGTGATGAAGTGCCCTCTGTAGCGGTCCAATATGCAAAAAAAAGCACGATGCAGCCACAGAGACTGCTCCAAATTCTAGAGGAAGGTTTTGGAAATGTTTCAACATAAATGCAACACGACTTTGTGCACACAGACATCCTGCTGCATGCAGCTGGTGGCTCTCAGGCTGCTTGAATCCTCCTCTGCTTGCACCTCTGACTCTAATCAACAAAGCAGAGACTTTCACACAGCTGCGCATCTCTGTGTGCTGATTATTCAGGCAGAAGAGTTAGAGGCGTCTTGTTGAAGGGTGGTCACACACTGGATGATAGACAAATCTTTGCTGGTTTTAAAAACTCAGGAGACTTTAGGCAGAATGACACTTTTATCTGATTTTTTACAAACCCTGAACCAAAGCTGGCAAAATGAGAAAAAAAAAATAGAATAAAGGGATTTGCAAGTTTGCAGAGCCTAAACCTATATGCTATTGAAAAAAGCAGCTCAAACTGATACGCTTTAGTGTTTGTAGGACATATGCACAAATTCTGAATTTGATGCATGCAGCATGTTCCAAAAAAGTTGGGTCAGGAGTTTGTTACGTCACCTCTTCTTCTAACAACACTCTCTGTAACAGTCTTATCAGCATGCGAGCACCATATGTAAGGTTGAATTGCAAAGCATCACACACTGACTGTCCACACTGTACTTGTTAAAAATGTATTGCTCTGCCTGGCACATTTCAGTTTTTCCTTGTTAAAAATATGCTAACTGTCCCTTTTATTTTGAGTGCAGACAAACTGAAGTGCAGTGCTTTGTAACATAGCTGTGAGCACAATGCTCAGTCACAGGTGTGGATGTTATTTATGCACAACCAAGCTTACAAGCTCTGTAAATGAGGGAGCTAAAGAAAATCCAGGAACAGTTCCTGTAAGACACCCCTGGTGCCTCCTCATCTCCCTCTTTCCTTGCTCCTGTCCATCTCAATACAAGCATTAGAGAGGAAATTAGGAACAGAGAGACAGGAGAAAAACTCTGAGCCACATCATGCTGCATTGCTCGCTAGAAATCAACATCCTTCTGCTGATATTGCTGACACTGGCTAATGTAGAGTCCAGTTAGGACTCGGTGTAAGCATCTAAGGACTGAAGATAGTTATCGATGAAGAAATTCTTATTTTTGCTTTGGTCGACTGGTTTTTCAGGGCTACTAACTATTTGTAGCTCATGAGACTGATAACTGATATCTGGAATCGATATGCATTTATTATGACGTACATAAGACACTGCACAGAGCATCACAGTAGCAGCAGGAAAACAGGAAGTGGTGCCATACACTTTCTCTGTGACACTGGCACCCAGGCTCAAAGGGATATTTCAGTATTTTTTAACTTGAGTCATATGAGGTACCTAGCAGTAGTGGTGGAATTAGCCTCCTGGGATTTTAGTGAGCATTGCTCCTTTAAGAAGGACTGTACTGGCCAGGAAGCTAGGCTTTACAGCGCCACAGATGGGTACAGTTTCTCTGTGGAATTTAGCCTTTTTTTTGTAATAGTAGGCCACAAAACAATGTTGCTCAAACTAACGCACTATTGAAAAGTTTTGAAGCATGTTTATTTTTTACCCAGAAGGGCTATTTGCAATGAAAGAGGAAGCCAAACCCTGCTTTGCAAAATGGTAACAAAAACACAGAGGCCTTCTAGGTAAAAAATTAACATGCTTGAAAAGTTTTCAAAAGTTTGTATGTTTGAGTCAACATTGTTTTGTGGCCCATTTTTACCAAAAACTCGTTAAAGTCCACTGAGAAACTGTACCCATCTGTTACGCTGTATAACCTAGCTTCCTGGCCGGTACTGCTGCTAGGTAGCTCATACTGCCCAACTTCAAAACCACTGATTACATGAAGCCAATCCAGTTGTATTTTATGTAGAATATGTAGGGAATTTGGTGAGACTAGGGAGAGTGAAAACAAGCCAGAACAGAAGACAAGCCTTGCAGTGAAGCCAAAGTAGATCACTTTTGATTAAAAAATGCAGGTATCGATAATCAGCCAAACACCAAATACCAGCCTCAATACTCAATAATCAGTTGACCCCTAATGTAAATCTTAAGTTGCTCAAAAGTGCAGGGAGTCTTCTCTCTTAATGCACCACACATTTCTTTGGTAGAGAGGTCTGGATTGCATGCAGGTCCATCTAGGACTAGCTCTTTTTCATTGTGAAGCCAGGCTGTTGGAACTCCTGCAGAATGTCTTGGCATTTTCTCGCCAAAATATGCAGGGACGTCTCTGAAAAAGATGTCTAGTTGGAAGCATACAAAACCCCTGTGTTACTCTCAGTATTAATGCTACCTTCACCGATGTGCAGGTGACCCACTCCATGGGCACCAATACACCCACACGCCATCACAGATGCTGGCTGAACTTTGTGCTGAGAACAGCCCGGATGGTCCTTTTCCTCTTTGGCCAGCAGTACTCAACTGACTCGTCAGACCCCAGCAGACTTTTTTCCTCCATCTTTACCGCAAGTAAAGTTCTCAGTGGAGCTCTTTGCTCTGTAATAGAGCACTGTGGCCTAGTTCTGAAACCACGCCTGTAGTAACTGCCTCTTTCTCTCAGATGATGCTGATTGGTCTGGCCATTCTCTAACCTGATGGCAGACATGAAATCTATTTAATCCACTGGCTAATGGGTAATGTTTGCGTGCAACATGTCGTTGTAGACAGCTCCTGGTCTGCTCACTCTCACTGGCTGTTGTCTGTCAGTGGCAGTCTGCATAAACATGAAACATTTTTGATCTTTGTTTGAGATCAGGGAGCCTCCACCTCCATCAGGAGCAGTAAAATCTTATTTGCATGGACACCACACACCTAAGGATTGTGTGGACAAATAATTGGCTGTGACAAGCGTCAAATTGTATGCAAATCATCAGCTGTTTGGTCAGTCTAGAAGAGCTCCCAGCACTCAATAAACACAAGAATAAAGGATTTTAACTTATCTTGAACTCTCCTCTTAGCCTCTCAGTCAGAAACAATCTGATCAAACAAATTTGATCCCACAGTTCATGTTCACCTTCACCGACACCTCCATCACTTGCTCCGTTACGTCACACGGATGTCGAGGACATTAACACTTTGGAAATTGGATTTGAAATGTAAACGAGGTTTTTTGCCAAATCCACGCACCCCTGACCCTGATGACGCTGAAGCGGCAACGGCCACCACAGAGCAACAATGCCTGTTTTGAATATGAAGGCCACAAAAAAATCATATTTGATCTGCAGGATGACTCATCGTATGCAGGGAGCAACAAAAAGCACTAAAACCTGCCTTCATCGCTGATATTCAGCATATGATTTATGAATGATGAGTGTTTATTGCTACCTAAGGGTAGAACTGAAAAGTCAGTGGAACAGAGAGAAACAGGTGGAAAAACTGATAAAGTATGAATGAAATAAAAACATGAAATCAGACTTATAGATGACATTTAAAATGCACAGGATACACACCAACACACATCACCTTTGACTCTACATGAGAATAACAAATATCTGTGCTTCACAATCTGAATTTATAATGTGCATCACTCCTTACTGCAGCATAATGCATGTCATTTCTAACAAAAACCCCGACTGAACCAGTGATTTCATCCAATTAGAAGCAAACATTTAATATCCACTACAGATGCTGAAAATATAATGCAGTCCTTATCTTTTGGAATCATTATGACCAGCACTACATCCATGTCCCACTTTGGACAGAACTGATGTCTTACTTCATCTTCTTTCACTCCTGTAAGCACATATGCACACTGCCCTGCAGTCTCACGCCTTTATATGGGCATAAAGTGGACGTTTCTTTATGCTAATTAGGAAAATGTGCACATGCTTCCAGCTCAGGAGCACCTGGTATTTGTCAGCGTAAGAACACAGGAGTGCCTTCTGTGTTTGCACACTGCCCTGCAGTCTCACGCCCTTATATGGGCATAAATGGGGTGGTTCTTTATGATAATGAGTAAATAAAAGGGGAATGTGCTTCCAGCTTAGGAGCACCTGGTATTTGTCAACGTAAGAACACAGGAGTTCCTTATGTATTTGCACACTGCCCTGCAGTCTCATGCCCTTATATGGGCATAAAGGGGATGTTTTTCTGCACTCTATCCACCAATAATCTCCACTGTCAATGGCTACGGCAGCATTTGCATGTCAAGCTCAGGTTACGACTGTGCATGCATGCAACCTTATTTGCCTTGTCGCTCTGATTGGCCCATATTGAATGTGACAGAATGTTCATTCGACCACCTTCTGAGAAATTTTTTTGAAAGGTCCCTCCCTTCCCAGACGAGGCATTTGGGAAGTTTCCCAGATGTATGTGAAATAATTCCATTGAAAGGATATATGAAGCCATCTATCAGGTGTGTCAGGCATGTGCTACAGGCACATCTGTGTTTGTACACTGACCTGTAGTCGCTTGCCCTTATATGGGCATAAATTGGGTGTTTCTCTACGCTAATGAGGACAGATGTGCACGTGCCTCTGTCTAAGGAGAGCTTTGTATTTGTCGAGTTAAGAACACAGGTGCATGCACAGGAAGAACATGCAACTCTGCACAGAAAGGAACCTTCTTGCTGTGAGGAAACAGCGCTAACCCCTGCACTGTATGCTTCCTGCGCCAGGGAGATGAAAGAAAAGGAGAGACATATCCTTCCAATAAAATCACTTTTTTTGCCACATTTTTTTCACCAACATGAAAATGTCTTCATGACTGGGTTTTAGTTCCTGAGTCTAGAATCAAGGTTATATGTTAATAGTTCAGACCTGGTGTTATGTTTATATCCCCATGTTGATGATGTTAATGTCCTTTTATCAGTCTCTCTTCAGTTTTTAATTGCTTTGCAGTCCTTTAATTTCTTTTGTAATTGACTCACCTTCATTGTGAATGATGGTTGCCCTACAGTAATTTATCAAAATGATACATTATGTGTGGAGAGCACGTTTATTATGATCGTCATGAGCTATGAGTGCAGGACAGCATCTGCAGCAAGCTGCAGAAAACCATTACAACAAAAGCATAACAAGCTTTAGTTTTATCAGGAGACATCACACCTCAATCAATGCTTTTACTGAAGAGACACAGGGGACTTCTGCCTGACTCTTCTGTTCGCTCTCTCTCTCTCTTGTATCCGCCTAATGGTGATGATATACAGATTAAAAGAAGCTCAACAAGTGTATGGGAAACAAATGGATATGAATTATGAAAAATTGATGATATTTCCCTTTCTAAGAGCCACGTAAACCTCTATAGATTGTGCTTATTGCAGATATAGAACACAGTAAAAGTCTATTCCAGTGTTTATTGACTGCTCTAGCCTAAAAGACCCACCATGAAATCCTTTATGAAGTTTCATAGACACATAATGGCGAGACGTTAGGCCTCGTTTTTAAATGGCTCTGTTAGTCATTATGGCTGCAGGGGCTGCAGAAATATTTTCACAACCTTATTTTTTGTTGCAAACATTGATCGGTAATGACTCAAACGTCTGATCTAATTTCAGTTCATTTTTCTAAGTTCAATGTTCATCTGTTCTCTCAGGCTTCAGCCTGTCTCAGTGCTGCAGCTACATGTTTATATCTTAATGTTCCCTCAGGGTTCATTAGAGTCTCCTCTCATCTTATCTCATGATAATACATAAAATCAGGTTAATGTAGACGTAGCGTATGTAGTAAATGGATATTGTACAGTAGGGATACGTATATGAAGGAGCCCCCCAGGGGTCATTACAAGGATTTTATGAGGTCTTCTATGGCGTCCCTTTGGTTTTGCACCGCCTCACAATCTTTTTGCTACCTTTTCTGTTTTCTTTCTCTCCTTTTGAGCTGAAATGACTCCCTGACCATCTCTCCCAGTTCAACACACCAGTATGAACTGGATCTAGAAACTAGATAGTTACTATATAGCTAGAGACAGATCTGAACTCTGCCTCTGGTTTTAAAGGGAGAGCTGCACTTGTGCTTTACTTGAGTGTATCCATTTAATGTGTTTTCATTCATTTACCATTCAAACCATTAATCCCAGACTGAGAATATTAATGCAAAATGCATACGTGAACTGTTTAATTTTGACATACTGTAAAAGATTAAGGCACCCAGCTGTGTGCATGAATCAAAATCAGCCCCACAGGATGCAACATTCAAGTAATAACCACCTTCATGCATCATCATCTATTGTAGAGCATCATTAAGTACGGGTTTTTCTATACAGTCAAAGTCAAAGCTGGCTCATGGAGAGCTCCAGGGAGGTTACAGAGAGGAGTGAACAGCTCCCCCTTCAGTGTAGGAGCAGGCTGAACTCAGAGAAGCAGAGGACTGCATCTGACACATGATGCTTACCTGCAATTTCCACATACAGTCATGGACGAAAGTATTGGAACCCCTGGAAATTTTCCAGAAAATCACAGAAATTGTTGCATTAACAAATTTTTTTGGTATGCACACGTTTATTTCCTCTATGTGCTTTGGAACAACACAAAAAACAGAAGAAAAAGCCAAAATTGACATAATTTACACAAAACTCAAAAAATGGGCCAGACAAAATTATTGGCACCCTTTTAAAACTGTGGGTAAATCATTTTATTTCAAGCATGTGGTGCTCATTTAAACTCACCTGTGGCAGTAACAGGTGCTGGCAATCTAGAAATCACACCTGAAGCCAGTTAGAATGTCTATAAGTTGACTCAACCTTTATGTTGTGTGCCTGTGTGTGTCACACCAAGCATGGAGAAGAGAAAGAAGAGCCCAGAATTGTCTGAGGGCTTAAGAAGCAAAATTATAGAAAAATATGAACAATCTCAAGGTTACAAGACCATCTCCATAGATCTAGAAATTCCTTTGTGCACTGTGTGTAATATAATCAAGAAGTTTCTAACACATGGAGCTGTGGCTAATCTCCCTGGCCGTGGACAGAAGAGAAAAACTGACAAAAGAATGCAACGCAGGATAGTTGGAATGGTGGATGAACATCCTCAGTCAACTTCCACACAAATTCAGGCTGTCCTGCAGATTCAGGGTAGAAAAGTGTAAGCTGGGACCATACGTGGTCATCTGAATGAGATGAAGCGCTATGGCAGGAGACCGAGAAGAACCCCACTGCTGACAAAGAGACATAAAAAAAAGCCAGACTGGAGTTTGCAAAAATGTTCCTGAGTAAGCCTCTATCCTTCTGGGAGAACATTTTGTGGACAGATGAGACTAAGATAGAGCTTTCTGGAAAAGCAGGTCATTCTACTGTTTACAGAAAACAGAATGAGGCCTACAAAGAAAAGAACACAGTACCTACAGTCAAACACGATGGAGGTTCAAAGATGTTTTGGGGTTGCTTTGCTGCCTCTGGCACCGGGTGTCTTGACTGTGTGCAAGGAATCATGAAATCTGGAGACAATCAGAAGATTTTGGGCCGCATTGTAGAGCCTATTGTCAGGAAGCTGGGTCTGGGTCAGAGGTCATGGGTGTTCCAGCAGGACAGTGACCCCAGACATACCTAAAAAAGCACCAAGAAATGGTTGGAGACAAAGCTGGAGAGTTCTGAAGTGGTCAGCAATGAGTCCGGATCTAAATCCCATTGAACACCTATGAAGACATTTCAAAATTGCTGTTGCACGAAGGCACCCTTCAAATCTGAGAGACCTGGAGCAGTTTGCAAAAGAAAAGTGGTCCAAAATTCCAGTTTAGAGGTATAAGAAGCTTGTTGATGGTTATAGGAAGTGATTGGTTTCAGTTATTTTTTCCCAAGGGTGTGCAACCACATATGAAGTTGAGGGTGCCAAATATTTTGTCCGCCTCATTTTTTGAGTTTTGTGTAAAATTATATAAATTTTGGCTTTTTTCTTCTGCTTTTTCTGTGTTGTTACAATGCACATAAATGAAATCAACATGTGTATATTTAAAACATTTGTAATAGTAACAACATTTTTGTGAGAAAAGGTGTAT
Organism: Cheilinus undulatus; assembly: GCF_018320785.1. Classification (NCBI taxonomy): domain Eukaryota; kingdom Metazoa; phylum Chordata; class Actinopteri; order Labriformes; family Labridae; genus Cheilinus; species Cheilinus undulatus. The sequence goes on along the minus strand of NC_054884.1, from coordinate 36,413,421 downwards.
TTTCCGGAAAAATTCCAGGAGTGCCAATACTTTGGTCTGTTACTGTATACTCTAAATCGTATCAAATAATGTATGGTATATCTTAACACATCACAGCAACATTGTATCCTGTTATAAATCCTATTGTATCATATAACACATGCGTTAGCATATCGCAAATCATGTAACGTACAGTTTATAATATGGTATAGCCCGGGGGTGCCCAAATTTTTTCCAGTTAGGACCCACGTTTGTACGTGGCAGCAGTGACGTAGAGGTGCTTTGGTGAACGTCACAGCAGAGCCCACCCACAAGTCCATCACAACCCTCCCTCCCCAAAACACGTAGAGTACCTCACAATCTCTGTATATTAACATGTATAATGTACTATAAATGAAGGGAAAAATATGGTTCTGTCATTGAAATAATTCCCCCTAGAAAATACGTTTCAATGGTTGGTTCCACAGTTTTTCTTCTGGTTGTCTTCGTACGACAGAGGAGCCATGTTGTAGAGATCAGGATATTCTGACACCAACATTATGAGCTCCTCCATTGTTTGCTTTGAACTATACTTCTGGACTATAACACTATAGTACGCTCAATTTAATGGCTGACAAGGCAAGGAGACAATCACCTTCAGGTTTTTGGGGATGTCACTCGGATTTCAGGGGGCCCTATACGGCCCGAGCCGCCACTGGCTCCGCCCCTGGAATATTATTGGTACTGCTATTTGCTGCTGAAACCTCTCAGGGAGTTAGAAAACAAGATATTGTTTTTATTTTGGATGCCTGCACAGTTTAGCCTTTTTTTACTGACATGAAACATTTGAATAAGTCTCCTGTAACAGGAAAGAGCATGATAATTAACACAGAGACCCACGATGAGGACGAAAGCACTTTTTCTTCACAGTTTTCACTGTTTCTTCTCTCTTAATTAACACACATCAGAGGGGCTCATGCTGTGACCCTGCTGGCAGGACGCCCAGGGCAGGACGTGAGGTCACACAGCGACTTTAAACCGCTGCTGTTTGATAAAAGCTCCAGAAACAGTGGGACACAATGAGGAGAAAAAAGCAGCTTGTTTCTGAGATCTAACTCTTTATATTTGGTTGTTTGTGTGCCCTGAGGGCTGCTTTGTTGTGACGTTATTAGATGTCTGATTGTTCAGAACTTTGCTGCTTATTCATGCAGCTGCTAATGCAGATGTTAGGAGCTGCATGGTTCATTAAGATAAAGCTCTGGAAAACTGGTCTGCTCAGCACAAAGCCAGTGTGAGTGACACCTTATTAAAAATGGATGCATGCTTAAAAAATAAATCACGTCATTCATGGTCAGCCGAGGAGAAAGCTGCTAATGACGCCGTCAGCCGGTGACGACAAACCCGGCTGACATTCCTCTCATCCAGGCAGGTTTGTTGCGTCCACTCAGCCTGCCGTGTGCTGCTATTTTCACCCGCTCGCTCCAAGGCGGTTAAGCACATTTTAATTGTATCCTCAGGTCCATTTATTTACAGCATCAACAGAAACATCCGAGAATCAGGAGGTGACACAAACAAGAGTGGGAATAAAATGTTACTTCATATTATATTAAGGGTGGGAGTGGTGGGAGATGTTCCTCCGAGCCTAAATCTCTTCATTATTCATGTTCATCATCTTTATTTTCTGCTTTTACAAAGCTCTCTTTAAGGATGATCTCACAGATGAGTAATATCTGAATACAGTGAGTTTAAAACACCATCAAACAGCAGGAAGAGATATTTAATTCAGATGCTTCCCACTACTAATGTTTTCTTTTACATTATTCTTTTATTATCATTCATTTCACCGGCAGTAAAGGTTGAAATAGAAGCATAAACGTGGGTTTTATTCCCCCTCTGCTTGTCTTACAGGAGCATCCGCTGCCTGAGAAACATCATCCACTGGAACCTCATCGCCGCCTTCATCCTGAGGAACGCCACGTGGTTCATCGTCCAGCTCACCATGAGTCCAAAGGTGCACGAAAGTAACGTGGTACGTGGCACTTTCATTATCCTTTTACGTGTTCTTTTATTTTGTAGATTACCTTTATGTGAAAGGACTGCTTTTTTGTCCCTTTGCAGTACTGAATGTATTTATTTATTTGTTTTTGTCAGTGTTGACTTGTTTATTCTGAATCAAACATTTACAGTTTTAAGGCTCATTTATGCTTTACATTAGAAAAACATTTAGATATCGACAGAAGGTGACGCAGTGGTAAAGAGTCATTGTTATTGTTGTAAAATAAGTCTTGTCCTGTTAATTTGCTCTTATTGCTGTTATTCATATGTGGCTGTTCTGGGCAGGAGGAGCTGGGGTGGAGGAAGGCTGTTAAAAGTGGCCTGGAGAGGGAAGCCAGATTAGAGCAGTTTAAATATGGCTGCAAATATGGCAGCATGTTGTATAAATATGGATGTAGTGTGCCTTGAAATATTGTGCTTGATCTTAATTGTGCCTTGGGAAAAAAAAAGGTGGAAAACCGCTGATCTATAGTATCCAAGTCAGACTTACCATGAGCTACCTGAGTGTAAAACAACAGATTAAGCTCCTGTCGAAAGTAAAAGGTCACAAGATATCCACCTTTTTTATGTTTTTTTTTTTTTTTAGAAGAACCTAATTTAATCACAATCTCTGCCAAGAATACTACAGTACCCACGATTCGAGAGTGTCACAGCGACTGAGGACCAGAGGTTGCGGCTGGACTCCTTTGTGACAGCTTCTGTTTGGTGCAGTTTTTGGGTATCATTGGCAAGACTGTGTGTCTAATGCTGATGTAGATAAAGCAGCAAATATGGGTTATGACAGGAAAAAAGTGGCAAAAAAATTGGTAGTATATGGCAAAAATGGGCAAAGTGGTGGAAATTGGCAGAAATGAGTGGTGAAAGGGGTTAAAGAGGGGCAGCAATTGGTTAAAAGAGGCAAAAATGGGTTTGAATAGGCAAAAAAGGGATAAAGCTGTAAATATGGGTTAAGATAGGAGAAAAGTGTCAAAAAATGGGTTTGAATTGGCAAAAAAGGGACAAAGCAGCAAATGTGGTTAAGACAGGACAAAAGTAGAAAAAATGGGTAGCAAAAATGGTGAAAAGTGGTAAAATAAGTGACAGAAATGGGTTGAAAGTAGAAAAAGTAATTTATGAAGTGACAAAAATTAGCTAATACTTATATTAATGGGTCTAACAATGGTGAAAAGTGGTTAAAACGTGGCAAAAATTGGTTTAAATTGGCAAAAGGGGCTGCTAAAGTGGTAAAACGGTTAAAAGTAGGAAAAGTTGGAGTAAAATGGTCAGTTGTTAAAATGGCAAAGTTAAAAAGTTGCAACAATGGGTCTAAAGTGGCATAAATTGGCAGAAATAAGTGGTAAAAATGGTTAAAGAGAAGCAAGAATTGGTTGAAAGTGGTAAAAATGGATGAACAGTGGCGTACAGGGATAAAGCAGCAGATGTTGGTTTAGACAGGATGAAAGTGGCAAAAATGGGTATTAAAAATGGTGAAAAGTGGTTAAAAAAGTGGCAAAAATTGGCAAAGTGGCAAAATTGGCAGAAACAAATGGTAAAAGTGGTTAAAGAGTGGCAGCAATTGGTTAAAAAGTTGCAAAATTGGGTTTGAATTAGCAAAAAAAAGGGGTAAAGCAGCGAATGTGGATTAAGACAGGTCAAACATGGCAAAAATGGGTAGCAAAAATAGTGAAAAGTTGTTAAAAAGTGGCAAAAATTAGCTGTTACTATGGTGAAAACAGTTCAAAAGTAGCAGATATTGGCTTAAAGTGGCAAAAATTGGTTTAATGTAGAAACAAATTTGGTGGAAAAAGTGATGAAAAGCAGTTAATAAGTGTCATAAATAAATAATTTGAATGATTTGAACATCAGAACCCAATAATAGCTTGACACACTGTTAGCCAGGATGCTAGCACCAATGTTATCTAATAGCATGTCTCAATATCATCAGTAAGTCACACCTGGGTAGGTTTCAGTTCTCTGGGTTTTTCAGGGTTCCAGCAAATTCACCACATGCTAAGTGCAGGTTTGGGGGCAGCTGTGTGCTTTGCGGAGGGGTCACCTGGGATGATAGCAGGAGAGATGGGGCACAGGCCTGGAAGATGGCCATCGGGGGGCCAGAGCAGTACAGGACCAAACGAGCATATGCTCCAATACCTGGTCACCTCCAGTAACCATGGAAATGTCTGCCACGCCCACAAATGAAGACTGTTGATGACATCCATCATGCTGCTGTAGTGCCCATATTTCTGCTCATTCTCATGAAGCTTTAGCAACCTAACAAACCGTTTAGGGCAGAGCAGCAAAACTAAAAAAGAAGTTAGTTGTTGGAGACGTATTTCTGATGTTAGCTCACCTGGGAACAGGGTGTGTTTGGACAGAGTAGCAACCAAGAAGTTGTGGTGGCCTGAGTGAGACAGCGACTTCTACTCAGTCGTCTTGTTAGAGTTGTGATAAAATTCCTACAAATCATTCATAGAGGCTGGGATTATATTCTGTTCTGTTGTTCTTAATCACACATCATCCTGTTGCTTAAAACTGCCACTAAAGCCCACTGTGGATTAATCCGCTGCTAAAAATAGACCCTGAATGAAGGCAGTGAGTCATGTTTGGTAAATGCCAGAAATGTCCCGTCTGTTTAGAGACTCTCTGTTCTTGTTTGAGAAAATAAACACAATATTTGTGAGTCATATTTTAAAGTCTGCATGCTAATGGATACAGTGAACTGACAGAAGAGTTCTAAGAAGTTGAAGACATCTGAGAGATTGACTTTAAAACTTTTGTTTTCATTGTTTTGATGAGAGTTATTGGCAGAGAAGTAAAAATAGAATAAAAGCAGCCTTGTTCCTCAGAAAGTTCACATCAACCTGCCAGTGTATGCTTTATTTGTGATGCATAAGGTAGAAATAATCATGTTAAAATAAGACAGATTTAATGAATGCTTATTCTTCCTGAAGACAGCTTGACACTTTTCTTCTTTGGCATAAGTAAGAATTCTCCATGGTGCCTTCAAAGATCACTCTCATGAGTGTGCTGCTCCGTTCATGCACTGCAGATAACAGGTGTCAAATTAAAGAAAAAAAGTGCCATAATGTGATTCAGTAAGGTGTTATGTCCCCATGAGCATCCCGAGCAGATTGATTCCTCCTTGTTATAGATTCTCCACGGTCCGTAGAGACCATTGGAGGGAGGAGCGTCATGTCACAGCATTGGAGTCACATTAATTTGAAACCAGCGTGGCACTACCAGACCTGTACCAACCTTGTGACCTCTCAGTGATGGAGAAAAGACTGGCTGAGCCATTATAATTCCACACTGAGGGTAAGAAATACTCAGGGTGGTTGGTGTTGCTTTAAACCAATCAGTTTTGTCTCATGGCAGGCAGTCATAGCGAGCTTGTTATGTGAAAAAATTTGCATGATTTGAGGCGAGAACTGGTGTTGAAATGGCAGAAAAGAAACAAGTGAGGCTGCCCTATGGCTCCATTCAAACCCCTGTTATATCCTGAGACCTGTGGATTTACAAAAGAACAAAATGAAACCAACAGGGACTGTAATGAAATCTTCAGAACAGCCCATTTAGGATCACAAATGTTTGCAAATGGAGACTGCATGGTTAGGAGATGATTTTATACACCTGTGGCAACAGGTCTGATTGAAACACACAAATTCAGTAATTAAGAGGTGTAGCAAAAATACCTTTATCATATAGTTGTATCTTATAGGATAAAATCACCCAGTGATGATGTTTTCCCCCTTGTATCCCAAAGGTTAACTGTTTTAATGTTCTTTTTGTAGGTGTGGTGTCGTCTTGTCACCGCCTCCTTCAACTATTTCCACTCCACCAACTTCTTCTGGATGTTTGGCGAGGGCTGTTACCTCCACACCGCCATCGTGCTCACCTACTCCACCGACAAGCTTCGCAAGTGGATGTTCATCTGCATCGGCTGGTGTACGTACACAAACTGCCAACTTACTTTACTTAACACTTTTACACCTTTCAGAAATTTGTGCTGAAACAAGCAGATTTTCTCAGATTTTCCCCTGATGATGTCATGTGGGCAGTCAGCCCCGCCCCCAAGTTCAGTTGTCTGACAGGTTCTGTTTAAGGGATTCTGGATTCAGCAGGCCTGGGTGTGGAAACTGAGCTCAGATTTCCACAAGACTTGGTTTAATCACAGTTAATTCATGATTTAACAATGAATGTGGGGACTTTGAGTCTCCAGTGAATGACAGTGAGAGCCATTATCCACAGATGGGGAAAAATTGGGACAGTGGTGCACCTTTGGTAGAAGTGGGTCGCCTACAAATTACCTCCAAGAGTGAATAGATGACCCAGAATCCTCCAATGTGGCTGAACTGAAAAAATTCTGCAAAGAAGAGAAGGACACAATTCCTCCAAATCGATGTGAAAGACACATTGCCAGATATCACAAATGCTTGTTTGCAGTTGTTGCTGCCAAGGGTGGAACAACCAATTCCTCAAGGGGCAATGATTTTTTATGCAAGTAGGTTTGGATGGCTTTTTTCTCTTAATAGATGAAATTATTATTTAAAACTGCATTTTGTATTGACTTGGGTTATGTTTGGTCAATACTGACATTTGTTTGGTGATCTGAAACACTTAAGTGTGACAAATATGCCAAAAGTAAGAAATCAGGAAGTGGACAAATACGCTCTTCTTTCACCCAAAATTGGACAAAAAAATTTCAGATCTTTTTCTGTTAGAAACATTTTTATGTGTTCACAAACGAAAAGATAAAGTGGGCTAAATGTGGTTAAAATTTGTTTATAAGGCTAGCAGTTTCCCTCAGCTTCCAGTCTTTATGCTAAACTAACCACTTAGCTTCCAGCCTTGTAAGACAGATATGACAATATTATGAAGTTTCTGCTTTACCCTTTTTGAAAAGTGATAGATTTGTCTAAAAAGTGTTTGTGACAGTCCGTCCAGTTCAGACAGATTTCAGCTCGATGGAACGAACTAAAGGTCTGGAATAAATTTCCAGAACAATGGCGATGTTTGACTGGATGGAGACAGCATGATTTCAGACGGCAGCCTGGAAATCTATTGGTGTGGGGTTCACTGACACCCTGTTTCACACTGTCAGACTAAACTATGTGCTGCTGAGATTAGGTGTATTGTGCCAGCTGGATTACATTTCCCTCAGGGCAGAGTGAGGCCTCTGCGTGAAGAGGAGATGGCAGCGTGGCTGTGAAGACATAAATAAGATCAAATTTTATTTGCTCCGCTTGGCTTTAGCCTGGCCTTCAAAAGCAAAAGAATTATGAATGCAGAGAGGTGTGGACGAGAGAGGCGAAGAACACAACAAATCATATTCTCAAGGCTGTAAGAGTCGATTCTGCTGAGCAGTATCGTGACACTAATTACAGTATTGTGCTAATGAAGTGGAGTGTGTTCAGGGATGAGAGACCTGGAGTGTGGCGTGGCAGCTGGCGAGGTCCTCCTGGTCTCTTTAGTGCCATTTTGATGTAAGTAATGGGTGTTTATCATTCTTATTATACTCCGATAAGTCAGTAACTCAACGATCACTGTGCATTAGCATCAAGCAGAGTCCAGCTTTTCTTTTATTCACAAAGAAAATTTCAGATGGTGACAAGCCTTGGCCTGCATCTGTGGATCTCAGCACACAGGCAGAGATTGGTTTTGACAGAGCTTGGCAGGCGTGTGGTGCCGGGCTGACAAAATAAAGAAAAAAAAACACGCACACAAGGAGTTTATAGTGCAGCGTAAAATCCCTGGAGTCACATTTTCTGATGTGAATAAGAGAAAGATGAAAGAAGAGAGTGTCACTTTGTCTCTTTTCTCTCCACAGGTATACCGTTCCCCATAATTGTAGCGTGGGCCATTGGGAAGCTGTATTACGACAATGAGAAGTAAGCCCTTTGTTGTGTTTCCTGATGAGTGATTGTTCTTGATATTCAAAGAGACGCCCGGTAATAAAAGGACAAGGGCAAAGTCAAACTGCATCACGTTAAAGAGATGAACGTCTATTATTAACCTGCTGTAATCAAATCCAGATCTTGCGATATTTTAAATTACACATAAGCCCCGCAGAGTCTTTCACTGTGATTGAAGTGCTTCATGCTGGATTGATATGTAGGCTCTGTTGGACCACTTAGATCAGGTGAAGACTACATCATAAGAAATTTTTTAAATTTTTTTTTATTTCTGCAAGTTGAAGAGATGGTGAGATTTCTCACCTCTTTGGAGTCAGGCCATAAAAAAATATAAATTACAGCATGCTGATCCTTTAAGATAATAGTGACGTCACAATCAGCGTGAGTCACAGCAGCTCCAGCGGCTAAGTGGCAGAAATCAGCGAGGAGCGAGAAGTCTGGGAAGTGTTGGTCATTTCTTGGTGAGCAGCAGTGTTAATTTTTGAAGCTATTTTTAATTTTATTCATAGTTTTAGTCTTTAAATAAAATGAATTTTAGTTTAGTCACATTTTAGTCATTTCTATCCTTTAAATAGTCTAGTTTTAGTCGACGAACACTCAAAACATTTTTGTCTAGTTTTAGTCCATAAACGTCCTCACATTTTAGTCTTTACTTTAGTCCAAGCATTTATTCTCTTGCCTAAATCTGGTACCAGATCATGATAGTGTGTTCTCTGTACCCTGCCAAACCTCCCTGCTCTCTACAGCTGAGAGGTAGAATAGCTACAGATACATTGCATTTTGACAGATTTACACACAGTGGAGAAATATCACGGATTTCAAATGCCAGCCAAAAACTACATTACCTTTTAGTTAATTTAGTTTTAGTCATCTTGACAAAAACTTCATTTTGTCAGTTTTAGTCATCACAGATATACTTTTGTTGCTCTTAGTCTAGTTTTTGTCATGGAAAAAAAGGCTGTTGACGAACATTTTTAGTCATAGTTTTAGCCGGTGAGGTTGACGCTGGTAGGCAGTACGCATGCAACTCAGATAACTAGAATATCATGACACAACTCTTTTGTTCCCATCATGCACAACCAAAATTCCAATAAAGCTGGGACGTTGTGCAACCACTTGCAAATCAGTGTTAATTTTGTTGACTAAAACTATGTTCGTCCACATGTTCGTCCTGCAGTCCAGGTAAATAATACCCAGGAGTGTTGAGCAGATAAAACCCACATGAAACTAGAATGGGACAACATTCCTCTCCCCTCACTTCTCAAACATTTAACAACTGTTGTTAAAAGAAGAGGGGATGATAGAGAACGGTAAGCATGGCCCTGTCCCTGCTTTTTTGAGACGTGTTGCTGCCATCAAATTCAAAATGATCTATCTTTTTAATGAAATGGTAAGATGTTGTTTATGTTCTTCTTTGAATGAAATGTGGGTTTATTTGTGGGTAGATTTGCAAATGATACTGTTCAGTTTTTTATAAGATTACAAAGCGCCCAAACTTTTTTAGAATTGGAGTTGTAATCCAAAAAGTTAAACTTCTGTGTATTCTTGATTTATCACACATGACAGCAGCTCACTCCACTCTTCCTGATTATGCATTGTTTTTCACACCTCAGTGCCAAAGGTACTAAATAAACTGTGAGGTTTTTGGTCTTTGGAATGAATTTGTAGGAAATATGAATTATCCACAACAGCAGCAGACCCGTCCTGTGTAATCTCAGGAGAAGACCTGATCCATAATTAAATATTTCAGGAAGTATTGCTGAAATGATCTGTTCTATTTAGATTTCCTGAGCAGAAACCTGACTTATTCTTCATCCTCCAGATAGAGGCACTAATTTGAATAAAATCAGTGGAATAAAATCACAATTATTGGAAATAGTCTCATTACTTGGGCAGGTGGTTTCATTTGCTCTGAGAAAATGAGGTTTTTAGGATCTAATTATAAATGGAAACAACTCTGTAACACATTCGGGGTAAATTACTGCCTGGGAAACATGTTTTTAAACCCCTGAGAGCAGAAAATGAAATGAATTCCTGCACATGGAGCTCAGAAGTGAACTCTTTAGGAGGAATGATGATTGACAGAGTAAATACATCTCTGTGTGACTGATTGCTCGTGTTGACGTTGCAGATGCTGGTTCGGGAAGCGAGCGGGAGTCTACACAGACTACATCTACCAGGGTCCCATGATTCTTGTGCTGGTGGTAAGAGATCTTTGTATTTTTGTCCCTCAGCAGGCTGCATAATAAAACCTGCTCACACAATTAGTCTTCATTATGTCTCTGAGGCGGCTGGCAGGAGAGAAATGCTGGAAACCTCAACACATTCTTCATGTGAGCAGAGATGAATGTGAAGCTTTAATGTGTTACCTATCAGGGTTTAAATCTCTGCATTGGCCAACTTGAGGTGATCATTTTTGGAAAATGCAGACTGAAATCCAAGAATCTGTTCAGGCTAGTTTTTACCTACGAAGAGTTATGTCTGTCATTGGGTTGTTTCCATACCTGCAGGGGAAGTTTGTCAAGCTTTTATTACACATCTTCATCAGGATTGATCCGTTGTGAAGTCTGCCTCCTATTAATTTTAGTGAAGAGCTGTCTCAATGAGACTTAAAATGGCACAAAAAAGGCAAGAGTTCCATAAGGACTGAAATGCACCACACACACTTACATTTCTAAGCTTTAACCTGGGAAAAATATGATAAAAGCCATTAATGTGGTACATGTAGGGCTAACAGGGATCTTTCAACAAGGTCAAGGTACAACAATGATAGCTGTCACACTTACATGTTTCATATCATCAAACAAAGGGTTAGGGTTAGGTCATTTTGGTAGACTGGCCCCTTAAACCAAACCAAACCACGGTGAGAGCCATTATCCACAAATGAAGAAAACTTGAAACAGTGGTGAACCTTCCAAAGAGTGGCCAGCCTAACAAAACGACTCTAAGACCGCATAAACGACTCATCCAGGAGGTCATAAAAGAACCCAGAACAACATCCAAAGACCTGCAGGCCTCACTTGATTAGGCTAGCCCATCCTACCATCCACTGTGTCTACATTTGTGGATAATGGCTCTCACCATGGTTCACTGGCATTCCAAGCCCCCCCAAGTTGTTCAATCATGAGTTAACTGTGATTAACCACATTTTTGAAAAGCTAAGTTCAGGTTCAAACCAAACCGTGCTGAGAGCCATTATCCACAAATGGAGAAAACTTGGGACAGGGATGAAGCTTCCCAGGAGGTTCACCATTGCCTACCAGGAAAAAAATGAATAAGCATGACATTTTCAGGCTCTGTGTCCCATCAAAAATCTATAAAACTCTTAAATGCCCCTTCCTTTCAATGGGACATACTAGTCTATGTCAAGACTGTTGCTATTAACCAATTCAAAATTACAACTAACGTACTCCACATCCAGGGCTTACTGCTTTGTCAGTGCGTGTGTCATTCAGTCTCCATTTGCTGACTGTAACATCAGGAAGGCTAGCTGTCGTTGTAGAAGAGAAGTCAGTGTTTTCTTTGGAGCTGCAGGAGAGGAAAAACTTTCTTCAGAAAGTACCAGGCAATGAATATGCTGCTCTAGAGCAGGTCTGAAACCTTGTTTGCAGAGCAGCCCTCGTCTCCAGTGTGAAAACTGTTCATTAGATTACTGCACCACTTAGACCTACTTACCTACTTTTGGTCCCAGTTTGGCTTTTTATGTGGGATAAGTAATGCCAAAAATGGAGGAAAGAAAACTGGCACTCAAATGAGCTAGTTTCTGTGGCTCACTTTTAAGAGTTGTTCCGTAGTACAGGCTGGTTTGTGAACGGCAGATCATCGCCCCCAGTTGATGACCACACAAGGTTTATTCAGTTAATGGTACACCCTGTTTCCATTAAAAGCATGTTTGTAGCAAAGTTAGGGTTTTTTTAATATGTTAAAGGGGGTCATCTAGCATCTTAGCTCAGTGCAAGACTCCTCAAGACTCTTGTCTCCCTTAGATAACCCTAGAAGTTCTGCACATTTTTTATAAAGTGTAGGGATCATACCCAATGTAACAGCTGACCTTCATCTGGCATTCAGGATCATGTGATGCAAACAGCCTATATGCAGTGTGTTTCTGTTATATTAGTTTTCTGGGTTTGTGTGCCTTTGCCTGCTGACTTCTGTTGGGGTTTTTCGTTTTGTTTCCTAGAGTCTGAAATCATTTGTGTTGTTGGTTTACTCTCACCAACCATCGTAGAACCAATCTCCCCGTAGACAGCTCGGAGGAGAGCCAATCCAACGTCTTAGAGTGGACAGTGACCAGCTGCCGTCCTCTCCTCCAGCCTTTAGAGTGTCTCTGTGTTATTGTGACTCCTCCTCACCCCTCCACAACTGACATGATGCCAGACACCCAGCTCTGCGGCAGAGCTCGTGTCAATGATCCTGCAGATTTTAGAGATTGGCTGGGGACTCAGCTCGGCTTCTTGTACAAGCTTTAGTCATCTCTGGGCTGGACTGCCTAACTCCCTCCTGGCATGACTTCCAAAATACCCTCCTCAGTCATTATCCACTCGCCTGCCCTTACACTCCCCTATCTCTGCTGTCTGTGCCTCTTTTTTGGGTGATTTCTCTGCTTAGTTGGGCTTTTTCTCTCCCTGTTGGCTTCAGTGGTGGACTGACCTTCCTATCCTTGTCAGAAACAGCACATTCACTTATCTTCTCTCCTAGGTTGAAAAAGTCATCTCACCAAAAGGCAGCATGTCTGCTCCCCCCTTAAGCTCTCATCTGCCGGTTTCAATCTCTCTCTGCCTCTTTCATAAAAATTTTTCGACATCCTTGCTTTCAGTAGCAACTTTTCTCTCAGGCTTTTATCTCTTTGCCTGACACTTGATCTTTCAGGATCATTGGCAGGTCACCAGAACATTTCTGAAGTCTCATCCATGTCTGAACTCTCCTCTCTTATCAAAGTAACGTCAGCGGTATTCTGATGTACACTTAAGAGGATGCTGAATATGTGAACATAATGCAGGTGCTTAAGGAGCTCCTCTGGGATTGCAGCGCGTCAATTTGAGCCAAAATGAGGTCAGGTGGACCTGGAAAATGTTCCTACAGCAATTTTGAGTCCTCTTTTAACTTCATCCACACCTGTTACACCTGGTTTATGCTTCGGCATCAAATCTATGCTTCAACACTGAACAATTTGCAGAGGCCTCTGAACGTAGCCTGCATGTACCACCTCAGAAATTTAACTACAGGTTGAAACAGCACAAACCACAAGGCATGTGATTTCTCAGCTGTGTAGCACTGGTGACTGCCACTCACTGAGCAATGTCTGCAGGCATTTGTGTGCACGCTGGTGTGAGATAAATGGCTGCAGATGGCAGTACAAATGGTCAGTCTTTTTGCTGACACCTGACATGCATTTACCTCATCCACGCCCCTCTGATTGGCAGGGCGAGCTTGAATACAAATACAGTTAGTTCCCCTAGAATAAAGCATTCTGTACATATGAGGTGAGTTTCTTCATAGAAATGCTAAACCAGTCCTTTACTTTGAAAGCATGGATTTATCTTCCTTGAGACAATGTGGACATGCACACACTGTAATGACATTATTAGAAAGTGGAAGCGTTTAGGAACAACAGCAACTCAGCCATGAAGTGGAATCATTTTCAGGGAAATGTCAGCCCTGCGATTGACTGGCTACCAGTCCAGGGTGTACCCTGCCTTTCACCCAATGACAGCTGGGATAGGTTCCAGCCCCCCTGTGACCCCCAACTGGATAAACGGTATAGAAAATGGATGGATGGATTCATAACATTTTTCTATATGTGTGCATTTTTACCTCAAAGGAGTCCTGAGGATGCAAAACGTATCAATGACATGAAAGCATAAAAAACATTGAAAATGTTACTAAAAAGAAAAGTTCTTGCAAAAATTCTCATCACAAGCTTTAACACAGCCAAAAAATAAAAAATATAAAAGTTGAGAAAAATGCAAAAGTGCCAGAATGGGGTGTAAAACAAGGAGGAGGCAGGGCTCTTGGGGCATGGAGGCTCACCTGATCAGGATAGTTGTTTTTGTTGCCTCTGTTATTCTACTTTATTTCCCAATCGTGGCTGGTAGATCAGGCAAATCACTGAATACTGCACTGCACAGTACCGCATTAAGCATGATTGGCGTGAAACTGCATGGTATGATTGCTTTTTTCTCCACTCAGACATATTTTTCCCATCACTGTATGCACCAAGCAATGGCATCTGAACCATAATGATCCAAGATGAACTCAACTACCATTACACCCCTAGTGGATCTGGTTATTCTCTATTTTATCCTGTTAACCAATCCTTAAAGAGTCCAGCAAACAAGCATTGATGTTACTAACATTTATGCCTGTATTGCCACAGTCTCCAGCAGCTGTTTTGTGTTGCCCAAGTTTTTTGGGGGCTTTTAATGAACCCAGAGACGAGGGCTAATCGTCCTCCTGCACAGACTTCCTCTTTTGATGCTGTTTACATAAAAAGGAGCTGGAGTTCAGAGCAGAGTCTTAGCTGCAGATATTTGTTAATAGAGATTAATTAGAGTTAAATCATCCGTAGATGATTGCCTGTTAGCTGCAGGATCAGGAGTAGAAGTGTATGTCAATCAGCATTAATGATTTCTCTCCACAAAAAGTACAAATAAAAATGGATCAGACTTACTGAAGTCCGTTATGATGACTCGTTTCTACATAGTGCACAGGCAGCCCCTTAGTTTTAGCTCAGCTGTATCAAAGAAAAACAAAGTTTTGAACATTTTATTCAAAGAAACCCAAAAATCAAAGCATTCCACACTTAACAGTAAGACTTGTGCTCTTCTCAAACCCTTTTCCCAGCATTTTTATGTGTTTGTCATCGCACCGATGCGTTCTTTTATCACACTGTACACAAAAATGTTTTCCTTCCTGCAGCCAAATCCCCCTGAAACCCTCGCGGACAATAAAGACTACAAACAGAAACCGGAGCTCATCCAACACCAGAAATGGCCTCATTGGTCTGCAGATTTACATGCAGAATCTGTTTATAGAGATCAGCACCGCCAAAGCCAGATACAACTCAGTCCTCAGTGCCGTGGAGCTTCAGTGTCATCCAAGAAATATGGACACTGAGTAACATCTCCAAACACACTTTAGTTAATTTTTAAACCCACTCACGCCACGCTGCTGCCATAAAAAGAGCTGGAACAAACATCCAGAACCTTCTGTGCACTGCTCACACAAAAAACAACCAAACTGACGTCAGTTTAATTGTTTCAGGTTGCAATCACTCAAGCGCTTTGTTTAAACCCTGAACAGGGTGTTCTTAAGTTCATACATGCTGATCAGAGTCTGACAGCCTGAGAGCAGACAACGCCGCACGGCAGTCAGGGGCCAGCCCGGCAGGTTGGGGACCTGGAGACAGGCTTTACTGTCACGCTTTCTCAGTTATTGTGTTGTTTTGCTAAAGAAAGCCTGGCGGGATTAAAGGGATATTTCAGTGTTTTTGAAGTTGGATTGTATAAGGCAGTAGTTCTCAACATGGGGGTCATGAGACACTGAGAGGGGGTCACCAGATGCCTTCCAAAAACAAAGAATATTTTTACATGATTTCAAATTGTATATCTACACATTTTGATCAGAAATAAAGGCATAAAATCCTCTGTCCATCTTCTACCTTATCCTGGGTCGGGTCAGGGTGGTGGAGTAAGTCAGCCCTGCCCGCCACCTGGTCTCAAATGCACCCGACCCTCATGCCCTTCCTTACCGGTGGTGAACCCACAGGGTGGTGCTTCCATGTTGGTTCGTTGGGCTGAGCCTGACAAGGCCCAACGAATAGAACGACGACATCTGGTGAGAAGCCCAGACACCAGATGCCCGCCATCGTGCTACCCCACCCCCAGGTCTTGCTCCAGGGGGGCACCCCTTTGACCCTATTACAGACGAGGTAGCTCGAGTCTGTTGGGTCTGTGTCATGAGGGTTATACTGAATTGCTCTTTGTCTGGACCCGGGACCAATTTGCCTTTGGAGACCCTTCCAGGAGCTAATGCAGTTAATCTAGATCTAAAGCACAGATTTAATGCTCTATTTATGAACCTTATTTAATCATGAATGACTGATGGTCGTACAAAATATACAAGTTAAACAATAAAATTAATTCTGTTGAACAGTCACAGATGTGTTTATGCAGAGTACCAATCTTAAAGCAATAAAATCAAATTTCAGCCAATAATCTCAAGTTGTAGTTTGTTTAAGCATTTATTATGGCAACATAACATGTTTGGAATCAGGCTCCGACTTCATCCCTCCTCGCAGATTTTACATACAGAATTTGAGGAGTAATAAGATAACAGCTTCGACCTTCAGTTGGAGGTGGGATGCTGGGGTGGAGGTGGGTTGAAAGCGAGAGCACAGCGCTGATCCATGGCAGAGCAGAGGAGAGACCAGAAGTCTTGAGCTTAAAGGGGACCTATTTTACCCTTTAAAGACAAGTTTATATTGGTGTCAGAGGTCCCCAAAACATGCCTGTGAAGTTTGTTGCTGAAAAAAACACTCCACTATTTTATTTCTGCATGTCTATAAACCCCTCTGTGTCAGCTCTGCTCAGAACAAGCTGTTTGTGTCTGTGGCTTTAAATGTTACTGAACTGTCTGACTCCGCCCCTGACCACGCCCCTCTAAGGAATGGATGTGGCTCTCCTGATCCTCCTCCCTGCTGCCAGCTGAGAGGAGGATCAGAAGAGGAGGGGGGAACTTTCTCCCAAGCGGGGAGGGCCAACCGAACCTGGGGGTGGGGCTAACTCTCCACATGACATCATGAGGGGGAAATCTGAGAACGGCTTGTTTCAGCACACATTTTCTGAAAGGTGGAGAAAGAGAGGGGGTGACTGAATGGATTTTTCTGATTCTTGGGGGGCTGTGGACAGGCAGGGGCACATATTTTGTTAGAAAAGTCTGAAAAAGTGATTTTTGCATAATCTGACCCCTCTAAATAAACCAAAATCCTCACTGACACTGAAACTGAATCGACTGCCTTGAACAGAAAATAGAGTAAAGATAATAGAATAGATATCTGATCTTATTTTTATGAATGTCTGTCATGAATTTTAAGCCGGCTGTTTATGCACCCATGTGTTCAGAGAAGACCTCAGTATGTTCTGGTTTTCATTATGATTAAACACAAGCATGCAGAGATATACTAGTATGGTATGAGACTCAGTATTTATCTGTGTAATAAAATGTGCTGGTGCACACCCAAGCATCACTCCCGTCTTCTGATTTTACATCCTCAGTTTGCAGAGCAGTAAAAATGTTCAGGGGTGTTTCTCCAGATGGCCGTTAACGTTTCCTCTACGTCACAGTCTGTAACATCTCTGATTGTTTTATGGATTCTGTTGGCTCAGGAAGAGTTTTTATAAATGAAACCTTCACAGGAGAAAAAAGTCAGAGTTACACTGATGCTGGTCACAGATGGAAATGTCCTGTAGGCTGAATAATGCATCTTAATGGTGATTGTTTTATGATTTAAGGAATTTTAAGTCCTCATAGGATTGTGTTGAAGGAAACCCTCATGCCTTCGCCTCACTGTTCATTTATTTTTTTGTCCGAAGAAAATCTGGCCGTGGGATTACAATCCCAATTCCAAAAACATTGGGGCGCTGTTTAAACTGCAAATACAATCTGAATGCAATGACATGCAAATCTCATAAACCTGTATTTTATTCACAATAGAACAGAAACAACGCATCAGATGTTGAAACTAAAACATTTAACCGTTTCATGAAAAATATCAGTTCATCCTGAGTTTGATGGCAGCAACATGTATCAAAATAGTTGGAACAGGGCCATGTTTGCCATTGCATAACATCTGCTCTTCTTTTAACATCAGTCTGCAAACGTCTGGGAAGTAAGACCAGCTGATTGGGCTTTTGGAGAGGAATGTTGTCCCATTCTTGTCTGATGTAGGATTTTAGCTGCTCAACAGTCTTGGGTCTTCCTTGTTGGAATTTCCTTTTCTGATGCTCCAAATGTTTTTTTATTGGTGAAAAGTCTGGACTGCAGGACCCAGACTCTTCTCCTGTGAAGCCATGCTGTTGTGATGGATGTGGTATTTGGATCTTGAAAAGATCTTGAAAGAGACGTAGTCTGGATGGGAGCATGTTTTGCTCTTAAACCTCTCTCTGCTTTTCAGCATTGATAGTTCCTTTCCAGTTGTGTAAGCTGCCCACGCCACAGGCACTAATGCAACCCCATTAATGTAGTATACAGGCCCAATGAGAGACTTTGTGATCTTATTACAAATTGCGCTCCCTCTCGTGCACATAATACAAGGAACAAACAACTCCTAATGGGCAAGAAGCGTAAGCTGAAGAGTACAAGTTTTAGTGTGACATGTAGAGGTCCACAAATCTGGAACAAGCTTGAAAGCACTGTAAAAATGTCATCATCTTTGTCCATCTTCAAAAACAGCAGTAGCAGATGAAACAACAGTTGCTACTGAAATATGATCAATCCTAAACCTTTAAGGGTTTCTGATCTTTCTTAACAGCTTCCCACATAAAAATATTCTCAAATTGATTGATTTATACTGCTATTATGTAAGTGTCATTGTCTATATGTATTGTATCAGCATCATATTTAAGATCTTTAGAGAAAATTTTAGGGTATTTTAGAGTTTTGAGTTAATATTAGATATGATGTTTGAGTTTGTAGTTGTGTATAGTGTGTATTTTGAATGTATCTGTAAATTGTAGAACTATGTCTGGGCTCCACTTACAAGCTCTACATATCTTCTGGGGAGTTTCTTTTCCAAATGAGTTTTTAATGAATTATCATGATGGATTTTATTGTATTTTTAATGGTGTGTGAATAAACTGATTGATTGATGCTGGCTTTAGAACTGAGCCAGGATAACAAGCTAGATGGTCTATTTGCTTGTCGTCAATGGTTTCCAAAACAGATTTGATTCATCTGACCACAGAACAGTTTTCCATCTTGCCTCAGTCCATTTTAAACAAGCTTTGGTTCAGAGAGGACAGAAGTGTTTCTGGATCCTGTCCACATATGACTTCTTCTTTGCATGATGCAGCTTTAACTGTCGTTTGTGGATGAAGGACAATGATTTCTGGAAGTGTTCCTGAGCCCATGCAGGGATATCCAGTAAAGAATCATGCCTGTGTTTTAATGCTGTGGCCCCTGGGGGCCTGAAGATCATGAGCATCCTATATTAACCTTTGGCCTTGTCCATTGCTCTCAGATTCTCTGAGTCTGTTGATGATAGTATGGGCTGTAGATGGTGGGATATTCAAAGTTTTCACAATTTTATGTTAGGGAACATTTTACTGAAATCGTACCACTGTTTTTAGTCAGTTTTGCAGATTGTTGAACCTCTGCCCATCTTTACTTCTGAGACTCTGCCTCTCTAAAATGCTCCTTTTATACCCAGTCATGAGACTAGGTCCCTGGGTCACCCTGTCCCCACTTTTTTGAGATGTGCTGCTGCCATCAAATTCAAAATGATCTAATATTTTCCATGAAATAGTAAAATGTCTCAGTTTCAACCTCTGATATGTTGTTTATGTTCTGTTGTGAAGGAATCATGAGTTTATGAGATTTGACCATCATTGCATTCTGCTTTTTTCTATACAGCATCCCAGCTTTTTTGGTCTCAGGGTTGTATTTATCAGAAGAAAAGCTGTCTATAATTCACCTGTGTGATTTAAACACTCTCTGTAACCTTAAGGTACTTCTGTTTTGAGTTGTAAAACTCGGCACTCTCCTTAGGATGATAAAATCATCCTCTATTTCTGAAAGTCCTCCTTCATTTCAGCACCAACTTTTCCACTCAGCAGAATGTTGAAACTTCTCTGCGATATCTGAGATCTGAGAGTTTGGCGTCCTTCGTCTCAGGTTATTTATGTGCAAATTGAAAAAAGTGCTTCAAAGCAGGAGGATCGATTCCAGCATGCCATGCCTCAAACTGATAAAACGTCAATAAAAGCGCCATTCTCTGACTTTAACAGACATCGTAATGCTTTTAAAGAGACTCTCATTGCTGTTTCATTTTCCCACAGATCAATTTTATTTTCCTCTTCAATATCGTGAGAATCCTGATGACCAAACTGCGAGCTTCCACGACTTCAGAGACAATCCAATACAGGTAAATGTAATCAATTAACCATCTATTAACCTGCTCTGTACCAGAAATAAAACCCAGGGAGCAAACATGTGGGTCATCCTGCGTGCTCACTCCTTAAATAATTCATGTTCCACTCTGTCGGCGGAGCGCTGGCTGTCTGGAACGCAGTGGTACCTGCAGACTGACTCTTCCTGTCATGCTTGTCTGATTCCTCCTCTGCAGGAAAGCGGTGAAGGCGACACTGGTTCTCCTTCCTCTCCTGGGAATCACCTATATGCTTTTCTTCGTCAACCCGGGGGAGGATGAAATCTCTCAGATTGTCTTTATATACTTCAACTCGTTTCTGGAGTCCTTTCAGGTACCACTTTACTTTGAACGCTTTAGGAATATTGTGATGTTTGACAGTGTAAACATCCATGTCTCCTCTCTGAAACTGACTGAAGTGAGCGTGAGCGATGAACCAGGATCAGGGTGTTCCTCCCCTTTGTTGATGTTTTGTTCCTCTCTTTATCTCCTCCTCCTCTCTCACAGGGCTTCTTTGTGTCCGTGTTTTACTGCTTCTTAAACAGTGAGGTAAGCACATTTGCATCCTCTTATTGATACAGCGTCTCTCCTGCTTTACACAGTTATTTATAACGCCTCCTCGGCGGGCGCCATGGGTTTCTGCTGAGTGATAAAGCTCAGAGCGTTTTTATTTAGGGTGCAATTAAGACTTGTCATGTAGCCACATAAGTGACATCAATTTGGACCCTTTATGACAGTGTCATGATTAATTTGGCTCCAGAGAGAGGAAACCTCTTTATACAGCAGGGATGTTTCACTATGCATACATGCAGGAATGCTGCTATGGGTTTATAGTGGCATTTTATTCTAAACATCACATTCAGTGGAATTTTCTACTATAATAAACAATGCATGCTTTTAAATTGGCAGTAAATGCAGTTTTAAATACTAAAGCAACTGAATAAAGTATAATCATCTACAGAGAGAGTAAATTTAGATGTTATAGTAAAGATTTTAACAGAAAGTCCACAATTTTCTCTCTCTAATCTTGTCCCAGTTTCCAATAACTCGCTTATATGCCTGTAGAAGGAAGTAGATCAGGGTAAGCCGATAAGAAGCAGAGTAGGGTGGGTCAGGTTTTCTGGGATTTCTAATGGATGCAAACACCCAATCATAATCCATACATTTCATTTTTCTCTGCTTTTCTTTGATAGCAAATCAATTTCAGTCATTTTCTCAACATCTGGAGAAATTTACACTTATCACAATAAAACAGACAAAGTTAAGTCCACTCAGGGCTTCCGTAGTTCTTGATTCTTGGTGGGCAGTTGTTTTGCAAAGAGCGGTAGCAGCATGTAGAGTGTTTGTGAGAAATATATAGGCAGACGTGAAGAAAATGAAGTGCAGTGATTGCACAAAGTAAAGAAAGCTAAACAAGTGACAGACATGAAGTATACATTTCCTCTGAAATATATAGTGTTTCTCTTTCTTAACACAAATAAGGCTTCCAGAACATTCTCTTCCCTCCCTCCTTATCTTAAAACTCCCCTCCTCCTTTCTTTCACAATCTTCTCGGATGTTTCCCAGCACTAAACTAATGCAAACAATCATTTCATGGTTTACTTTATTTCTTTATTATAAACACCAAACAGGGCACAAAGGTGGAACAGATGTCGTCGTTCTGAACTCCAGGCTCCAGCCCAGATTCTCCTCTGAAATAAATCAAACACAAACTCAGCCGCTCTGAGAGTCTGAACTCCGAGTCGGTGCTGCTGTGCGCTAAATGAAATGTCAATAACAACATGCTGATGTTGACTCGGCATAGTTAAGCGAGTAATTCTGCAAAAATTGGCTGTAAGTGTAAAGTATTAAGAGCTGTTGCAGATGGAGCAGATGGGGCGTCATTAGCTTTGCAGATATTTAGTTTTATTCCTAATTCAAATTTCTGCTCCGGGGATGGCATTAGATGAAATGTTAAGTGATCACCAAAGTTATTATAATTCAGCCTGAGGGGGGAATAAATTCTATGGCATTTTTTTAATGAATGTCAGGATATTTCAAGACAAATTTGGGAAATGTCGGCCTCATGTTGACGCCAGAGTCTGAGGGTCACCAACAGATTTAGGGTCCTTTTTTGGTAGACCCATAAAAAATCATCTAATCTCCATTTGTCTGGACTGAAGTGATGGACGAATTAGCTGATTTAAATGTGCCTTAGATATACATTTATACAGATACACAACATGGAAAAGCTCAGTGACTTAAAGCATGGGACTGTGATGGATGCCACCTTTGCTATAAGACTGTTCATATTCCACAGTCAACTGTAAGTGATATTATTAGAAAGTGGAAGCATTTAGGAACAACAGCAACTCAGCCACAAAGCAGAAGACCATGTGTAATCACAGAGTGGTGCCAAAGACCGCTTAAGGTATGCAGCGAAACTTTTGTCCCACCTTGCTCGTGCTCTCCTATTTAAAGGCGTCAGGATTCATGTTGTTGATGCTGGGTCAGGGTGTCAAATTTGAGAACAATGCAAGAAAAATTCTGACTCGCCAGTCTTGTTGAATCGTGGTCATCGGGGGTCTTGGACGGGTTGTAGATTATGTCATACTATAAGAGCATTTTTTGACCATAAACTGACTGAAATCATGCAGTTGTGAAATGGGTTTCCATTGCTAAGAAACTGAATGAAAGCCTCACATCACCACCTCCAATGCCAAGCGCCTGCGGAGCAGTGAAAACATGCTTTGCAGAGTGGTGAATCTTCTCTGTGTGGCGGTCAGATGGTGAGCCTGGGTTTGGCTGATGTCAAGAGAATGTTACCTTCCTGACTGCGTGGTGCTAACTGTGAAGTTTTGAGGAGAAGGGATAATGGTATGGGGCTGTTTTCCAGGGTTTGGTCTAGGCCCCTTATCTCCAGTGAAGGCCAGTCTTAATGCTATGCTTCCAACTGTGTGGCTACAGTCTAAGGAGGGCATTTTCTTTCCCAACATGACTGTGCCCCAGAACACAAAGCAAGGACTATAAAGACATGGTTTGATCATGGAAAAACTTGACTACCCTGCTCAGAGCCCTGACCTCGACCCCATCGAGCACCTTCAGGATGAACTGGAATGGAGATTGTGAGCCAGGCTTTCTTATCTAACATCAGTGCCTGACCTCATAAATGCTCTACAGAATGAATGGGCACACATTCCTACTAAAAACAACCCAGAATCTCATGGAAATCCTTCCATGAAGAGTGGCGTATTTTAAAACAGCATAATGGTCAGGCGACCGAATACTTTTGTCTGTATAGTGTATTTTGATTTTAATCTTTTGCCCATGTCTCATTTCTTTTCTTATTTTTTAATGTGAAATCTCAGGAATAACCCTTGAAATTTTCTTTTCCCAAACTTGTGACAAAGGCACTTCTTGAAACCAAGAATCAAACAACCAGATTTAATGATTAAAGGTTACAAATGTTTTTGGATATTTCTCAAAAATTCCACCTCAATACGCGTACATAGGATGATCAGCTGTGACGTTTTTCAAAGGTCATCCTCACTGTAACATCCTGGAAAACCCCTTTAATGGCCGTCAGTCGCATTCCTTTACTGACGTGAGCGTGATTATTACAGGAAACACCTGGAGGGAATGTCTTCACATTTGGCACAAACATGGACTAAAATTCAAGGATATGTTTTGGTCAAGGTCACCATCATGTGATTTTTTTTTTCTTCATTTAAACCAAATTTCAGCCACACCAGAGAGAATGCAGTACCATCTACTTCATCTGTTTTATTAATCTGAGAGAAACCACCTTCAGGAGCAATGAGTGCACATTCTCATCTTACTCGACCTTTTACGTACTGTACCTTTTTGGTCTTAAATTATGAGACAGAGCACACAGAAAGAGAACAAAAGGGATGTTCTGTGTTTTTCTGTCCCTCCTGTAAATGTTTGTTGAGTGACCTTTCCTGACCCACTTATTCTGCCGTTTATTTTTAGGGTAATGTTTTCTCTGAACATCCTCTGACCTACTCACCTTCCCTTAGTGGAAAACACTGGCGCATGTAAACTGAGTTCACAATTCTAGCTTTCAAGTAAGCATAGTCTTTAATATGTTTATATACAGAAAATTAGAAAGAAGGGCTGCTGTGTGGGCTTTTAGATAATCAGTCTAAAAATTAATAAAAACCATCTCTCTGGCTTTATCCGATTCACTAACCAACACACCAGGAAGAATCCCTTCACATTGACAATGTGGACTTAAAAATTTGTTCTAATCTACGTTCAGTCAATCACAATTAACTATCAAAGTTAAATGGTTAGCGGTAATTGTAAAATTGTATTTTTTGATGACCCTAGTATCATATCATAAACTCTCATATCCAATGAAATTCTATCAAATCTACTGTACTGCGTCTTTTCTTAGTCTACCATATCATACCTTAAAGGCAAAGTATCTAACCAAAACAATCACACAGTACGACTAGTGCGGGCAGGGCTGCCCAGCTTCATTGTTAACTTTTTGTTTTGAATTGAGGACTCTGTTTAATAAAAACTTTAAAACCTTATGAGGCGTATTTACTACACAAAAACCAATGTTTTGTTTTAATTATCAATTATTCATAACGAGGCAGAAATGTGCTGAACAATTAACTTCCTGTTCTGGCTGGAAGCTTGTTTCAGCTTGTTTCATCTTGTTTCATCTTGTATTATCTTGTAATGTCTTGTTACGACTTGTATTGTCTCCTATTGTTTTGTATCAAATGATATCATCTTGTACCATGTTGTGTCGTCTTGAATTGCCTTGTCTCGTCTTGTATCGTCTGTCTCATGTCGTCTCGTATGGTGTTGAGCTGTCTCGTATTGTCTTGTATCATCTGTTACAGAACCATCTTGTACCCTCTTTTATTGTCTTGTATCATCCTGTATCGTGTTGAACTGTCTTATATCGTCTTGTCTTGTGTTGAATGTGTAGTATCGTCTTGTATCATCTGTTATCTTATCATCTTGTACCCTCTTGAATCATCTAGTATCGCCTGTCTTGTATCGTCTCGTCTCGTCTCGTATCCTCTTGTGTCACCTGTCTTGTATCGTCGTGTATCATCTTGTCTTGTATCATCTTGTCTTGTATTGTCTTGTGTCGCCTCATATCCTCTTGTCTTGTATCATCTCATATTGTCTTGTATCATCTCATATCGTCTTGTATCATCTCATATTATCTTGTATAATCTCATATCATCTTGTAACATCTCATATAATCTTGTCTTGTTCGGTATCGTCTTGTCTTCTGTGGTCTCATATTATCTTGTCTTGTATCCTCTTGTCTTCTGTGGTCTCATATTATCTTGTCTTGTATCGTCTTGTCTTCTGTGGTCTCATATCATCTTGTCTTGTATCGTCTTGTCTTGTGTGGTTTCATATCATCTTGTCTTGTGTCATCTTGTCTTGTTCAGTCTCATATCATCTTGTCTTGTATCGTCTTGTCTTGTGTGGTTTCATATCACCTTGTCTTGTGTCATCTTGTCTTGTTCGGTCTCATATCATCTTGTCTTGTGTCATCTTGTCTTGTTCAGTCTCATATCATCTTGTCTTGTATCGTCTTGTCTTCTGTGGTCTCATATCATCTTGTCTTGTATCGTCTTGTCTTGTTCGGTCTCATATCATCTTGTCTTGTATCATCTTGTCTTGTTCGGCCTCATATCATCTTGTCTTGTATCGTCTTGTCTTCTGTGGTCTCATTTCATCTTGTCTTGTGTCATCTTGTCTTGTTCGGTCTCATATCATCTTGTCTTGTGTCATCTTGTCTTGTTCAGTCTCATATCATCTTGTCTTGTATTGTCTTGTCTTGTTCGGTCTCATATCATCTTGTCTTGTATCATCTTGTCTTCTGTGGTCTCATATCATCTTGTCTTGTATTGTCTTGTCTTGCATGATTTCATATCATCTTGTCTTGTGTCATCTTGTCTTGTTCAGTCTCATATCATCTTGTCTTGTATCGTCTTGTCTTGTGTGGGCTCATATCATCTTGTCTTGTATTGTCTTGTCTTGTTCGGTCTCATATCATCTTGTCTTGTATCGTCTTGTCTTCTGTGGTCTCATATCATCTTGTCTTGTATTGTCTTGTCTTGCGTGATTTCATATCATCTTGTCTTGTGTCATCTTGTCTTGTTCAGTCTCATATCATCTTGTCTTGTATCATCTTGTCTTGTGTGGTCTCATATCATCTTGTCCTGTATTGTATCGTCGTGTATCATCTTGTCTTGTATCATCTTGTCTTGTATTGTCTTGTGTCGCCTCATATCCTCTTGTCTTGTATCATCTCATATTGTCTTGTATCATCTCATATCGTCTTGTATCATCTCATATTATCTTGTATAATCTCATATCATCTTGTAACATCTCATATAATCTTGTCTTGTTCGGTATCGTCTTGTCTTCTGTGGTCTCATATTATCTTGTCTTGTATCCTCTTGTCTTCTGTGGTCTCATATTATCTTGTCTTGTATCGTCTTGTCTTCTGTGGTCTCATATCATCTTGTCTTGTATCATCTTGTCTTGTTCGGCCTCATATCATCTTGTCTTGTATCGTCTTGTCTTGTTCAGTCTCATATCATCTTGTCTTGTATTGTCTTGTCTTGTTCGGTCTCATATCATCTTGTCTTGTATCATCTTGTCTTCTGTGGTCTCATATCATCTTGTCTTGTATTGTCTTGTCTTGCATGATTTCATATCATCTTGTCTTGTGTGGTGTCATCTTGTCTTGTTCAGTCTCATATCATCTTGTCTTGTATCGTCTTGTCTTGTGTGGGCTCATATCATCTTGTCTTGTATTGTCTTGTCTTGTTCGGTCTCATATCATCTTGTCTTGTATCGTCTTGTCTTCTGTGGTCTCATATCATCTTGTCTTGTATTGTCTTGTCTTGCGTGATTTCATATCATCTTGTCTTGTGTCATCTTGTCTTGTTCAGTCTCATATCATCTTGTCTTGTATCATCTTGTCTTGTGTGGTCTCATATCATCTTGTCCTGTATTGTCTTGTCTTGTATCGTCTTGTCTTGTGTGGTCTCGTGTCAACTTGTTTTGTATCATCTTGTCTTGTATCATCTTGTCTTGTATCATCTTGTCTTGTGTGGTCTCATATCATCTTGTCTTGTATCATCTTGTCTTGTGTGGTCTCATATCATCTTGTCTTGTATTGTCTTGTTTTGTATCGTCTTGTCTTGTATCGTCTCGTATCATCTTGTCTTGTATCATCTTGTCTTGTATCGTCTTGTCTTGTATCGTCTTGTCTTGTGTGGTCTCATATCATCTTGTCTTGTATCATCTTGTCTTGTATCGTCTTGTCTTGTATCGTCTTGTCTTGTGTGGTCTCATATCATCTTGTCTTGTATCATCTTGTCTTGTATCGTCTTGTCTTGTGTGGTCTCATATCATCTTGTCTTTATCATCTTGTCTTGTATCGTCTTGTCTTGTGTGGTCTCATATCATCTTGTCTTGTATCATCTTGTCTTGTATCGTCTTGTTTTGTGTGGTCTCATATCATCTTGTCTTGTATCATCTTGTCTTGTATCGTCTTGTTTTGTGTGGTCTCATATCATCTTGTCTTGTATCATCTTGTCTTGTATCGTCTTGTCTTGTGTGGTCTCATATCATCTTGTCTTGTATCATCTTGTCTTGTATCGTCTTGTTTTGTGTGGTCTCATATCATCTTGTCTTGTATTGTCTTGTTTTGTATCGTCTTGTCTTGTATCGTCTTGTCTTGTGTGGTCTCATATCATCTTGTCTTGTATGGTCTTGTTTTGTATCATCTTGTCTTGTATCGTCTTGTCTTGTATCGTCTCGTATCATCCCTTATCATCCAGTATTGTGTCTAATAATAATAATAATATCTTTAATTTATATAGCGCCTTTCAAGAAACCCAAGGTCTAGTATCACAACCTTTCATCTCATATTTTATTATGTTTTATATCCCCTGGTATCATCTCGTATCTTGTCTTGTATCATATACTTTCATCTTGTATGGTATCATTTTGTATTGTATCGTGCTGTATCATATCATCTCGTATCATATTGTATTGCCTCATATCATGTCATCTTGTATCATATCCTTTTCTCTCATCTTCTCTCCCATCGTTTCATTTTGTAATGTATTATACTGCCTTGTTTAGTCTAGTATTGTATCGTATCCTGTGTCATGTTATCTCTTCTTGTATTGTATCATGTAGTATCGTATTGCCTCCTCTAATATCGTATTGTTTCATCTCTTCTCGTATCATATCTCCTCTCTGTCTTGTATCGACTCAAATCATCTCATCGCTTCTCAAAGTGCATTGTCTTCTATGTATCTCACATCATATCATCTCATCTTGTCTTGTCTCATCTCGTCTCATTTCTCATATCATATTGTATCCTGTAAACTGAACTGTGTCACATTGAGTTATAACTGACCGTATTGTTGTTTCATTTTGTTAGGATATACATTTTAATCGTGATTTCAATGTATTTTATCATATTTAATATTTCGTTTTCATGCATCAGTATCTCATTGGATCTTGTTGTGCTGTATTTCATCATATCTTAGTGTGCTGTTTTGTATTGTGTTTTCATTGTTTCTTATCTTATCACATCATGTTGTAGCATATCCTGTCCTTTCATGTTCTAGTCTATCCTATCTTACCCTTTCTTATCATATTCAAAGTTTAAAAGAGGACAAAGTGTTATGTGGGAAGCTGATTGGAAAAATAGATTTTTAGTCCCTCTAAAGGTTTCATTTGAGGAAGGAGAGTTTTATCCTTAAAGGCATAAATTATCTCTCCCATCGTGTTCTCCAAAGAGTCGATCAATACCTTTTTGGCTCTGACTACACCCTCTGAAATACAGCTGGATGTTTCTACAACATGGCTTTCCTGCCACCAGAAAACAGGCATACATAATTACATTATCACTTGACCTTTTCAGCATGCTAATCTGGATTATATGATGTGATGTTTCAGTCAGTAAAAGCCAACGTATCGTCTCACAATAATCACTGTCTTACGAGTTATTCCTGGAGAAACATGTGGATGTAATATCAGCAGACTGCTGCCCTTTATCGCCGCTAAGCCGGCCAAGATGATGAATGAATATCTCATCAAGAAGCGTGTTGTAGCTGCGACCAGGGATTATCCGCTGTGTGTATCTCAGAGAGGATATTGATTGAGTGTTTGGTTTGAGGCCGAGAGAATCAGGAGGAAGAAATGAGACAAATGAACAAAAGAGACGCAGAGTCACATTCAACAGGAGTGGAAAACATTTAACAGGAAAGCGTGGGAAGGAGATTAAATTAGATTACTCTGAGTGAAAAAAAAAAAAAACAACCAAACATCACATTTAATATTCATCCAGGGGTGGCATGAGGTTTGTTCCTCTAAATATCAGCTTTTAATGTAAAATGTGGTGTTTTTCCATCAGTGGTGCTACTGGAGGAGGGAAGTACAGAAGTGGGACACATGGGGCGATTGATTTTGGGATGAGAGTGGAGGAAAGCTTTTTAATCATCATTAAAGTGATTTATAGCATGTAGTCCTATAGATTCTGTTTAACATAAAAGACACGAGAACATGAAACCGTGAATGTGAATTTTGTTCAACATAGCAGAAACTAATTATATGGAAGCCCAAAGGGGACAAAGTACATGCATAGAAAAAATACAGGAAGTAAAACCAGAATTTGTTAAACGTGATATAAGTTTAAAGGTGAATGTAAAGCAGGGCCGCCTCTGGCCAAAGCGAAGCTCTAGGCTGACTCTTGTATGAGGCCGTCCCAGCCCTGACAGCAGTAGCCCTCTGGGTGTAAAAGCATGGGGTCACAGTTTACACCCCTGCCCCGCTAGCCATCTTAGTATCTTACAGTAACTGCTTCTTTTTTCCTCCACCTTTCCCCTCTACCTCCCTCTCCCTGGCTCATCCTTCACAGCACCGTTTCAATGTGAGCTCGGCTGGCAGTGCCAAGTTTTAACAGCTTTTCTCCCTCATTTCAAAAACATTCCTTCAGAGAAATCATGGGTGTAATGTAAAGTTTTAAAAAGACACGTAGGAGGTGAAAATGGCTTAGTGGTTAGGTCTTGCATTAAGTCTGGTCTGTGGCTCCTTTCCTGCATGTCACTCCCTTCTCTCTCATCCTTGTTTCCAGCTCTTTCCACTATCCATCTTACTACTATAATTGAAGAGCTCTGTATTTTTTCAAAAACCTGAAAATCAAAAAAATGTTTTGGCTTATCGATACTGCTGTCAAGCTTCACAGGCTCCATGACGTAACGTCATTTTAAGATATAAGTGGTATAAAAACATACATCAGTTCTTGCAAGTGGGGAAAATAAACTGAAAGCACATCAGTATTGTGCATCACATCAAACCAGAATGTTTTTACCTTCAACTGTCAGCTTGAGGAAGAAGACTCCGCCTGCGCTGCTCCAAGGCAGGTTTCGTCTTCATGTGCTCAGATAAATGCTGAAAAGTGCTCCCAAACTTCACAACAAGTCCTGCTTGTTAAAAATATCAACGCTATGTAGAAATCTGTGCTGGAATCAACAGAATTGAAGTTCATTAGAAAACTTTGAAGCTGAAAGACGGAAAATATGATGCATTCAGATAATCTTAGTAAATTAGACAACTGTATCCTATATGGTATGATATATGTGTGTATATATACAGTGCTTAACAAACTTATTAGACCACCACCCAAAGTAAGGTTTATGCTACAGCTTCCCTCAATTAACAGCACTGGTAATTACCAAAATCATTTTTTATGTTTCTGCAATGGTTAATACACCAATATGTAGAAGCTCTTTAACCCGAATGATATTTTTAATGCTTAAATATAATTATTGTTGTTATCCATGAATTTTCAAATTAACTGATTTATTAAAAAAATGAAAAAATACTAAAGCACATTAATATTTCTTGATGAATATGTCAAATTATAGTTATTTACTTGCATTCCTGAACAGAAAAATGAGTTTTAGTGGTTGAATGTTATAATTTCTGACTTCTCAGAGAAGCCCAATGAGCCGGCTCAAATTTGGGTGAATTCAGTTTTAAATTCCTCATTCCTGTTCAAAATGGTAAAACGTGGAGAGCTGACTGAAAATGAAAGAGTCCGCATTAAAGCACTTCATGATGCTGGATGGTCTCTGAGACAAATATGACAGGTGGTCTAATAAATTTGTTAAACTCTGTATATATATATATATATATATATATATGTATATATATATATATATATATATAATCCTAACAAATATATATATTGTATAAATTAATACATTCTATATTAATTTAAAATATAATAATATTAATAATAATAATATAATAATAATTAATACTTTTTATTTCATTCTAATATAATAATAATAATAATGATGATAATATATTAATTATTATATTGAATATATGTATATATTAATATATCCTATATATTCTGATGTTTTCAGATAAAAATAGGAAAATCTTGTTTTTGATGAGAAACTTCAGTAAATGCTGCTGTGAATATGAGGACATTGTTTGTATTTGAGGGATATAAAGTAGATGTTACAGACTGAATCATGACATTTTAACTCAAACACAACTCATCGTTTACCACTTCTGTTTTAGATATTTGCCCTCATTTTGTCTTTACCCCAAACTATAGAAAAGTATTATTAGTGGTATCGATAAGGACTCGGATCAATAAGAAGTATTGATAACAGTATCAATTTCAATAAAAATGAATGATTCCCTTTCCTAATGACGACTTATACTTACGTTTAAATGTACAAATTGGGCTAAACAACAAAATAACAAATACATTTAAAGATAGCACAAATACAAACCTTTACAGATGAGCATAAATTAGCCTGTATACAATTTCAAGTAACAATACGTTTTTTCCCTGTACAAGAACAAAACCTGTGCAATACTTCTTTACATGAGATCAGATCCTTTCATTCATTTTATTAGTGCTGAATGTGCATACGAGGTGAGGGAGGCTTCTCACAGTATCTGAGTTACAAAGATAATATTCATTACTTCAGCATCTGAGTACAGCACATAGATTACATTACTAGTTAGAATGGTAATAGATTCCTTGGTGCACATGCGCACATGGCATGCAGCATTTTACTGCATTGCTTTACGTTACAGTTAGTATGATCTATTAGTGCATGTGAGATGACTGGGATGTATTCCTGAGACTAGACAGGTCAGCAGCCATAGTGTCCTGGGCCCAGAGCAGGCTTGCACTCACAATCACCTTTATTGGCCGAGTATGCTTATGCAACAATGATGTTGACTTTGGTTAGCTTTCCCCTCCATGTACAGGAATGCCACATTGCATACAACAATATATACACTTGGTACATGTCACAATTACGATTTAGATATGTATAAGCTTTGGTTGGAATTATTTCTAATCTCCAAAATAAAGGCATAAAAAAGCCCAAAAATACAATTCAAGAAACTTGACCTGCAGAGCTAGGCAGCACATCTCATATTTGTGCAGCAGGTTTGCACCAGAGGAAGTTGCTCTGAAGTTATTACAAGAAAATTGTTTAAAAAGATCTCGAAATAAATGTACACTATAGGGACAAAGTATAGCTTTGTCCACATAGCTGCAAAAGGGAGCTAACTATTAAAGTACATAGATTTGAATACAATGCCATTATGTTTATTCATATGAAAAATGATCTGCCAAAATACAACCACCTCCATCAATGAATCAGTGTTCTCCCATTGTTTATGTCCTGGAATGAGGACAGTTTAGTTGCATTTTAAGGACAGTTGAATCTTCGTCTCTTCCTGTCTCTATCTTATAACGGAGCTTGATTTGGTAGTAATATCTCATAAATCAGGTCTTTATCACTCTTCTCACACAGCTATCTGACTCTTCCTGCTTTCTCCCTGACAGGTGCGGTCGGCTGTGAGGAAACGTTTCCACCGCTGGCAGGAGCAGCACTCCATCCGAGCCAGGATGACCCAGGCCATGTCCATCCCCACGTCACCTTCACGGGTCAGCTTTCACAGCATCAAGCAGTCCACGTCGCTATGAGAGACGAGACCGCTCCGTCCGTCCTGCTCCGAGAGAGGAACCCGGAGCCGTCATCGTTTTCTGCCACATCACTGGATTCACTGAAACACAGAGACAGACAGACGGACAGGGAAACCTCAGGAGGGACGTTACCTTCAGGGGAAAGTCGACGGGAGGGCGAGGACACTGCAGACTTTGTGAAATGTGAGGTTAGTGGATCAGAGCGCGCTGAACTGGATCTGTGTGACTTTGTGAATGTACAGCACTCCATGTCCTTTAATGTTCACCTCGCACAAATCTCCCTCGTGTTCCCACTTGCACACGTTTATTTGTATTTTATTTTTAATCAGAGACAACTGGGAGCTTGTGCCGCTGGACTGCACTGAACTGGATTTCATCCCAGCAACACCGGACTTTATAAAGCTACAAAAATACATTTTAAGTTATTACAAAGAGATGTATTTTTATTTTTCTGTCACTGATGTTTGGTAGAAGTGTTTGTCAGTTTGTGTTGTGCTTTCCTTCCTCTGTTTGCAGTCAGTTTGGTGCAGTCGTCTTTAAAACTTTCCAGAAAGTTGAACACATTCCTTGATTTGCAGATGAAGAGTTTCACTCCAAAATAACACGAATGAGAAGTTTGAACAATCAGCATTTATGGCTGTTTTTACAGCCAAGCTCAGAGCTGGTTAGCAGTGAAGTTTGGCCCAAGATTTAAGCTTCAGTTTGCCTTTTTCTCCTTTATCTGCAGACATAAATGCAACTCTCTTCTTTAAGCCTAGAGCAGTGAAACAGAAAGGAACAACCAGGGACAGTTTTAGTGATTCGGAGGCCCCAGGCAAAGACCAATAAGAGACCCGTCCTGATTTAGCTAAAGGCAACTAAAGCAGGCGAACAAAATATCTGGAAGCATCTTTTTTCTGGTAACAGAGCCAGGGAATGACAAAACTTATCAAAATCTGAAATATAAACACCCAAATACCCAGCAGTACTTCCTCCTCACCTCTCAAAGAAGCATCATAACTCAAACTCAGCACATGGTTGTATTTAAACATGTCTCTAGGCCTGAAAGAGCTTTTAGAAATGAAAATATACACTCACTATTGGTGTATATCCAGTGCTGTACCATAATTCCAACCTTTTATTTATTGCATGCTATTTTTCATGAAGATATCTTGAGCACAAGGCCCCAGGAAGTTGCCTGCCTTTGCCTTACTGCAAAACTGCCAATGAGAGCAACTTCACAAAAACCTTCTGTAAAAAAAGTGCATCCATATTAAGACAGGCTACACACTCGGCACCATTTTGGTCACAATTACCCATTGCCCAAAGGTCACTCAGACAAATTATGCTGCCCAAGTAGACAGTTTTCAGTTGGATAGGCCTACACAGTAATCAAATTTTCTAATATCCAAAATGCTGACTCATTTATTTTAGCTGATACTGATATGAAGGCTGATATATAAACATATAGTTCTGACCTAAAACCTAAGTCTATAAAACACTCTGAAATTTTAGGAATAAGGATAAACAAGGAAAGATTTAAGCTGACATCGGTCCGTTGGTCCTGCCCAAAACTCCATAAACTTATTTATACTTACAGCAAAAATTTCAGCCCATAAACACCAATGACAGTGGATATTTCCCATCAGAATAGGCTAATATTTACAGCTGATATAGATGGGAAAACTACAGTAAATATAGAAAGATATATTCAGCCAGTAGACACCAATATTAACAGTGAATATGGGGAAATAAAGACCAGCATTTATAGCCAATTTATGATATTATATGATATTTACAGCAGATAAAGGCCAATTTTTACAGCTAATATAGGCCAATATTTCCTGATATAGACCAATACTTACAGCAGGTAAAAGCTAATGTATTAAGCCAATATATACTGGTATTTACAGCCAATAAAAGCCAATATATACAGCCATTGTAAGCTGATATTTACAGCAGAAATAGGCCAATTTTACAGCTAATGCAGGCCAATATTTCCTGCTTGTATAGGTCAGTATCTACAGCTAATACAGGCCAGTATTTCCTGCCCATTTAGGCCGATATCTTCAGCCATTAAAGACTGATATTCACAGCAGATATATATAAAGGCCAATGTATTCAGCCAATACATATTAGAATTTACAACCAACAGAGACGGATATTTACAGCCAATGTAAACCAGTATTTACTGCAGATATAATCCCATTTTACAGCTAATACAGGCCAAGATTTTCTACTTATATAGGTTAATGTCTACAGCCAGTACAGGCCAGTATTTCCTGCCTATTTAGGCTGATATCTTCAGCCAATAAAGGCTAATATTCACAGCAGGTATAGACCAATATTTACAGCAGGTAAAGCCCAATGTATCCAGCCAATACATATTGCAATTTACAGCCAACAGAGACAGATTTTTACAGCCAATAAAGGCCAGTATTTACAGCCACTGTAAACCAATATTTACTGCAGATATAGACCCATTTTTACAGCTAATACAGGCCAAGATTTCCTGCCTAATCAGGCCAATAGCTTTAGCCTACAAAGGCCAATATTCACAGCAGATATAGAACAATATTTACAGCAGGTAAAGGCCAGTGTATTCAGCCAATACAAACTGGTATTTACAGCCAATGGAGCGTGATATTCACAGCCAAAAATGGTTGAAATTTGTTGTAATTGTAGTCTGATATTTACAGCAGATATAAACCATTTTTTATAGCCGATATAGTGATAAATACAGCCATTATAGGCTGATATAAGCCGATTTTTATAGCCAATATAGGCCTGTATTAACAGCAGATATAGGCAGCTAGTTACAACTGATGTGTCTGTTGTAAATATCTGAAGAAGTTTTCATATTTGTAAATACCAGTGATTGCATTCTTAGCGACTATCTGCTGGTACAGTATGTTTTTATGCCAAAAATATTGTGCATCCCTAGTGCTAGCTACAACCTTTGGCTACAGTAAAAACTGATGTCCCATCGTCAAAGAACCAAAACTCTAAAGATGATTTGATGAGCTGAAGTCGGCCCTAATATAAGCAGCAGTTAGCTAACATAAACACTGTAGTACATGCTGTGGAATTACAAGAGGGACTAGAGTGATTAAAGGAGTAATTTGCTTCGACTTCAGAAGACTGCTTAGATGATGTATGTGTATTTTGAGGGTGAGACTAAGGGGAAAAGACAATACAATGAGCTAAAGTTTTAAAGCTAAGTTGGCCGTAACATTAGCAGGAATTAGCTTACTTACTTTGATAGCAAAGTGATATTCTACATGTTAGCAACATATGGGGATAGGAGCTGTGCTTTTATGTCCATGTTCCTGGGCCTGATCCAATCCCAATGCATTCTGGGTGCCAAGGACCCAGGCTGGTCCAGACATTGTGGTAGGATGCCTGTAGAGATGGGGCGTCAGCCTGGCGCAGGCCTGGAGGATGGCCATCAGGAAATCAGAGCAGTACAGGACCAAGGTTGGTGCCGAACAGCATGTGCTCCCAAACCTGACCTGGCCATGGCAACATAAGGGAATGGGATAAAATACCTCATACCAGTGTTTTCTGTACCCAGTGTACATCATTGGACCACTTTTCTGAGTTATAATTCCTATAGAACTGCAGGAAATTCAGCATTTCTAATACTTTCCAATGATGGTTCACGAGCTGGATGTCCAGTTGCATTGCAGCACTGCCAGATAGCTCATGGTATTGGAGGATGGGGCTTAGAGAGGGGGGGATTCACCCCCTTTATGATGGGTAACATCCAACACAACCACAACTAATGTCAGTCAAATGATATTTAGATTATCTCTTCTAGCATGGGGACTATACCAGTTTTATTGACTCTTATAGTTAAGTGTTTCTAACAACTTTTAAAATCATAATTGTTCATGATAATGGTATAAGAGTAAGGGATATTTCGCATTAAGGCCACATAATAAACTACTTTGCTGTTTTTGTAATGTCTATAAATGTAGAAATTACGGAAACTTTCCCAGCTTCTCTTCTACTCTGTGCTACAGATAAGCAACTCCTTCGTTTAGTTCATAATTTTAGAAACAAATGAGGTGATAAAGTGGTTCATTCAAGTGTTTTTGGAGCGAAACTCTTTGTCTGAATAAAGAGACTTCCTTTTGTTTCCTCTACCAGCAGACCAGAAAAACATCAGCAGAGAAGAAAACCCATCAGGACGGTTTTCTCTCTCCTACCTTCACGTTTTTGTTCCGCTGACTCGAAGCATGAAATTTGAGTCGGCCTTGCAGTAACTTTGCTTACTGATTTATTGTAAATATATAAATACAAACCGAGCGAGGTGCTGAGGATCCAGCCGAGTCGTCACAAATATAAAAACCAAAAAATCACAGAAACCACACACTGTGAATCATTCGCGCACATCATCTGTGTGATCAGGAATTCACAGGCCACATTCCTACTGTACCAGTTTGCCTCGCACCTGTGCTTTTTATATCTTATGTCTAAAAAATGTAAAGAATTCATCTTTCTCCCACCCTGATGTCATGGTTTTGTTTGTTTCAAAGATGTGTGAGCTCTGGTTGTGAAGGATGGTCAGAAATATCTGAGACGACAGCGTTTTGACTTGCCACAGTGATGTGTTTTATTCTAATATTCATCCTGTAATGTTAGTAGCTGCTTCATAAGAGAGCCGAGGGTTTGGGGATAGAAGAGCGCCAGACTTTGTATTTGAGTTTTAAAAAGTGTAGCTGTTATGTATTTTTTATGTTAAGGTGTTTTCCAACCAACATGTGAAGCAAATTTTTTCCCTTATTGAACGATATTGCAGCGCAGGAATACTCCCCGTTCTCGGTGTAATAGTCATTTTCAAAGACCCAACAATAGATCTGACAGTTTGAGACATAATCCTTTGGTATTAGTCACTCTTTCTCTGTGCTTTATCTTTTTTATTGTGTTTTTCTACATTGAAGTCGTTGGTAAAGTTGTTTTTTTCCCCAGCTTTGATAAAAAGCTCATACCAACAACTCCAAACTGTACTCCATAGACAGTTTTTAAGAAGTCAACTCAGCCTTTTTGGTCAGAAAATGCAGCCAATGTTCAGGTATGTTAAACCTGCTTTATCTCTACAGGCTAGCATGCAGTAAATCCACTAACAGTGATGATAACATGGATGTCTATGAGGGACAGGGCCCACCTTTTAGATGACTTCTTACCTTATTTAAAGGGGACATATGCAAAAATGACTTTTTCAGGCTTTTCTAACACAAATGTGTGCCCCTGGCCTGTCCACAATCTCCTCAAGTAACAGAAAACTTTTCTCCACCTTTCAGAAAATGTGTGCTCAAACAAGCCGCTCTCAGATTTTCCTATCATGATGTCATGAGGGGAGTTAGCCCCACCCCCAGGTTCAGTTAGCCCTCCTGGTTTGGAAGAAAGTCCTCCTAATCAGGAAAGCCACATCCATGAAACTAAATCTATTTCCTGAGAGGGGTGGAGTTAGGGGCGGGGTCAGACAGCTTATTAACATTTAAAGCCACAGACACAGAAACAGCTCGTTCTAAGCAGGGCTAAAACAGAGGGGTTTTTAGACAAGCAAAAATCCAATACTGGAGTGTTTTTTCAGCAACAAACTTCACAGGCATGTTTGGGGGACCTCTGAGACCAATATAAACCTGTCTTAAAAGCGTAAAATAAGTCTTTGGTCTCAGTCTCCAATTTCAGGTGTTCTTTAATATATCAAAATGTTTATTATCGTCACATTTGGGGTGAAAAAGACAAAAATCAAAGTGAACTGCAGGCCGCAGCATCCTCCTGATTGATTAGTTACAACCTCAGCAACCTGTCAACCAGGATGAAGGTGTAAAAACATCGAAACGTCATCTCTGGTGCCAGAAATCAAGGCTGGTGTTGTCTTAACAGCACAGCCTGAGGCTGTTAGAAGTTCACAAGCCCAGTTAGAAACAAGGTGGCTTCATCTACGTCTGATATAACCACAACAATTTCAAAGAAGAACAAAAGTAGCTAGGGAGTTAGCGCTGTCTCCTCACAGCAAGATAGTTCCTGGTTCGTGGTCAGGGCCTTTTTGTGCAGCGTAGTGGGTTCTCTCCGGGTACTCTGACACCCTTCCCAGCAGTGTTAATTTTGACAGCACTTTTTAACTTAGTTTTAGTTATAGTCTTGCCAAAAATATCTTTTAGTTTTAGTCATAATTTAGTCATCTAAATAGTTTTAGTTTTAGTCTAGTTTTAGTTGACGAAACTTCCCAAAATTTAGTCGACTGATTGGATCTCTCCCCAACTTACCCTGCCACCAGGCAGTAAAAACAATTGTGATTGGATCTCCCACGTATCTCATCCCACCTTTCCATACAGCCAAAGTAGCTTTGATTGGATATATGCCTAACTTGCCCCTACTTTCTACATGACAAATTAGGTCTGATTGGATAAAGTCTGTCAAACATTTTCGTCTTTTATTTGTTGACTAAAGTGTCAATTACTTGTTTTTATTAGTTACTGTCTCATTTTTGTCAGTGGAAAAAAGGCTATTAACGAAACTATAAGGAAAATAATTAGTCAACAAAATTAACACTGTCCCACAGTCCAAAAACATGCTCGTAAGCTTAATTGGTGACTCTAAATTGCCCATAGATGTGAGTCTGGTACTTTGTCTATGTCAGCCCATGTCAGTGGAAAGACAAAATGATGTAACCGCATTTACTGAATTTTTTGTCACAAATGTAATTTTCCTTTTTTTATGCGACATTTGAACAAATCATAACATATAGGATATATAGTCATCGAATTGACTTAGGTTACCTGAACGCATCATATATTCTATCTTTCAGCTTGGTAAGTCCGTCTTTAAACTTAAATTCTGCCGATTCCACCACAGATTTCTACACTGGATGAATATTTTTAACAAGCAGGACTTGCTGAAAAGATTGGGAGCATTTTTCAGCCTGTGTCTGAGCAAATAAAGAAGAAAACTGTCCTAAAGCAGCTGAAGAGAATGTTATGATTGCATGCTACTGGCAGGCGGAGTCTTTTTCCTCAAGCTGACAGATAAAGGTACCAGATTGTAGTGTAATGCGATGCACCATTGTGATGCACTTCTAGCTTAGGTTTTTCTTGCAAGAACTGATGTGTTTTCACAACAGTTATATCTTAAAATGATGTTACTTCACAAAGCCGGTTACAATATCAATAAGCTAAAAGGTTATTGATTTTTTGGGTACTGCCTTCATTTTTACTCGAGAAATACAGAACCGGTATTTTACCCAGAATGGCATAAGCAATGTAGAAAATGGATGGATAGATAATATTTATCTCTGTCATATCTAAGATGACTGATAACTCTTAAAATCAGGAACCAATCAGCATAGTAGAATGCTTAACAGAGTTCCATCAGTTAATCCAACACCAGTTAAAATGTGACACCGGTTCAGTACAAGAGACAAAAATGAACGATAAGGTGACCTGAGTCAAAACTTGTCATTTATGATCTTTTAAAACATTTAATTTCTCTTTTAATTTCTGTTATTTTTAGTTATTGTCAGAGACCTCTGGCTGCCAGCCTGCAGTACCTCTGGTGTCCACCAGTGGGCTACACTTTTTGAAGCACTGTCATTGGGCATCTGCACCCCTCATAACTGTTTTTGAACCAGGCTGTTTGCATGTTCAGTCCTGTTTTAAAGTTGTATGTTTCAATACGCGACCTAATGAAGATGCTTTGATTTTTGAAGACAGCCTCTAGTGGAGAGTTCAGGTACTGCATCTCTGCATTGGCTTCATTTTTCAACACAAGAGGTTTCCACTTGCATTAATATTAAATTTCCAGGTATTTGTAAAGACAAGGAGTCTCCTTTGATTGGTGCAACATTTTACACGCCTAAACTAAATTGTGCAATAATGTTGTCAAAAGTGCTCTAACTGGGCGTATTTCCGGTTTTTGCTCTGACTTTTGCAGAAAAATTTGCTTCACTTTTGGTTGTGAACACTGTTGAGGACGTTTACCTTTGACTAAGGTAAAAGTCAGCTATGTGAAAGTGATCTATCAGCGGAAACAGTAGCAGACTTCGTTGTTTTCATTCCAGCGTGGTGAAGAGAGGAGGATCGACTCTGACAGCTTCATTTTTTTATGTGGTACATGAAACCAAATCACAACAATGTAATTCACCGTCTTATTTATTGTTATTTATTTTCAATGTTGTTTTCATACTTGAAAATGTGAAGAGAAAAATAAAGTGTGTGTTGCTTTGGACTGAATGAAAAATTTAACAATGGGCTGAGATGTTTATTTATGGAGACAACAGAGCAGGCATCCATAAAAGAGAAAACAGCGTTATGGGATCCTGGCTTTAAAGGCTGCGTTCACCATCATGCTGCCATTTGTCTCCACGCTCCCCCGGGACCACAGCAAACAAGAAATACATTTTGAGCATCGTGTGATCCTTTTAAGCTGTGTGTGTGAGCGTCTCAGAGGGGGGAGCAAACGGTCCGACATCAGCTTTTAAATAAGATCCTTCTGCCCGAGCGAGCTTTCACAGTTTTGTTCCCAGGATCAGGAACACAGAGAGGTTCCTCCTGCTTTTAATCCGGGACGTCACAGAGAGAGAAACAGGGGTAAAAGGCACAACAGTGACGGTATCTTTGGTGGATTTAAAGGATCCCAATAAAACGTTTGTTTCTCTGCTGGAGTCAGACGTGAAGTTGATGTTAGTCACTTCCTGCTTCAGGCCAACTTTTGATGCCACTCATTTCTGTAACTCTAGCTCTGGGACGGTTACTCATCTCCACAGCTTCTGATTAGACTTCAGTCACGACAGCCTTACTCTCATTCATTTAACAGTTCCAGATGTCATCACTGAAATACAAGAAAATTAAGAGTGTTTCATTTAGAGACAACCGACAACGTCTCTTCATTTTTAAACATTTCCGTGTACGAGGCTAAATCGGCTTTACTGTCCAAGGATGTGTGCACATTCAAGGGATTCTGCTCAGGGTTGACTTCACTCTTCATGTAGACACAGGAGGAGATGGATGCTTTAAGCAAGAACAACAAGCTCCACACAGACCACACAAACATTAAATATTAAACAGAATACAAAAGGCACAAAGATTTAGCTGCAGCATCAGTAGGGGAAGAGGAAGCTCATTTATTCCGTTTAAATTTGGCACACAAATAGACAAAACTCAGCAGACTAAAGCCTGTTTTATGCTTGACGCATCCACAAAGTCGCGAGTGTCCATGCGTCGAACGTGATGTCAGATATTAAAACACGCCCCTTTGCGGGAGTCCCGTACAGCCAATTTTCGTCTGGTCGCACACATCCCTGAAGTTCTTACAGATGCGGCCGCAGACATTAAACACGCTACAGACAAGTTTCTTGAAGACTCTGCCCCCTTGCTTTTGGGAGAATATCAGTTCACGGTGAAGAG
The DNA here is from genome assembly GCF_018320785.1 of Cheilinus undulatus. Classification (NCBI taxonomy): domain Eukaryota; kingdom Metazoa; phylum Chordata; class Actinopteri; order Labriformes; family Labridae; genus Cheilinus; species Cheilinus undulatus. The sequence continues at coordinate 36,370,944 of NC_054884.1, read as the reverse complement.
GAAGCAGGCACCACGTATAAATGCACCAGACCTTTCCGCATCATGATTCCACATTAGTTTTCGTCCATGCAGCCATCCGCTCAGAAAGCATAACCGAGCCTTAAGGGTGTCTTAGTTCTCTTGTACAATCAGTCCTCAGTCCAGTTTCTGACTTGTCATCTTAACCCTTAACCATATATGGTCATTTCGGTTGACTTCCTCCATGACTTCCCTCCAACTTTCTAGAACCAGAATGATTTTTTTCAGCCCATCAGTGATCAGTCAACATAACAGAAAAGTGACATCACAGCATCCGACTAATCAGCAATAGAGCATCGCAAACTTCCTGTTTCCTCCAGAACTGGCGAAATGCAGTATGACATCTCTTTAGGTCCCAAACAAAGAGTGTCAACTGTTCTAACTCCATTTAACTCCACAGTGCTGGTTTCAATCATCACTCAACCTCATAAGGATGATCACACATTGATCCTGAATACACCCATGCATTAATATCATTACTTTTTCACAGCGCCCCCTACTGCCACTTGGAAATTCCCTCTATGATTTCCCATCATTTCCTCCAAAACAAATACAAACATTCAGCCCCTGCACACCACTCACCCTAGGCTTTTGATTTTGGGTCTGGATCATCATCAGACTCATACCCAAATCCCAACAGGAAGTCCACCTGCTTCACCTAAATTTCAAAATAAAGCGTTTTTGATTGAGCCAAATGACTTTAACCTGTTGTAGCATTTTTTTTTTTTTCATTTGCAGCATTTTATGTTCTTAAACAATCTCTGGCAAGAAAAATCACACTGAACACATCTACATACAAAAAAATATCCTCCTCATCAGTTTTTAAACCATTAAATGGTCACTTAGTTTATCTTGATTTTCACCATAAAAATTACGTCAGACTATGTGACTAAAATCTGGACCCGTCTTAGCCAACAGACTGGCTACACTACAAGAAGGACCCTGACCTCTCATCATATGCTGATGACACCACTGTCTCAGCAACTGAGCACCAGTCCACAGATTGTCGGGGCAGGTCAAAGAGTGTCAGTCTGCGTGATTGTAGAGGTCTTTTGCTCATAAAAGAAGAAAACAAATATGGATTATGGATTACAACTATGGATGAATCAAGAGGACAAGATGGACTGGTTCTCCTTCAGATAGAACTTAAGGTATACATGTGATAACATAAAAAATAAAATAAAATGTGTACATTAGTTCCCCAGAAGGAGAAAAAGTAGGGACTTCTGTAAATGATGATGCAAAGATAGAGTAAATGCTCTCCTGTTGGTAGATGTCAGGGTTGACATTGTTGGAGTCAAACTAGACCATGATGTAAGAACATTTCTGACATGCTAGTCTTGTTGCACCCATGTGGGTCATCAATAATGTCCCACTACAACACGTTGCAGTCAGGCCAAAATCTGGCTGAATTCATGTAGTCTGAGTCGACCTTTATGGACCGTGTCCAAGCCCCTAAACTGCTCGAAGACTTAGGATCGAGGACGATGATCTAAAGACTAGTGAGTGAAAAAGTAAAGTGTGCTTTGCTCTGAGCAGTCCACATTTCAGATTGTCTCTGGAAATAATGTCTGTTGAGTCCTTGAAAGAGGAAAAGAACAATCCAGACAGTTATCAGAGCACTTGTTATTGTTAGCAGTATCTGTGGAGGTGTGTGGGTGTATTCGTGCCCATGGCATGGGTCACTTACACATCGGTGATGGTGTGTGGGTGTATTCGTGCCCATGGCATGGGTCACTTATACATCTGTGATGGTGTGTGGGTGTATTAGTGCTCATGGCATGGGTCACTTACACATCTGTGATGGTGTGTGGGTGTATTAGTGCTCATGGCATGGGTCACTTACACATCTGTGATGGTGTGTGGGTGTATTCGTGCCCATGGCATGGGTCACTTACACATCTGTGATGGTGTGTGTGTGGGTGCATCCTTCAACAGTCGTTTTCTTCAGTCCTTAGATGATTTAAGTGTACTGTTAGAAGACGGTGATGGACACAGTGGTACATGTACCTGTCCCAATTTTTGTGGAGTGTTTTCACACAATTTATTTCACACAACACAGTCAGATTTATCTTAAAATCACAGTCATGGGATCTTTCTTTCATCAATTCTTGTTAAATTACAACATAACATAAATAAAAACATGAAAATATAAAGAGCGTGTGTTTGGTGGGTATTGATCAAACTCCTCGCTCCTCTGTCTCTGCTGTTATGATAATGTGGTGATTTTTAAACGCTGCATCACTTTCGCGATGTTTGTCTCTCCACATCAACATGCTTCAATTTGCAGCAGCAGAATCAATAAATCTTTACATCCACCACCTCAATTTAACCTCTCAAACCTGTGTGACCTCGAGCTGGCTCGCTGCTATAATAAACCCATCTGTCAGTCACACAGTCCATCCTCCAGCTCTCTCTCCACAGACGTCCAGCATGTGAGGACGGATGTTTGAGAAACAGATGCAAGAGCAACCTGAAGACAGCTGTTTGATGAGTGGTGACGCCATGAAGAAGTTGTGAACATTCAACCCATCATGGTGGAGATGGACATTTAGATACGGAGTTTTAAAATTGGCATTAGAGACCCAGACATTGTTTGAAAAGGTGAGTTTGATACTGTGGACGATGAGGGCAAATTATCAGCAGTGGCTGAAATAACGTACGTTAGGAAAAATATGCAAAAGTTAGAAATGCAGATGAAAATGTGTCCAAAAGGACAAAAAAGGGCTGTAAAAAACAACTGCAGCAACATCACTGCGAAACAGAAAACATCTGCAGGCCCTCACTGTGAGGTTTACTATTAAAGCAGCTGTTTCAGCGTTTCACAGCCTGTATTTTTATTTACATCATGTTTCCAGTGTCTCATTTATTTTGGACTCCATGCCCCAGCCGACCACAGCTCCTGATTCTAAGTCGGCAGCCCAGCGTGGGCACCAGAGACGAGCCAGGTCCTCCATCTCCTGCGTCCCTCGTCGGCCCCCGGATGTTGATTTTGTCGTTTTTCTCTGTGTTTTATTGTCCTGTTTTTGCCATGTCGCTCCCTGAGTCTCCTGTTTTTGTTTGTCCGTTTCCACTCTTGTGTTTCTTTGGTTCCCCGGTTTGGTTTTCTGTTTTATTTTGTAGTTTTTATGCCTTGTGTTTTTTTCCTCCACTCTGACTGGACTCATCAGGTCCACCTGTGTCTTGTTTGTCACACCTGTGTCTCATCACTGCCAGTCTATTTAGTTTCTGTGTTGCTCTCTCTTTGTCAGTTCAAATCACTGTAATTGAGGAGCTTTTATGTGTGGTTGCACTTTTTTAAGTTTTAAAATCAAAAACTGAGTCTATCTGGGGGAACCAGGCTTTCCAACAGGCTGGGTCCCTGATAAACCCAGAGAACAGGCCCCCAGGTAGGTTATTGATGATGTGTGTTGGATCAGTAGCATTGATGCTAGCGTCCTGGCTAACAGTTACTCACTTTGGAGCTGAATACTGTGTCAGGATGTTATTGGGTTCTGATGTCAAATTACGTAATCAGGCCTCTTTTACACCCCTTTCTGTCCATTTTTGCTGTGATTAGTTGTCAACATCTTTTCCCACTTTAAATATACTTTTTCTACTTTTTAACCTCTTTTCCCCACTTTCACTGCTCATTTTTGTCACTTTATGGCCATCTTGACTCTGTAACCCATTGTTTCCACTTTTCACCCATTGTTGCCAGTTTTATGCCCACATTTTTGACACCTTTAACCCATTTTGCCTCTTTTGAACCATTTTTCCACCCATTTTTTTACCGTTTTCTCCTTTCTTAACCAATTTTTGCTACTTTTGACAATTTTTGACCCTTTTTATCCAATTTTTCCACACTGTGCCCATCTTTGCCACTTTGTGCCTAAATTTTATCACCATAAACCCATTTTGCCTCTTTTGAACCACTTTCACCATTTCCCCATTCCTTTTTGACCCTTTTTGCCTTTTTACCCATTTTTTGCCACTTTTATCCCATTGGTGCCACTCTGTATCCATTTTAACTCCGTCTTCTTGCCAATTTTTGACCCTTTCCACACATTTTTCCCACTTTGTGCCAAAATTTTTAACACCTTTAACCCATTTTTGCTGCTTTTGAGCCACTTTTCACTATTTTCCCACCCATTTTTTACCCTTGTTATCTTTGTTAACAAATTATGCTATTTTATCCCATTTTAACTATTTTATCCCATTTTTCCACATTGTATCCATTTTTTGCCACTTTGTGCCTACATTTTTAACACCTTTAACCCTTTATTAGCCTCTTTTGAAACGCTTTTCACCATTTTTCCACCCATTTTTTTACCCTTTTTGCCTTTGTTAACCAATTTATGCCACTTTTATCCCATTTGAACTATTTTATCCCATTTTTACCACACTGTATCCATTTTTGCCACTTTTTAACTAAAATTTTATCACCTTAATCCAATTTTTTCATCTTTGAACAACTTTAAACCACTTCCCCATGCGTTTTTGCCACTTTGTATCCATTTTTAACACCATCTTCTTGCCAATTTTTTGACTCTTTCCACACATTTTTGCCACTTTGTGCCAAAGGTTTTAACACCTTAAACCTTTTTGAGCCTCTTTTGAGCCGCTTTTCACCATTTCCCTGCCCATTTTTGACCCTTTTTGCCCTTTTAACCAATTTGTGCCACTTTTATCTCAATTTGACTATTTTATCCAACTTTTACCACACTGTATCCATTTTTAACCACCTTTTTTCTGTCATTTTTTGACACTTTTAACCCATTTAGCCCCCCACGACCCCCAACGGGATAGGAAATGTTGGAAGCTTGGATGGATGGATGATATCTAATCATGTTAAAGACAAGAAATAAATCAGGTACATTAACTTCATCCTATGTTTAACAGTGAAGCCTAGAAAGAAGAAAGGATAACACTCAAAGCTGCCTCATATAAAACAAGCAGAAGACTTAGAATCTAAACAGAAACCCTCTGACTGACACGAGGATCCTGCATTCATCCGTAGGAGTTTCTGCTCTGGAAGCGCCTGTTTGCTTAAATGTCCCATTATGGAAATCTGTTGGCTTTAGCTCACTGGCATGTGACACCGAAATGTCGTCCACTTTTTTAGCTCAGATGCAACACAAAGCCTGAAGACTCTGAGTTAACCCTGACAGTCATGGCAGGCTGAAGCTCGGAGCAGTCCTTTGTTAACTCAGAGGGAGCAAACAGCATGTTTAAAGGTTTAGTGATTTCACTTCAGTCTGATGAATCGAGGGTCTGTTCAAAGAAAGTCAACATTTCCAATAAATCTCCTATCGTTGAATGAAAACAGCGCTGTTGTTTTATTGATCTGCAACACTGAAGCTCTGCAGATCCCTGCACCAAAATACTGATGCTGTATTTTTTTTCTCAATTTAAGACCTAAACTCTTTCTCCAGTAAAATGTAGAGGAGGAGGAGGAAAGAAGGATGGAGGAGGAGGAGATATAACAGGAAAAAGCTCAACACCAAAGAACCAAAGCTTTAAAACAAGCCTGCAAATCTATGGTTGTGTTTTCAGTCAACGCTGAAGCTAAGAAATAAAGGACTGCTTAAATTACACAGAAACAGGAGCTTTGTGGGGTTTTGTTAAAATTAGAGAGTGTTCAAGGGTTTGGTGTAAATTTAGACTGTTTTGTAAAGTTTGAGCAGATTTTGTCTGTATTTTCAGTTATTTCAAAGTCTTGTAAACCAAGCAGGTAAATCTGGGGTTAACTGGGAAAATCAGTCACATCATAATATCTTTGTTGGAAATACAAGATAGAATATGTCCCTTTTGCAAAAGAAGTTACAATACAATTTCCAAAAAAGCTGGGGCGCTGTTTAAAATGTAAATAGAAACATAAACCCATATTTTATTCACAATATAAACAACATATCAGATGTTGAAGCTGAGATATTTTACCATTTTATTTAAAACTCTGGCTTATATTGAAATTGATGGCAGCAGCACATCTCAAAAAAATCAGGGACGGAGCAACAAAAGGCTGGAAAAGTAAGCGGTACTGATAAAAAAAACAGCTGGAAGAGGATTTTGTAACTAATCAGGTTAATTGGCAACAGGTCATTATTACAACTGGGTATAAAAGGAGCATTTTAAAGGAGGCAGAGTCTATCAGCAGTAAAGATCGGCAGAGGTTTGCTAATCTGTGGAAAGCTACGTCTTAAAATTGTGGAGCATTTTCAGAAAAATGTTCCTCAACATGAAATTGCAAATACTTTGAATATCCCAGCATCTACAGTCCATAATATCATCAAAAGATTCAGAGAATCTGAGAAACCTCCACATGCAAAGGACAAGGATGAAGGTCAGTATTGGATACCTGTGATCTTTGGGCAGCACTGCATTAAAAACAGGCATGATGCTGTTCTGGAAATCACTGCATTAAAAACAGGCATGATGCTGTTCTAGAAATCACTGCATGGGCTCAGGAACGCTTCCAGAAATCATCAGCTGTCAAGGCAGTTCACCAAACCATCCATAAATGCAAAGAAAAAGCCATATGTGAGCACAGTCCAGAAACGCTGCTGTGTTCTCTGGGCCAACGCTCCTTTAAAATGGACTGGCACAACATGGAAAACTGTTCTGTGGTCGGAAGAATCCGAATTTGACATTACTTTTGGAAACCATGGATGCTATGTCCTTGGGACTAAAGAGGAGAGTATAATCCAGGTTGTTATTAGTTCTTAAGCCTGCATCTCTGATGGTATGGGGTCGCATTAGAGCCTATGGTGTGGTCAGCTTACACATCTGGAGAGGAACTATCAACGCTGAGAAGCAGAGAGAGGCTTTAGGGCAACATGTGCTCCCATTCAGGCAACATCTCTTCCAGGGAAGGCCTTGATTATTTCAGCAAGACAATTCTAAACCACACACCATATCCATCACAACAGCATGGCTTCACAGGAGAAGAGTCCAGGTGCTGATCTGGCCTGCCTAGTCCAGAACTTTCACCAATAGAAAACATTTGGAGCATTAGAAATGAAAGAAGAAAGCAGACGCGTGACTGTTGAGCAGCTAGAGTTCTACATCAGACAAGAATGGGACAACATTCCTCTCCCAAGACTCCAGCAACTGGTCTCTGGACGTTTACAGACTGTTAATAAAAGAAGAGAGGATGCTGCACACTGGTAAACGGGACCCTGTCCCTACTTTTTTTTAGATGTGTTGCTGCCATCTAATTCAAACTGAGCTAATTTTTTAATGAAATGTTGAAATGTCTCAGTTTCAACACTGATATGATGTTTATGTTCTATTTTGAGTTTATGAGATCTGCATTCTGTTTTTCTTTGCATTTTACACTGTGTCCCAGCTTTTATGTAACTATTGTTGTATCAGTATTGATCTCTCTGCGTGGTGACAGCCCTGGTGTGTTTCATAAAGAAGCTGCCGCACCTTTAAGCCTTTAACGATGGATATATATGCATGACGGCTCATCCCTAAATAACCAGCTCATATGTAAACAATGAGAGCGTCAGCGACGCAGCTGAGCTCCAGCTGGATGATCGTAAACATCTACAGTCTGAGCTCCTCTAACAGGCTCCACGTGAAGACCCCACAGTGGTGCTGATCAGTGTAAACACTTCAGTGTTAATAAACCCCATCTTCTGTAAATGCATCACCGTAAACCCTCCTGCTGAGTGGAAACTCTACTTTAGTTCTCATTGTTTCTGAATGTTAAAGACGTCACTGAGAGTTCCAGCCATGTAACAAATATGACGCATAGATGAGAGCTTTTCTCTCCTGCATTATCATGCTGATGAGAGAGCTTGTTGTCTATTATCACTGCTGGGTCACAGTAATTGGATGATCCTGCATGAAGAGCAAACAGCTTTCTACACAGAGGAACAAAAACTAGAATGAAAAGATACTTGAGCTATGTCTGCACCACCACATCACAAATCAAACACAATTTAGAAACTCGTTTAATGTGATAGGAAAGTAATATGGCTGCAGTTCACTTCAAACCTGCCTGATTTATAACACTTATCTAGGGACGTTTGTTTTCCAGCTAACAAAACATTTACAAGTGAAATCAGCTGATACCAAATATGTTTAGTGTTTCACTATTATAAACGGTTCAGTTGTTTTTCAGTCTACTCAAGTCCGGCCATAAGGGGGAACAAAGGGGCAAAAGAAGCGGAAAAAATGGTTGAAAGTGGCAAAAAAAATGTAAATTTGGCAAAAATGTGGTGAAAAGGTGCAAGAAGTGGCAACAAAAATGCAACAGCTGCAAAAAAATCCCATAAAGTGGCAAAAAAAAAAGTGGTGGAAAAGCCCAAATCTGGCAAAGAAGTAGGAAAAGTGGCAACAAAAGCAACAGCTGGCCAAAACTGACTAGAATGTGCTGAGAATGTGGTGAAAGAAACGCAAAAGTGGCACAAATGTGGTTTACCATGTGGCTAAAATGCACAAAAGAGGCAAAAAGCGGTTAAAAAAGCACAGCAGTGGCAAAAAATTGTGGCAAAATGTGGATATAAAGCAGCAAAAATGTGGTGAAAAAGTTTAAATTAAAGTTTAAAAGAAGTGGCAAAATGGTGCAAAAAGTGCCAAAAGTGTGGTGGGAAAAAAGCATAACTGTGGCACAAAATGACAAAAATGTGGCAAAAACTGGCCCAAAAAGCAGCAAAAATGTGGTGAAAAAACATGCAAGAGTGGCAAAAAAATGCCACAAACGTGTAGAAAAAGGAGCTAAAAGTGAAGAAGTAACCAAAAAACTGGCAAAAATGTGGTAAACAATGTGGCTTAAACAACAAAAGAGACAAAATGTGGTGAAAAAACGCAGCAGTGGCAATAATGTGGCAAATGTGGCATAAAGCAGCAAAAATGTGGTGAAAAAGTACAAAAAAGTTCCAAAGAAGTGGCAGTGTTGCAAAAAAAAAGGAACAGTGGCAAAAAATGGCCAGAATGTGCCAAAAATGTGGCAAAACTGGCCCAAAAAGCAGCAAAACTGTCATGAAAAAACATGCAAGAGTGGCAAAAAATGCCACAAATGTGTTGAAAAATGAGTTAAAAGTGCAAAAGATGCAAAAATGGGGTGAAAAAAAAACAAAAAAAAGTTTCAGAGAAGTGGCAAAATAGTGAAAAAACAGTGGCAAACGGTGCAACAGCTGAAATAAAAGGCCAAAATGCAGTTAAAAAATAGCAAAAATGTGGTGAGAAGTGGCCTAAATGTTGAAAGTGAAAGTGTGGCTGAAAAGTGACAACAAAGAGGATAAAAATATCATGAAAAACATGCAAAAGTGGCAAAAAAAAAAAAAACGCAAAAGATGCAAAAGTTGATAAAATGAGGTGAAAAGGTTGCCAAAAAACAGAAAAAGTAGCAATAAAAGAAAAGCATAAAGGTGGCAGGATTGCAAAAAGTGGCAAAAATGTGTGAAAAAGGGCAAAAGTAGGAAAAAGTGGGAAAACTGGCATCAGAGAAAAGGGTGGAAAAAAACAGAAACCATTTAAAAGTGGCATAAATTGGCAATATATGGCAAATATGGGATAGAATTGTTAAATTGATGTGGAAAAACTGGTTAAATGTGGCAAAAATAAGTAGCAAAAGTGTGTGAAAAGTGTGGTGAAAAGGTGTTAAAAAGTAGCATGAGTAACTAATTCCAACATCAGAGCCCAACCATTGCCTCACACACTTTTCAGCTCTGTTAGCCAGGATGCTAGCACCTGTGCTAATGATCCAGCACACATACACTGATATAACCAGTGAATCACAGCTGGGGGCGGGCCCGCTCTCTGGACCTATCAGGGACCCAGCCAGTCTACTTACATCCTTTCTCTAACAGAGCAGAACAAAAACCTTCCAAGGAGCACAGCAACAAGTATCCACCAGTGGAGACGTCTGAGTTACACAATGCGATGATTCATTCCTTCCATGCGTTTATTCATGGGAATTAATTAACACAGCTATTAAGAGACTGGAAGAAATCAGGTTTTCAGTGTGCTGAAACAGGGCCTGTCTGTGTGGAGGATGCATGTTCTACTCGTGGATGTGTTCTCTTTGGGTGTGAAGATAGTCCTGTTAGTTTAATGGATAAGAGCCACCCATCCAAGTACTCTTCCCTGATGATGCCAGCCCTGTCCCTTTCTGGGTGAAAACATTCCTGGTCACCCCCAGCATCTGGACCAGCACATCGAATGAATGGTGGTAAATCAGGAAGATGAGGTCTTTTTAAAACTGTTGGAAGATTAAATGAAGTGGAACGTAAATTCAATCCATCCATCTTCGTTGGATTAAGTCAACCCAGGCATCCCAGAAATGTTCTCCCCAGGTATCGTCCCAGTTTGGCATGCCTGGAAGACCTCCAAAGAGAGGCACTAGGAGGCAATCAGATACATGAACCTCAACTAGGTCTTTTCCACGCAGAGGAGCAGCAGCTCTACTCTAAGACCCCTTTGGGTGTCCGAGCTCCTCACCCTATCTCTAAGGCTGAACCCGGACACTCAGATGTGGTTATAACCCAAACCTCTCGACCACAAGTGAGGGTCGGAACAGAGAGTAACCGGTAAACGAAAAGCTCTGTCTTCGAGCTACAGTCTGATGATGCTGCACCAGCCTGCCTGTCAGTCTCACGGTCCATTCCTCCTTCACCCTAAGACTCTTGAACTCCTTCACCTGTGGCAGAGACTCACTCCCCACCCAGAGAGATCAATCCACCGTTTTCAAGCGGACTTGGAGGTGCTTCTCATACCAGCCACAGCTGTAAACCGCCCCCGTGCCTGCTGGAGGTCCTCAGCTGAGGAAGCCAAACAGGACCACATCATCTGCATACAGCAGAAATGATCTTCTGAGATCCCTGAATCAGAAACCCCACTTCTGACAGCACCTTGAGATCCCATCCGTGACAATCACAGACAGTATCTGAGATAGCGGGCAGGGCCAGCTGTGTCGGAGGCCAACATGCCCCGGGAATTTGTCCGACTTTGGGCCAAGAATGCAAACGCAGGTCTCGCTTTGGTCATACAGGGTCCTGGTGGTTCGTGGCAGCGACCCTGGAACACCACAAGGTGATGGAGCAACGTTCAGCTGACAGTCAAAGGTGCTTCATCTGATTAACAATGCCTGTGCACTTAATATTTATTGGCTATATTACCCTTTATAATAACCCTACAGCATGTATTTATTGATGAAATATGAACAAATATGTCTGTTTGACTGAAAAACACGGGTGCATAAAAAGAAAGCTTCACCAGGGGAGCTGACATTGATTTTTTAAACAGTGTTCATGTATAACAGTTAAAATAATCTGCTTATCATTGAATTTTATGTGTTGTAAAACTTTTGTATCAGTTTCCATACATTAAATAACTACCTAAAGCATAATAAAGACACAAAAGTGAAAGAGAGCGGCCCCTTTTTGACTCATGTTTCTGCTGATAGTATTGTTGACTGTGATGTCTCAGCTCCATCTAGTGGTGAAACTTTATAACTACACCTGAAAGCTTTCTCTGTGATTTAGGGCCTTTGGATGGCACATTTCCCTCTTTAATGGCCAAATATGCTCAGTGATCTCCAAAAAACCTACAGTAGGGATTAGGGAAAAAAAAACCCAACAATATAATAAAGCAACTTTTGACACTACTATAGCGAGTTTATTAACATACTCAAGGAAAATAATAATCATAGACTTGTAGAAAGTCCATGTCTGGTGAAGCTGTAGAGGGAAAATGAAGAGGAAGGAGAGCAGATGGAGGTAAATCAGGAAAGTCTAAGTTTAGTTATATAGAGCCAGACAGAGCTATTAAAGTGGAGTAAACATCCCTCTCAGCTGGAAACAGACCTTTTATCATCAATAATGCAGCGGAGAAAAACACGTCACAAGAAAATGTTTTTAAAATTTAACAGATGGAGACGTCACAGCTTCTGTCAGAATAGTTTATGATTTTATGCTGTTTTTAATCATAATAACCACATTAATAAATCACAGTGAAATTATTTATTGATTTTTTTTATTTACTGTTAGCAGATTCTGATCATTAATTGTTATATTAGTCTTTTTCTTTTCGTGTGGTATATTTGGTTGTTTGTGTAAATCTTCTCCATATTTCTGTGGTTGTAAAAATGAACATATGTCTCTATATTTATTTATTTGCTCTGCCTTTATCTGCCTGTAAGGTGCTCTGAATGAATTTTTTACACCTGCATTAGATAAAGTTATATTTGGGAAACATGCAGACGTTTTTCTCTTGAAGTGTTGATTTTGGGAGCTATTCTAAACTTAGTTTTAGTCTTTAAAGTGAAATATTCTTCAGTTTTAATCACTTTTAGTCATTTTTAGCCTTTATAGCAGGGCTGGGAAATTAATAGAGAATTAGATATATTTCTTTAACCTGAAATTAATGTCAGAATAACTGTTTAAAACCTTTTTGCAGCAGCAGCAGCAGCAGAGATGTTGAGAATTGCATAATCATGCAGTCATTCAAGTGCCATTTTTTTTTCTTTTTTAGAATATTCTACAAAAATCCTACTTTCTTCATTTTTGTTCTTTTTTCATATTAAATATGAAAATGGCATAAAAATTAACACTTCCTTCAACACAATAATCCATATTCAGTTTACAATAGTTTGGTCCATTTTAAAATTGTTCAGTCCTTGTTTAGTCTGATATTGTGTTTGCTGTAATATAGAATGATTTTTGCTTGTGTTTGTTTGAAAATATATAAAATGAGGAGCTTAAGGAATTATCATATTTAAAATCGCAATTGCAGTATTAGGTTAAAAATTTGCTGTTAGAATATTTTCCCAAATTGTTCAGTCCTGCTTTATAGTTTGTACATTTCAGTTTTTCCTTTTGGTCAAATTTTTCTCTCTGAAATAAATTAATCAGACAATTGCAGAGTTAGTATAAATGTCAGAACACATATCCATGCACTTTAACTGATCTGAAATAAACCGATGAAAACACTGACATACTTTATAAGCACAGTGGAGAATAGTTGATTTTAAATGTCCAGCAGTCCAGCTCTAATCATCTAGACTTGCCTCAGTCTGCTTGATGAAAACTAAACTTTTCTTTCTCTGTTTTTTTTTTTTTCACCATTTATTCTGTTCTGTTTTTAGCTAGTCTGAGTCTCGTTGTCCTCTTGGAAAAAGGTAATTGAAAAACATTTTTAGTCATAGTTTTAGACAAAATAAACACTGGCATTAAGTGGAAACAGTTTCACAAATTATCACATTATTATAAATGCTGCACACTGTAATAGAACATGACATTAAATACATTATTCTGATAAAGAAATACATAGTGAGTTGTGCGATCATATATAATTTACAATGCAATGTAATGCAATACGATACACAACATGACACAATTCAGCACGACACTGGACGATACGATACAGTATGATACCATAACAGGAAGTGCAAGACGATCACAGACATACAAAGCATAATGATAAGATACTAAACAATATGATGTGAGGCAATACAACACAACATGAAGCAATGTTACAACATATAGTGCAATGCATAACAACATGATACGATACAACACAACAAAACGTGCTACAATGAAATACCGTCTGATGCAAAACAATACAATATGATCTGATATGATACAACACATGATATGATACAACATGATGCACAATGATTCGATAGGATGCAATATGACATATTACACCACGCTATGGTGCAGTACAATATGATAAAGTAAGATACAACATGGTGAAAGACAAAAACATGCAATGCAATCAAACAAGATACAACACACCATGATGCAATGCCATATTATTTTATATGAGAGATTCAGTATGATACATAGTACAACATGATACACTATAGTGCTGTATGATGTGATGCAATACCACGATAAAATACAATACCAAAAGATTTAACAGGAAACAAAAACATAATATATATGCTTTCATATTATATGATTAGTGTTAATTTTGTCGACTAAAACTATGACTAAAAGTGTTCGTCACAGCCTTTTTTTCCATGACAAAAACTAGACTAAAACAAACAAAAATAGATCTGTGATGACTAAAACTGACTAAAACTAAGTTTAGTTTTAAAACTAGACTAAAACCTAAAAGTGTAGAAACGACTAAAATGTGACTAAAACTAAAAGACATTTCTTCTAAAGACTAAGACTGAAATTAAAAACAGCTGCCAAAATTAACACTGTATATGATCAGCACAGTATAATACAATGCAATAGCACACAGGTGTCAAACTCAAGGCCCGGGGGCCAAATCCGGCCCACGGTACAGTTAAATCCAGCCCACAAGATGATCTCATATTTCTGTTGTAACTGTCCCATCAGTCTGAGGTCTGCAGATTTCCCCTAGTATAAAAATATGAACTTATCCTTGATGATTTAAGATATCCTTGTTAAGTCACAAAATCTGAAAAAGTAAGGAGTAAAAATATTTAGATAAGAAGTCAGAAATGTGGGAAAAGAAATCCATTTGTGTTTTAATTTCACATTTTCAATTTAGCATCTCACAATTAGGACTCAAACTCAGGATTTTGAGTTTGAATTTCATACTTTGAGCATTTCAACTCATAATTTTGACTTCTCATTCAATATTTTTAGCTTTAAGATTCATAATTCTAATTTTTAAGTGATATTTTGACCTTTTTAACCAATTAGTTTGTATTTTACCTCATACTTTCAACTCCAAACTTTGACTTCATAATCTCATAGTTTGACCGTTTAGACTCACAATTTAAAATTTTGAATCATATTTTGACTTTTAATTTCATGATTACAAATTTTATTTCATATTTTGACCTTTTAAACTCATGATTTTGACTGTCTTTCTAATATATAACCCACTAAAAAAACATTATTTTTCAATTTCAATTTCATGTTCTTACCTTTTCGAACTAATAAATTTACTTTTCTCAGATTTTTAGCCTTTTAACTTATCTTTTTAACTTTTGAATGTCAAAATCATTTACCATCAGTGCTAATTTTTTTTTTTTCTTCATATTTCATTACCGGTGAAACAAGGTTGAGAGTTTATGGTTAAAAAGGTGACCCTGTTAGGCCCCATAATCCGGCCCCTGCTGTGATTGAGTTTGACACCCCTGCAATAGCATTTAGTGCAAAAGTAAACCTACGATACAACAGGACATGACAAGATAAAATGCAATGTGATACGATACTAGAAGACAAGACCGGACACCATAAAATACTATACTATATTGTGACATAATAAACCATCAGGCACAGTGTAATTCAACACCATTCAGCACAATATGATACAGGATGTACGCTTAGCTTCTACTCCAGAAACTAAAAACAGTCTTTACAAAGGAAGCAGCAGCAGCAGCTGAGTCTAGGAGACATGCTCTCATCTGAATAGTTCATTCATTATCATTTGTGAATGTGGCATCACCTGAAAATATTTAAATCTGTACAACACATTTTTCAATTCAGTTTGGAGTCATTAAAAATACTTCCATGGGGATTTTTAAAGCATTTTAAAGTACAGAAAATCCGCTCATTTACCACATTATCTTATTTAAGTGCTGCTCTCTTTACATGGAATGGATCGTAAAAGGCCTGAAAGGAATGAGCTGGTCTTGCTGGATGTTTTGAAGAATATGTAAAATAATCTGAACGCAGACACTTCAGACTGGTAATGTTCTCCCTGATACATTTCTATGCTTCAACATTTTTTGGTCTTTGTCTTGGGCCTCAAGATTATTAAAACCACTTCCTGTCTGTAGTCTGAGTGCTCTAACATTTAAAAGCAGCCTGAGCAGAAACACAATGTGAGGATATTTTTATAGATTTCATTTTTTTTAGTTTTGCCCCTACTTTCGATATTATATGGTATTTCCTTTAAGTGTTTTCCCTGCCATTGATGCTTAACAGTATGATTTTTCTGCTCTTTACTCTGCAAGTCACCTGGAATTGCTTTGTATATGAAAAGCACTTTATAAATGAACTTGCCTACATATATTGGATTTTTAGTTGTTATTTCAATCCTTTAAATGCATTCACATGCCTTATATTATGCTTGCATGTATGGCTGCTCATTGTCTGTAACCGTGATAACTGTCTTGCTGCACGTCTGGGCCTGGACAACCTTGAAAATAAGATTTGCAATATTACTGAGCCTTTAATTTGGGTTTGATTAAGGTTTACTATAGAAAGCTGTTCTATATCAGCAGGCCAGTGTAGTTCATTCATAACAAACCTCAAATTACAGCAACTCTTGTCATGTTTTGAATGCAAAGGCCTTAGAAGTTGTTGAATAATCAAAATAAATTGAATTATTTGTCTGAAATGTTCAGACGCAGAAAAAGATGGTGGCAGATAAAGGGCAAGAACCACAAATTTATAGGGTTAATATACTGAGTATAATGAGAATTCATGCACTTACATCAATATTGGGACCTCGGCATAAAAACAAGAACTGAAGAAGTCTTATGCCACTTTCTTACTTACATCAAGGTAACACTTTCACCAGGATCCACCACATCCCTTCACAAATTTGCTCCACCATGACCACGACAGCATTAATATACAGGTATAAAGGCTGATGGATCAATGGAAGCCTATAACATAGGCATTAAAAGCACTCAAATTTTTAATCAAGCTGTTCCTCTCACATTTTTAACGTGTTATTGCAGCTGCTGGGGCTCCAAATATAGAAAGCTTTCTGCTTATTCAGGCCTTTGTTGCTGAGCTGCATGAACATGGACTGCTGGTCATTTTCATTCAATATTAAACTGTGATTCTATGTGAGGTAATCCCTTCATGGGAACCTCCCAGGGTGCTCTGCAAAACTGAATATTTCAAATCCTGCATAAGCAGACCACTAGCCCACATCTGCCTCATTAATTTATATGAACATCCATCCTCTGTCCTTGCATGCGTGTACCTCCTGTCTGACAAACTCTTCATGTAAAGTTAGAGCTTTCTCTTGTATCTAATGCCCCACTTTGGGGTTGCAATCAAAAGAAACAAATCATATCCCACTGCATCAGCAAAATCCTCTCTGCATTTGTTGCAAGAAATAAGAGCCGGTAAAATACAATGAAGTAACTTATTAGGAGTCATCTACTCCGTGTGTTTATGGTGTTTATTTTGCTGTGAAGACAAGGGCTTTATTTATGAGTAAAGTCTCAGAGAAACGCATTAAAAAATATGAGACGTTGTAGTTACATTGAGTGAAAATTCATCACGCTTGACTGTGAGTAGCTAGCATGTGTGCGGTGTAAACAACACTTTAATAATGTCACATTAAAATCAGTCATTTGGAAATAATGGGGAGGTTGTTAAACTCAATAAAACATTTTCAATGAGGAACATTATTTTTGGATAATGAAGTTTCGTGCTATGAACTTTCGTCCACATTTCCGCTGTACGGGCATTTGTGAAGACTGGCAGCTCTGTGAGCCAATAGAAAGCCTAGAATCGGCGCATTAACCAATCGCAGCTAGGGGGAGGGTTGTTATCAAGTCGTAAACGGTTAGTAACAGGACAAGCAGGTAAGTAAGATTTTGTCTTGTTATTTTCTTTAAATAAAAGAACGCTCCGCTTGTCAGGAAAAAACAGACACTGTGTTAAACGCTTGGTTGGTCGACTTGTGTAGGGGGATTTTTTTCGACACACTTTTCTGCCTAACATGCAGAAATCGGTAGTCATTGAGAAGTCAGTGTGGGATCGGGAAGCAAACAAGCTAGCGACCATTAGCTTAGCCTTTTAGCTAAGTTGGCCGTTATTGGACGAGCTCTCAGCGTTAGCTCGCGACGCCGCTTGTACCTCAGACTCTAACATTATGCTGCGTTCAGAGGCTGCTCGGAAGGCTCTGTTCTGCAACTTGAGACATCAACATCATTATTAAAATATTTTCCTGAATACGTAGATTTATTTTAAAAACAACGTTGACCCAACTCCGAAGATGTATGATATTTAGTGCATGAAATATTTATTATATCCAGGCCAAGTTGCCCACATAAAGCCTCAATTTTAATTTCGTATGGCTAATTGCTTCATTTATTTTGCAATTATTCATTCTAGATACATATCAAGGCAAGAGAGCATAATTTATAGAGCATTACCCATACCCAAAATAAAATTTAAAAAATAACGGAAACCCCTTAACTATAATGACCTTGATGTTTTTAGATTTCCGGGAGCCTTCACTTCTTTCCCCCCTCTTGGGTTGTCGTTTGTCAGAGCATTCCCTGAGCCCCTGAATGCAATGTTAGCTCGGCTAACATTAGCTCCTCATAGCATTAAGAGGAAAGTATTGATAATTTCATCACTAAAATCAATGCAGACGTGTTGTATGAAACGACAATCACCAGGGAAACTCATTTCGTGACTATCCTTTGAATATTCAGACTCAATAATAAAAACATTAATCATATAAAACTTTTTCATTATAAATGTGCAGTGATAACGTTTGTGTAAGGGGGAACGTTAGCCAGCTAGCGCTAGCTTACCAGCTGGACGTTAAGAATCATTGAGACTCAAAGTGCTGTTTTAACAGTTGACAACTTTATTTAAAGACACTGTCTCTGTTCCCATGTGTTTCAGTGAATTAAACTCGTGATTTTCTGTTTATTGTTTTTAGGTGTCGTGTTATTTCCATCCGTGGTACCTGGAATAATGGCCACTTGGATTACTGAATGGAGAACTGAAACAATGGAGTTAAAGGTATTTTGAAGTAGTTCTTTCTATTATAAATGTTTTGTTTTTGCGTGTTTCTCACAAAGCTGTAGGGAAATGGATTCAACCAGTCCTTACCTGTGGTCTTGAGTTTGAGTAAAGGCTAAAATAAATCAGGTAGTGTATATGAGGGCTGAATTTCTCTCTCTTTTTCCCTGTTATATTGAGTGGGCCCATTAGAAACAATTTATGCCACACCTCAGGAAGATGCAAATGAGTTTTTTACACTCAGGACAGTCAAAATTGTTAATGCACTAAAGAATGTTTTAATACAATTTAAAAAACACACTCTAGTCTCTGTTATTTTAATGACTGAAAAGATCAAAAGCAATAAAAATTCCAAAAACTATGTATTTCCAAATGCAAGTGCACATGAGAGGAATTAATCCATCAAAACTTTATGCAAACTCCTGTACAAGTTCAAATTTTACGAAAAACACTGGCAACAAGATTGAGCTTTTATGCAATATAGATGGTGTGCAGGAGTTTGCCTGCAATCTTTGGTAACCTAAAACAAGAGATTACCCAATGTTTGGTTCCTAGGACTAGGATTGGGTGGTATCCATTTTTTAATACCATTAAACCTTCCCCAGGTCTTCCGAAAGTATATAATATTATCACCAGGTTTTATACAAGAAGCAGGTTAGACTTGTTGGTGTGCACGCACAAGTTAAGAATGCGCCTCTGCTCGTGTTTCATTTGATCTTTTTACAGAAAGCGGCAAGTCTAGAAGAACAAGGATGTTTATTAATGCAGGAATATGTTTATTTTTACATTGTGCAACAAAGGTGAGCGTCTTCCAGCCACAAGTTTAATGTACAGGAAGCTTATGTAAAGTTACAGACTGCTTTAGCACCCAAAATAACCAACAACGACCAGTTAACCTCATCTACCTAACCCATGAAAGGGGTTAACTTGAGTTAAAATGTTTTTACTACATTCCATTTTTTATTGTTACTGATGTTGGTGCAGCAGCATCTAACACATACAGTTATTACCAGTAAACTAGAAATTATCTCCAATTACTGATTCACCCCCAGAAGGAGGAAAGAAAAGGTTTTTAAACTCACACACATTGCAAATGTGTGACAAATGAGGCCTAAAACATTGACAGAAGTTCTGCCATTACTTTTATAGCACTGTCACACATTGACAGTGGTGCTGCTTCTTTATAAGGACTTCCACTGTAAAGGCATTTATTATAAACATGTGCTTATTACACAGCACTGCCTTAATGACAGTTAATGCAAGCAAAACCATAGCTCTTTTTAAATATCCAGTGATATCTTATTACTGGGTATTACTGCTCAGTCCTACCTAGGACTTGTATTTTTGTCACTTTCATTTGATTTTTACTAGAATTATAATGCAGTTTAAAGTCATGATATCATGGCAGCCATACATCTGATGCAGCACTCAGTTTTCCTATCAGAGAAACTTTGAAAACAAGGAAGTGAAGAAGAAGGATTGTGAATGAGCCCATTTTGAGTCCATTATTCAGTATCTTGTTTAATATTCATGTTATAAACCAGACATTAGGCAAATTCCTTTCAGAGATGAAATGGCAGATATTTAAACCAGCAGATACACAGAAATATTATCATTTGGAGATTGGTTTTCAGCCATCAGATGAATATAAATACAGCACTGACTATCTTTTATGTCTGTTTTTTAGTCTCTACCTCCTTCTGAAGGGAGTTTCTGGTTCTTTAGACTCAGTTCACTTGGTATTTATTAACTTTCCTTTCTTTTTTATTCATTTATTTGCAGTCTAAACCTCATTAAAACTCCTTTATGTAAAGGTTAAACAACTCCCAACTTTACTCTTTTGCTCTTCATACAAGTCAAGAATGATTTTCTATCAGTAGATTTTTTTTTTTACTTTATTTTAAAGTTTACTAGTTTGACAACTCTGAACAAAATAACCTCAGAAGCAGAGGGCTAGTATTACTCTCACATGTTAATTTTAGTCGGCTTTTCTTCAGTATAACATATGGTAGATTAATAAATGAACACTGAAGGGGAAGTATGACAGTATTTAGACACAAACTATGAGCAAATGGTTTCCTTCTTCAAATTATTTTTCTGTGACAAAAAAAGGCTTAGGAGGAGAATCAAATTAGCAGGAAAATTCCTGCACACTATCAAAATAACACATTAGCATTTGCAATATTCTGGCTCCTAAACTCTGCCAACCTCTGTGCACAGTGTGATTTGCACAAAAACACTAGCAGAGTTTTAGTACAAAACTGATGCCAGTGTTTTTGTGAAAGTTAAAGAGTGTGCAGGAGTTGTTCTGCAATATTTGTTTTTTGCAAGCAAGAAACTATCCAACGTTGGTTATCAAAATGTATCAATATAGTTTGGTTTCACAAGTATCATATCAAAATCAAAACCCTAGTAACTACCCTTCTTCTGCTTAGAATAGAATCAACATTTTGATCAAATGCTGAAGGTGACCATACAGAAATATTTACAGTTCACTGCAGAGACTTCAGAAACTTTAAATGAGGTACTGACATAAAATACACCCTCTTCCCCAAGTCTGTTCATAAAATATCAGGACTCTCTCATCTTCCCCGGTCAGTTTTACACCTTATCATTTTGACGTAGAAGTGACAACAACAACTCAAGAAGAAATTGCCTATCATCTGTTGCATCACTCATGAAATAGTGGTTTATTGCCTTTGGAGGGAACATCATCACCACAGCAGTGAGTCAGGAGCTTCATAACATGGTTTTCTATGGCTGAGAAGCTGCATGGAAGACTCACATCACTAGTCATGCAACTTCAAGTGTCGTAATCGATGTAGTAACAGGATGCACTGGGAGGAGCTAGAGGATGTGAATGGAAACAGATGATGGATTTATAGATGGATGTTTTATTGGTGTTACAGTACATCCTGTAGTTGTGGATACATTCAGCGTGTTAGATAACTCAGGACATAAGTCCAATCTGTAGTTTAACTCGCCAGACCTCTGAAGAATTATATTAGACTCGTTTAGATCAATTTTCATAGCATGCTTAGATGATTAATCACTCGTTCACATACTCACACGCTGATTATTACTCATTCCTTCTACGTATCAACTCTTGGTCTGATAATGAACTAAGACCATGTACAACCTGTAAGAGAGACTTAGTATGCATTCATTTGCATAGCTCTACAGTAAATGTAGCATTTGATGGTGAAGGCCGTACTCATTCTCTGATCAGTCAATGAACTAATCCAGATTCCCACCAGCTATGAAGCAGATTCAGTGGCTGAGAGGCCCATAATGAAATTAAAAGACTAAATGATTTCCTTATGGAGGATAGAGAAGACCTAGGAGAATGTAGTCCAGAGAACGTCTGGATATTTGTTTATTTCACAGCCATTAATAACCCAGCATAATGAACATGAGAAACTAGTTGTATATTTAAAAAAAAAAAAAGGACAAAAGAACCATCTATTGTGTGTAGGTAAAGAGATGGATAACCTACCTTTTAGTTTAGTTTAATACATCATACACAACATAGCTACACTTGAGTACAAGCACTTGTTATGCCATCATGAATCCCATATCTGTACAAAAAATCTACTCTAAAATGTGTCAGATCTGTAAAGAGCTAAACTTTAGCTGTAGCTTTGCCCAACAACACAATATTATGATGTAGTTCCTTATTAATAGTAACTGACACCAACTACTGAGCAACTAAACTAAATTAAACATGGAATATTGTCACATATAATAGTTGCTAGTGACTTTCATGCTAAAGACAGTCTTTGTCTGCAAATGTATTTCATTCAGAAAGGAATAAATTTTACTTTCAGCTAGCTCATACTGAGCTAAGTTCTTACTAAGATGAATGGTGGTAAAATATATAAAGATAATCTAGTATAACCTAAAACAGAACACTAGTATTAAAGTATGATTATGCACACACTCTAGGAATTCATATTAACCCAATGCAACACAAAATCACAATCTGAAGGCCAGTGTTTTTGGTGAAATTTAATTCATTTTGGGGATAAACCACATTGAAAAACACTGTTGTGATAGCTTTAAATACAGGAAAATGTTCCAAATAAATGCTGTGAGTTTATGCAGGCTTAAATATGGGTAATCAACATTTAAGACTATTTTAATCTTGTTTCTGCACCATAAGACAGGAAAATATCATAGGCAGTATTGTTCTTTAATAATGTGATAAGGATACAAAATGCCATGGGTAACTATTATAAAAGAATCCATATGAGATTTAGCTGCACTATGTTTCTCCTGAATCTAAATAAATACAAAAAGCACCATTTTTTTTACCTTTTAATTTATACAAAGGGGAGCTGGTGGATTAACCTTCATATGACTTCCTCAGAATAGTATGAGAGCATGGCTGTAATAATCAGGCTTTAGTTTGACAGGTAAAATTTACACATACTGAGTGAAAATCATCACTTGTAACAGTGTGTTTATTGTGAGTGTTTCAATCCTGATAAAAAAGGGTGATTTATTTTTCAGCCCTATAATGTAGGGTAGCACATTACAGAACAAGGCTTGCCTTTGCAATAAAAACATCATAGATCTCCTGTTTATTTAATGCAAATAAGCAATACTTTTTCACTCAGTATGTGTACATTGTAAATGTTCTCACACATTTTTCTTTCAGTCAGATGAAACTCAAGCAAGCCATCAGCTCCCCTTAGAGTTACACTTGCAAATGTAGTGGTTAAAAATGCTTATTTATTTGTTAATCAGGCCAAACATGTTGAAGCTAACAAGGATTTATTAATACTAGGTTGTTTATCTCGCTTCATTGTGGTTAGCACCATAAGTGAGCACCACAATCTAGAATATCACTGATTTAACACACCACACCTTAACACCATAACTCTTACAGTTATTTTGAAAGTTTGTTTTGTTTTCATCAGATGTTCATTAACCTTCTGTTAATGTTAAAATATCCCAAACTGCAGACATGTTTCCAACTTTGACTGCATACTCGCATGAGAGGCTAACATCATACTTTATAATAATACAGAGTACAGTATATGAATGTTTTATGAGTAAGAGAACTTATACTTAGTATGAGCACCAGTGTCTGTGTCTGTACATCTCATGTTAAAGCCTATAGAAACTCTGCATTTATTCGGATTGTATTAGACTGTTTTTATATTCTTGATGTAATTCAATAGGAGTGTTGAACTTTAGTGTTCAGTTATTTGGAATATTTCCACTTTTTTTTATTTTGCAATATAAATTGCAGAAAAAAGCAATGCCACCAATTTGTCAATATTGCTCAACCCTAATTATTAACATGAGGTACAAACAGGAGCACTTCTCGTGTCCCTCAAACCACTGGGGCTTATGGGAGGACAAGACTCATGGAAGACATGGAAAACTTATCACCAAAAAACACTAAAGAAAATTATGCAGGTCTAGGCACTCAAGATGGTTAGAAACATGTAAAAGGCCTTTATTTAATAGGTCTAGAACTTTAAAAATACACCAATGTGTATCAGCTAGGCTGAATTAGGCTCAAGCTTATTAATAACATTATTAACAGTAAATGCTAATTAATTACAGTTTGGTAATGAAGTATAAATATGTATATTTTTAATTAGTTATTTCTTTTTAATCGAATACAAAATCACAATTGAAATGTTAGTGAATTTTATTCATATGGTTCCTTTAACATACACTCCTTTAATTTCAGTGATTAGTGTGGCTCAGGGATGGCCAACTTTAGTTACTGAGAGGTCCACATTGTTTATATTCTCTCTCCCAGTGGGACATGGGAGCAAATTAGGGCTGGGCAATTAATTGCATATTCAATTCAATCGCAATATTGCCTGCTGCAGTTTTCAAATCACAGACAGTGCAATATTTTTGTAACCTGACGTGTCAAAAAAAAGATTTAATACCTTTTTTTTTTTTTTTTTGCATTAGAGATTTTTTGATCTACACAGTATGCATACGTACAAATGTCTTTTTCAGAGTAGTTTACTAAAATCCTACTTTTACTGTTTGTGTATATGATATTCTTGATGAAAATGAGGATAGCAAATCTTTCATCCCTAGTTCAATTTATCAAATATTGTGTTGGTTGTGATATAGAATGATTTATTTCTTATGTTTGCTGAATAATACAAAAGATTTGGAACCTAAAAATGATCACATATAAATCGCAATATTGGGGAAAAAATTGCAATTATATTATTTTCTCAAATCATTCAGC
Source organism: Cheilinus undulatus (assembly GCF_018320785.1). NCBI lineage: Eukaryota > Metazoa > Chordata > Actinopteri > Labriformes > Labridae > Cheilinus > Cheilinus undulatus. The sequence goes on along the minus strand of NC_054884.1, from coordinate 36,346,056 downwards.
CCTAGAACAAATACTTAACTTTCCCCATGTGAATGCTTAATTTATTCATCTTGACACAGAATTTAAGCCGGTACAAAGTGTTTTTTCCTTTTTTGTGGTGAAAAGAATATTTAATATTTGTACTTACATCTAGGTTATTATACAAATGCATTTAATGATGCTAACATTTATGAAAGCTAAGGCCAATAATATCAATAACTTTACTAACATATGCTGGTAATCAAAGAAAATTATAGAAACATGTTGATTTTCATGTTTTCATGGCAGACTCTTATGTTGTCCTCATTTTTTTTTTACGTTTTCTAGATATTTGAAATTAACTTAAGGGCCACATTGAGTGAGGGCAGGGCCACACATGGCACTCGGGCCGCCTGTTGCCCACCACTGGCGTAGCTGTATAGTTGAATTTTAAGCGTATTTTCTCTTACTTTGTGCTTTCAGTTCTCTAAATGTTGTCTTTTTATATTGCATGCATGTCTGAATTTAACAATAATGTGAACTACAGCTCCTTCATGTGGTCACCAGCTGTACAGTCAGGCTGCTGTAGTGGTGGGCGATCTAGTTCCTGTTAAAAATGTCATGAGAGCCAAGCAGACTCGACTGAAAAGGGGCTGATCCCCTCCGAAAGAGGGAGACTCATTCCCAGCACCTGTTGTTGTTATCATAATATAGAGAAGAAACCCCAACCGCTTGGTTTATATTATGTTTAAATTATATGAGAGCTTGTGCTTTATGTCGATAAAAATAGTGATATAACGCTGGGAAAGCGCATTAGGACTGAGTGTAATTTCAGTAGAGGTATTTCCAGTCAAACTAGCCGCTGCACCTTTAAACAGTGTATATCTAATGAGTGTAAAATTGACATTGCGCTGTGTTTTAGAAGACAATGCCCTCCTGTGGTATCTTCTTTAGAGCTTTTATGTCGTTTCTTATCTGCCCTTTACTCTAGTGGTGAGTATGAGAAATGTCTCCCGCCTACCAGCGAGCAACACACATACACAATCAGTGGCTCACACGCACACAGCCCTTCTATGTTTGTCAGACTCAAATCCGAGGGAGAGGAGCTAGCCGCCATTTTCTAAGCGTCTCTCCCTAAAACGAGAGAAAAACGCTCGCGACAAAGTGCCATCTGGATTACCTTTCGCTTACTGGGAATCGGATTTTTTGGTGTAGGATTGCTGTGAAATCGCCTACATATGAAGTAAATCGGGGTAGAAGGAGTGTTTCACGGCCTTGTCTTATATTCGAGCTAGCTGGCGAGGCGAGCGAGGTGTAGATCGGTGATTCGCCCGTTGCCTGAATCCGGAACGAACCCGAGCGGCTCCGCGGACCTTCTTCTTCTCGCTGTAATTTTTTGTGGATTAATTAATGGCAGAGTGATTGTACCAAGTCGTGTTTTTTGTGTTAGCACCCCTTGTTTTTTTCCATTAAAACTGCAGGGGATTGTTGCCGAAATTCCCTCGGATAGTGCAACCTCGTCACGTGGTAGGTTCCTCCTTTTTCTTTGTTAGCGAGCTAGCTAGACTGGCAGGGTCTACTCCCAACTTATCAGCTTTTGACATATGTGCATTAACGTTACGTGTATTTTAATCACCCACCTGCTTGTGTGCTGAAGTGGGGCAAAGGACGGGCCAGTATAGATTTACAACAACACACTGCCTGTATTTATTTTCACAGTCTAATTGCAATGCACACCATGTCTCCACTCTGCATTAGGTCTAAAAGCTGTCTTAAATAAGTTGTACTCCAAAGCTAGGAGGCTGTTTACCCATTGAGGACTAGTGTTAATATACGCGATTTCCCTGTAGTGTGTATGCATCTGCAATTATTGGATTTCAGCCTATAATGCATATTACTTTAGGCGTTATTGACTTTAAACCATCAGTCAGATGCGCGTAGGTTGCGTAGTAAGTGACTAAAATGTTTACTTCCCTAACAAGGCTTGCGCCAAACTCAACCCGCCTTTATCAGAGATATTAAACGCTATAATGTGCAACAAAATCGAAAGCTACAAAATGATCCATAACGTGATGAAGGCAGGCAGCGTTGCACTGCAGTTGGCTTATAGCTTTCGAGCAGGTTGTGTTTCTTGCATCAGCAGCTTTCTGAGCTAACGTTAGCCACAAGCGAAGCGCATTAATTTGCACGCAGAGTGACAGAATTAAGCGACATATAATTTACCATTTGGCTATCTGTTCGTAGAGGTCGGTAGATTGGTTGCTGTTTTTATACTAGCGCTAACACCATCCTGTTATGTTATGTGGCTTACTAGGGCAGCTATTGGACAAATCAGGATTATGAAACAGCCTTATAATACTTGGATGCACCCTGGACAGACGCGCTAACCTTCCTTTTAAATTGTTTTTGTAAACACCAGGAAGACATTTTGCTGATTACGTTATGCTTGGCTAACGTTGGATGTGGACATTTTTGTCGCATCTCCAGCTAGGCAGTTCACACATAATGTGGTGTCATAATGCATTATGTATTAATGTTATGTACATTCTGTCGGTAGTTATCTATTTCCTCCCCTATAGCATGAACTAGTTCGGTGTGTTTAGAGGGGAATGGGCGGTTTTAGGTAGATGAATTGCATTGCATAATCTGCTTCGGAAATACCAACATGGCGTAGTGCGCGCTGACTAGAAACTGCGGTGAAATACTGAGCCCCCATTCATCTGACCCTGCAGATGATACGCGGGGATGCAGCTCGCTTTTATCTCCTATTTTATTTGAAGAGAGGCTTTTTGAAGGTTAATATGAATATACAGGCAGCCTGTGTGAATGCCACGTTAACTAATGAGATAACACCCCCCTTTAACCATGTATTCGTCCTTCTCCTTGCACATGAAAATCATGTTTCTTGGAAAATAATGAAAGAAATCATCAGGGTTCAATAGGGTTTGGCTTGAATTGACACAGGAACCTAGTCAGGATGACATCATGTGCTTTGGACTAATGCTGAGGCCTAAATCCACCTACTTACACTGGCTGTGTAGAGCACACTGACTTACCAGGGCACATGTAGGGCAGTGGGGTTTGGATAATTTGCATTGGTTTGTCCTGTTTCTTCTCTAGTTGGAATATAATATCAAAGCCTATTTTATAAAGAGCAGCCTTGTGAGTAAATGACAATGAAGGCTTGTTCACACATGCATGGGTGTAGTGGGAATTATTTATTGGCCTGGGATGTAGCTCAGATGTCTGCTGTTATTCCATCTTTATAGTCAGCATCCCACGCACCAAGGTCAGTGCAGATCAGTGAATTTTTCATATGTATTTAAGCCTCTAGAGAGGGCTTCTGTTGACAAATGTGATTACAATGAAATTAAAATATACTTCTGTATATTGTAAGGCTAACTGAATGGTTAAGGGGTGAATTTGATCCCTCTCTGATGTTCTTTACCTGAAATGCTTTTCCCTGCTCCTTTGTAGGATCAATTTTAGCAACGCTGGCAACCAGTAGGTCAACCAAATGTCAATGAGTCACCAGTTCATTTGATCAGGCCTCAGACTAGATAAGTTAGTAATCATTTACTTCAGATCCTTTTTGAGTCAGTGTGTCAAGCTTGACATCAAGCAATGTCATAATTGGAATAAATATTTTAAAGATGTATTTTCTTTTCGGGTGGTGCTTTGTAATTTTCCACTCCCTCTGCTGGCTCACAGAACCTGTAGTGCAAGTATTCCAGCTGTATGTTTTATTGGACATTAGCACAGCCTGCTACTGGTGCTGTTCATGCTCTTAGTCTGGAGGTATTTTGATTTCTGTGAATTTGTAAATGAAATAATTTATATATGAAAGGCAGTGCTGGTTTGTGGAGTTTTTTAACACAGTTGTTCACTGCTTCTATGACTTGATTTGCCTATTTTTTGCTTCAACAAATACTTTGATCGAAGGTTATTTGTATTTTTAGTTCTATTTAAATAAGAGTAAATGTAAAAATACAAGCAATGATTTCACTATTAAATCAATGTTCTTGTTGTTGTCCTTCTGTTGATTTACATTCTATGTACTAGACTGAGGGTTACCTTGGTTTTATTTCCTCCAACATACCTGCACACACAAACAAAGATAATAATTTGGATTAGAGTTTATTTTCTAAATCTATCTTTTTTTGTACTGAAGTCCATCAGACTAATCCATTTAATTTCCTTTCTTGTCTCCCCTCCCCTTTTTCTTGATCCAGGCTGTCCTCAGGTGGGGCAGTAAGCGGGTGGAGTGGAGCAGGCCGCGGTGCCCGTCCCTCTGCACTGCATGGCTGCGATGGCGCCCGCTCTCACCGACGCCCCAGCCGAAGCTCACCACATCCGCTTCAAACTGGCTGCCCCATCCTCAAGTCTCTCACCGGCCAGTGCAGAGAACAACGGTAACGCCAGCAACATCCTTATCCACAGCAGCGGCCCCGCCAAGTGTAAGGCCGCCCCCGAAGAGTGCCCCCTTGACTTCTGCGGCGGCGACCAGGAACAGCAGCAGCAGCCCCAAACAGACTCCGTGGCTCAGGCTTCGGCCTTGGGCAAGCTCCAGCCACTGGTGGCTTCTTACTTATGCTCTGATGTGACACCCGTCCCGTCAACTAAGGAGTCAATCAAGCTGCAAGGAGTCCTCATCAAACAGTCTGTGCTGAAGGGCCACAGAATACTGGACAACTCGCTGTTCAACGGAGGAGGAGACTTCCTGTTAAGGAAGAGGCAGGCGATAGAACTGTCAGGCGGCCAGCTCAAAAGCCTCATGAGTGGCAGCACCAACGGAGGTGGCCAGCCCATGGCACCTGTCAACGGCCTGGCCAAGAAGCTGGCCACTATGTCCAGTCCTGGCTGTGTGGTGGCGGTAAACGGTGACAAACCTTCTGCTACCACAGACTCTCAGACCCAGAACCTGCCCTTAAACTCTGAGACCTTGACAGCTACCTTATCAGGGCATATCCCGGTAAAAGGAACCCTTAAACAGAAGCATTCCTCCGGGGTTTCTCAAAATACTGATGGAAAAAATCTTGAACCCACAGTGCTTCAGTCTGTTGCACTTTCCCCCTTTACCCATGACAACCCTAACCCCAGTGAACAAGTCAATATGCAGGAGGCGGATTCACAAACACATAGCAGTCAGACGCAGGGTTCTGATAGGGAGAGAGCAGGAAGCAGTCAGCAGGGCTCCCCGTCCTGCACACCTGCACCACAGCCTCCTCTGCCCTGCACTTCCTCCTCGGACAGCCTTGACACTCAAGTTAGGGAGCGCACCCTTCTCAATAGCAGCCGCCAAGCTGAGATCGAGAGCCGGCTAAGGCGCCTGCGCAAACGTCTTCAGGTTGTACAGGCGAAGCAGGTGGAGCGGCACATTCAGCAGCAGCTCAGTGGCTTCTTGGACTTGGCTCTCAACCGGCTAATAGCAGGTAATCGCAAATCGGAAACGGCAACCCCTACGGCGACATGGAGGACCGGGCGCCACTCTTCGTCAAACAACAGGGACAGCCTCAGCCGATTCCTGAAAAGTGGCTCCATGCCCTTGGAACTGGAGAGGCTGTACCTGAGCGGATCAGCCAATCTTCATTCAGCTGAAAGCGCCTTTGACTCAGATATAACAGAAAGTAGCTCTGGAGGGGACTCTGACCTGGAGGAGGAGGAGCTGACCAGAGTGGACATGGAGCAGCGGCATGTCAAAATGTAAGTAAAGCTGTCTATGCTCTAAGGCTGGGCAATATGGACCAAAAATTCTAAATTCTTTTAGCATAATGGCGATGCACAAGAAATATCTCCCTATTTTTTCTGTGAAGAAAAAACAAATCACGGTCACATTTCTAGAACCATGAACTTGGGTTTGAGTCTTGACAAATCAAGCTATATAAATGTTGGGCAGTTTATCGTCTTTAATTGTCAAAAATTGCAGCTAAGTTCTAATACCCCATTTTATTTCTACACAAGCATTGGAAACATTTCCATATATTGAGGTTGTTAAAACTTTCCACTCTTCTTAAATGTCAAGTTTTTCAAAGGGATAAAATTTCCATTATTTTAATGATCAGTGATCTCCAACGCTGCAAAGAATTTAAAGATCGTTAGTCATGCTTTAATCGAAAGAGAGAGGGAGACACATAGGTCGGAGACATTTGGAAAAGTGGTTGAAACTATTGAGTTTGCCTTCAATTTTGATAATGAAAATGAATAAATTACCTGATAATTGGTGCCCAAGGCTTCCACTTTTTGCCGCCATGGTATCAAACAAGTATGACTGTAATTTGATTTTTATTCTCCATAATGATATAAATTAAAATAAATAATTCCATTTTTAGACTAAACATCATATTTTGAATATTTTGTGGGAAATAATCATGTTCCTTTGAGTGTTTCTTAAAGTAAACAATTGTTTTATTGCACATCAGGCCTGGCGTCTATCATCAGCATCTAATATGTGGATATATATCATATAAACAGTGTCATTTTAATAGAATTATCGAATAGAATGCTTTTATTGTTATTGTATGGTCAGTACAACGAAATTAAAATGCAACATCTGATAAAACAGTGCTGATTTAAAAACAGACAATTACCATACAATAATAAATAACAGCTTAAAACAATAAATAATTAATCGATTATTGCACTGAAATTGTAGGTAAGAGAAACAATTTCAATGCAGTATCCTTTATCTTGAGGATGCATGCGACTAGCTGGCTAAATGGTTGAATCCAGAACCCATTATTGTTCACACCAGGATTAGGAGTTGGTTAAATTAATAACATTTTTAGAATTCAGGCCCACAATTCCGGTCAAATGCATTTTGCCTTTAACAGAGCTGCCGCAGCTAGTAGCCACTAGTTGTGTTTCCATTACCTTTAAAAAAAGGGAAAATATATAGAACAATAAAAAACTGGTAATGGAAACACCTGAATTTTGAAAACCTCTTAAATATCGCATAAAAGTTTTTACGTGCGTAAAAGTGCAATGGAAACACTTCTACGTATTTACAGGTCTCAGGACGTGACCAGTTCACCCCAAGACAACATGGTGTGGTACGTGTGTACCCATGTGGACTTAACATCAAACTTATACCCTTATTCGTGGCTTTTGGCTTACTTACGGACTTTGCCTCAGAACTATCATCCGTTGTCTTTTGTTCAAAATTATCAAGGCAACCGCTGTAGATGTAATCATATCGGTACCAACACGCAACAGGTTTTGAGCGTCCAGCTTCCTTGCAGCGGATACTTGCAAGATGAAATTTTACGAGAATTAAGAGGCTCATGCCCGAAAACGCTCCTTGATGGAAACACATTCAAAGCAACATTATACTTTGTCGGAACTTTAGAAATATAGCTTTTATTTTGCGAAAAACTGTAATGGAAACCCAGCTACTGTAGCTGTTCAGAGTGACTACTGCCTTGCTGCCACAGTGCTCTTTTAATCTGATATAAACAACCTCTTACTTCTGTAGCAGTGGTAGCACCTCTTAGGAACAACATGGTTCATTCTTATTTATCTTTTATTTTAGCCGGGAGAAGCCACTGAGGCCAACGTCTCTTTTCCAGGGGTGTACTATTAGCACTGTTTTGATCCAGAAAATGGGAATAAATGTCCAGGGGCTGTGTCAGGTTATACTCGCATACAACCAAAGCATTGAGTGGCGATACTCAGTTCAGGAAATGGACGTTAACCTGCAAAGAGGGTTTAAGGCTGGCGGTGCTTGCACTGCTAATGTTAGCAAACCAACTTTGCACCATTAGTTTTTTACAGTTACAGGATTTGATTTTAGATTAGTCAGCCAAACACTGATCTATCTAGCATTTAATCAGATGGAAAATTCTATGCCCAGGAACATCACTAGTTGTCACCAGAAATATAAACGTTGATTTTGATTGTTTTAAAACCTTTTTGCTACCACAACAGCAAAAACAGAAGTCATGGACAGCCAACGATGGGTCATTTTCTACTTTTAATGCTCAATAATTACAGATGATGTCTTCATACTGTCTAAGTTGTACAAAAGCGTTAGAAACAGTTTCTTTTTTTTGGTTGCCCAAAATACCACGTGTCTCCAAAATGATAAAATCTCTGATTTTAATGGTGGTGATATCAAAAAGTCAATTAAAAACTCAATCATCTCAAAGACTGTTCAAATACATTGCAAACATTTGGAAAGTAGACAGAACTGGAGAAGAGCCAGTTCCAGTTTAGACAGTATGGTTTGCCTGCTATTTTTGATATTAAAATCAATAAATTACCCAATAATTGGTGTCCAGGAATTGGAAAATGAGATAAAATAAATGACAATTCCATATTTTGAGGACTGAGCATATCAAATATGATGTTTTGTGGTAAAAATGTGTTTTATTTTCAGTAGTTTTTCAAGTAAGCAATCTTTCTGTTAGCATTAGGCATAGTACCTATTAATGTTTATGGAATCAAAATCAGATTCATGGATATGCAAACAGTACCGTCTTATCCTATATCTGGTTTAAAAATGTGTCTATAAATCTTTACATACTCAAAGTATTGCCCAGCCCCACCTTGCTTGCTGTATGTATTATTTCAGTGTATATGTACGTGGTTCTACAGTAGTGGAAATTTCCCTGCTGAGGCTCTGGTCCAATGTTGAAAGCAGCATTTGTGTGGAAAAAGGGTTTCATAGTGACGAGGATTCTTGACCCTTTTCCAAATAACTCCCATTACTCCTGGTCCCTGTGTTTCCAGGCCCTGCTGTATGCTGCTCAGGCCTAGCAGGTGCTAATGACAATTATAACTGCCTGTTCTGCCTCAGTAGTGGTTGGGTCAAACTCCAGAGGAGGGGTAGAGATACCAGAGAGCATGTGTAGTGGTGTGGGTGGTATCCTCCTGTAGAGAACATACAGGCTCGAATGGACTCCAAAGTAAAAATCCTCGCTCTCTCGTCACACAGCGCTTCCTCCTGAGAGCCTGAAACTGAACGTTCTGTTTATCTGCAGAGTGAACAAGAGAGAGCGCCCACAGAGCCAGCAAGTGTTTCGATTTAAACTGAAACCAAGAGGAAACAGGGAGTTTGGGGGTGGTGGTGGTTTTGGTCGAAGGTGTGGGTTTTATGTTTTGTACATGCTGCCTGTTGTGATGTCAGCTTTACCTCAGCAGGTGCTGCAAATCTATTCCATGAGAAGTTGGAGACACAGTGTTCGTTTCTCAGACATTAGTTAGGAAAAAAGTGCAGTGGGTGGGTCAGCAGCGTTAATGGACTTACCGACCTGAGCAGGATTGGGTAGATTATTAACAACGTGGCTGAGAAACACAGATTTTTATTATCCTTTCCTGTGTTGACTTTAGACCTTTGACCTAAATATCTTCATAACCAAACAGGAAGCAGGAAGTGTCTGTGTGTTTGTGTGCGCTGCATTCATGATCCCAGAGTGGAAATTGCTTTTAATGTATTCAAACAGTGTCTTGCGCCTTTTAAGGTCAAATGAGATATTAGAGGTGTTCATCTACAGATTTATATGAAGCCATTTTCAAGGAGAACGGACTGTGAGCTGCATTAAAGTGGCCAGAAGTTTCTTGAGTGAGAGAGCTCTGATTATAACTCTTGTAACAAATACACAGTAATGTTGATTTCCCTGAAACATTTTTAATTTCTTTATTTACACCTACAAAAACCTTTGAAAGTAATAATAAGGAGCTTCAAATTTCCAGGAAATATCTTAGGATTTAGGCATCCATTCCAGGGATGATAGGAGGCAAACAATGTCTTCTGATGTGCTGATCGTCCACCTTATAAGGTGTTTGTGAATCTGTATGCTCAGTTCTATTAAGTATGTTTGATTTTCAGTACATTTTGTCTTTTTGATCTCATATTCTAAGTATTATATCCCCTAAATACGTGACTTTATAATCTCAAAAATGTGATGTTTGGTTCTCATACATTTTTGACTTTGTAATCTTCTTAGAAGAAGAAAAGGGGTGATAAAACTAAGAATTATCACTCCTGAATTCATAATTTGATCTGAAATTCTCAGTTTTATATGTCAAATTTTTTATCTTATAATCTCAAATCCAGTGTTTTGTTGCTCATAAATTTTTCATCCTTGTAATAATAAATTCTTAGTTTTATCTCCTTTGAATTGATGTCTTTAAAATCTTAATTAATAATCTCAACCTTTGAATTGTATCTCTCCTGAATCAAAAATTCTCAGTTTTCTAACTAAAATATTTGACTTTATATATCTCAAATTTAGAGGGTTTTCTTTTTACATAACTTTTTTTTTAATGTCTGTAATTTCTGATTCTTAGTTTTATCTCTCCTGAATTCATGACTTGAATAATCCCAGATTCTCAGTTTTATTCCTCATAAATATTTTACTTTATAATCTCAGTTTCTTAGTTTTGTTTCTTGTACGTTTTTCATCTCTCTAATCTCAAATTCTTGGGGTTATCTCTCCCGAATTGCTAATCTCAAACTCTTACTTTACATCTCGTACATATTTTACTTTATAATCTCAAATTCTACATTTTATCCCTCCTTTATTCATGTCTTTATAATCTCAACTTCTACGTTTTATCCCTCCTTTATTCATGTCTTTATAATCTCAACTTCTACGTTTTATCCCTCCTTTATTCATGTCTTTATAATCTCAAACGCTCAGTTGTACTCCTCATAAGTACTTGACTTAATAATCTCTCATTATCTACCTTCAGAGTTATTTTTTTGTAAGTTTTTTATCTTTGTAATCTCAAATAATGAGTTCTTTGCAGGAATTTGTCTCTTTTTGTTACTGGTAATATTTGAATTCTAAAACGAGTCTTCACTAACTCATAGAATAGCATGTTGTATGAAAAGTTAAATGAAAGTTGAACTTTTAAGAATAGTGATATAGAAAGTGAAGGTAAATGTTGCTGTAAGGTTGTTGACCTATAAACAGCATGTTGTTGTGAAAAATAAAGGTAGTCCTTACAGCAGGCTGTTTGTTCATGGATAGCATTTTACAGCATCATTATTGGTCTTCCTTGGTATTCTGGTGACTATTAGTGTTACTGTTTTCTTAAGTTACACATAAATGTGATAAAAGCCGTACAAGGAAAAGCTAATAATTCACTTTTATTTGATGATCTGCCACAGAAACTTTAATGAAGCTTGAGCTTTAAAAGATGATAAAGTGTCTGTTTTATCTCCTACATCTGAGCAGCAATTTTAAAAGATCAAAACAATGTTTTCATTTTTCCATGCAGTTTTGTTTAGTTCCATATTCATCAAGTCACAATAAGTTGATTTTGTCTGAAGATTCTAATATGTTAAAGGTAGTCAGTCGAACATTTAGATTTTTACAAGAAACACACACACTATGACGCAGCATTTGATAGTAATATGTAGTCACTTTCTGTTTTGACACTGAAAGCTGTGCCCAGGGGTGGGGGGGTGGGGGGGTGGGGGGTTGTGTCGTTGGAACTGGACACCAAGATAAGTAGTAGGTGCTTTCCACAGCTGGTAGAGCTTCTTACAATGTTTTCAGTGAGTAGTAGCATTGCCGTTATGATTATCTGTGTGTAATATTAATATAGTTAATATATAATTTTATAGGATCATCTACTGATAGAAATAAGACATGACCACATTTCAAATGAAATGTTCTGTTTAAATGAGGAGCGCACTGATCAAATCACAAAGATTAAATGTGATACTTCTGTACATTTATGAATTATACCTTGAAAGGTTTGCATTAACATCTATTTTGGGCATTCAGATATCAGTTTGCCTGCATGTAATGTTTGTATCTATGTTTTATCACTAATCCATCCTCAGTGAAGACCTGCAGTGGGAATTCTCACTTGCCTGCCTGTTAGGCAAATAACAGCCTATACATCTATTTCCCTGACGTATGTATCCCTGCAGGCAGTGAAGCCACTGGCAATACAAATGAACAGGGATGGATTAGCCACTGGCTAAGAGGCTAGCAACACCTCTTAAACAGTTTTACTTCCACACGTCTTCATGAACATGCTTTTTAAGGACAGTGATGTAGTATTTAGTGAACAGATAATGTGCTGAAGAAATGACAACCCAGTTCAGGAGGTCAAGTGAGAAGAGAGTAGGGGTGTCTTGTTTGAGAAGGAGTCAGTTTTAAGAGCTGGCTCTAGAATTAGAGCTGGGTTCCTCCTTTCCATTTTTGTTGCCTTTTAATAGACATTAAAAAGCAAGAATGGTTCCAAATAAGGAGCCATTTAGGCTCTGAAAGACTGACTCATTATTGAGCTGAGCCAAATGATCCAGTGGTCTGTTGCACCAGTGAGGCTTAAGTCATGCTAACTAGTTAGGTTGTGATTCAAGTGGTGCCATTTTTGGCACCGCAGAGACTTAAGGCTCATCTTAAATTGTAAAGTGTTGCATCCAGACTGACCTCACAGATATCATGTGTGCGCTGAATTTGACTAATCAGTGAAAAGCATTTTTAATTTGATACCTCTTGCCATGCTGCCTCTGAACCAAATTGTCTAACTTCTGCTTTCATGAGTGGTGGAAAGTGGCAAACCTGTCATCATGAGTTAATTCACTACTTAATTGTTGGATAGTGGAAATTATCTCTGCTCTCAGGGAACCAAAGAGTCTAAAAGTCATCCTATAATTCTGAAGGCTGTCATTGATCAAGGAGAAGGTACTGCTAACACTGTCTGTTCCTTGTCTTTCTCCAAGGTACCCCATCTTTCAAAATCATCACCGAAACAACCATATTTTATGAAGGACATTTCACCTAACAGGAGCCACTCTAATATTTAAGTTGAAGCTTAAACCCACATTGAAACTGTTTCAGCTGGGATGTTATTTTAGATGTTAGTAGAGCATAAATTTCCTTAGAAGTAAGATCTTGCAAGCCTGAACTGTAGGACACTTTTCCTTTCTGTGGTGCATCCATACCCAACATTAAGGGTTACCAGTTTGTATCCAGATATCCAGAGCAGATGTTATACAGGATTTAAACTTCCCCTAACTTTAGCATTGACCAGCAGTATTTAATCATGTTCCTTTTGGTAAACACACCGCAGTAACTCATAAATATAAATAATAATTACAGGAAAATTAGATTACAGGCTGCATTAATTATAGGCTATCATTCTGTTTATGCATAGGATTTGATTTACAGTTGAGTGTGATTTAACCCTATATTGTTCCATTTCTTTCCTGCACTGATGATCATCATTATGCAATGCATATTTTACACACCCGCTATAATTGTGTTTCTATTCACTTGTTTCAGTCGTGCTCTGATTAAAGACTGTCTGTGAGCTTAGCAGAAGTAGACCAATCATACTCCTCCTCTGAACAGCCTCTTTATCTGCGTGTAGTAACAGAAGCGGAATGAAAATTAGGTAACATTTCGATTAAAAAAATAAGGCAAAGACAGCTCAATCAATGCAAAGTTATAATGACTCCGACTCAGCTCATTACAGTCTTTAATGTCCTTTAAGAATCAGAGAAAATTATTTGTAACAAACTCATTTCTCCCTCACTGAGCTCCAGTTAATCTTCTGTTGAAGCAAACATGACACATCTTGTTCTATACGTTTGAAACATTCCTGACAACCATTGTGAGGGTTTTATTGTGAAGCGGGAATCTTGCAACCTTAGTCACCGCTGTTAACAACAGCTCCACTTCCATGTGCTTTGAGATTCCATCTCATATTTGAACTGTATGTCTGCACTCGTACAAAAATGACTGGGAACATCAGCGTTAACATATTCTAAATGTTTCAGTTTTTTGTATTAAAGTCGATTTTGAAATGTAGTGAACTCATCCTCCTCTCTGGCCGTTGAGAAGTTTTGTGTCCATTAAAGTTTCCCCAGATTTTCCTCAACCACTAATGATGTTTGTGCCATGATCACAGTCCAAAACACAGAACTGACATATTAGCCAGTGGAATAGCTTTGTATGCTTGACAGACTTCTGAGTTAGTCCAGACTTCCTGTACTTCTTCTTGTGTGTCAGTACCCAATATTTTTAGTCTGATATGATTGAAAATAGGGCATATTTCTGTAAACATCCTCAACACTAGCTACTACAAGCAGTCAGTATTGTCAGATATGAACATTTCTGCAGATATTTCCAGTCAATAAATGGCCTGCAAATATCATCCTATATCAACCGTAGTTATCGGCCATGTGTATCAAATAAAATTGTGTAATTTTGAGCAGCAACAACCAACACCAGCTGGAGTCTTTTTGCTGTTTTATTTTTGTTCCTGTACAACTTTATGATCTGTTGATACTAGTTGAAAATATTGCCATGTCAGATAGTGACAAAAATTCTCTAGTTTTACTATTTATGATGAATCTGTATGGGGCATGAGTTTTAAATAGTCATAGATTTTTTTTTAAAATATGAATTATTCATGCAACTCCTATCTCATCTCAAATATGTTTTCCATTATTTTCACCAACATGTGGTCGCAATGTGATGCTGCAACCAGGCAGTGGCTTTACTGCATTGAAATGGTTTCTATCACCTAAAAGAAGAACACACATGTGCCAGGTAGAGTTGGAAGGATTTTAACTTTTCATATCACACCTAAAATGTAAAGATGTTCTGATACCAATTTGTCCTTCCGATACGATTCTGATGCCAAGAGGTTTGGTTATCAGCCGATACAGAGTACTGATCCAAGCCAGTGTGAACTTTCTGGACTCACTGTTCAGACTAGCAGATTGTTTCAGACCTGATTTGACTCAGAAAATGGCTCACCAAATAGAATCATAATGTACAGCATCTCTGTGATCCTAAAGTTGTTTTACTGCTGATAATTGAGTTTTACTGCTAAATATTAAAAAAAAAACAATAGTAGAGGTGGCTGTGTCACAGTCTCTCTCTCTCCATTATGCTCTATTGGGGCAGCATCACGTGATTGCGGAAGAGCCTGCCATTGGCTGACAGACCCTCACAAAGGGTAAACTATATGGCAGTTAGCATTTGAGGTAGTATTCAAGCTAGCAGTAATGAATTATTATAAGTCGATTAAAATGGATAAAAAGATGTTCAGTATCAGGTTTACTGGTGTGGATTTAATCAAGAACGTCTCCAAAAGCCACACGAGCTCCAGGCTCACTGAAAATGCTGCGAGATTCAAAGGCATCAGTAGCATCAATGGGAAGGTACAACGGCTCGCTTCAAGAGGAAAAATAACTAAAAGGCAGCGATTTATGTTTAAAGTTATTTAACTTTTGATGAACGGTGTGACTTCTTGTCTAGTATGACAGCGCCAGTCTGGAAGGCATTCTTACGATCACATTCAGGGATTAACTGTCACTCAGCCTTCATTCTTTGCTGCTGCATTAGGTCCTTTGCTTTCCTTTTCACTGCTCTAAAAACGGTAGTCTGTGTATGCAGTATGTTCCGGCAGTGAAGAAGAATTGATTTCCGTTTAATAGCGCTAACATTTAAAATGGCTAAATAAGGCAAAATATAAAGTTAAACCAAAAGGTATCGGTGCATAAACTCATGTACTCACCGATACCAATACCTGCATTTTAAGCAGTATTGGACGAATTTCCGATAATGGTATCGGATTCTGAACAACTCTACTACAATGCCTAAAATATCACAGAAATCAGTTTTATTGCGGTGTTTGCTGAAAATCTAGAAAAGTACAGGCCCCTCTGTTCAAATCAATTGATCTAGTTTGATATTGAAAACACAGTAATCAAATTGCGCGGGTTAAAAACTGCACTTTTAGTTCTTAGAAAAACAAGTAAACTTTATCAAATGTGCTTTAACAAAGGCAATTTATTGATAAGGTTGTCAAAGTGTGTAATACTTCACTGTGGATCGGTCAGTCATCACTCAACCACAAGGTTGTGGGTTTCAGTCTCAGCTCCTGCAGCTGACTGGGTGTCTTTGGGCAAGAAGCTAAACTGCCTCTGACTGCTGTGTCTGTGGCTTGTGATGCAGTTTGAATGGTTGTAAATGGGATTAGCAGATACTACTTAGCAGCTTTCACCATCAGTGTGTGAATGGGAGTGTGTGCGAGCTCAAAATACTGGGTCTATTTGTAATTTGAAAAGAAATGTCCTTTCTTAACTGCATAGAAACACTTGCTTTCTGAAATGAAGCTGTAATTTCAGCTTTTATTTGTAAGGTTCTCTTTTTAGAGGTTTATGCATGGCTGATAATTATCCTGGTAATATTCTGAATGATAATCATGTACATGACTACATGAATATGTTTATGACAGGAAGCTAGCTTGTTGATAACCTTGTAACCTAGTTTACTTTCTCAGAAACAGTTTTTCTTTATCTACTTGCTTGAGTGACTTTGCCACGCCAGGTTTACCTCAGCCTGTTTGCTTAAATTCTTTGCGAAGACAGTATGAAGAAACACATATCAGTGTTGCTACTTTAATGAATTCTATAATGTCTGGGGGAAAACAGTCATTAATCAGTAATGATAATCTTTAGATGCTTGCTGACCTATATAACAGCATTCTGAAGCAGATATCTACATGCTGCCTCCCTGCTGGAGATGTGTTTAGCACCCCCCTGCTGCTTCCCCCTCTCAAAAACACACCTAGACCTCAGCACACTTGACTACAAGTCCAGCTATGTTCCATTAAAGCACAACAGTTTTATTGACCTGCTGTACTTGCAGAACAAAAGAACTAAATTATGCAATTTGAGCAACACAAAACAGGTTCATAGGGCGATGCTAATTTGTTCAGATGCTCTTGACTAAGCCCTTGTGTATGAGTTTCTGCAAGGCTGTCACAAAAGCACCTGTCACTTCTGGCGTTTGCAAATGTTTGCCAAGTGGTGGCACATGTAAGCCTAATAGTTGTCTGTACTGTGAGTGAAAGCTGCCATGGAAATATAAAACTGTCCATCTGTAGGATCTTTATTAGCAGCCAAATGATGAACATTCAAGAATTATCCTTCCAACAGCAAGAAAAAACTGTTCTTATCAATGCTGGGCAATGGAGTAGGATTTAAAGATGTATTAATCAATGACAGAATCATTTCTATGGATTTATGTTGATTTGAAAGAAAAAATTAGAAAAGCGGGCCTAATGTTAAGGGGAAAAAAACAACATTGTTTACAGTCAGAAACACAAACAGTGTTGTGCTTGTTTATATTTTTGAAATGTTTAGTCCACATGAGAATGACTTTATTGTCTTTTTTAAAGGAGTATTTTTATACTTGGTAGAAGTAATATGATATTGATGACTTGGTAACAGAAAGTAGAAGTCCTAAACACCCAGTATTGGTTGATTTAATGTTTATAGTTTTAAAAAAAAGTGGGCAAACTTCAGCACACGGTCTAAACGCATTGGCGGCATTTGTGAAAATGGATGGAAAAGGGAGGAAACAAGAGCTCCCCTCACTCCTCTCCAGTTCCGCCATCTTTTCAAATGTTGCTAACATATATGTGCAATTGAGACGGTGCTCTTTCTCGTTTTCTCTCTGTTAAAAATATGAGTGAAGATCTTTTAAGTTTCAGTTCTCTTTGACAACACTGATCATGAAAATAATGCAGATTTGATTATTTGACAACCTTTACGTGTTTAGTTAAGACTGTAGGAGTTTGTCTGCCATTTTTGATGATATATGGGCCGATGTCCACAGTGGCTGTTTTTAGCACTGGTGGCGCTCGTTTTTAATACAATAGGGCTGCTAATGTTACATGCCACTGCGGTGGTCTCATAGCATGATCACAGTCAGTAAAGAAAGGCATACTGCCCCTATCAGTTCTCAAAGGGTGTCTGCGGGGTCTTAAAGTTGATATATCAACTTAGCAAAAGTTAAGGCTTTTAAAAAGGCTTTATTGAAAGTCTTCAATTAAAGACTGAATTCTAGAACAAGGGAGATTCTGATGGAACTCCACCAGATCTGACGTTACTCTGCACACTTGTTTATGTTCTGGCGCCTTTTCCCTACCAGTGCATCCTGGAGCGCCGCTGTGTTTCTAGTTAGCAAGTTCGCTATGTGACTGAGTGACGTGTGCATGATAATGATAGGTAAATTGTGTGTGTGTTTTTTTTGTTTGTTTGTTTGTTTGTTTGTTTTTTTTTGAGAGGTGTTTAAAGGAAAGGGCGTTGGAGCTTAGGCTAGGGTCACTACTTCTCACCTTTTTGCAGGATTTTGTAAATAAAAAACAGCTTTGCAGTGAAACTTTTGCCTGATGTAATCCTAGAACAAAGTATTTTAATGTTAGCATGGCTAGCATCTCAAATAATGCTTTATTTGCATGCTACAATGAACAGATACTGTACAATGTCTTGGCTAAGCTGGCACATTTTTAATCTTAGTTTACACAAAATTGCACACAGCAGTGTCACTGGTTGTAATTAAAGAGGCAATTGGTTCTTAAAATATATTAAGAAGGCCTTAAATTAAGGTTTTATAATGTATTACAGTCTACGTCAGATTATCTATATGCAACTTTTGCTCAGAGTGAATTTAATGCCCTCGATAAATACAAAAATGAAATGTGACTGTGTTACTATTTTTAAAAGTCAGGGCTGATTTTTTTTGTGATGGTACTTCTTTTGGTTAAACCTTCCCACAAAAGCGTTTTCTCTGTTTGACCATAAAAAAACATCAGAGTTTGATCACATCTTCTGCAGAATAATACATCTCTATGAATCAGCTGTACTGAATGTCAGCCTTTAACGCGTGACAACAGATAAACATTGCTACTGCGCTGGTTAATGCTAGTAGTATTTACAGATGGCCAGTGTCTGTCAAAAGGGTTGATACTGATGTTAGATCATCATTGATTTCCTTACAGGAAAAACATTGGGATTTACTCCACCATGCTATTTGGCTACAAAATATTGAGAGATCATTTTTGTCCACATGACCCAGCCCTAGAAACCAAACCTCATTGTGAATGAGTTGCTCTGCAGGGATTGGGTGTGTGTGAATATACCCATAATGCCACATTTTCACAACTGACATTTTGTTCCAGTTACCAATTAATGGCTTACAGCTTCACACCAGTAAACAGAACAGACAATGTAGCGTCTTCACCAGGCAGCAGCACGTCAATTATTTAACCTCAGCTGAGTTTACAGCGCTGTGGAAAATCACCTATTTGGGCTGCTTGTTTGAATGCAGCTCGTTGCTTACAACTAATCCTGTCATCCCTGTCCATACTGTAGACGTGGTTTCCCGTATCTTAGAGGATTGGGGGATAGCCAACATCTGTTGTCGTGCTTATGCTGCAGGGCCTCTGTGCTAGAGCCAGTGTGTCTGCCTGTGAATGTGACGTCCATTATGGCCTCTATACGACAGGGTGTGGGTGCTTCTAGTTTCAGAGGAGGAGGTCTGCTTTTAAACTAGCTGCAGGGAGGCTGAGACACAGCATACATGAGAAGCAGTAGGGCTGGGTGATATATGGTGTTTTTTTGTATAAATCCATGTATTTTCAAGCAAGAGACAATAGATCTCAACAGAATTAAACAGTCCCATTCAGTTTTTCTTAGTGGATTTGAATATCAGCCATAATGTCATGACTGTATGAAGCAGTCTTACCATGAGCTGTCTGAGTGAGAAACAATGGTACATGCTACAGTATAAGACATATGTGTGTGTATGATCTCAACCTTGTTTTGGAAAATTGTGGTTTATTGAAGATCTGTGGCAAATAATACTATACCAAAGTATTTTTAGATGCTAGTGTGTCACAGGGTGTTTTCTCTGTGCATTTCTGTGACAGGGCTGTAATGAAGTTTCTATCTTTATGCCTAATGACAGGGATGTCCAAACTATGGCCTGCAATCCACTTTTGATTGGCCCACAGCAAATTTTTAAAAATATAGTGAAATATGGCCCACATTAAAACGTGAAGCATTTGCTTGACTGTATTGTACTTCTTCATTTCAGCACGAGGCGGTGCTACCATGCTAATTTTGTAAGCAAACATTTTGACACGGATTTTTTCTCTCTTTTTTTATATTTGTGACTAAACTAAGATGACACTGTAAATGGTAAAAACGTATTGATGACCAAAGTAATAACTGTGTCTTAACATAGCATTCCAGGTGCATAGTCAGCAGTAGCCAGGGCCAACCAGGGCCAACCAGCCCCCCTGAAATCTGACTGGCCTCCCCAAAGTCTTTGAATTGATTGGCTATTTGCCTTGTCAACCTCTAACTAGCCATGTGAGGGCTCAAGATCACTAAGAATGTCTTAACCTATATCTGATTGGTTTTACTAACTTTAATATCCTCAAGGTTTGGTATACAAAATTAGTCCCACCATTCTTATGTATTTCAGTTTGTGGCCCCCAGCAGACAAAGTTTGGACACCCCTGCCTTATGACATTTTGTTCCCTTCCATTAGATCCCATTGTATTTTGCTTTGCGGAAAAGCAAGCAGCACAGCACAGTGGGAGCTCCACATACACATAAACAGCGTTGCACTCCCCTGCTACTCTTTTACGCCTCTGTTGCTACCTCTGTGACCTTCTTAGTAAAGGTGAAAAGTCAGGGGCATAGATAGTACTTAAAATTGGGGAATACTGGCAGCATCAAAGAGTCAGATTCTAGATTGCAGTGCTCACTTATGGCTGTGACCATGGCAGTCAGTGGAATTTAAAGAATTCTGGGTTACAGTAGCATCTCTGGGCCATTGGTTGGCCTCGTTGTTACATGGAAATGTTATCAATCTCAGCTGTTAACTGTTGTTGATGATAATACATACCATAGTGTATAGAGATGGGCTGATCCCCCTTTTTACCAGTCTTGATCATATTCTGATACATCAGTACCAATATCTGATATGAAAACTGATATTTTTAAAATCATGATTGGTATAGGTGGTATTCTTGGTGGTATTTAATGTAAGGTCACACAAAGCTCTAGTTAAGCTGAAACTACCTCAGCAAACTGAATATTTAAAATAACTATGCAACACTAATAAAATTAATATAGTAGAAATTACCTATAAAAAGCTCTTCAAATAAAAAAAAAGATTAACTAAACAGTATGTATCTTGCAGCAGGAAGTAACAGATGTGAAAGAAATATTAACAATAAAGGCACTTAAGGAAAAATACAATTAGAGGCTTTTATTGTGAAGTGATGTCAGAAGTATATCAAGGTTTAACTAAGCAGCGACCACTGTAGTCACAGTCAGCCTCGCTGTCACGCTATATAGCAGCTTCTCTGACCTCACTAAATGCCTCAACCTGCTTCTTTGAATCGTCATGGACTTAAAACAAGCTAGTCATGAGTTAAATCACCTTTAAACCGTTGTGAGTCACTGCAGCTCGTATTTAAGCCAAAGACAGAGAAGAACCCTTCATGTTGAAGTAAATACAGACATCAAACTTAGAGAGGACACACCCTTTACCTTATTACCGTGCTTCATATTAGTCACACGGACATAAACAGATGACAGGTCTCCAATATAAAAAATAACACAAGTATGGGACCTGATCCTGATATTAGATTGGATCTTGCCCATCTCCAATACTATATATATATACCGCCATATATATATATACAAATCTACGATAATTCCCTTAATCCATTGGTGATTCATTAAGGGAATTGCAAAGAATTGTGGGATCTGTAGTTGCTTCACCTCATGGAAAAGAAGTTAAAAGTTTTTAACCTTTTTTATTTTTTTCTTCAAATTTTCCAGTGCAGTTACTGGACCAAATAAAACAGTTGTAGTCATAAGCAAATAGCTGGCCTGGTACCACCCTTAAAAATACTTAAAAATTAGGATTTCCAGTCATGCAATCTGAGATTTTAATGAGAAATTTTACTTCCAGAATTCTTCACGTCAATTTAGTTCATGTTGATGATGATTTTTGGTAGAATGGTAGCTGGAATGCTCAACAAAAACAGTTTACATTAAGAACCCTGAATAGTTACCAGGGGTGGGGATCACTAGTGGCCCCACAATGCGATATTATCACGATACTTGGGTCCCGAATCGATATTATTGCGATTTTAAACATTTTGTGATACAGTCAATATTGTGATACCATATATTGTGATCTATACCATTTTTAACTATTCAGCTGATTTAGCATGAATCTTGCTTTCATATTTGACATATCTGTGCAGTTTTTTATTTTCATGTAGCACTTCTTGCAAACCTCATGTGTCATGTCCTTGTCATTGCCCTTCCCCTGGTGCTGCCATGTTTGTTGTACTAATTTTCTCCTGCTCTTTGACTGTCAACTTTGCCGACCTCACTGGACAATCAATTGTCCAAACAATTGATTTTATTTTTCAATTATGATAAACTTCAGTTCATATTAGCAATTAATTTTAAAAAATCAATACTTGGTGGATGAGACGATATGATGTATCATCAGAAAAAATATCTTGATACTGAGCTGTAGCGATTTTTTCCCCCCACCCCAATAGTTACAGGGTCTAAATGGGGGATTATGGTTTATCTTATTTTACTTGAAGCATTCTGAGTTTATACCCCTCACACACACACACACACACAAACAGGTAGTTTTTTTTTTATGTCCCTTTCCGTGTTCATGTTGACATTGTTCAGCTGGATGGTGATAAAAGTGCCTGTGTGACATTTGGCCCATGTGGATTTGACTTAGAACTAACTTTGTTTTTGTTACTCCTGTATAGAAAAACCAGTGATCCCTATCCGGTGTTGGCATTCAAATAAAAGAAATACTAGATGATTTTGGTCCATATGTGGAAGCGGATATCAAAGGGCAGCCTGTTATTTAGCCATGTTACATGGTGTTACAAAGTAGAGAGTGGGCACAGTCTCTTGTTTCTGAGGCAACAATAATGCTCATCAGGAAATCTCAGGGCTTACATAATAACTCATAGACAGAACAATGAAAATGTCTGAAATTTGTTATCTGACCAGGAGCAAAATGTGCAGAGGCTTGTAAGCTTTGTGTGTCTCAGATGGCTTGATGATCCGAGTGCATGTTTGTATGCAGTAAGACAGTTAACATGCCTGTCTGCCTGCTGCTTGTGAACTAGGGTAACTAGGCTGGCTGCGACTACAGCATGCCTTTCATGCTTATGGCTCAGCATTACTCTGCAGTCTGAGTAGCTCTGCTATGTTTTTTTCCCTGTCTTTCCACTCCTCTGTGTATGTGTGTTTGTGTACGTATTCCAGTTCCTGTATAGGTTTCTGTCCCGTCTGACACATCTGGATGTGTTTAGCCAGGCCCAAGTTCCTCAACACGAAACCCACAGGCGTTACATAACCCCCCTCTTTTATGTAATGACTGCTGCAGCTCTCCGGCTGAATTTGCCCTCTCTAGTTTTTCCTGCCCCACACCCTGTCGGCCGGCCTCGCTCACAATCCTGGCTCCTGAGCACTCTCTTCCTGTTAAAGATGAGTTTAAGCAGCTGTTCAGTTAAACGCCGGCCAGGCATCCTGAAAACATCGGTATAAACCTGAAAAATAAGTCTTTGTCAGCCTCCATAAATGTTTTATGGTTTGGGTGATTTTCAGCTCTTTTAACATGCTTTGAAAATCCTTGACTCTGGAGAACAAAGAAATTAAAATGACAGCTGCTGCTTTGATTTCCCTTGTTCTTGTTTCTGAGTGTGAAAGATGAGTGAATGGTTTCTGAAGCATAATGGCAAAGTGATTAAATTTTTTCACCATAGGGGAAGAAAACTGCATGCAGGCTTTTGTTTTTCCTCCATACCTCCATTAGCTCTTTTCACAACTGTGTTCCTGTGGCAGATTGTGTTCAAGGAGCTTTAAAGTACAAACACTGGTGGAATATATGTTGGTTTATTAGTTTTCACCTTATTACAATCGTGAGATTACAAGAATAGAGCTGCCCTGGTACAAGTGTTTTCTTCAGCTGAAGCATATTATGAAAATTCAATATTATGGAAAGCAGAAAAATTATGGAAATCACAACATGTATCTAAATCGCAGATGCTGCAGATCTTTGTCTGCTGCAGAGATGCTATAACCTACAAACCTTCCTCTCAGGAAAACCGGATAGGCAGTCGTGTTATTTTGCATTAATCCTATAGTATTTAAAGTTCAGATGATCTTTGCTGATGTTGCAGTTTTGATATTTTCATGAAGCAAATCCAGCACATCATGGCATATCTTCATTATCTAATCTACATTGAAATTCTTCTTGTTTTGTCCAGTGAATGTGTATTCAAGAGAGTATTGTGTCTAATACCTGCATATGTGAAAAGCTAACCCAATAAAAGAGGGCATTATAATATCTGCAAAAACATCTTGTGTTTCTTCATCAATCACCTGCCTTGTTTAGTCGGAAAATATTGACACACAGGAAAAAAATCCAATCCTGCAGCAGCTCAATATTTTGCATGCAAGACTAGCACTTTGTATTGACAAGAATCTGGTGGTGGAATAATTATTTTTCCTGCAGTGATTATGATTCCACATCTTGCTATTCTGTAGGCAAAAATCTAATTTTAGGGAAAGTGTCACAAAGAAAATGAGGATGTAATAGAGATGTACTGATTGCGAAAATTAGGGCTGATACTGATGTTTAGAAAAAAAAACAATTTGGCAGACGTGTTTTAATCAGTCTTTTTTTGTACCATTCACAGTATGCCAGCAGTTTATCTTGTATTCGACTGTGTAAACAGATCAGAGTTTTGCCTCGTGTGGAAAAAAAAAATCTTCAAACCAGTAGTTGGGTGTACTAGACTTAAGCATTAAAACAGATGAAACTTGGCTACTCATACATTGTCACGTCTTATTATTTGTTGGTGGCTGAAGGAAGATGTCAGTCTAAGCCAACACATCAGATAGACTGTTTCACATAGCCACTGGATGGGGTAAACAGTACTGTGCAACACTTGATGGTACGTTTACTCAAAAAATGTAAGGAATGACAAAACCCTTGTTGTGCTCTGGATGTCCTTGCATTTTACCAGGGACAAGAGAAAATAATCTGTTGAAAAAAAAACCTCCACTCTGTTAGGGGGGTAAGGGGTGGATGTGACGAGTAAACCTGGCCTATGATACTGTCCTGGTTGGTGGTAAGGTTGCCACGAGCCCCTAGTTGTGCTGTGGTTGTCCCAAGGGCCCAAAAAAACATAAGCGGTTGCCAGACATATTACCAGGGGTGTAAAGGCCCAGGCATAAGAGATACCGTCAAGCTTGACCTTGGCTGCAGAGCAACATGTATGTTGTATTGTCTTGAGCTTGACTCTGGCTGCCCTACCCTCATCTCTGGGCCCTGTGGTGATTCCTTAGCACCCTATGTGGCTGTATATTTCGCATTCAGGCAATGGTGAACCACCCCATTGTTTGTGCTTGGGAAGGAGCTGAAACTTTGAGACAAATCTCAGAGGATGATCTTTTCTCCAGTCACCATTGTTTAACAGCTTGCAGAACAATTAAATCCTGCATGTAGCTACTGCCTCCTCCTCCACTAATGATGCTGATTGGTCCATTTATTCTAAAATGTTTCAGCTTGAAGCTTTGCAAGATGAATTCTCCTGATGATAGACATGGAATCTAGCCAGTCTATTGGCTTTGTAAGGTTTTATCAGCTGATACTAGTGTTAAACTGATGTATTGGTACAGCCCTAAAAGATGACAATACCATGTTTGTGTAGGGCAAATAATGGAATTTATTCTGCCATTAAAATAAATCTTTGCATGTGAATAAATGTCTAAAAACACTGAATTTTGAATATTAGACATTTAAAGGCTTATGCACACTATGTCTTTTGCCCTGTGCTGTGCTGGAGTATGATTGTCCCCTGTTCCCTGCTGATTTGTTCTCACATCGAGCCATCGAGCACACCTACTTGTTGTAGGCTACATGAGTCATCATGATGTCACGCTACACGCCCATGGATTTAGTCTACAAGAAGTATGGTTTTCAGAGTCAGCACAATGAAGAACAACACAGAGAACATAACCGCAGCTTTACTGACTCTACGGCTTATTTTGAATCGTTTTGGATGATTGTTAAGAGGACAGGTTGCATAGATTATACCTTGTGTTCATGGTGCATACTTGTGCTCATGTATGAGCAAGTGTGCTATAGCCCTATTTTTCCAGCTGTGCCAGGGCCAAGGAAGCGTCTGGCGTGCTTGGGCATGGTTCAGGTTCATGGTTCAGTGGTTCAAGTTAACAGTGTTTTCTTACATAATCATTTGGACTGATGATGATTGCCCGGTTAAAACAAAGAGTTAAGGCCCTAACAGTCTTTTGTAGGTATCATCCATTTGGAGTTGACATTTTCTGCATCACAATAACTGCTTTAATGACAAAGTATAGCTGGCATCAGAGATTTGTTTTAATGGAGTTGTATAATCCTGTTTTTTCTGTAAAGACTGCCGCAACAGTTTGGCTCAAAGGGTTGAGGTGACATTTTTACTGCAGGAAGTCTTGAGATCCTTAACCCTCTTTGGCCTGATCAAATATGGACGTTAACCCTCTGGTTTCAGTCATTGCAGCATTTCAAATCTGAGTCACTGCAACACCTCAGCATCACGAGGAAATGAATCTGAGTGAGGGAAAGGGACAGATGCAAGCTGCACCTCCAGCAGTGAAATCTGTCTCGTATTTTTGAGCATGAACTAGTTGGAGCTCACAGCTGAGCACCGGTACTGAGATTTAGACACATTTAGAGATGAGCAGCTTGTGTGTGATAGACATAAGTTAGACGGATACAGATTTTCTCCTGTTTAGTGGCAGCTATGTGCAGAGCTTTTTAAGTATTAGTTTGATACTTGCTGTGATGAAACCTCCTCTCTTATCAGCAGTTTAGATTGGTTTTGTGCATTGAAATTAAAGATTGAAGTTCTTTCTAGCAGTTTTTTGCACAGGTAATTAAGTTGAGTTGTTGCTTTCAAATGCAGTGTTATATTTTTCATAAATGATGGTGGTTAACCACTTTTAAGTAATCAAAACTAAAACCATCTCCTGTTGAAACCTGCAGAGGCCATGTATTTTGATGAAACTGTTGCTCATTAGAAACTGTAGCAACTAAAATTATCTCAGTGCCAGAAACTTGCATTTAGACACTGGTTGATTTTAATTTCCAACCTCCATTAGAGTCAACTGATATATACTAAAATGAGGCATACTTTTAAATTATTTAAAGGCTAAATAAATAAGATTTATCATAAAATAATGTATCACCCCCTGAATTATCACCAATAATCTGGAGGAGGTGTATGCAGTAAATCTGCTCTCTGTAATTTCTTATTTTCTTACTTAGGAAGTCTTATGGGAGTCACTGTTTGTGCAGGGGTGTGGAGCTGTCATCAGTCAGTAGGTTAAAACCTAGGAAAGAAAACCTTTTGGGGTCCAGGTGACATCCCTGTCTCCTTCCTCTGCCTTTTGTCTGTCTGTGACAGACACTAACATTAACATGTGTTTTCTAATGAGACAGAAAAAAGACCTACTAAAATGTATTTACCGACTGGTGAATAAAACAGTGAGTTTGGTAGTGAATGGGACAGAGGGCTGAGCAGGGGGCAGAAAGGAGCAGGCACCCAACAACATCCTGCTCCTTACTTCACGTCTGTCACATCCTCACACTCTGGTTTATCCAGCAGCAGCTTTTGGTTCAGAATATGACTACATATCTGTTTTTCTTTAAAAGCGTTGGTATTTTCTGTTCTAACCAACACAGAAATAATGCATCATTTAAGGCACCTGGTATCACAAAATTTGGCAACTAGATGATGTTGCTGTCAGGTCCATCATGTGGATAACAGTCGCTGTTGCTGAAAGGGGTTCACCAGATTCTTTTGTTTTTTAGGACTGATATCCCTGATGCCAATACTGGAATTCAAACTTGTTTGCTTGTGTTGTTGTTTGATACTCTCAGTTTCCTTGTTTTCAAACGGTAAAAACTCTGATTTAAATAATTGATAGTATTGAAAAAGCACTAAAGACACTCTGGATCTTTGGTCACATTTAAATAAAGCTGCTGCAGGCAAGAGAGAGAATTCTATTTAAATTGGACAAAAACATCACTGATACTGTTTGGAGCAGAAATGATTTGATTCCTAACCAAGTAGTAAATGATAAAGATAGAGAGGAGCTATTTTTATAATCACCAAGTTGATTTTTAAGAAACTTCTCAAGGGAGAAGTACTACCTCAGCTAATCAAGTGATTTAATATTTTTGCGTGTAATAAAGATGGGAGTGATTTTGTTTAAGGCATTTTTTGAAGACAAGTCATTTTAAAGGTTTCTCTTAGTGCTGAACAATTAATCTAATCACAGTCATGATGTCAGGCTGTGCAATTGCATAATCGCATAAAGGCTGCATTTATTTTTGTATTAGGTAGTACATAAAAAGTTTGGAAAAAATGCCTGCAGAAGGGCCTTTAAGTTTGCAAAAGTGCCACTATTGCACTTTTTAGAAGTTCCGTTATTTTTTTTTTATTCATTTATTTATTCATTTATTTAAAGGAAAAACTTTGATTTTGGGGAAAATATAGTTACTTTAAAAGCAGTGCTGTGGAAACTTCAAGGTTTTTTTCGTGCTACTTAATATTTGTATGCTGTGAGTTTGGGCTGGATGGTTTGTAAAAATCTAGTTGTGTTTTTTTTTTTTTTTTTTTTTCCCCAAACAATATTGTGATTGCAATTTTGATATGCGATTATTCTGAGGCTCCTCACCTTATTCAGCAAACACAAGCAAAATCATTTGGCTCGTATTGCAACTTTGAAAATTGTGATTTTGAAGGCGATGATCATTTTTATACCATTCTTGTCTTTAATGAAGAAAAATATACAAAAACAAGAAAGTAGGAATTTTAGAAACTATTCTAAAAAAGACACTTAAATGTTTGCATGATGTGTAGAGCATGACATATCTGATGAAAAAACAGGTTACTGCACTTTCATACTGTGATTTAATCTAATTTTCAGTTAACTACCCAGCCCTATTTTGAGTTGAAAAATGCACACTTAAAACTATCATTATTCTCTAAATTTTCTTTGATAACTAAGCAAGTAGATACATAATACCATGTATTACATTGCAGTCACAATATTATAAATTGTAGTTGCAACATCACATTATTACCAGACCGTACTTCACTGGAGTGTTTACATAGTGAAAGGGGGCTTATTGTCATCCAGCGTGTCTGGGTCAGATATAGGGCTGGGCAATTCATTGAAAATCACATTAAATTGCAATATAGCCTGCTGCAATTTTCAAATTGCAAATGGTGCAATATTTCTTGAACCTGAAATTTATGTAAAAAACAACAGTTTAAAACTTTTTTGTTGCAAAGATGTTATGCATTACATAAAAATGCAATCATTCAAGTGCCTTTTTTTAGAATAGTCTACAAAAAAAATCTCACTTTCTTTATTTTTATACCTTTTTCTTAGCAATAATGAGAATTCAATACAACAATTCATATCCAGTTTGCAATACGAGTCAAAATCATCACAAATAGGTATTTTTTCAAAATTGTTCAGCCCTCGTTTAGTCTAAATTTGGTGTGGTTGTAATATATAATGATTTATGCTTGTGTTTGTTGTAAAATACATAAGATGAGGAACTCAAGGAATAATCGCATTTCAAATCGCAGTTGCAATATTGGGTAAAAAAAAAAAAACGCAATTATATCATTTTCCCAAATCGTTCAGCCTTAGTCAGATACACCTCTATCAGTAAATCCATTCTTTCTCAGTACTTCTATATTGGGACAGGGACAGAAGTCCATTTTACTGCCTTATTGAGCTCTCTGTAGCTAACTGTAGCTCAACTTAACTGTGCATGTAAATCTGCTGAATGAGTGGCTGATTACATGTTTGTCAAAGGTCTGATGTTGCTAATGCTTCAGCTCAGGTCAAAATAAGTCCCTTGTTTTGTCAGGGTGTCAAATATTTCATGTCATTTTAACGGTCAGTAAGTGAAAAGTACCATTAAAAAAAAAAGTTATTCAGCTATATCTTGAGTGCAGAGGTGATGCTAGTAGAAAGAGAGAGCACTGCTTGAATTGCACTGATATTTGTGTAATTAAGCATGCATGGAGCGGCTAGCCTGCAATTTTTGGTGACTGAAAATGAGAGATGATGCCATAATGGTTTCTTCAGGATCTTTATCTTTGTTGTTGTGGTTTTGAAGTGGATATTGATGTCATTTGACTTTTATTAGTTTAATCAAAGAGTAAAAGTCTGGAATGGTGACAGCCCTACACTCTCCTGCTCAACGTGGTGTAAGACAGTGATGAGTAAAAACAGAGCGTGTAACATTTAACAGCATAATTACAGTGTTTATTACAAGCATCATTAAAACAGAGTAAATCACTCCTCTAGGAGGAACAATCCCCAACCTGATTAACAAATACACAGGATTAAATGAGGTAAAAAAAGATCTAGGAAGCAAAAAATGTGAATAGGCATGTCCTGAGGCGTTCCCCTTCAAACATTATTTTGTGTTCTCTTGGCATTTTAAACGTCTCATATCATCTTAGTTCACTGTAAGTTTCAGTGGAAGGATACATTAGGTGTAGATGTGTGATGAGGCTTTCAGTCCAGACATGTGTTGGCTTTTTTTGTGGCAGCTCTCAGCCACGTTTCTGAACCGTGGTGTTGGTTTTGGGGGGGTGGTATGGTACAGGGGTCTTCATGCAACGTATGTGCTGCATCCAGAGAAGCTCCACAAAGGAGAATGTGCTGACAGCCAGAAAACCCACGGCTGTAGTGATCGCTGCTGGTGCTTTGTGAGTGTGGGAGAAGGGGGGAGAAATATGTGTCCTGGTTAGAGGGGGGGAGGTAGAGCTCTTAGTGTCGGAATGGGGGGAGGTTCTCAGTGCTGCAGGCGACCCCTCCTCCTCATCCTCCTTCGTCACTATGACGATTAAGGTCATTGGACTTCCATGTGTTTATATTGTAACAGACTACATTTTTAGCTCTTCCCGAATTCTTGACATCAAAATGTTCACTGGAGGACCCAGAGAGTGGATTTATTTCCTACTGATGTGAAGTTAAATCTGACGGAACCCAGAGACAAGAGATCTGCTGTGTAGGAACAACAATGAATCAATTAGATTGATGCAGTTTGAGTGATTGTTTAAGGGAATTCTGGGTTAAATGTTGCTTCTTGAATGTGAATGTTTACTTCTGACGAACTGCATCTTTGTTTTTCTGAGAAAAAAATATTTGAGAAAGCTTTGAGTAACCTCTGATATTTAAACATTTATCATTTTACTCCTCAAACTACACAATAGATCAGTGAATACATTTAAAGGGAAGTTGCATAATTGCAGATTAGAGCGTGTTAAGACGGCAAAACCAGTAGTTGTCAACTGGTGGATCAGGACTCAAAAGTGGGTCACAGAGCTGTTTTCAGTGGGTTGCAAATATGTGTCTGAAAACGAAAAATGTGACAAAAATCCTGCCATGTGGAGAAGCCTTATGCAGATATGCATCCATTTATTCTCTATTACTGTCTGCTGTAATAATGTGCCAGTATTGGTTGTTTTCTCTAAACCTAAGCTTCTTAGTCCTCTTGTCTTGCTCTAACAGATCTCTTTTTTCCATAACAGTTTGTAAATTGGTCAAATAGATTAGCCTGAAATGCAACCATGCATTTTTTTCCCAGAGCTTTTGCATTGATATGCTTTTTTAGACATATTTTTGTCCCTTTTTCTAATTTTAAGTGGTTAGAAGATGGAAATTTAGTTTGTGTGGAAGATCCTAAGGGTAGACCGGTGAGGTGTTGGACATAAACATTGCTACTCTTGTCATTTGGCACCAGAATTGCAAGCTGGTAAATCACGTTACCTTTTTAGTAGTCAAATAACATGTACAAGAACCACCCTCTTCTAACCAGAGCTGTTAGCTGCATCTCTAGTTATTCTCTCGCTCTGCTGCATGGATGTAAACAAGCACAGTGTGCAGTTATCACAACATGGCATGCCATAGATTGGCAGTATTTTGATAAGGAAAGGATAAAATCAGAAGTAGGCTGTGTCAGGCTTAATCAGTATATCAGCTGGGGTAGCATTTAGCACAGGCATGTGGATGCTAACCTGCTGTAGCACTGTTTACATCAGCCACACTCTGCAAACCAATCCTACATGTAGCTATGTTAACATTTAGGCCCAGCTGTGATAATTTTGTGAGGTTTTTTCTTTTAACTTAAGACAATTCTGTTTTTAATTTGTTTAATCCACTGTAAAATTAGTTGTCTAGAACCATCCCTTGTCATGGTGCCATCTCTAAACATGGACACAATGCAAGTAAAAAAATCAAACTATATTGCTACCTGTGTCAATATCAGAGCAAAAAAATAGCTGTCCTGGACAGCCAATATTTGGCAAATCCTTGTTTTTATTATCCATGAATACAGGCAAACTCCTGCACACCAGCTAGCCTAAACTGCACAATAAAACAATACAAATGTATTTGTACGGGGAGCAGGTGGCCAAGTGGTTAAAGGCACTCCCCATGTATGCGGGCGGCCCGGGTTTGAATCCGGCCTGAGGCTCTTTGTCTTATGTCTCTCCCCCACTCCTGACCCTGTTTCCAACTCTATCCACTGTCCTCCTCTATCTAATAAAGGCACAAAAATGCCCAAAAATAAATCTTAAAAAAAAATAAATAAATAAATAAATAAAGATGTGTTTGTACTAGGGGTGGACTGATATTGTTGTTTTCAGGGCCGTTACTGATTATCAGTAGTATTATCAGTAGCCTATATGCAGTTATTATAACATTCAAAATGTATTTAATGTGACAAAAGTGAAAATGCATGATCAAAAAAAATTAAGGGAAAAAAATAATTTAGCCCTAGCTCTGTTAGCATGACAGTCATCACAGAGCAGCTCAGTGAAAACAGGAAATCAGGAGGTGATTCCATACAGCCCTTGTCTAAATGGCGCCCAGGTTTCAGTGTTGATTGGCTAGTTCTCATGTGACATTTAGCCAGTCAGATAGTGATATATGCGGGACATTTGGTGAGACTATGGAGAGTGGGGAAAGGGCAGAGGGGAAGACAGGAAGACACACCTTGCAGTGGAGCAAAGCAGTGTGGCTGTTAGTTAATTAACTTTATTGATTATCTGTAAAATAAAATGCCGAAACTGATAATCAGCCAATGCCTAATATCAGCATCAATAATCAATCAGACCAACAATTGTTTTACCCCTAATTTATACAATGTAGACTCTTCCTTTTGTTCACAGCAGTGTAGAAAAAATGAGATGTGATTTTGTTTTGAAGTGCTGGAACTTGATACTGTCGATAATTAGAATAACAGTGATTGCATTGTTTTAAAGTACATTCAGATGAAAACCATCAAACTATTAAAAATTTGGACAAACCTCAATCATGGCAGTCCAGACTTCAGATTTTTCAAACTGATTTGTAGTTGTTAGAGCAACACGTGTTGCTTTTTTTGTTTGTTTTTTACGTACCCTTTTTTTAAAAATCTCTCTGCTGTAAAATCCAGAATAAATTCCCACCCTGGTACATAAGATGCTGTCTGTTTGGGTGTAACCTAGAAGAAAAGGTGTTTTTTTCTGCGTGATTACTTCTATTGCATTTAGTAAAATCCACTTCTTGCTGTTTCTGTGTAGCTCTTTTAGTACCATCTGTTTTCACCTTGTGTTTGCACTAGAGATGGAACAATCAGATTTTGATGGTGTACTTATAGTCAGAGAAAAATCTTGGCTTTATGATTTTTCTAAAACATTAATTTGGAGGAGAATTTTACCACTACAGTGTTGATTGTGAGTGATACCTTTATGTTTACAGTATCATTTAGCAAAGTGATGTACACCTGAGGGTACATTTCATTCCTTAAAGACCTAAAATGTTAATAAAGCAACCTGCCCACAGACATAACAATCAGTTTGATATTTTAACTCTGGAGTGTTGCACTGGGTGGTGTCTGACATTTTGGCCTTGCATTCATTTCCATCTGGCTTTATAGATGAGGTCTGCATCGCCTGATTTTGTGGTCATGGTTGGTATGCTCTTAATACTCCCACACTGCCAACTTCACGCCTTTCTTCAGTGGATCCAAAGCTATGTTGGTGTATTTCTCTGCCGTTGTCTGTCAAAGCTACTGTAACATAGCTTAGTCACTTTGGTTTTGACCTGTGTTTTTTAAGGATGAAATTTTGTATACTGCCATTAATAGTCATCCAATGACAATTGTTCACCTTTAGTTTGCATTTCTGCCAGCTATAGTTCAATAGTTGGGCTCTCAGACCCTCAAAGTGCAAGTTACAACACCCACCTCCTCTGGTCCCTTTTTGTCATACATTAAGGAGCATTTTTAATCAAACCAGCTCTGCAAAGCATTTATGTACTTTACATTGTACCTCTGACAACTTTAAATGCAGGATTATGACTTGGGGCTTATTTTCATCAGTCAGGTTGTGTGATGTTGGTGGCTGACCTGTGGTCATTGTGGTCAGCATTTCAGCTTTTTATTATGGTATGACTCACACTATTATGCAGGGAGCAGCAAGCTTTTAAGACCAAAAGTAGGTATTGAAATTGTACATTTTACACCAGATAGGAGAGTATGATTTGAGATTTTAGGAAATGGCTTGAGATCCAAGTCCAAACAATGAATGTGTTCATAAAATTAACCCCTTGCTACATTACAAAGAAATGCAAACCTCTAGTATTTTACCTAGAATTAAACTGTATAAGCTCCTGCACAAAGGGAGTCCCCTGTTAATGTCTTGTACAACCAGCAAAGAAACTGAACATTATGTTCATTTTTTGACCAACTATTACATAGTCCTCTTCAGCCCTGTTATCTGTCAGCTGTTGTATTCAAGGCTGTTTCTGTTTGCTTTAGCCTAGCTCCTAGCTGCCAACGTTCTCATCATCTTGGTAGTAAAATAAGCCGTGGTAAAGTTGAGGCCAGTTAAGACTCTTCATCTAACATTTAGTGGCTTTTAGGGGAATTTCCAGCAGCACTTTCCTACTCTTCCTCAGCTGCTTCTTCCACCTCTCTCCCTCTCTTTGATCTGTATTGACAGCTTTTGTCACATCTTAAACAGGAAATGACCAAGATGGCTCCTCCCTTCTGTGTTTTGACGCTCTGTACTATACGTACACATTCCTCTTTGTGGTGGAGAGCAGGCATCTCCTTGAGATCATTATCCAGCTCACCCTGAGGGACGTCACACCTGGCGTCTCCTCCCTGTGGTGAATCTGTTGTCCACCCACCTCTCACTGAATCACAGGCGTGCTCAGTGTCATTTGTGCAGTCGATGGTGCGACACACTTAGCTCCTGCGGTGTTGTTCTTAAACGAGTCTCCACAGGATCCATGGATGCAAATAAGTTGCCAGTAAATTGATGTGATGCACCAGGCATGGGCGTGCTCCAGGCTGTTGCTGTGTTGACATTCACATCAGTGTGTAAGAAGAGAACCTGTTTATGTATGCAAAGAGCAGCTGAGGAGGGTTGGTCAACAAGGACTGAAAAATATAAATTTAAACGTGTTTTCTGTAAAGTCAGACAATATTGAAACCTGTTTGAGACCCCTGCATCAAAATTAGAAGCTGTAGCCACCCAGTAATGGGACATTTCTTGTTTTAATTATAAAAAATGCAGACAAACACCTGTAATCTGTCCTGAACAAAAAAGATAAACGTTGGCAACATTTCTGTATATTGAGAAAGGCAAACAGACTGGCTGTGAACACTAGGATTTACAAAAACAGTGATTTTTTTCCCACTGGTTGACTAATTTGCATGGTGTGGAGGCAGTCTATTAAAAAGATTTCATCATGCAGATCTACTACTGTGCATGTCTGGCCAGACAAGGGAGGACTAGAGTCTAGAGTTAAGAGACTAGCTGCGCCTGTTTAACAGCTTTTCTCCCGTGTTTTGTCTTAAAGGTGCTTTTAATGAAAGCATTGATGTTTTATTAAGCCCATAAACCTTGTGAGGTGGAGCAACCAAGGAATGATGTGTCTCACACAAACAAGCCAGCTCTTATATGAACCACAGGAGCTGGCTTCTGTTGGTGAGCCAGCTTCCTTTCATCCATGTTTGTTGTTATTAAAACGCATTTAAAAAGCCAAGATGGAACAAATGCATTAGATTGGGTATCGTTTTTTTTTTTTTTTTCTGATGCTGGTGCTAAAATGATAGTTTTTATATGGTGCTGGTGCCTAAGCGGTGCCTAGCTGAGTGCTTTTGAGAGAAAATGGGTGTTGAAAATGAGCACCAGTGGGCAAAGGAAACCAGTTTAACTTCTTTATGTAAGCGACATTCATATACTGGCCAGCATCAGAGACAAACAGAGTTAATATGTCAGTCAGTGTGTTTTTTTTCTTTGGTTGGAAAATGCAAGCAGGTTGGATACATCACTCTAGACAGCAAAACAATTTAAAGCTGAAATAAAGCAAATGCACAAGCCACATTAATTCCAGAACATCTTTCTTGCCTTTCATTTGGAGTGGCAGGGGATCGCATCGGGCTGAATTTGTAGTATCGATATCTGTGTTGTGATTTGGTCCGGTAGGTATCATGTTTGTATCAGTACCATGTCCGTACTGGACTTTGATACATACCACTACAAATGAAGAGCTGTTAGGGAGCCAAAAGGCCAGCTCTGAGCCAAACGATCTGGATCTGTAAAAGAGGCTGTATGGACATCAGCTAGATTAGTGTTAACCATGACGAACTGTACTGAACCAATCAGGACCACCATTTCTCAACAAGCTTTTTTAAATGTTTTCCACTTCTTTTGGGCTCAGAGTAGCTCAAAATGTTTTTTTTGCACGATAGAAATAGTTGGCAGAGCTCTAAATGGCACAAAATGTTGGCATTGTGATAGTGCCTCTGAATGCAGAAGTCACTTCTTGCCCCCCGTCTGGAGATCTTTGCTGTGATGTGACATCTTCTTCAAACAACCTGAATCACATCTTTCAAAATGATAAAATGTTCCCTATTTTCGTGATTAGTGGTATTAGAAGTACAGAAACGTGATGATACTTGGTTGTACTTCTGAAAGAGGGAGAGCTCTGTCTTCATTTTAAAATGTTTTCAACATTTAGAAAAGTTGGTGGAACTGGCAAGGAATGAGGGAGCTCCTTGCCATGTGTTTGTGCAGTTTTGAAGGGATGCAAGAGTTGCCTACAGTTTTTGATTATTTAAAATGATAAATTACCCTACATAAGGTGTCTAGAGCTTCTATTTTTGTGGCTGTCGCGTTAACCGGTCCTCAGTATCATTTGATTATGAAAATTTCCTGTTTAGATTAAACAATTTAGATTGATTATCTTGTGGTCAATAAGCACATTGGTGTAACTGGTTGTTTCAGTAAACAGTCATTCCACTGAGCGTTAGGCATCAGCATCAGCATCAACCGTATCAATATGAACAATATTGTCCTACCCTGTCTGGCTTGAAAGCATGTCGATATATCTCAACAAGTCAATATATTGCCCAGCCTTAGATTGGGTCTATAGAAAAGCCATAGGAGGTGTTGTTAACAGGTAGCGCTGCAGCTGTGTTTGCAGCAGTGTCCTTGATTCTGTGTTGCAGTGAACGAGCCGTAGATTTCTTAATGTTGTGGCTGAGCAAAGGAAAGAATCAAGGCGTCTTTGATTGCACGGATTGGTGGCTGATGTCTGCGTCAAAGCCACAGTAACTCTCCTTCCGCTCAGCTCCACAATAAGACAGCATGCCTGGCTGGATTATTGGTTATCCCAGTGTCTGCCGCACTGTTCGCTGACCCAGCCCCACCCCCCTCCAGCACCCCGTGGCCTGTAGATTGCTTTTAAAGCCCGTCTGTTCCTCTTCAGGCTGCCAGAGCTTCCCGGTCCTTGTTGTCCCCCCTCTTCTCCTCCCCTCTCTTTCCCCTTCCCGTCTCTTCACCGTCAGCCAGCAGCAGCCTTTCTCCACTTCCTCCATCCCGGTGCAGCTCTGAAAATTGAAAACAGAGTCGGGTGTGGGGAGGAGAAAGCGCAGAGGAGTGCAAGGTCTATCTTTGTCTGCCATCTGAGTCATTTTTTTCCCCTCATTGTTCAGCCACGGTCACTGCTGCCTGTATTTTGATGAAACAGCGCCCTCTGTGGTTGCAGCTGCTCAGTGCAGGAGCAGACATTTTCCTCTCATGTCTGCCTTTGAAATGCCCATTCTGTGTGTCATACTGGTAAAATGGAGTACTCTGCTCTCAGCTGGTTTTCAATCTCTGTCATGAAATAAATCACTGTGATGAAGCTCCCTGATTTTATAGGTTCTCCCTCCTACTGATACACCCCTGATTGGGCTGTTTTTGATAAGAATTCTTCCCACGGTGCCTTCGGTTGCTGGCAGATTTGTTTAATGCTGATTCACTGACCTCTGCAGTCTGACAAGGGAAATGCTCTAAGGCTTTGGGATAATGTGATTTAATGATGGGTTTGAGAGTTTATTTTGTATTTTAGAGCATAATGTTGCAAAGAGTCGACTCAGCGTTATCCAAAGTTGATTTTAAAGACTTTTAACTGAATAACAGCTCTATTTAGGGCAAGTAAATGACAGAAATTAGGCTTGCCTCCTGTGTATTGTTGAATTTAAAATGTAGAGCATAAGTTCAGAAATCAAGAGGATTTGTTAAATGTCTTTTTTTTTAAACCTGTCTTGGATATAAAAGGGCTGAAGAGCTTAAAAATTAAATTTATCAGTTGAAAAGGCAAATTTCTTAGTCATTTTGATCACTTTCCACCTGTTTGTCTCAACAACTGCATCAGTTCTTGCCACTACATGTAAATGTATTTGTTTTAAGGTGCTTAGCAATTTATTAAGTTTTAAATTTGATTATAATTTCAGCTTATGCCATTTGGCACTCATTTTGTCCATAGGTTTTACATGTGTGGAAATTGTTTTAATATTGTATTTAGGACAACACTATTTCAAAAAACATTGATTTATTTGTATGCTTATTCTTACTATGCATATGTATATTTTTCATATATATTGATATTTTTAAGCATTTTGAAGTAGGGGTGCACAATTTTTGATTTTACCAATGTTTATAGATTAATTTTGGTCAATACCGATATTGATACTTATATTTAAATATAAATTTTAGACCTAAAACTCCAGTTTTTTGGGCACACTTTTAAGCTAATAAGAAATAAACCCAAGTTCTTTAAGAAAATTTTCAAGTTTGAAGAATAAAGATGAAAGTACATATGGCCAGTTTTAACAATCAACATGCTGACATTCCCAGCCAATATAGCTTTAGGTTGTAAATAGTGGCAGAAATTTCGATATCTGCTGATGCAGTAATTGCCTTCAAGCTAATATCTATGTTAAGCTAAGATACCAATATCAGCATCCCTACTTTAAAGTGCTAAGATTGTTTAAGTGTGATAAATGCATGTGATGCAGAGTGATTCGGGTAATCCTGATCTCTAAACCAATCAGAATGGTCCCGCTTTGTTGAGCAGCCGTTGTCTGTAAGCGTTCTGTGGCTGATTGTCTTAGATTTTAAAATTTAATCTGGTTTGCAGAATTTCTGTTCCTCTATTAAAATATGCACCTGTACTCTTTGTGACCCCCAGATGGAAGCGAGCAGAGAGTCGCTACACGGTGGAGAGAGCCGCCATCATCAGCCACTGGAATTGGCTCCAGGCACACATCTCCGACTTGGAGTATCGCATCCGACAGCAGACGGACATCTACAGACAGATCCGAGCCAGCAAGGTCAGTCACTCGCTCCTTTGCAGTTGTTTTGTTGTCTATTGATTTGATTATGTATTAAATCAGTAGTCATCAACCTTTTCCAACCAAAGATCTCCTATGATAACACTAAAGCTAGAGAGTAGGTACTTATTTATTGTTCTCTATAATGATCAACAATGTATTTTATGCACCTTGTCCCGTCAGCTGTGGACTTGTCAGGTGTTTGTCCTTGCTAGGTTCGAGATTTGTGTGTGTTGAGTCTGTTCTTTGTGGGACTACAGATGGAAATAGAGACTAACTCTGGTGCAACCATGTTTTCATTTTCTATGTAGGAATGATCAATGTCATTTCACACTGTCCTTAATAAAAGAATAACATAAATAAATCTACACACTCAGATTCACAGAAAACAAAAAACTAATGTTCACTTTACATTTGATAAAATTTGATTTTACCCACAGTTAAGTTAGTAGATAGAGTCTTTAATCCAGTGACGGGAGGGAAGGAATGAAACACTTACTGTGGGCTGGTCTTGAAGATGCATTTTAATACCTTGTTGGCTGTGTTCTATGTACGAATGTGACTTAAGTTCAGGTATAAAGTGCTTAGATGCATGCTGTCATTACTGAAAGTGAATGCAGCAGCCGCTGGGATTGAAAATTCACTCAATTTATTGTGTATAACAAGTGCACACTAGACGCTTAGGCATGCTGGAATACATAGCGACACAGGCCAGACTGGGGTGGGTAGGTGCTACTTTTTAACTGCTTTTCTCTCTCGTTTGGCCTTTATCCTACATTTAAAGAAAACTGTAAAGAAAATACTCCCTGTGCCAGTTTGACTGAAAGCGCTCCTCAGTCAGGTCAACACATGCTGATACAAACTTTGGAATTTCTGAAAGTAATAATTTAATTCAAACCTTTTTTTAAACTGTGAAAGTCACATTTGCATTTAATGCGAAGCTTAATACAATCCAGAGGTCAGGAATAGTAAAAATCAGATTTTCAACAGTCTGTCTTACTCATACTAGAAACTAAAGTGGTGAAGGAACATTAGTTAGATTTCTGACACTATTTCACTCTGCAGTTCCAGCTCAACTTGTCTCCACTTTCCTCTTCAACTCTCCACCAGGGATCATACCTGGTAACTCTACTTTTTAGTATCATCTCAAGCAAGCACCCAAGTGGGCTGAACCCATGGCAAAATGTGATGTCAAGACCCTGCCAACCACTGAGATTATTATCAAGAGTGGGATTTTTGACATGGGAGTCAAATAGTCATGGGACAGTCTCTAGAACAAAACTCATCCCCTAGTTGTGACAAAATAATGCCGTCTGAGAATACGATCCCCTCAATGTCTGTCGTTGTGTTGGACATGGTGGCAGTTTTGCACAGCCCCTCTTTGACAACCCTGCCTCTGTAGATAAGATAATATCAAAGCTTTTACTGGGATAGAAAACAACGTGCCTGGTACCAAAGCTGAGTCAAGTCAGTAGCACATGTACATCTGGTGTTAAAGGCCTACTTAAAATATCTCAAAGGTCTACCAGTAGATTGTGATCGACAGGTTGGTGCCGCTTTATTAAGCAGTAGAACACAACTTTGCCACACCTCTGATGGTTCTGCTTTTGTGAGAGAGAACACAAAGCTGTTTTAGGCCATATTGTCAACATTAATTGCATCGTTATCACAGTGTATCTTTATATGGAAGTTTGACACTCTTGTCTTGTTTCTGCAGGGCTCAGTAGAGTTGGGAGGTGTTGCCCCCAGTGCGGTGTCTTCAGGTGGGGCAGAGGTGAAAACAGAGCCTGTAAACACTCAGGTAAGCAGGGAGCTGTGCTCCTTTACAGCTCTTATTTGAAAGTTTTCCTCCTCAATTTCTCCAACAGAACATTCAGCATTTTTATTCCAACAGGGTCATATTTTTGATTCAGTAAAATGATATTTTTTTCTGTCGTTTCATCTTTCTGTGTTGCATTTGGGCATTTAATCAAAATCAAAAGGCTTTCTTGGAGACAGGAGCATTTGTCAAAAGAGCTCAGATTTGATGTGGAAGAATAAGAAATGAAACGATGCAAGAAACATCAAGATTTCCAAACTGTTATATTGAAACAAAGGTTTAACAAAAACAGCACCATATCAAAGCTATAAGCTTTTAACTTAAACGTGTCTAATAGTACTGTAAAATGTTAACAGTGCTGCGAAAAAAATCCTGAAGCCTTCATTCAGCACCTTGTTTGATGAAAAGAGGGAAGGTAATGGTGAGCCTTTACCTGTCTGGTGTTTTAACAGGAGCTTTCATCCACACCTGATAATCACAGAAACATCCAGACTTGTTTGTCATCACAGCATCTGTTGGAAATCAAATGATAAATCTTCATTGGAAATTTCTCTCTTTTATGTCTCTCTGAGGTCTGAAATTATTTAGAAGAAAAAGGTTTTGTGTAAAAAGCTCCTCTGACATCTATCCCCGCAAAAAATTGAAATGATTTATCCCAGGATGAGCCTGTCATCCTTGATAAGCTTGAGATGTTTATACAAGTGTTTGTTAAACCAAAACCACTGCTGTGAAGCATCAACTCTTAAGAATTGTTCAAACTGACAGCCTATACTTGTATTTTGACTGATTTATGAAAATAAATGAACCAAAATAAACTCATTTGATTTAGGGGCCTCTAAATGATATGAGACATTATGATAGGCCTGTCTAATATTATAGAAACAAAGTCATCGTTGACATGCCAGGAGCAGACTTCTTATAAGGATGATGATCCGTATAATTTTGCAATGATGAGATTTTACCCTTAGGTTGTAAGTTTATATATCCATTTGAACTGTTGGATAGT
Source organism: Cheilinus undulatus (assembly GCF_018320785.1). NCBI lineage: Eukaryota > Metazoa > Chordata > Actinopteri > Labriformes > Labridae > Cheilinus > Cheilinus undulatus. Next base: position 36,303,686 of record NC_054884.1, on the reverse strand, counting down.
TAGGTTATGTCCCTGCTTGCCACTCTTGTTCTTCCCCTCCCCCATCCTGCCTTTGGCAGACAGGCAAACTGTGGGAAAACTTCCTGCTGAGAGGGACAAGAGCAAACAAGCAAGTCAAGAAATTGTCTGGGTAGATAACCCTAAACAAATCAAGATTTTTCTCTCTGCCTCTACCTCATATAAAAGTGATGGCATTTTTTTTAATGGATTAAAAGATAGGCAGTTACACACAGGCAGACATAAATATACTGGGGTCGCCTGCTTGATATGGTCCATGTGTGGTAATCACAGCTTCATAGAAATGACTTTGTAAACACAGCAGGTGATCAATGTGTTTTTTCTTAAATAAGATCTCTAAGACAGACTAGTATTGCATTTTTTTGCAAATAATCAGATCACGTGTGTCCAGACAGCACCAACCTTCCTGCATTGGTTAACATGTGAATGCAACCCTAAAAAATCCGACTTATGCTGAAGGTGATATGGAGAAAAACAGAAACCTGCTGTATTTCTGCCAAGGAAAGGCTTTAAATGTTGATCATCCAGTTCTGATACAAACTGCCACTATATGCAAACTAATGTCTTCACCAGTAGCCTGTGTTTACCCACCTGTAATACAAGTAAACCATATCTGTAGCTACCCCCTCGTTCACTTCAAATGACTGCTTGGTCCCTGCACTCTCAGACTGGGCAGTCATATCAGATCGGAGCTTTGTAAGACAGATCTGCCTGATGGCAGACATGGAATCTGTCCAGTCCTTCAGCTTTGCAAGGTTAAATGATTTGAACACACATTTCAAGACTGGATTTATATTTTTCAACCAAAGGGACTCAAAAAAAGTTTGGGAGAGTTTAATACTGCTGCTTCAAGTGGAGAACTTAGCGACAGAAGCAGAAGACAGCCGAGTATTAACCAAGTGGTTCAGGTGATTTGTTTTGCAGCCAGTGAGATTGTAACATCCATAATGACACACAGGTCACAAGAAGTAGTAAATTTAGATAAACAGGGAGAATGAGAAATACGTAAGACATACTAACACATGAACCTCACCCCTGAAAAGTGACACAGTGTGATAAAAACAGTAAAAATTAAGTAGCAATCGACCTATCAATAAGATCAATGAAAAAAAAAACCACAAATAGATATGTCTTAATTAAGCCAGGGTTAAAATAAGCTTAAGACTCAAACAAAAGAATAAACAAATCAAAAAATAACTCTGTGCAAAATATGGCTACAGCTTGTTCAGCGATCAGATGAAGATCCCACTTAGGAATACTCCAGATTATTCACAGCACTGTGCAGAACTATTAGGCATGTTTAGGCCAAACTCCAGGCTGAAGTAGTAAGGCATGTGACTGCAATAACGCCAACCTGAGGGCATGATCGGGCAACAAGTAGGTTTGACACAACCCAGATCATGCTCTGGATGTTCTTGCATATCACCAGGGGCATGGGTAAATAATCTGTTGCTAAGTATACACCTTTAGGGCAGAGTAAGGGCAGATGTGGAGAGTCAGCACGGCCAAGGGTACTAATCAGGCAGGTAGTAGGGTTGCCCTGTGATGAATCCATAGTGCTCTACATGCCTAAAACATATTAATTTTACTGTTTTATCAGCCAGACATGATGGCTGCCATTAAGTTTGAGTAACTTTAGTTGCTGAATCTTATTTTCTAAATGAAGCTTCTTATGCCTTTGTTTTAATCATTTTCTGCTGCTGCTGTTTTTCCTGAGTGTTTCATTACACACCACAACTGTCAAAAACTTCTATACATGTGGATCACCTGATGTGATAACTGAATAGAACGAAATACATGAAAATGTGGGTGATGTTGTTTAAGCATCTTTAATGTTCTGCTGATAAATACTGTCCAAAGAGCAGAAAAGGAGATGAAATGATGCCATGAAATGAGGAAGGGTGTGACAAGACTCTGTAAGAGACGATGTGCAGGAGTGAAAGCACATGCTTTGTGTATATAATGTATGATACCAAATATTAAATAAATATAACTGACATAAATAAATAAGTATAATTAACCCCCTGTTGGCTACACTGCCCTGGTAGAACAGAAATCAGTGAAAAGACTGAATCAGGACAGCTGTATTTCTATTATTTACAGTTTTAGCCAGGAAAAATAAGGGAGTTGTTATGGCAAGACTGTCCTTTCTCAGTTGAGATTTCTGAATAAACATTACTCCAAAACAAGAAGGGGTCAAGCGCTGCATTAATGAGACCTCTAGTTGTGAGGGTAACTTCAAGGACATTACATTTTGGTTCAAACAAAGAAATTGTTGTTAATTTTTGTTTGATAGCGTGCCAAGAAGAAGCTGCAGCTCTGAGTGAGTCTTCTTAGTCGGTGTGCAGCATTGGTTTTCTAGTTTTGGGGGAGCCCAGCCTCCTCACAAACCTGCTGTGAATAATTTAAAGCCAGAGGAGCAGGATGATTCAGTTTGTCTATTATGTCGTTTCCTTAAATATCCCCTGGTCGTCTGCTAAGTGCTGTCAGTCGTCTGCGTTTATGTGCTGCTTACATGGAGTGTTTCTTTTACTCACTGGCTTTGTCTCGTCTGTCCTACAGGATGTTAGTTCAGAACGGCTGGAGCACACAGGCCCCGCCCACATCGCCAACACAGAGCCCTGGAAAGGTCAAAACATGCAGCCTGTGAACGGCGTCCTCAGCAGGTACGGCCATGATGATTACCTCGATTAATTTCCCAGAAGCCACTGTGCTTTCTGAGAAAATCACCACAGGGGAGTTCTTCGTCATGATTGATTCTGAGATTTGTTATTGTGAGAGATGTTGAGGACAGCAGTGGTTGGTTTCTAAATCAAACTGAATACAGCTGGGGGTTTTGTGATCATTTCAACCATTTTTAAGGAAAAAGTCCTCAGAAATACAAAGATTTAATGCCTGCCTTTTTTACACATTATTTTTCAGGCTTCTGCTTCAGCAAAACAAGCCATTTTATAAGCTTTATCCAACAGTTTTCACTCTTTTTACAAATTTTTATCAATCAAAACAGTCCAATCATCTGTTGAGGGCTTGCTGTTGCTGTTGTGTCATAATAAATGTTTTGTTCAATAAAGCTCAGGTTTGAAAAAGATATTTCCTAAAAGTCACAGTTACTTTGAGAAATACTAAGATCATTGATTTTACAAACTGTGCTTCAGTGTGTGAATTACAAAAAACACAATAAATCTATTGTGTTGCCTTGAGGATCAGCCACAACTGCGTGACAGATATGTAGTTATTTTGCGTTGTTCCAGGCCAAACTCCTAAAAACCAGAGTGGTTCACATGACTGGGGTCATTTTACCGTTTCTCTTATCTTCATTGGCTCTCTCTGCAACACAGCACGCCATACAGTAATGGATTAATATCAGCTGTCATATTTTCATGACCATTGGAAGCTTTATGGTGAATAGAAACATAAAATACCAGTTTTAAAAGATCAGCAGATCTTCAGTCACATTATGAACCCAACGCCACTGGCCCTCACTTATCCAGTGCGCAAACGGCAGATAATTGGGTGTGCATTTATTTGCAGGCACAGTCAGATTGGCATTTATTAACCTGCGGAGCATGTGCTGCACTGCAGAATGTTTAAAATCACAATGATATCAAACATTGACATCAGGCCCCCCCCCACACCCTTACTGGGGGTCCTGAACCTCAGGTTGGGTAGCAGAGATCTAAAGTTATGAATAATGAAGTAGTCTTGTATTTGGAATGTTTACATCCTATCACATGTAAGTGTACTTAAAGTAATTGATGGCTAATTTTTAATGTAAATGCATAGTTTTAACAAATATCGGTCATCAGTCTCATGATTTACAAATAATCTCTGTTGGATCAGCCCTGAAAAATCTGCATTGATGAACTCATGCCAGGTTTCAGCACATCTACACACATTTTAAACTCAGCTTGGACTTTCTTTGTAGCATAAATGAGGCGTTGTTAGACTAGATATGGCATCTAATTTTTTTTACAGAACACTCCACCTCTAAAAAGGACCTGTAGGCTTTATTGCATTTTAAATGATGTTGAGCTGCATGAGCTCTCAGCTGATTTCTGTGTTGTTTGTTATATTTGATGAATACGCATTTTCTTGATTGATTTACTTTGGAAAAAGTTTGGTTTTCCACAGTTAGGCTGATGACAGCAGCATTAATTTCCTTCCAGACGTGGTGTTTTTGACCCTCTTTACTCCTCTGACCTGGAGATTAACACCCTGATAGGAGGAGCGGTCTCTTTTGCCTTACCACCTGAATCGTGAATTTATAGGGGCCTGATATTAAAATGATTGTTTTCAGCTGCTGCCTTTATCTTGCCTGATCATTCATTCACTATAATAAATCAGATGGGTGTGTTTTATAAATCATGTGGACCCCTGTCATAAAATGACAGCCAAATCTGTGTTGGTTGCTAAGCCAGATTGATAAATGATGGCCACTGTGGACAAAGGAGATAGCTCTGTCTGAACTGCAAAATGGGTTGTGATATTCTGAAATACTGCCAGGCTTTTTGAACCTATTAGAGCGTGAGCTGAAGTATGCCTGCATTTTTTTTATCAGTAAAGGGAAGGAATCAGTCATGATTGAGTGTCCAAATGGGATGCACAGGTGCACCAGTTTAACTCTGCAGATGAACCGACATCAGAGTCAGTTTAATGCTACCATCCAGTACACCCAACTGAACTTGTTAGCTTATTTTCAACATCGATATCAGTATCAGACCTAGTTTTTTCAATCTGTACATCTCTCGTGTCTAGGACTTGTATTTTTGGTGCAGTGGTATCAAAAATGTATGCATATTGATTGCTATTTTCTTTTTTCTTAAATGGTAAAGTTTGCAACTCTGTCATTGTGACAGCCTCCTGTTTAGTACCAAAGTGTCGGACCATGTCTCGTCTTCAGAAACCTGATAGAATAAGCGTCATCTAACTTGTCTGGATCCCTTCACGAAGTTAAAGAATAGATTTACACGTTATTGATGTTATGTCAGCTGTCAGCAGACTCACTGTGTTAGTATTTAATCTGAAGGTGTAAAACCTGTGACCTTATCCTCTCTGTTGGTTGTCCTTGTCACAGGATGGCAGAGAGTGCAGAGACAAAGCACCAGCAGCCGTCGGCCTACGACAGCACGTGTGTGGCCGCGCGCACACGCCCGCTCGTCAGCTGTCGACGACGGCGGCTCATTCAGCCCAACACTGTGCCCAACCTCAACGGCAAGGTGAGTCAGAGTCCCTGCATTTAAAGGCCTTTACATGCTAACTACAGAGACCATGAGAACTAAATCACACAGCTTTAAATGAACTCAGAGGTTAAGTTTAGATAAACGGGTTTGATCCTCAACGCTGGGGATGCAGAGGGGAAGAACAAGCAGACTTTTATTTTCACACAGCATGCTGTGTTTAAAACAGCTGCTGCTGTCACCGATCATCGCCTTGTTTTGTAACCTAATAGATGTATAAACAAGAGTCTGTGACTTTTTTTATGAAAAACTAGGGCAAACAACAAAGAAGAGGAACCACCCTCGTGACAACTCACAAGTTTAGGCGGCAAAAAATAGAAACATTGGCTGGTTGTTGAGGATTTATAGCCCCAAACTCCAAAACACACATTTAACGCTATGGCTCAAGCTTTTCAGGGACGTTATGTGTAGAAGGCTTTGTATTAAAAGATAATGATCCATGTGAAGTGTGGGTCAGTCAATCCTAAATCTGTTGCTTTTACACTTTTGGACAGACTTGCAGGAACCTTGTATTACATGGTATTCAGACTTAAAAGAGTGACATCACTTTACAGCAGTCCTCACAGTAAATTCACCCATTTTTTAAATGGAGAAAAAAGAAAAATGTTGGTCATTTTTTGTGTCAGTGATTTTGCCTGCTCACATTTAAAACTGTAATTGTTATAGTACTAAGCACTGCCATCAGATGGACACTACTATTATAGCTGTCTGCTTTGTGCAGCAGCAGCAGTGTCACAGCAGAGATTAGCTCATGTTTAATGCTGCCAGAGGACGTGAGGCTTTGCCACACATTTTCTCCAAAATCTAATATCATCAATTTACATAATCCATTTGAAGCTCAGTGTTTTTAAATGCTTGATATCCATTCATGGCTGAAGCATGATCATGTAAAGAACATAATTTTTTAAAGGTGTTTGAAAGCAGCGTGTTGTCATGTCAGCTGTGTTACATACAGGACGCTTAGGTTTACAGAGTAGTACTGTAAAGGTGTTAGGATGTTCCTCACTGATTTTCAGCCTTGTCCACACGTAGGCGGGTATTTTTTAAAACTGAAGGTTTTTCCTCATCCGTATTCAAAAATAATCCCGCCCACACGCAGCATTTTAGAGACATCTTCATCCACATGAAGACGCAAAAATACACCGCTGTAAACAGCACACCGTGCCAACAGTAGTCCGTCTTTTACTGTGCAGGTGAAGCAGCTTACTCACAGACAGCAGCAATGACCATGTGTAAAAATTCTCACGCCATTTTTCCGTAACGACCATTTCATTTTCAAAGTTGTCCCATCAACCTGAAACGGGTCTTACCCAACCTGCAGACGCTTGGGTTTTGTCTCTGGAGTGTTGTATTAAGCAGCAGTGAGCCCTGTCCATGCAGGCATCTCTGTTCATCAGCATAGTGGGAGAGGGACTGTGTGTATCTTTAACGGGGCGTCTGCAGGGTCTTAAAAGGAATTAAAGTTGATCAATAAACTTAGCAAAAATTAAGGCTTTTGTCATAAATTTGGAGCAACAGCTGCCTTACAGAACAACATAAATCACGTTTTAACCAGACAGTTTGAAAACACCATCCTTATATTCTACATTATCTTAGTAAGCTGGTATGCTGGGAGTCTTACAGCACATGCAGACTCATTCAAGTAAAGATTAGTAGAACTTCTCCATAGTGAGCTATAGTCCATCAGCTGCAATAATAGAATGATCATTCACACATCACTGTTAAAGATATGAAGTGGGCATGAATTCATAAGTTTTAACTCAAAGTAAAACCTGTAAATAGGTACTGAGAGACTGTGGTATTTCTATGTCTGTGCCACTTAAATAAAAATGTAGACTTCTATCATCAGCTAGCTTAAGTATCAAACCAGGGTCTTTTTCACATAGTCTAATCTCAAGAAAGCTTAATTGGCATTTTCTTTTTTATGTTGTCACCATTTTAACTTAAAAAAGAGAAAAAAGGAGCACCCTCCCAATACTAAACTTCTAAATGGTGAATGACAAAATTTTTAACTTAAATGTCCCTTAGAGCAGTTTATTAAAGCTTACGGCACAACGTCCGCGTTTCAACCTCGTGGTCTTTGTCAGCGTCACTCCGACAAGAAGTTTAATCTCATCTGGTGATGAACAATTAATTTAAATTTTACTGTTTTTTACTATCAAAGGGGAGATATGCATCAAAGATCCTTTCCAAGTACCATATTATTTGAGATGTTCTGCAGCCTTGATGTCCTGGCTTACTTTTATACACTGATGCAAGAATGACTTATCTTTGTTTGTGCAGAAAATCATTCCTAATCAATCATGTTCATTCTCTTCCAATAATCCTTTAATGTTTTCCAATTAAAAAGAGAGTGATTGTGTAAAAATTGACTTCTTAATACCAGAAATCATATCCAAAGCAGTGCAAGGCAAAATAATTGCAATTCATTGTTTCTATTTCAATATTGTTCAGCTCCAATCTCATCTGCTCTTGAATTTTCCATGTGAAATAAATCTGGGACAAGTGGCGAGTTCGGAGTCCACGAACGTGTTCTGCTGCTGCAGTAAACTTGTTTGAACATTCACAAACGTGACTTTTCTGACTGAAATGTTTAGAGTAAACGATGAGCGATGTCCTCACTGTGGCAACCATGCAGCATATTTCTGCTTGTGCTGCATTTGCCGTATTTACGTCAGATATGCTGTTCAGAAATCAGTGAAATAAATCATGTGCTGTCGCCATGACGCCAAAGCCTTTAAACAGAGATGTTTTCTGTGGTGACTCCCTTTAACTCCTGCGGCTCAGTTAATCACAGAAAATTTCAGGAGCCACTCGTTCTCCACGGTGTATTTCAGTGTGTGCTGCATGCTTCACATAAAGGTTGAATTTTAGTTTGACATGCACCCTTTCTGTTTTCCAGGCCCCCAGGAGCAGCTGTATCCAGTGTAACTGCAGGGTAAACCCCAGCTGTGTGATGTGTGGTGGCTGGCCCACCCCCAGAGAGGACCCCCAGTACGAGTTGCCCACCCTGGAGCGCCTGTCAAGGCTGGATCTTGGCGTCCACCCCATCCTCTCCTTCCCTGACGGTCAGTGTTCGGCTTAGTTTACGCAGTCGTTTCCTTCTTTACATCCAGAGGGGAAGACAAACAAGGAGTGGCTGCAGAGATATTTCTCGTCAGGAAGTCCCCAGAAAACATTTCAACCGTTTAGGCACTCTTTTTTATCAGTAATGTGTGTCATATTTCCCTCAATGTACTCTCAAGCTCAACTCTCAGTCGTCTTTCATTTGAAACAAAGAAAGAAGTTTTCTAATGATAAGGAAGTTCATCTTTTTTTCCCCAAACGAAAACAATCTGATGCATCATTAAGACAGAGTAGTATTCACAACAAGGCAGCATCACATTTGGCATTAGCTCTCGTAGTAGATTGCCTTTGGCTCATCATAAATGTTGTATTTCATTGTGAATCACTAATGTAGAGCTACAGATGGTAAATCTGAAGTATCCAGCTTTACTCTGCTCTCTTGTTTGTGTTGTTGTAATCCTCCATCGAGTGTTTGAACCCTTTTGTCTTCTCCTCCCTCAGACGTTTGTATAGGCCTCCGTCTGCAGCAGGTGATGAAGAGTCAGTGGCAGACGAAGTCACTGGAGAGGAGCAAACCGCTGAAGAAGCTCTCCCTCAAACACAAGCTGTCCTCGTCCAAAGAGAAGCACAAGTTCACCAACTCACTCATGGCAGTCCGTAAGTACCAGCAACATGTGTGCAGAGATCCCGAGGAGCTGACTACAACTGCTCTGACTGCCTTTACATGTCTTTATCTGATGAACCAGGAGATATGGTTAAAGATGTAGGGTTGGACAGTAAGTTCCTATCAGTACCATCAATGGTATTACCTCTGCCATGAAGTGGATCTCACCAGTGTAAACTCTTATAGCTCAGCCTTACTTAAGCTGTTTTATAAGGAAGGCTTAAGGCTGCTGCATATGGAGTGTGAGTAATGCTTTTTAATCCACATTCATTGGTTCTTTACAGAAACTGTGGTGCTGTTTAATGGAGATACACTTGCAAATACAAGTGGGCTTATAGTAAAATGAAACCAGAATATTATTTTATGAAAAGTTTGTAAAGAACAGCAAGAGAGACAACAGAGAGGGCCAGTTCTAGTTTTAAAAGTTTAACATGTATTTGTGTTATTAATAGCGCAGTTATATATGAGATATTTTGATTTACTTCTTGAATCTCTGAGGACCTTAAACTAAAGATAGAATTTTTAGAACTTTATAACTAAAATATCCGTATTAATTTAACATTGACATTATCTCAAATGCTTCCTAATGGTTTTAAAATCTGAGAAAAGCCCTATTTGGCATTTTCAACGAGTTGAGACCACCTATGTAGCCTCCTTCTCAACACTACTTCCTGTTTTGTATTAAGGATCCTGTCAAGTAAAATCAGACCCTCATAAGGCCTATTTACTAAACAGAATACCAGTCTTTTGTTTTCATTCATAGATTTCTCATAATGAAGGAGAAATGCGCTCAAAAGTGAACTTCTGCATTCATGCTGGAGGCTGCGCCAAATCACATGTGCACCCTTACACGTTCTGGGGCTGACTTATAGACCAGTGCGACCTCTGGCCTGGATTTTACAGTCACTGAGTCATTCTAACCCATTTTAAAAATTTTAAGCTTGTCCTTGTTATTGAGAGACTTCTTTTACATCTTTCGTCTCCTGGTAGTGAGGCAGAAACACCAAGAGAAATAGAAAATTATCATCAAACTTACGCCATGCCAGACAGTGTACAGTAAATAGTGGAGATGAACACACTAAATACACTATGAACACTCATGTGCAAACTTTGGTTAAAGCTTGTTGCTCATTTTAAGCTTCTCAAAACTTCCAGTGTTGCTCTAATAAATATTTTAAGCCTTAGCCATGCCCCAGAGTTAAACAAAGACTTATCAAAGTGGAGGAAAATGCATTTTTTATAACAATGATGAGAAAAATATCATCCAAACGGGACTAATCGTATCTCCCTGAAACTGTGAAGCTCAGCTCATTAAAAAATGCAACTTTGGCAAATTTCTTTTTAAAGTAAACAAGTTTATTGCTTGTTTTAAATATTTAATTCCATTTTCCCTGCTTTGTAACTTTCTGTTGTTTACTATGGAAAAATTACACCTAATTCTTTGACGGTTCTGTATCTTTTTGGTGGTGTTGAAACTAGGAACATGCTTTGTCCCCCATATTTTTCAACCTTAGATCATCAAGCCTAAGAAGGGTTTTTATCCCCCCTATAAGATTCTAATATGATTTGTCTGTGGTGTTTCAGGACTGGGTCACTATAAGAACCGTGCTGAGAAGCAGAGGACCGTGGACAGCAGCGTTGGCAGCAGCAGTGCTGTTCTGAATGCCGCCCGGCATGAGGGCCAGGCTGTCTGCAAGACCGAGCGGCTGCAGGGCCTGTCCACCCCGCTGGGGCCCTACGACAAGAACTACAGCCGCAAGAGATTAAGAGAGCACTCTCTGGACCGCAGCGACAGTGAGTGTTATCAGCTCTGCTCTAACACCTTTATTTTTAAAGCATTTCAGTCTGATGTTTATCTAAATGTTCCCGTCTCCCATCCTCCAGCCTCTCCTAAACTCTTCCTGGAGTCGAGCAGCCCCTGCCCCTCTTTGGCCAACATGCACTCGTCCCTCCACAGCCCCATCACACGTCAGCTGTCTACGTCCTCAGAGAACTCCACGCCGCTGGGCCCCGGCAGCCAGAGCGTCCCCAACACACCTGTAAGGAGACTTCACAGAATCTTGCACTTGTTTACTTTATCATCTTGTGGATTTGGACTTAATATTTTCAATACTTTTAGATACCCAGTTTTTAAAAACCACACTGTTCTTTGTTATTTTAAAGGTTGGCTTAATGAAAAAACCAGCTGTGCTCCATTCAGAGTCATGGGTCATCTAATTCTGACATTTTTAGAATTCTTTTGGTTATACTTGATTCTCTTTCAATCTGACAAAGAGCAGAGAGGACACTGTCTTAATATCACAAATATGCATTAAAATAATGCTGACATCCTTGTGGAATTTAGACCAGGCCAAAGAGTTTGTTTGCGTTTTATAATCACTAAAAACAAGTTAATTTACATTTGAGGTGTCTACAACTTCTGCTTTTGCAGCCTTGGTGTAAAAGTGGTTTTTGCCCTTTTGAAATGGTGCAGGAACAAGGATTTAGATTTGTTTTGGGCATTGGGATACCAAGCAGTAATCCTTAAAACTCTGTGTGGACAGTGTGTCTTGTCACACCCCTGAAATTAGGTAGTTTTTCAAAATCATTCAGCCCTTGTGTGGGATTCCTTCATCTGAATTGGATTTGTTGTGTAGACCAGTGGGTTTCAAAAGCTTTTTGCCCAGGGCACACATGAGATCAAGCCAAAACCCCAGGGCACACCATCCAATATCAATGCAGTTTTGTAGTATTGCAGTATTTCTAGTTGATGTGTAGTTTAGTAAGGACGTATGGTTGGGAACAACTGAATTACACAAATACATGCTAAAATTTGTATTTCTGCAGCATACATTTCAACCAAATCATCCTTACTCACAGCTGCTGATTATGCAATCTGTTGTAGCAAATCCAAAACTGTGTACCTGTTACAGGCCATTTTTACACCAAATTATCAAAAAACTTGCATATACAACAAAGGTGCAGCAAGAAAATACCTCAAATACTACAAAAAATGTTAGTTTTCTGGGATGTTTTTCCATTTTTATAGTCATACTAATCATGCATGGTTGTACAAATTCACAAGGCACGCATAGACTTGGCTCAAAGCACACCAGTAGACCAGTGGTTTACAAACATTTTTCCCAAAGCACACCAGAGCCTTAGCCAAAATCTAAAGCAGTGATACTCAACGCATGACTCTTTTCTGATGATTTGTGGCTCTTTTATATCTTTATTTTAAATATTATTCCTCAGAAAACCTTAAAAATGAAAACTTTGACCTAGAAAATTATCCATTGCAAGTCGCATTAATCACTTTGTCTCCCACTGTTATAAAGTAGGTTCAATAGTCAAACTTAATAACTTAATTGTCAACCTTTTTTTTCTCTGTATAATTCCACTGCCCTTATTTGCAATTTTTTTTGTCCCTTTTGTTTTTTGTTTTTTTTTTTTTTTTACATTTTTTACATTTTTTACCACTTCTAATTTATTTCGGCTGCTTTTAGCCCATTTTTCCCACTTCTTTTAGCCACTTTTTACCAATTTTTCCCACGTTTGTCCTGTTTTTGCCCTTTCTTTAGTTTTAGCCACTTTCGTCCGGCATTTTTGCAAATTTTCCCCTTTCTTTGCCACTTTTCGCCCATTTAAGCAGCCTTTTGCCATTAAATGCCACTTTTCGCCGATTTTCCCACCTTCTTACAGCCTTTTTGTCCATTTTATTCACTTTGACTTACATTTTGCTGCGTGTTGACCACCGGTAACTCATTATTTTGTGACCCCCTCCCCTCATTTTTGCCACCTTTCACTGCCACTGTAACCCATTTTTGCCAGTTTTCACAGTATTTTTCAACAACCTCGCTCTTTGGTTGAACAGGATTGAGTAACACTGATCTAAAAGCACACCATGTTCCAGCGTCATCAGTATTTGTAGTTGTATATTTGTCATATTAACTTACAAATGCACAAACTTCCACGGCATGCCTAGACTTGCCTCAAGTCACACCAGTGAGCCTGAGCAAACTATTTGGGAACCACTGGTGTGGATTAAGACCACAGCCTCAACTGTGATGATCTGCAGTACAAGCATTGCTTTATGTAGTTCATCCAGCCTTGCTCAGAGTGATGGGAATTTCAGCTCTTATTAGACATCAGGATGGGGCTCCACCCAGCAATAAGAGCCGATCTTCTGTGCGTAGAGTTCTTTATTTGGTACCATTTTGGCTTTTATAAATCTTTAAAACGTAGAACAGAAAAGAAGGGAGCTAGCTCTCTCACATGAAAGCTAGCTACTGTTGTTTACAGAAGGAACCAGCTCTTGTGGGGTAATGACTAATACCCTGCAGGATTTATTTGCAAAATAGAGCATCTCTGTATCCTTGAGAAGAATGTATATGGAGAAAAGCTGTTAAAGAGGCAGCACCAATTTTTAGCTCATGGCTAGTTCACCCCCATCTATTCTTACCGCCAGCAGCTTCACTGCACACAGCATGTAGGTATACCAAGCCTTAGTAAAAGCCACAGATGATGATGTTTGTGTTGTTTGCATAGATTGACTGTTAAAAGCTGCCTCACCTGTGAGCTTCAACACCTAGCCTCATTTCAGAATGATCCATCTTAACATCGAGATTAGCTCTACAACCCACATACCCTCATTTCTATTTAAGCTCTGTCTGAATCCGATTGTAACAGAGACTTAAACGTAAGCTAAAAAACATATACTCTGAACATAGGATGATGATTTGTTGACCTCATTTAGCAGTGTGTCAGATGCAGGATGACACTCAAACTGAAACTCTGTCAGCTCAGTGGTGTTGTTTGTGTTTTGCAGCTGCTGAGACAGGAAGTCAGGATACAAAAACACCTGTAGTTGTTGTAACAGTCTATCGTCTTTGTAGAAATATTCAATCAAAACAAATGAATCTAAACACAAGAAATGACAGCAGTCAACATTACAAGATGTGCTTTAGGCTTTAAATCTGCTGCACTGCCACAGAAACAGCAGATGGTTTCAGTGAAAATGGAATGAATCGCTTGCAGTTCATACATGTCAATTATTTGTTAAATATGTGAAAGAAAAATGTTTCTGAGCTTTAATCGGGGCTGTATTTTGGTGTAATCCCTCCTCATTGACTCCTTCTCTCCTCCTTGTGTTCTCCAGCAGCAGCCAATCAAGAGGAGGCGAGGTGAAAGCTCTTTTGACATCAACAACATCGTGATCCCCATGTCTGTGGCCGCCACCACCAGAGTGGAGAAGCTGCAGTACAAAGAGATCCTCACCCCCAGGTAAACACACCTTCACACCTCGCCAGCATGCTGTCAGCTCAGGACGTCACAGCCGACCATCACCGTGTTTATCCTGCAGCCCGTTTGGTCTGAAACAGGAGCTTCTTCTTCTCTGTGTATTTATATGTCACATTTTCAGCCGTGTTTCTGAACTCATGTTTGATTTTCTGTCCTCACAGTTGGAGATCTGTGGACATTTTCGCTCAGCCCATCACTGAAGAGGAGAATGAACGAGAGGTCCGTGTTCATCATTGCTTTAAAAGCCTCCACTAAGTTTTTAGCTGTTAAAATATTTACATTCTCAACGTCATGTGCTATGACAATGAAACGATCTGCAATATTTCAGCCATCAGTAGTACTGGAAAGTACCAGACCTTTAAAAGCCACACTTTTAATCCAGAGGTGCTGCAAAAAAATGGAGAGAGCATCGTCAAAATTGTACAAATTCAATGCTGCTGATGTATTTGCATGTATTAGATCTGTGGTTCTCAACTGGGGATGTCATGTTACCCACCATCAACTCCTAAAGGAGAATTCTGACCCAAATTTTGTAAATTTTTTTGGTCCATCAAATGGATTTAATTAAAAAAATGTAGAGCTTGGGCCTAAGAGAGTACCGAAGATGTAACACACAAAGAAAAGGACAAACATGCTGGTTTATGAAGAGTTTCATAGACAATTTGGTGGCATTTTTTTCCCAGGCACACATCCGCGACCCACTTTGGGTCCCGACCCACCAGTTGAGAACCACTGTTTTAAATTGTGTTCAGGAGTTTTCCCACACATTTTGTTTGTATAACCCAAAAAATTACCCATTGCTGGTTGCAAAGGACTTCTATTTTTGTTGCCATAGCAATGGAAAAGGTATAGAAAATAATAATAGTTGGATTTTTTTTTTAATAGAAGTCCTAACTCCTGAGTTTCTGGACTCTTATTCTCATTTTAACCATAAAAGGCTCAGAAAATGTCCTGTGAGTTAGTGCTTTGCCCATTTTTCCACAATACTTAGAACTTTTAATATATGGCAGTTATTTACATTTAACTGCATTTTCAGAGTCTTTTCACAGTTGAAAATGAAGACATACAAAAAAGGGGGGAACTTAATGCTTGATTTTTAGTGAGAAAAGGTGAAATTATGGTAATAAACATGCTGGCTGTGAAGTACAATTTCTCAGCTTTCAGAAACTGTTTGAATTTTTCTGATTGCGCAAACAGTTGTGTAATTATGGTAATGCAAAGTGTGCTTCAGCAGCGTGTTGTTGGTGACGTGCAAGGCTTTAAAGGGTTAAAAAGTCTTATTTTTAGTACCATGGGGTGTTAAATTTTAGATTGCACGTTGCATTAGATGTGTCAAAATCTTTTTCTACCTACATGCATCTGATATAATCATTCTTTTTCTGACAATATGCTTGATGCATGTTATGATGGATATCACTATACCCTATAATTATTAAAAAAAAAGGCATGGAATGTGCTAGAAATCATCAAATTTGGCCCTTTCATTAGACTGTTGTCCATTGAAACTGTCTTTAGAAAGGCCTAAAAAGTCTTAAATGTGATCCTTAAAGATGTGTAGGAACCCTGATTATAGCAGTCACACAGTCATTCACAATGATTGTAACCCTTCAAAGTTGGAATGAGAAGGTTTACGTCATCAGCGCTGATGTCAGTGGATGAACAGGGACACCTGGTGGTCAAACTGAAAATGTCAGGGGTGGATTCACAGGAGCGGTTTAGTCAAAATATTACTCAAACAAAAGAACTTATGTTCATGTTTAATATAAATACTGATTTTGTAATCTAACAATTATGTCTTTAAAATATTATGAAATAGTCAAAATGTCTTCTGTAGTTTTCATCAGCCTGAGTAATGTCAGAGCAGTGATCATCACCTGGAGCCCCGAGGGCCACAGCTCCCCATCCAGCCCCCAGGATTTTACCAAATACAGAAAATATAGGTAGCCTCAACATCTACATAAGGAACTTAAAAACAATCTAGATTAGAGCAGTTTCATCATGAATGCTTTAAAAAGATCTGTATTTGCACTGATTGTTCCTGGAGAGTAAAAAGTGAGAATCAGTAAAACCAAAACAAATCCTTTACTTTCATGGCTGAAATGTTGCTTGAGCCTTAGCCTGTCTTCATCTGAGAGTGAGGGCAAACTGAAGGTAATCTTTACTGCTTTGTTTCATTTGCTATTTTTATTTAGTATTTCACAATGTGCTGTTGTTAAAAAAATACTTAAAAAAGAGTCATAGAACATTTCTGTAAGCTGGCATGATAAAAACAATCAGCCCATTCCTGTTTAAAGCTGCAGTTTTCTGCTTTAGGCTCTTTGAGAGTCTATTTTCCCTGTCTGAGAATCAGAGCTAGAGACCTGATACCTGCTCCTGTGTCAGCATCAAACTCAGCATGGCCGCTCCAGACAGGAAAAAAGCCAAAATATCTTCTTCACCTGGCAATAGAGACTGATCTCACTGTAATAGGCTCTAGATTATCTACGTATTTGAAGAAAATAGAACTATTTCAATAATAATATGCTGATTAAACTAAAAGGTTTTAGTCATTTGAGAGTCTGGCCCCTACAGCGTTGATAAACCACCAAAGACAGCTGCAATCTGCATTGATCTGGTTTTGAGTTTCCTGATGTGGTGTCTGATTGTAGGTGGAGGATCTGTCAGACGCGGCCTTCACTCAGCTCCATCAGCCGTATGAGGATCAGGAGCGTTCTCGCTGGACTTGGATGGCTCTGGCTCCGGCTAAGAGGAGGGGCAGCAGGTCAGTACCCCGACTGTCACACAGGAACTCGTTAATGAAGGAAAATACCCGATAGTTAACGTGGACCATGTTGTCCCTCAGGTCGTACAAATCCGTGGACGGACGGACCACGCCGCTGCTGTGCGGGACAAACCCTCCCACCCCTCAGCCTGCATCCCCGGACCCGGGTCACTGCCCCATGCTGCACGACTACAGCCACGTGCCCTCCCCCATGAGCCCCGCCAGCCCTGACACCACCTCCAACCCCCACACGCCGTGCTCCAGGGACTCCCACCGACTGCTGTCCAGTGAGGACACGCGCTGCTCCACGCCAGACTTCACCTTTGAGGAACGGGTACGAACCTGATAATGAAAAGTATCACTGATCATATCTAATGCTATTATTAACGTCATTTTTGGCCCTGATTTTAACTATTGGTGCGTCTCTAATGGTCAGGTTTTGTTTGGGGTGGGACACGGCCTTAAAAAGCCAATCAGTGCCTCACATTAGCATGCCTGGGGTTTAGTTTCAGTTTAGATTTAGCACAGCTGGGAACAGAGCAACAAGCCTGGCTAATCCATCTGATATGCAAGCTTAGTAATTTGTAAACTTGAATTTGAAGTCCTTTCAAAGTACCCGCTGGGAGAAATGTATTTTTCAAGCTTCCACAGGAAGTTCCACCCCTACTCAGATGTACAGTAGAGCCCTCAGGAATAAGTAGGACAAATGAAAAAAAATCCTAACCCTAGATAAATCCAGTGGCTTATCTACAGATGTAAAGGTTCAAACCAGTCGTTAAAAGTCTTGTTTAAAGAGCGATGTCATCTTGTGTTTGCAGACGGTAGCACCATGGGAGCGCCGCAGCTTCCCCCTGCCGGAGGACCCGGCCCCAGAGCCTGAGCCAGAGGGCGACCACCACATCAGGCCCAGAATGCGCAGCATCTCAGGTTGCCGAGCGACGGCCTACGGGCGGCTGGACTCGGACGACACGGAGCTGCCTTGTGACGACGACGGCGTCGGCATCGTCCACAAACACAAGGCCTCTACCCACCGATGAATGACTGTCTGACAGGCTGAGGCTCTGCCCCCCTGCCCCGCCCCCCCACAGCTCCTCTCTGGCATTAACAAGCAGAACCTCAAAGCAGAATAAGATATTAAATGGGTTCCTGTTGTTTGATATTCAAACATCAGTCTAATACTTTCACAGTTTTTAGTGAACATTATGGAGATAGAAGCCTTTCCCTACACTTGTTTTTGTCACGGAAAAAAAAGGATAAATGTAAAAAAAAAAAAGTATAAAACAACACGTTACAAAAAATGTTTTCTGTAGTAGGCTAAACAATGTACATGGGGGCTTAGTGGTGTTTCATATGTCGCGTGTACACTTGTAGCGCACTATGTAGCGGACTCCTCAAAATATGGCCAAAGGGTGTTTTCTATTGACTAGTTTGCTTGTAATTCCCATGTACATTTTTAGTGGAGTGACAAATAACAAAACAAGAAAAAATACCCCCTCCTCTTCCTCTTCCTCCTCCTCATCCAAATAAACAGGTACATTTGAGATGTGGTTCCTCCTTCTCCCTCTAGAGGTCGCCTGAAATCACCAGAGCACTTCTCCAAACTGCCAAGTCTGGTTTTGTTGGTTTGCTTTCTTTGTTTGTTTTCATTCCTGACATGTTTTATTTGTGTCTGTTCTGTCTGTTCCAGCGTAACACATTCTTCGTGTGTGTTTTTTCTTTTTTTAAAATAGTAAAATCATTCCTTTACAGTCTCTTTCTGAGAGTGTTGAGCCCCCCGTTACCTCTCTTTTCCCTCCGTTCTGTTTCAAAGAGGGCGACGGCACAGAGAGGACAGGGGTGTCGTTTTTGAGCACTTGCCCTGCAGAGAAAGAAAGCGCTGCTGCATGCTGGGAAACATGTCAGTCTTATCACAACAGCACACTTCCACGTATTAAAGGAAGAAATCGCCGGGTTGATTGTACCATCTCTCACCTCCCTTCTCTCCCCGTCTTTGCGTACAGTTTCTGCTGTATTTGAAGAAGTCAAAATAAACAGAATAACCCTCCTCTGGCCCATCTCTTCCTCTTCTTTCTGGTTCAGCTTGACGGATTTCTCTTCAAATGTAGCAGCTCTCGGCTAGAATCCACCCGAGCTCAGGTTTTCAACGTAAGGGAATATTTTCTGCTGTTTCATAGTTTCACTCTCGGATCGATCAGACCGCTCTGTTCCACATGGGTTTTGTTTTGCGCCCCTCCCACTCACACAAACATAACCACACTCTCTGCCCCCCCACCGCCCCCCTCCTCTTCTTAAGTAACTAATTGCTATGCAAAAAAAATCTATGGTTGTTTTCATTTTCCACCTCCTTTTTATGCCACAGCCATTCAATCACTGTTTTTCTTTTGTAGTTAAGATGTCAATGTACCTGTTCGATTGTTGCAGCAGTTAACCTAATCAAAAAGCAGAATTGTTTTCTTTTTTGTAAATAGTACCATTAAAACATTTATGTTTAACTTGGCTCTACTGTGCTGGCCTCCAGTCCTTCAGTGTCTGACCGTCTCTAATCTCTGCTTCACTCTCATCTGTCGCAGCCAGGAGCAACATCACAGCCTTCACACTAAAACTGTGCATTAGCTCAACTTCAAGATTTCAAGGATTTTTATTGGTGCCTCAAAAAGGTCCAAACTCTTCATCATTATTATTATAATAGACAACATGACTACATCCTGGTCCAGCAGTTAGTGTAAAGTAGATTTGTTTTGGCACTCATGGAAAGAAGTTTTGGGAAGCATTGTTTTAAAAAAATACTGCATGAAATAATGCATGATAACCGCATGATAGTGGTTTCAGCAGATAATAGCTTCAAATGTTATATATTGGTATAAACAGACATTAAAATCCAAACAGCTATCGCAGCAGAAGTATGAACCGTACACATCAGTTATATTCATCACTTATCAGTCTTAAATGTCAGTAAAAAGTACAACTGTACCATCATAGGTGATTTTCAGGGTGCTACAGACTCAAGAACATAGATATTTGCAAAAATCCAATATTGTGCATCCCTAACTATTAACTGCTATTTTTTACTGCAGCTCTGAAATGAGAAAACATGCAAAATGACTGAAAATACTGCACGTTTAAGTAAAGATGGGTCATTTACATGGTGGTCCTCAGCATAAACTACACAAATGTTGCATGATTAGAAAACATTTCATTAAATGCAGTAAGGCCAAAAATAATGAACTTTTTTCCCCCTCTAGATCAGTGTTTCCAAAAGTGGGGGTCAGGACCCCCTAGGGGGTTTGCAAGACAGTTTTTGGAATGCTTTCCAAAAACAAAGAGAAATCTAATATGAGTGAAAAAAATCATACCCTTATTTTTGTCAAAAATATTGTTAAAAAGTTGAATTTAAAATAAAACATATCAAGTTATTTTGTGCTTAAATGGAGGTAAAAGTTACACAAAAAATACCTAAAAGTCAAGTTTTATACATGATGCTTTTGCACATCACGTACTTATCCTCTATAAGGGAAGGTGGAGGTTCCCTGATCTCTAACGTTGTTATTTTCAGGCTCATAGACTGCAAGGTTTGGGAACCCCTGCTTTAGATCAGTGTTTCCCAACCATTTTTCCTTGGAGCGCCCCCTGTATGCACCTAACAAAAGCAGAGCCCCACAGGGTTCAAGAGAAAAGAAAAGGTGACATACTTCCATCGAAAATCAACCTAGAATTCTAATGTTTCACTCATAAAACCCAATAAAAGGCCTGTGCATGCTTTTCTAATCAAAAGACCTCTTTATAAACTACTGAATAACTGCTTTATCATGGTTTTTGTTGATATATACAAGTCTAATTTTGGAAGCCTTCCCCCTTGGGGGTCCCAGACTCCAGATTGGGAACCAATCCTCAAGATCACTGGTTTTCAAATGTTGTGGCAAGGCACACTGGTGTGCTTTGAGTTAAGTCTAGGAAGTTTGTACAACCATGCATGATTACTATGACTATAAAAGATAGAAAAACCTCTAAGAAAACTAACATTTTCTGTAGTATTTCTTGCTGTACCTTTGCTTTATATGCAAGGGTTTTTTTTATATATATAATTTGGAGTAAAAATGGCCTATAACAGGTACACAGTTTTGGATTTGCTACAACAGATTGCATAATCAGCAGCTGTGAGTAAGAATGATTTGGTTGAAATATATGCTGCAGAAATACACATTTTAGCATGTATTTGTGTAATTCAGGTGTTTCAAACCATACGTCCTTACTAAACTACACATCAACTAGAAATACTGAAATACTACAAAACTGCATTGATATGTGGATGGTGTGCCCTGAGGTTTGGCTTGATCTCATGTGTGCCCTGGGCAAAAATGTTTGAAAATCTCTGCTCTAGATGAGACATTCACAAACTTTTCTGCCAGGCCCTGTTTGGCAGATAAAAATACTTTCAGGCTCTTACCCCTCACCGTACATATGAACATGTAAACGTATGACGAACACTTTCAGCCATGATTTGTTTTAAAAATCCGATCCTCTAAAGATGAAAAATTCCTAGACATAAAAAAAATTGAGCATGCTTTAAGATTTATATATCCAGTGACATCTTCTAAAGTCTTAGATGCCATTGTGAGACCACCACTCTCAGTCCAGTCGTCCAGTTTTGATTTGTATTTTGTCTTTTTTGATTGAGGTAACAGCAGAAACAAAGAATCTCACTCAGGCAGGATGTTGTAAAAACCTTGAGACAATGTCCTGGACTTGAACTGGAACAGCCTCACATCACTGAACTGCTTCTCTTCTGTAGTGGTAAAATCATGAGCTTGTGTAGCTTAGCCTTAGCCTTTACAAAAACACATCATAGACTTCTTGCCACATTTTTCAAAGCCTGTAAACTTCTGAGTCCTGACCCACCAGATAATCAAGGCTCTAAATGTGCGGTATAGATCAAGTCTGAGATAAAGCCAAACTCTTAAGGCACACTATATATCTATACAGAAAAGCATCTATAAAACATAGTACAGTAACTTAGGTTGTTCTATAGCTTTAGTAATGATGCACAGTTGTGCAAATTCTCAAACCACACCAAGGCGTAGCTCAAGGCACACCAGTGAACCCTACACCGTTTGAGAAACACTGCCCAAGATTAAGTACTTTCTACTGGGAAAATAATTTTACTCTCTTTTTAAAACATTTGACCTTCAATCAAGATTAAATATTTTACCTCTAGATTAAGTATTTACTTTCTGGGACAAAGATTTTTCCTGCTGCATTAAATATTTTATCTTCTACTGACCAGTCCATTTTCCTTCACTTACCTGAGGTCAGGTCAAGTCAGCCCAGACAGACATTCCTCTCCCCAGCAACATTTTCCAGCTCCTCCCTCTGGTAAATCCTGGTTCTGCTCCAAGGACTCCTTCTAGTTCCTGCTTGGGAGACCTCATCATGAGGTGACCAGTGGGTATCCTGATCAGATGCACAAGTTATCCTCTTTACATGCAAAGAAGCAGCAGCTCTACTCTGAGATCCTTCCAGATGTCTGAGCTTTCAGCTTTTCTCTCAGGCTGAGTCCAGATTCCCTCCTGAGGAAACTCATTTACACTGCTTATGCAATCTCATTCCTCTAGAAAAACATTTACCTTCTGTATAAAATATTACACCCTCTTATAAATACGTAGCTCTTTGAGTAGAAAAAAATGTGGAATGTGAAGCCGTATGCATATTTATTCTGCAAAATATATATTTTTGTATTTTAAAACATTTTTGCTGATGATTACTTTTGTTTTGCTTTGACCGACATGCATTCCTTTCATTGTACACCCTTCAGACCGAAATGGCTCATGTCATACATTTGGCCATACTTATTTTTTGTTTGTTTGTTTGTTTGTTTGTTTGTTTTTTTGTTTTTTGTTTTTTGGTTGTTGTTTTTTTGTTGTTTTTTTTTTTTGTATTTTTTACCAAACCCTCCCCTATTAACAAAATTTAAAATTCATAAGTTTGAAATTTTAACCCCTTATTGGCCAGATTCTGTCATGGTTGTTTAGATGGGACAAATTAAAATACAAGTTATTTTCCATGTACGACATGCAAAGTCAACATTTTTGTCTGGTTATCAAAGCCTAGTGTATTCCAGTGATTTTCAGCAACATTGATTTTTTTTTATGCATTTTTAATTCAACTCAAAATGTAAAAAAAAAATCCTTACATTTGTGTCCCTTTGGTCCAAAATGGCTAATTTCATATATTAAGCTATAAAATGATACTGTTAGTTTTTTAAACTTATTTTAGTTGTTTTTTTCAAGCAACATCTCTCATCATCATGATTAAAAAAATTCAAGTTTAAATTTTTTAACCCTTTATTAGCGAGATCCTTTTTAGATTGGAAAAAAAGATAAGACTTTCTTCAAATTCAATGTTTTTCTCCATAGACCACAACAGGAGAAATGGCCCCATCTGGTGGAAAATAGTAAACATTACAACTTTCACAAAAATACTAAAGAAAAATCCCAGTATATATTGCATGCATGTTTTTATGTTCTAATGACCCAGGGGTGGGAAAAAAAAATCAAATTATAATGGAAGTAAATGGTGCCAAAATGGACACTAGGGACCCAAATGTCAGGATTTTTTTGACACAGAGCATTATAGGCATGGGCTATGAATCAAGATTAATTTTCAAAATGCCATAAAAATAAAGAACTGCCAAAGCTCATGTCTGAGGCTTGAAACTCATAAAATGATGTCAAGATGATAATAAAAAGGCCCAAAATGGTACCAAGAGACATTAAGGTTAAGAGAAATGTGATAGAATGTGTTCATGAAATAAATATAGTGAAATGTTTTGTTTTTTTTTGCACTGACAAAATATTTGTACAGTTGCCCTTTTGAGCCGCCGTACATTTCTTCTTCCACTCCCTTAATGACAAAGACAACAGTGACTTCATAGCATTTATTTTCAAATACACATATACAGCAACAAGAATCATCATAAACCAGTTATTGGTAAAATGCACAATAACAAGAACAATCACATTTCCACAACTGTACAGCGTCAGAAAGAACCAAAACAAAAAACAAAAACAGAAATGAAAAGGTGATGAGTTTTGTTACCGCAGAGACCTCCCTGCACAGAGAGGGACCACCAGAGCACACAAACTTTCCCGCACACCTTTATCACCTCTGCTGCTGTGGGATCGACTCCCAGACCCTCACACACTCTCACACACTCACACACTCGTCCATCCTGCACTCGGAGACGGCTGTGCTCTGTCTGAGAAAAGAAAGCATGCAGATAATGTGGCAAGCACACCCTTAAATCCTAAAACGTGTCTGATCGTTAAATTAAATAATCGGTGATTTATAAAGATTTTATTTGGACATACACAGCTGGGATCAGAGTCAGTATATCCTTCCAGATCCAGAGAGCATACAGTATATAAACAGGATATACAAAAGAGAGAGAGAGAGAGAGAGATCGCTGAAAGAAAGGGAGGCAACAAGCAGACAAGCTGGCTCTTACATGAGGGGCATGCAAGAAGATCTTCCACGTTATATTTGTGTGAGTATTAGTGATGAATCAGCAGGAATATTGATCAACATGAGGACTTTTTAGAGCACCTGGATACAGATCATCCCTCTAATAGAGGAATCTGCAGCTGGCTGCATACAGGTCATTCAAAAAACAAGATTACTTGCACTAAATCTGCAATCAATCCTTCAAAATCTTCTCTTATCTGTGGCATTTAAATAAAACTGTTTATGGACATAAGTATGTGGACAAGCTGTTCCAATTAAAGCTCTTTTTCTGGGATTTTATCCATGCTAGACCTTTCTTTCCAATCAAGTATGCCTGCATTTAGAGTTTGTTATAAATGCAACCACTAGGGGGTGCAAGGACACCTTCTGACCTGTCTACCTGCTCTGTTTTCTCCTTTCATAGTTTAATTTTTTCCTCATAATTACTGGTTTTTTTAGGGGTTTTTTTCTGTGGCATCCAAAAAAATGATCAAAAAGTTTGGCAGACCTGTGATGTTAATATAACAGGGAAAAAACTCATGCTATTTTCAGGAAGAGGCTTGACATTTTTAGACAGTCTACATTTCCTGATGCAGCAATGGAAATGTGTCTTTTTGTTGCTGTTTTTGCTTACCGTCATGGAAGCCCCATGTGGCGGGGTCCCCTTAATCCCCCTCATGAGTGGCCTTGTCCAGCGGCTGTACTTGTCACTCTCCGAGTGAATAATTTTGGTGTTTTCCATGATGTGGTTTCCCTTTTTTATGGTCTGATACGGTTGATTTTAGATTTTCCTGTTAGCCTTTTTTTTTTTAATTTTGATCAAGTAATTCTTCTCAGAAAACGGCAGAAAGTAAGCAGTCGAAACATGCCAAGGTAACAAGACTTTACTTGTCTTTCAATAAGAAAACACAATGAAAAATGTCTGAAACCAAAGGAGGATGATTTTTGTTGAAGACTTCCACATACTTTTGTCCATTTAGTGATTTTTTTTGCAGAGAAGACAAACCAACCAGCGACACTGTGACATATCTCTACACGTTTGGTGCTCAGGTTCAGCTGTAATGTTTAAATGATGATGATTGCTGTACAGGTTCTCTTCTTTTTCTTGTCGCGTGCCTAAGTCCCTCATCTCAACTTGGCCCAATCAACCCATCCATCCATCATCCATCCATCATCCATCCATCCATTATCCATCTGTTTCTCCAGTCGCTCTCATTCTGGTCGAGTGAATTTAAAACACTACTTTTTCTTTTTTAAAGTGAGACTATGTAACTATGTCTGAGTGAAATAAAACACTCTCTCTCTTACAAACTAAATCAGTAAATCGCTGCTTTTTTATATTTATTTACACTGAGAGGATTCTCTGCTGCAGCCTTACTAATGCTAGCTAATGTTAGCTAATGTTAGCATCCGCTAGCTCGTATGTTAGGTCAATATTAGATCACAGGAACTCAGCAATTCCTCTACATTTGAGATAAATGATAGTAGTAGCTTTAGTCAGTTTGTTAGTGTTTGTTCATATCCTCTGAAAAGCTTCTCTGTTGGGATGTATTTTGTTGAATGATGATCTTGGCTGAATACGTGCTAGCATGACTGACCCCCGCCCCTGGCATTGATTGGATAATGATTAGTCCTCCTGCACTCATTGGTTAAAGGTATAATCTGCCACACTTGAAACATTTCATCACATTATCCTGATAAAATACACCAAAAGGGAGAAGTCCAACTCCCTCTGGGTTTGTTGTTCTCAGCTCATGTTTAACAACAATAAAAGGATTAAGAACCGATTCAGGCTGCACACCAGAACGGAAATCAGTCCAACAGCTAAACCTGGTTGAAACAGTCAGTCTAACTGGGCTAATCTCCATACCTCAGTTGACAAGCACCAGGAAAGAACTGATTAATTTACAGAGGTATGTTCGACTTCGCCATGGTAGGAGGGGACATGCACTCTTTCAGCTACTTACTATGGACCTCCTTCTCGTGGCTGACCATGCTAACTTTTATAGTGGAACAACGTACAGCTCAGTACATTTAGAGCATACTCTATGCCTCTAGATCAGGGTTCATCAACTACAGTTGTTCAAGGGCTAGCTCTTTTCTTGGAAGATGCCAAAGGGGCCGGACTTCACAAAAACTAAAATTGAAAAAACATTTTGGTCCAATGAATACATCATTTTAAAAAAAAATTTTTCTCCAAACCTTTAAATAATTTTTTGCCTTTATCAGTGAGATCAGTCCTTATCGCCTCACCTGCAACTGCCACTAGGGGGCGATTGTGATATTGTGGCTACATATTTCAGGGGCTGGTATGTTGTCCACCACTGGATTTGATGCTAAAATGCTGTGTTGTGATTTGGTTCTCTGGCAGTCCCTAAAGTGGAAAGTTGATGTGAAAAACAGCAGCTTTAACCAAGAACGGACTAATGGGTATGTGTCTAACATGCATCCTATTCACTATTTATGACTGACGGTTAGATTTCTGTAAAATGGATCAAACATTAACCACCAATGTTTTAAAGTTTACAGGGATTTTTTTTTAAATAACTTACCCTAAATACCACACCATATTTTCCTCTGCACATTTTCTAAATTTGGTCATCTTCTTGGGGCCGGATGGGATGCTGTGGCGGGCCTGATGTGGTCCCCATTTATGTTGTTTGACTTCCAAAGCCTGCTGTGGATATTGTGGAGCATGCTCAGTCAGATCCTAACCAATTTGGGCCTGATTTAAGTGTAAACTGGGGTGTTCTTAGGCGAATAATTTCACATATGGCTTAATGCTAATTATAGCTGCTTTTATTTGGCTTTAGACTAGCCTAGAGTTTAGAAAATGCAGAGTAAACAGCCAAAATCAAGCATTAGACCTATTTTTTTAAGATTTCTGTCAGGAAAATTAGCCCAGTTAGGTAGCTAAATACCTTTATGTGTCGTGCTATCCTATTGGTGAGCGTTGGGATACTGTCGTTGACGTCAACTCTTAGATGCCAGTGTGGTACACTTGTGGTCATGACATGTTTGGATGCATTTTTAAGAGCTTTTGTCATTTCTGATGTTCATATTCAGGCTGATATTCAACAACCGGCGACAACACAATCCAGTAGATCTGACTGAATTTGTGTAGTCTGATCTGGCACAAAAGTGCCTCATCTTCTGGATCAAAAGTGGCGTATTATACCTTTAATTTGCCTCCTAACTGGAGAACTTTGTGTTGTTAGCTTAGCATATAGCAACATCTGACTATTTTCCATGTAGAGGCCTCTGTTTAGCAGAAGTTACGTAGTCTCGCTTTAAGATTCGTTGTCTAAAAGTTGAAATCATTATCCTACGTACCTTTAATGTGCATGAAGCAGTTTAAATACTGTATTCAGTGATGAGCTTCCTTTGTCATAATTTGGCCATAAACTTTAAAGGTTCCTCCTCACACGTCGAAGCTGAAGCGCATTTACAGTAGAGCAGTAACAAAAAAAGAAAAGAAAATAACACTGACAGTAGCAGGCACAATACAAATGTTTCTTCATATCAAATACATGTCATATATCCACAGAGTACGATTATAAAACTGTGCCCAACACAAACCGAAGTTTCTACTCTAGCCGTTCTGTTTTTTTTTTTCTTTTTTAAATCCTGGTTGCACCCCGGCGGTGCAGCACATGTCGGGACTACACGAAGCGAAGACAGCAGCGAGGTCTGAAAGCATTATTTTCTGCCTTGACGAAAAAAAAGTTGCTACTTTTCTGTTAACAGTTTCCCTCACCGTACCCTGTAACTGTTCCTTCTTTAGCTTGAGCACAAACTGGCACCTAACAGTCTGTTTTCCCTCCATTTTACAAGATCTAGCTGAAAAAAAAAAGAAAAAAGTGGACACCCATCGAAGGGGAAACTTCCTAAAGGGTTCACAGTCGAAGCTGACAGGAAACCAGGTGTTGAATGATTCACCATGAAGAGATTTAGTCGGATTCACAGGGAGAATTTGGCTCTGCTGGGGTGCTTTGACTCTTAAAGGGAACTTACAAAAGGTATAAAGAGCAAATAAAGACCACAGAGAGAAAATTAATACATGTTGGCCTATGTTAACCTGTTTTTTCTTTTAAGAACAGTTAGTGAAGGATAAACAGTGATGGGTAGCTAAAAAAGTCCTGTGAACATAATGAGGAAGGCATCACAACTCCTCTAACGTGGTTGTGTGGTGGAGGTGGAGGTGAAGGATGGAGGAGGAGGAGGAAGAGGAGGAGGAGGTGCATTCACAAGCCTTGTTTGGCCAGGGAGGCGGACACCTGGTCGGCCAGCGTGGAGAGCTGCGGGGAGTCGGCCATGTTGATGCTGCCGGAGGAGGACACGGTGCTGAGCTGGTGGGGGGAGTCTTCCAAAGAGACGATCTCAGCGCCGTGGTCAGTGCGGGCCTTGGCTGTCTCGCGGAAGGTCAGTTTATGGCTCTCAATCTGCAGGGAAATCATAGGAGGAGGTCATTCACATGTGCTGCAGGAATTAGAAGGATGCAGGGCGCCCCCTGGTGGGCACTAAGACAAACACTGGATGGTGAAGATGATAAAATGTCACTGCTCCTCAAGTGGTTTCAATCATTTATGTCATGCACTTTAACTCCCTACATTTATTTATCACTGCAAACCTTTTTTCTGTTTTTTGTACTGTTAGTCCTAAATGTCACAAGTGTCATAAGATTGAAAGTTTATCATACCATCATTAAATTTATTTCTATAACTATTTAAAATATGCTATTTTTGATCTGTCATGGGTCAACTCATATTTTCCACCTCTCCTTCCTTTCAATAAGTATGGTTTTGGCACACAGAAAAATAGAAAACTTCCTTCTGTGCCCGCAACAAAGCTTAAACAATCAATGGCAAATGGATTAATCAATAAGCTTATACATGCCAGAAAGTGATTAAAATGCTCAGAATCATTTACCAGAGCCTTAAAAGACATCTTAATTTTCTAAATTTTGTCAAACCCTGAAATCATGGCTGATTATTGTAACATTTAAAGAGCTTGAACTGGCAAATGTGGGACAAAATGTGAGGCAATATCAGATATATTTTAATATTTACTTTTTCTTTTTCATTCATATCAATTTATGGCAAGTATTTAGGGGTTATTTACATGTTGATCACCTAATAGTATATCTATGATCTACTGGTTGTTCTGATATTTAATGTTAAATAAATTAATAAGGGTGCAATTATTGGCACTAACCCTAAACCCAACGTTAAATAAAAACAGAGAAATGTAAACGGAGTGATACTCATTATTCTGAGGAAAATATTTATGCATAAGTGACTGTAATATATTCCAACAGATAAATTAATACGGCGATTTTTAAATTGGATTTAAAAACAAGGCATCCATTCCTCAAGTTTGATTCACGTGACGTTCAAGCGACGCCAATGTTAACAACCGTTGTAACATATTAAATTCATTAGTGTGATTTTGTATTTCTCTTACCAGTTTTGTAGTCTACAGGAGTAACAACGACTATCACAAACTTCATTTTAAAAAAATATTTCGTAGTTCTCCGCTTTTTATGGACAGTGCTGCGATAAAAACACGGGAAATTAACGTTCGTCGATGCTAAGGCCACAGACTGCTAACACGGGCTGTGACGATGCTAACTGCTAGTGCTAACCGTGGATGATGGCGTCGTTGGAAAAAGACGCAAAGCGGAGACGACGGGGAGGACGGTGGAGCATAGACGACATGAATACGCTGCATTTATGCGGTAAGTTGGCGCTATTGTATTGAAAATGAATAACTGTTTGTGTTCTGCTGTTGTTAGCTTCCTAGCTGCGGCTAACTGTTAGCCGCTAGCTTGTGGGGCGCCCTGCTGTTTCCATAGTAAAGGAAGAGTAAGGTGCTGTGCCTTACAACCGTTAGACATTTTACCGGTCGTTTTTCCTAAATTTCGTAAATCCACATACTTTTTGTGGTGATACTGAGTTGATGATGTGTTGGTGTAAAAGTTATTTGCTTTTATTTTGTTTAAATTGTTAGTTAGATAAATGGGGACTATATAAATTGACCTCCATTGGGGAGAGTTCATCAATCTATCTTGGTTTGTTCAGCCAAAGTTATCTCAAGACACTTTAAACAGAGGGCAGGTCTAGAATATACCCTCTGTTGTGGCCTATTATAATAAACCAGCGTTAATCATTAATATTATTATAAAGACTAAACCCTATCAATAAAAAGTCCAGTATGAGCACAGCACTAGCAGTATCGTTCATTCATTCAGCAGTATTAAGCCCAGTGTTACTCAGCCTAGCTCAACCAAAGAACCAAATTGTTGAAAAATACCTTGCAAGAGCCACAATCTACTGGTAAAAGTGGCAAAAACAGCTTGAAGTAGCAATAAAAATAAGTTAAGTGTGGCAAAAATGGACTGAAAGTGACTAAAATGGGCAAGAAAGAAGTCAAGAGTGGCAAAAAAGGCAAAGACAAAATTTGAAACTAGTGGTATTTAACGGCAAAAGGTAGCTTAAATGGATAAAAATGGTGACAAAGGGCAAAAATGGGATAAAAGTTGCAAAAAATTGGGAAAAGTAGCAAAAAGAAATTGAAAAAGTGGGCAAAAAAGGGGTGTTAATGAAAAAAGCTAGCTTAAATCGTCTAAAAGTAGTAAAAAGAGCAAAATAGATAACAGTGGTAATGAAAAAAAAGTTGCAAAAAGAGGAAACAAGTGGTATTTAATGGCAAATGGTAGCTTAAATGGGCAAACGTGGTGAAAAAGTGCAAAAATGGGATAAAGAAGTGGCAATAATAGGGAAAAAAAGTGGTGTTTAATTGCAAAGGTAGCTTAATTGGGTGAAAAATGTGAAAAGGGGCAAAAATGGGATAAAAGTGGCAAAAATTGGGAAAAGTAGCAAAAAGAAGTTGAAAAAATAGGGAAAAAAGAGGAAGCAAGTGGTATTAATGGAAAAAAGTAGCTTAAATGGGCAAAAAGTGGTGAAAAAGTGAAAATATGGGATAAAGGTGGCAAAAAGAAGTGGCAAAAATGGGCAAAAGAAAGGAAAAAAGTGGTATTTAATGGCAAAGGTAGTTTAATTAGGTAAAAAATTAGCAAATAATTGTGAAAAAGGGCAAAAATGGGGTAAATGTGGGGAAAAATGGGATGAATAGGACAATTAAGTTTGACAAAGCCTTCTGTAGAAGTCTGGTAAACAACCTGATCAATGTGATTAATTTCTGAGGTCAAAGGTTTCTTTTTTAAGGTTTTTTGGGGGAATTACATTTCAAATGAAGACATAAAAAAGCCACAAATCATCACAAAAGAGCCACAAGTGGCTCCAGAGCCATGTGTTATCACTGATTTAGCCCATTACAGTGAAGAAAATGACCTGAATAAGCAGTGATATGCAAACACTAGTTGATAAGACAGTAAGAGTGTGTAAGATTTCAACCTAAGTTGCTTATACCACACCATAACAGCTCTACACCAGATTCAAATGTGAACATAGGTTAAAACCCTGGTATATGGTGACCACAGCTATCTGGGATGCCTGTTGAAATGCCTGACTGAATTGTGTGTTTTGGCAGAGTGATTGGATTTTGGGTGTGTAGTTGTGCTCCTGTTGCACCAAAAATCATCTGCATTGGCTATGAATCGAACCCTTTATAGATCTCAGATTTCTGACAGAACTACTTGTAAAAAAAATCTCTGCATGTATTGATTAAACAGGGATGATATATTACAAAGTAAACATTTCTGCAGCTGCTTGAAGCAGATTACATCACATAGCTTGTGAATACTTACAGGAGTCCTCAATCTTTATGAGGGGGTTCGTCAGGATGGGTGTGATGGATGCTGAAGGGACAGTCTGAGGAGACTGAGGGGGGGTGACAACAGGGGAGGAGATGGAGGGGCTGTTTGAGGTGCTCCCATCTGCTTCTTTCCCCTTCTCCCTCTACAGAGGAGCCCCCAGCAAGGGTAATGACAAGGCATGCAACAAAAATAAACGTGATGGCATCAACAGAAATCAAAATGCAACACAACATGTGGAGAAAATAAACAGAAGAATCAACAAATCATGATGAACACAGAATCAGCAGGATGGAGAAAATGGAAACAGAGGAGGAAGAGAAGCTCTAATGCCAAACTCAGGAGGGATGAGCAGTGCTAAACTCTGATATTAGCTGAAAAAACATTATTTTTTGAGTGAAACTAGATAGTTTTATCATAGATGGAGATTTCACATGGATCATGTGACGTACTGAGGGATATAAATCTCTGCCGTTGCTGGTAGAACCTTATTTCAAAACGCTGCAGTGCATCAATCAGTCAGTTTCTTATCTCTCCGTTGTTTCTCTACAGAAAGTAGAAAAGTGTGCTCTCTAGCTGTGTTGTTGAGCTTTAGTGGTTGTAGAGACAGAAGATAATGGCATGTATTGTAGACAGGCAACAGTAAGAAGAAGTGAGGCGGGATGATTTTACCCTTTTCTGTCCTCCTCCTGGAACGTGGCCGATGTTGTCCAGCGAGCCGATCTTAGACTGGACTTTAAACTCCAGCTTCTCATTTTTGATCTCAATATTTCCACCACCTGAAAACAGAACACGGCATCATTACTCACCAGTTTGGCTTGTAAAGACTTCCCCTGGAAACTGAATAGTACTGAGCTGTGAAAAAGGGCTGGGAAATATATCGAGTTTTTAAGATATGACAAAATATTTTTGAATTAGATATATGGTGAGACGATGTTGTTATATCAGTGAAGAATAAGTTCTGTTTAAATAATGGTAAATGTTTCTTCTGACTTTATCTGGCTGTTGGTGAGTCAAAAGTAAGAGTTGGAAATAAAACAGATGCCAGCTCAGTAAAAAGAACTACTAATAGAACATGTTATTGACCACAAGATAATCAACTAAATATCTTTAGGCTGAATGGGAATTATCATTTTTATCTATTTATTTAATTATTTAGGAGCATTTATATTATTAGTAAAAAACACGATTGTAATACCCGTTTAAAACAACGACAAAAAAAGAAATCTTACACACCTAATACTAGGCTGTTCATTGATTTTATACACAGTTGCAGACAAACTCCAGCACACTGTCTGAACGGCGCAGGGAATCCGTCCATTCTATCCAGTCTCACCCACTTTTCCTCCTTTCGTCAACGTATTTAAAACAGATGGTAACAGGATGGAGTATTGAAATCGTACCAACACATCCAATACCTACCAGACCAAATTACAACACAGATATCGATGCTTCATTTCAACCCCTCACCCCCTTGATGTGAATTATTGATTCAGGCACCATTAAGGCACAAACACCATTTGAAAAAGTAGCAATATAACACTGGTAAATATAAAAAAAAAACAAATGATACCCAACCCTACATGGTAATTAACATCATGTCTGAACTATAAATGCCCTTTTGTTGTATCCTGAAAGCCAGCAGGTGATGAAGTACAATGAAGATGCAACGTGTTTTTCCTCTGTCATCCCATTCCTGTTTCCCTTCTCTATATCTCACATTGACACAGGCGAGGAACAAGGGAAGAGGGAGATGGCAAGGCATGAGGAGTTCTGGACAATAGGGCTGGGCAATTAATGGCAAATTAGATTAAATCGCAATATAACCTGCTGCAATTTTCAAATCACAGACAGTGGAATATTTCTTTGACCCAAAATGTGTCAAAATACCAGTTTAAAACGTTCTTTTGCAGCAGAGATGTTATGCATGTTAGTGCCATTTTTTTAGAATAGTCTACAAAAATCCTACTTTCTTCATTTTTGTACTTTTTTCTTATTACATATGAGGATGACAATTCAACAATTCATATCCACTTTGCAATATAAGTCAAAATCATCACAATAAGGTATTTTTTCAAAATTGTTCAGCCCTTGTTTAGTCTAATATTGTGTTGGTTGTAATATAGAATGATTTATTGCTTGTGTTTGTTGGAAAATACATACGCTGTGGAATTTAAGAAATAATCACATTTCAAATCGCAATTGCAATACTGGGTAAAAAATAAAATCACAATTGGATTAACTTCCCAAATCGTTCAGCCCTACTAGACCGGAATATTCCCTTGATTTTCTCTCACTTTCACTCACAGTGCTTGTTAGCTTGTATTACAAGGTTTAGGTAGTGGTGCATTAATGATATCCATATTCATGTTTGAAGTGTTGCATGCTCTGATTTGTGTCAGCACAGAGGAAAAATCCGTAAAGCTCAAAGCTGTTAAATCAAAAGGGTCATCAACACTAAGAACCACACTTTTGTTCGTCTTTATTCAGAATAAAAATGCTAGATGTAAGCCTGAGATTCACAGGGCATAGACTTAAACGTTTCACCGATGCAGATTGGACAGTGAGCAGAGATGTTGTGTGATGTCTGAAGTTTGCATTCTGTGAAGAGACACGCTGTAAGATTGAAGACAAGTTTGACAACCTTAATATGCAGCAATGCTGCCAGTTTTGTGGACAGAGTTTAGGAGTTTGTCTGCAATTTTTGATCATTAAAAATACCCAGTATTAGGTGTTTAGGACTTCTGTTGTTGCTGTTGTGATATCTAAGGGGTGTTGATATTGTTTGATTTTTACAGGAATCATATCAAAGTCAACCCTTTTTGTTTACAGACAACTATGGAAACACATATTATGTAGGGCTGAACGATTTTGGGAAATAATCTAATTGTGACCCCCCCCATATTGCAATTGCGATTTGAATACTCCTTAACTTTCTTTTATACCTAAACAAGGGCTGGACAGTTCTTTAAAAGCGTTTAATTCTGATGATTTGGACTCATATTGCAAATTGGATATGAATTATTAGATTGAGGGTTTTTTTTTATTTTTATGTTTGCTAAGAAAAAAGTTCAAAAATGAAGAAGGGAGGATTTTTTTGTAGACTTTTCTAAAAAATGTTACCTGAATGATTGTCATGCATAACATCTGCTGCAAAAAAGTAAGAATAAAACTGCTATTTTGACACAAAATTCAGGTCAAAGAAATAATGCACCTTTTGCAATTTGCAGCAAAAAATTGAAAATTTTTTTGAAAATTGCAGCAGGCCATATTGTGATTTAATCTAACTTTTGATTAATTGCCCAGTCCTAATATTATGTATTGTCATTTAACAAAAAAACAGTGTGCCATAATGAGTTAACAAACCCAGAATATCCCTGTGAACTTTAGTAAAGTAGAAGAAGCATCAACATAAAAGCACAGAAGTTCTCTGATGTGAAGCTCTTAACTGAATTAATTACCTGGTTTATGACGAATATTATCTTTAGATCCACACTTTGACTGAACGTTGCTCAGGTCGATCTTTTTGTGCACAATTTGAACCTGTGAAGGTGACAAAACAAAGAACAAACAAGTGTCAGAGTGTCACGGGTCACTTAAGGCTTGGTTTGCATGCAGCTACAGAGGGCCTGTTAGTCTCTAAAACTGTTACAGAAGGAAGGAGGGAAACAGATAAATCAAACACATTAAGACAGACTGGATTAGATCTTAAAGTCTTGTGATGCCATCCATGACTGTTGCAGCCTTAAATAGCAGACAAAATGCAGAAAGATGAGCCAGTTTAATGTTAAAATGTTGAGTTTGGAGTGTAATTGATAATATTCTGCATGCTTTGACACACTCATGTTGACTGGAGCTGACAGACGTCTCAATGACCTCATCTCAGGCTCTCCTGTTATCACACAAAGCGCTCTGTCTCTCAGCTGAGGTCATCTCAGCGCTCACAACAACAGGCACAGTTTGGTGGAGAGGCCGAGGACAGAGACTCATTGTTGCCGAGCAGAGACAAATTTATGACACAATCAGTTTTTCCTAACATGAGGAAATTTAGAAGCTTTTTTTAAAGATGGATTTTCTCTTTGTGATCGTATCTGATCATGCAGCTTCAACTCGAATCATTTAGAACAAAGACATCCACACCACAGGAGTCATGCATTTCTACAGAGGCCCACTTCTGCCAATGCCATAAAATATAGAATAAAAAACTGTCACAGAGCTTATTCATTATAATGTCAGAGCTAATGCAATGGTTTTATTTTAAAAAACTGTTTAAATTAGATGACTTTTAAATAAACTTCTAAGTTATCTTTGAATGATGGCAAAAACGTTTATAAAGTTGCTGCTTTGAATATTATAATTCTAAAATTAGTCATTTTTTTAAGGTTTGCCAATATTTAGCTGAATCTTGTAGGATATTTTGTAATTAGTAACTACCTAACACTTGCATAACTAAGGATTAAACTAATTTTTATGTAGGTGACTGATTAATCACACAAGTTTTCTCATTATTTTTCATTTGTACATACTTTTGTGATCTCCTTTTTTAGGAATTGAGAGAATTTTGATTATCAGAATAGCCATTCATTTATTAATATTTGAACATTTTCTGCAATTTATCATATCTTAATTATTTATTTTTCCATAATTTCTACCAGCGCCTGGTTGTAAATCTGAACTACTGACCTGGTCAGAAACTGTTATCAGTTTTAATGATAACCATGTTACAATTCCCCAGTTATCATTCATATTATCATTATTTTCATCAAAATTGTTTGCTTTAACTATGGTACAATAGCTCAGTAAATAATGTGTAGATCAGTGGTTCTCTACTGGTCCGGCCTCAGGACCCACCAGTCTGTCTTACGACAGATTACGACCCAAGTGTTTAGCCTATGTGTCAATTTTTGCCAATTTTCCTGAGAACTTGTTAAATTACTTCATTATCTTTTGAAAGTAGACATTTATTGCAAGACGAGGAGATTAATTACTTGAAATATTGATCAAACATTTAAGTTCACCTAATTTCACAGTAAAACAGGGTAAACTAAAAGGTATTGATGCATGTCCAATATGGACTTTGGGATTTTTGCCACCTTTTTTTTCAGACACCTAGCCGTGACCCCCTGAAAACTGCTCCCCGACCCACCAGTTGAGAACCACTAGTCTAGATGACATGCATGCAACTGGGGATGTAAGGAAAAGTTGAAGTTATGAGGAGACATCGCTGTCCCTCTCCTCTGCAGTCTTGTCTGCTTCATAGCAGTGTTAATTTTGTCGACTAAAACTATGACTAAAAATGTTTGTTGACAGCCTTTTTTTCCAGGATAAAAACTAGACTCAGACTAACAAAAATAGATCTGTGATGACTAAAACTGACTAAAAGTAAGTTTAGTTTTCATCAAGATGTCTTAAACTAGACTAAAATCTAGTTTTTGTCTGACATTAAAAACCACTGTGGTTAAATCCATCAAAAAACATTTCCATCAAATCATCTGCAGCTTTTTTTCCTCTCAGCAGTAGAAAGCAGGGACCCCTGGTTTTGCAGAGTGCACAGAGCACACTATCATGGTTTGATACTAGATTCAGGAAAGAAAATAAATACATGGTCTAAAAGTAAAGACTAAAATGTGAGGACTTTTATGGACTGAAACTCGACTAAAATGTCTTTGAGTTTTTATCGACTAAAACGAGACTAAAACTAAAAAGGGTAGAAATGACTAAAATGTGACTTAAACTAAAATGCATTTCATCTAAAGACTAAAAACTGAGACTAAAATTTAAAAAAGCTGTCAACATCAACACTTCTCCATAGCACTGCTCTGTCAGCTGAAGTACAGAGAAGTACCAGCGAGTACTTTAGAAGTAGGCTAATCAATTCATAAGCTCAAAGCATATCAGCTTTATGAATCAAAGTAAACCACATTGTGTTACCTTCCACCATCGGCGCCCCCAAACTGTGGCGCAGGTCCTGTTAGATAAAAATATTAACCTAATAATGAAATCTGCATGGATCTGCAGCAGAGTGGAAGTTAATCGGCTGATTTAACAAGCTGACAGACATTAATATATATTTAAGGCCAGCTCAGTAAAATGGCTTTTACTTGAATTTAAATAAATGTCAGAATATATTCAAATGTAAAATCAGAAAATGGAAATTTCTTTTTGATGAGAATCTTGAATAAATACAGATATGAGGCTGTTAATGCTGTTTACTAGCCACCATCATTAACAAAAGAAGAGGAGATTTGCTTAAAAATTAGCTTAGTGAGTAAACGAATTAGACTTCAGACAAAGAGTAAAGCATCAGAGATGCTCGGTACGTTATAGACATAATATTGGTATCACCAGATAGCTCCAAAAGCTGGTTATTGTTATGGCAGATATAAACATTTTTGCTATTTTTTTTAAAAACAGCTGTACCAGTTAAAAGTATCGGCCAATATTGGCTGTAAATGTTTGCCATAGGGGTGAATAAGTTTGAGGAAATGTAGGCAGGAGCGATAGACCTACATCAGCTGTAGCCTTCATCCTCTCTCCTGAAACTTTAAAGTGTGTTTTAGGGGCTGAAGTTTTAGGTCTGAATTTAAATGTCAGTTTTGATATCTGTATCAGCTAAAATTAATAAAGGAATATCAGCATATCAGATATCTGCAAAGATCTGATATTGTGCATCAATATAAAATACAGTGTATTCTTTGTTAAATTACAATTTGCATGATCCAAAGCTAAATCTTTTAGCCCCTTAAAGAGAGTTTTAATTACCTGTTGGCATCAAGCTGACAAAATATGGTGTCATTACTTCTTACCATTGTCATCTATTCTTTACAGCATGTATACATCAGTGCTTTTGTTCTTGTCTGTGCTGCATCTGTCTCTGTTATCATTTATGAAAACTAACAACCCTATCCTCTTTATTATGCATAACGTTTCTCATTGTTTTGACATTTTTAACAGTTTTGCATGACAAGTAATAAGTCAAAAGTAATATTTATTATTGCAATAAACTCTTGCTTTTATCATCTACTGTCCCATTATTATCAGTAGGTTATTAATTTAGAAATGTTGTCATTATCATGACTTGCAGAATCCTATCCTGTCCTATCTTATTGTCATGTTGGCAGAAAAGGGCCTCCATCAGTCTTGTCTAGGGGCCAGATTTAGGGGTCAACTCATTATCATGGTCAAACCATTGGGCACAGAATCAACATCAAGCTTACATTAGACCATGAGCATTACATAACAGTGTTCGCTGTGGCAGCAGAGGCACTGTGAGCACTAACAGTGACTGCACACTAACAAAGAGGTTCAGATTTACAGAGAAGTCAGAGGTCCATACGTGCAGAAAGACAACTACAGGTAGTTACAGTTTAGTGCTGTAGTGTTCAATATGAAATGCTCATGATGTGTATAAGTTTAATGATAAATCTGTTAATATAGGAGGTGTTAACAGGTCTGTGTGGGGAGGAAACAGGTTTCACACAGAC
Source organism: Cheilinus undulatus (assembly GCF_018320785.1). NCBI lineage: Eukaryota > Metazoa > Chordata > Actinopteri > Labriformes > Labridae > Cheilinus > Cheilinus undulatus. The sequence goes on along the minus strand of NC_054884.1, from coordinate 36,263,905 downwards.
GGGAGGTTCGTGCACTCTGACATCCTGCTCCGTTGTGATGATGCATTCAGGAGAAGCAACAAGAAGAGGATTTTTGACAATGCCTGCATGACTGCAGCTTGCCACCAACTAAATCCCAAATCTACTCACATTGCCACCACCGGGTACATGTTTTATATTATCTTTGGAGCCACAGCGGGACTGCACATTGCTTAAGTCCAACTTCTTATCAAGAATTTGAACCTGGAAAGTTGATAAGTAGGAAAAGAAAGAAGGTTATCCTGGAGGAAGAAACGGCAGCCGAGGCTGCAGATGAGGACCTTTTCTTTGGGAGAAAACAAAGATGTTTAAGGGGCGAGCTGGAGGCTCATAGGAGAGAGAGATAACCAGGGAACATGGCCGATCAAAGAGGAAGGGGAAGTGCTTTGATTTACTTTAACAAGGATTTGTGTTATGATCGTAACTGCAGAGATGAGAAGATCCCTTAGTTACTCACATTACCACCTCCGGGTACATGTTTGATATTGTCTTTGGAGCCACATTTAGACTGCACACTACTATAGTCCACCTTCAGAGCAAGTATTTTAACCTGGAAAAGTGCAGAGGTAAGGAGAACCACTGAGACGCTAATGTAATGACAGTCAGCCTTGTTTGAAAAAGAAATGAATAAAAAAGTGAAGAAGTTCTCAGTTAACAGTGAACAAAGTGGCAACCCATAACTGCTAGCTTGCACAGCCTACGTGCAATAGGAGAGTGACATGAATATCAGAAAGCTTGCATTGCATGCAAAATTAGTTTACTGAGTCAGTTACCTTTTTATGACTTCCAGAAAACAACAAACCCTCAAAAAATGTTAAAAACACCAGATAGAGAGCCTTTTGACCAAATACCAAGGCAAAGTTGAAACTCAGCAGGTATGATAAAACAATCTATTGTAATCCAGGGGTAATTTAGACATATTTAACATTTTAAAAGCATTTTTTCTATTAAGTACTGTTGCAAGTCTGACAGTAAGTCATAGGGTGAACAACTTCTCTTTGACTGAAGAAGTAGCTCTGCAGCTGGCAACCCACTGCACAATTTCAAATCTGACTTTAGGCTTGATTTGCACCCGGTGATGATCGGGGGCACATCCTGATTCAAGGCTCATCGCAAACGATTATTTGTCCAAATAATCCCTAAGTGTGTAGGGTCAGAATGATTATTTTACAGCTCCCTACCATGCTGGAGCCACCCTGACGTAGAATCAGTAATAACAAAAGTGCTTGACATTCTAGGTCGGGCTGCTTCTGACGGAACACCAACAACCAGTGGTTATTCTGTAAAAGCTCATTTTTGCTGTTCATCAGTAAAAAAATCAGTACGTTCACTGACCTCATACTGAAACACGTCAGTTTTGTTGAGGTGAATCATAAAAAATCGATCCACTTATGTGTGAGCGGTATGGAATTAATATTAATTAAATAATATAATTTTTTTTCTCAACGTCCAGTATAAAGTTGAGGTCTCTCATCAGTATCAGGTGCTCTTGCTCAACTCTGTGGCTGCAGCTCCTACTTGGCTGCTCTGTACATCCTCTGTTTGGCTGTTTTGTTGTAGTTTTCCGTCTCTGTGCCAAAGAGAACTAACATCTTATATATGTTTATAGTTTCTAACGGCTCATGCCAGCTATGGAAATATTTCAGAAGAAAGTTCAATGAAGTTCCACCATTTTTCAATGTGTTCTCCTTCATTATGTCTCGCTGCTCTGGCCAAACTTGAGACTACATTGCTCCACACTGCCTCCATTATTGGCAGTGGTATTGCAATGCTCCTTACCCGTAATTTTCGCATAGGACGAGTGCGCCACACACTGAAGCGCCGCAGGTGTGGTCTGACCGAAGGCGAGCGACCTTGCGCATTGGGAGCGTTCTAGAGCACAGCACAGCGCCACGGCGCGCAGCACTGATCAGCAGGAAGAGATCACCGGAGAACTGTGAGATCTGTGTTTTATTTTGAAAGTACCGGATGTTCTACACTTGTGACTTCCATGGTTGGTGCTTTCTGAACGACAGTGAATTTACAAGGTTTGGCAGCAGCTGAAAATATACCTGCAGCATATCTGAAATGAAGCGGAGCGGAGTGGTGCTCTAACACAGCATCAAGAATTTAACATTAATTTGAACAAGTAATTGGTTGTGACAAGCCACAGATCAGGTTCATAATTTGGACTAAATTTGTCTTCTCTAATGGAACTGCAATGCAAATATTTGAGCCATATGAAAAGATCCAACCTTCTTTTTTAAAAAAATGAAACATTTGAGCTCAGGGACAAAAATATTGAACCACTGTAGCAGCATGTGGATTTCTCACCTTTCCTCCTCCAGGCGTGTGTTTAATGTTGTCTTTAGAGCCACAGCGAGATTGGACATTAGTCAAATCCAGCTTCTTGTCCAGGATTTGGACCTGCACAGTGCGAGAGGAAAGACATGGATAATCAGAACTGATAGATAATAAAGCTGCTGAAGAGGAGCAGCTTGAAAGGAGAAAATAAGATGATGAAGGGATGAGATCTAGACCCTTTTCAACTCATTTAAGCTGCCATCCATAACTTCTCATCTTTAGACACAGATGTTTCATTTAACCACTGCATGAGGAGAAACTAATCCGTGCAACCACCAGAAGATATTTTGGTGAGTTCTGTGCAAATATTGTGCAAAATCTAATTTTTTTAAGTGCACTGGCTCAGCTTTGATAATAAAGTCATGGTTACAGATGCCAGCTTTGGTTTGTTAAAAGCAGTGGTCTTTGAGTTATAGTTTTAACTTTTAATACAGTAACTAAATACAAAAGTCTACATAAGTCGGTGTGTTATTAGTACTTTTTGAGCCAGTTGTGACAGTACAGATTAAAGCCCATCTTCTGATCATGTATTGGAACATGGAGAGCACAAATGAGAGAGCACTTAGTTTTTTACCAAAAGTTGTTTTTTGATGATCATAACTGCAGAGATACTCAAGAGTCTGGTGTTGAGTTCATCCCTCAGTTACTCACATTGCCGCCACCGGGTACATGTTTCATATTGTCTTTGGAGCCACACTTAGACTGGACATTACTATAGTCCACCTTCTGATCAAGGATTTGTACCTGGAAAAATGAAAACGTCAGCTTTTAGATGTTGAATGTAGAAGACGATGGAGTGACACATGAGCTGTGAGGACTCGTGCTGCTTTGTGTAACCGCATGCAGGTAGAGGTGTTGGAGAGAGAAACAGAGAGAGAGAGGGGAGGGAGTCTTTTGTCCTGGAGTTTTTATGCTCATTCTCTCTTCTGTGGGTTTGATCTGAAATCTTGTTTTTGGTCCATAAATATCACAACACGAGATCCTTTAAATACTAGCACAAAGACACGTGACTGGAGCGGATACAAAATTAGAACAAAGACTAGGAGGGCTTTTAATGCTAAAATGGACCAACACACATACAGCACAACAGTGCATGGACACACTCAAGACACCATGAAGACAGCACTGACAACACCCAAAGAGAGGCTGGAGCTTTAGTTCCAATAACATTTCTCAATTCTTGCTGGAGGCAAAACAATCCGATGGCTGATTTCAAACATAGAAACCTCTTTCTGCCGCCAGACACAGTCTTTGTTTGGCTCTGTTATTGCTTTTGTCTTGCATTTTTAAAAATGACCATGCAAATGTAATCTGAGTTCAGATACCAGTATCTAAACTGTCATGTTTTGGTAATCAAGGTGATGCCGTACATTTTTTGGTACAGGTGGAGCCATTTCATGGCTTTGAGGGACAGTTTTCATTGACATTTCTTGCACTGGCAGCGCCCATTTTCAGTACAAAACCACTTCAGCATCTTGAACTGTTGCCTTTGCACCACACTCATCAACATTGATTCTTCCTTAGTTTAGTTTAGTTTAGTTTATTCATTTGCACATTAAAAACAGATAAGAACAATTACAAGATAATTAAAGAAAGCATCGTGAAGGTGAGGTTAGACGCCAAAAAGGCTTGTCAAGACACCTCCCCTTATATAACAAGAGTTAATCTAGACCAATGGTTCTCAACCTTTTCAGCCCATGACCCCCACAGTAAAGGTGCCACAGACCGGGGGCCTCCACTGTACCTGAAGGTGGCTGAACACAGCCACGCACATTCAAAATAGTCATGTGGGGACAAGGCTGTCAATTAGGGGGGATAAAAAAACTGAGGCTGCAGTAAGGCGTAGAAGTGGCTACTCAGCTGTCTGAGGAATGCATTGGGTGGAAGGGAGGATTGATGCAACCCTGGACATGCTCTGGATGTCTTTGCATATTACCAGGGTGATGGGAAAATAATCTGTAGAAAGAAAATGACAAAGTCCACACCTTTAGGGTGGAATAAGGGGTGGATGTTATGGCCTAGGGTACCATTCAGGCGGGTGGTAGAGTTCCCACAAACCTCTGGTTTTGCTGTGGTCCTTGCGGCCCTGTGATGAATCCTGAGTCCCCTACATGCCTAAAATATGCACATGACTGTATGTTGAGTTGTCAGATTTTTCTTAAGTTCTTTGGAGTATAACCACTGTGAACAACAGGAATTAACATTTTATTTCCCTCTGTCACTACCAGCATTTTCTCTCTCTCTACTTCTACTTGATAGCCCACCGCTCGTCTCTCCTTGTGACTGTCCGACCAAACGAGACTGGTCAGGCTCATCATCAACCAACCAGTCGATTGGCCTATTGGAAGTAATAGCCCTAGAAAATTAGAAGCAACAGAGGTTTTAGATTTTGCCAGCACAAATAAGAATGTTGCAATGAGCACGGACCCAAAACACCACTGAGAAATGCTCTCATACTGAGGATATGAGTACTGCCAGTGTAAAAAGGGCTGTTAATGGACACAGACCCTTACAGAGTGTGAATCATTGTGCCTCTAACAAACAGCAAGCATCAGCAGGATGTTTGTACAATGAAAATAATAAGCTTAATTTTAAATGTTTCAGGCTCTAAAGTCTGTGTGGACAGTAAATGACTGAACTAAATACTCCAGCTCTGACTAGATATCTATCAGTGCCGTGTGCCTTTCTAACAGTATGAGCTGTAGGGCAGTAAATGAGCAGAGAGACTGTGTGCCTTAGAGGCCAGGGGACCTGTGGATTTACCTTCTGTGTTTAAAATGAACCAAAAAGATTATTTCTGCCTGAAAGCAGCTTAAACTGACCAGAGAGATGTTAATTGGACCCAAATCTCCCCTCTGCAGACAACACAAAAGGCTTTGACTGTATGAAGGCGTGCTCTGTGTAGACCTACCTTTCCCCCTCCAGGCTGGTGTTTGATGTTGTCTGTGGAGCCAATTTTGGACCTGACGGTCTTCAGGTCTGGCATGGGTGCTGCTGCCGCAGACAGAGGAGCGGTGCGGCTCTTCAGGGAGCCCGGGGATTTGGGTGTGGAACGCACCACTGCCACCTTCTTTACTTTGTTGGCCTCTGCCGCTGCCTTTGCAGAAAGTGCTTGGCTGGAAGGAGACTTGGGAGTACCAGGGCTGCTCTGTCCACTCTTGCCATCTTAAGCAATCAGAGAAGCATCATAAATGTTTGTGGCTTGAAGCAAATGAGCGGTCAGGGATGAAAGAAAATAATGTGGAAATAACAATAAATCATAAAAACAAACAAGGAGCTGTGCTGACTAAAAGCTGCCCAAGTTTGATCCCGGATTAACCGGATCAAACTTTGGCACGGTGGCTTAAAGTGATCGCTAATGATTCGTGCTTTTGCTTCTACTGCTTTTTTTGTTTTTTACCTTTTTCATTTTTTGGAGTGGGAGGTTTCTTGGCACTAGCTGTATCACAAAAATATGGCACATCATAAGTAATTCTTCAATCACACTCCTTATAAAATATCAAAAAATTAAAAGGGTGTTTATAAAAGATGAAATCATAAAAGGAAGTGTAACATATTTGTCTGTACCTGGTGTAGCTCCAGTTTTTGCTGCAGTTTTGGCTCCAGGAGTTTGTTTTGCTCCACTCTGAAAGTCAACAACAACAACCCAGAGGGTAAGCAGAACTTTTGTTAGAAAAATAGCTTTTTGCCTCAGAAAGCTTCCGTTACTTTGATGTGCTTGTGTGAAAATACCCGGAAAGTCAGAAACCAAACACGTTAGGATGAAAAACCACACAGATCCGGTCTTATGAAGTCAAGTGTCACAATGCAGTCAGTGATGAATGGACGAGGATTTGATTAGTGTTGATGGTAATTGACCCTTTGTTGGCATTCTGATTGGTGAACTTACTCACCAATCAGAGAGCCCTTTTTCACAGCAACCATTGCTGGGGCTACTTCCTGTTAGGAAAACGTTCAGCTTGGCCAAGTCTTTTCAATGTGTTGTGGTGAAATTTTGACTTTAATTTTGTTGGGTCAGTGAAGTTAAAGGGATATTTCTGTAGTTTGGGTTGTTAAAGGTATTTGGCATTATTAACGGTATTAGCCTCCAGAGATTCAGTGTGCATTGCCACTTCAAGGAGAGCCGTTTTGGCTTTCTGGCTTCAACAAAGATGACAAACTTAACTGAAACCAAAGCAGCCTGACAAAGCAAGGTGTTCTGATGCTCTGAGCTGGGAGAATACGTAACCAAAGGTTGCATCAATATAGTGCCGAATGCAGAGGCTTTTTAGGCGAAAGGTAGTGACATTTGAGCCGACATTGTTTTATGGCCCATTTTTACCTAAAACTCGCTGAATTATATAGAGAAATTACCCATCTGTTACAGTCTATATTCTATCTTCCTTGCCATTGCCCCCAGCTCGCTCTCCTTAAAAGATCATTAAGGGATGTCCAGATACCTTTTTTTCCTTCCCAAAACGATTCTGATACCAAGGTGTTTGGTATTGGCCGATTCTGAGTCCTGATCCAGTACCACTTTCTGAACTAACTATGCAGAGTAGTAAATAATTTTAGACCTATATTTGACTCAACAAATAGAATCATAATGTACAGCATCTCTGTGACCCTTAAGTTGTTTTTCTGCTGATTTTTGAGTTTTACTCCCAAATATTAAAAATAACAACTAGAAAAGCACTCGGAGAGCGCAGACCTCCACCATTAGCCCTATCTCCCAATAGTGAAGAATCCTTTAATAAATTCCTGGATCCTTCCCCATGTGCCCCCCACCACAGCATTTGCTGATTATTCCCTCCCTGGTGGGGTGGAAACACGGTGAGGCAATGCATTGACTTTGCTTCACAGGTGGACTGTCATGGTGGAAGCGTTGCCTGCTGGTGCCAACAGATGCACTGACAGTCTCACCCATGGTCTCATTGGACGACTGGAAGTCATGGCAGAGGGTGAATATTCCTCCCAGCATTGTGAGTATTCTCGCTACAATTCGCTGTCTTTCTCTCTGTTACGCTCCGACTCGTCTCCTCGACCAGGCGTGCGTCTTTCAAACTCTATTAAGTCCAAAACTTTGAATAGTAACACATCCAAAATGCTGCTGGGATTGAAGTCACTCATGTCTGCCATCTCCTGGTGTAAAGTGGTAACAGCGCAGACCTCCACCATTAGCCCTATCTCCCAATAGTACAGAAACCTTTAAAAAATTCCTGAATCCAGACGGTGGTCCGGATCACTCCCAAAATCTAATCAGTTCTTCCTTATGCCATATCTGACATTTCCTGAAAATTTCATCAAAATCCGTCCACAACTTTTTGAGTTATGTTGCTAAAAATCTAACAAACTATTAAACGAACAAACCCACCCGAACACATAACCTCCTTGGCGGAAGTAATAATATAGGGGGCTGCATCACAGGCTCTCTCTGTCTCTCTCTATATCGTGCTCTATCTGGACAGCATGATCATAGATCATAGAACAGCCTGCAACTGACTGACAGACCCTCACAAAGAGTACATAATATGGCGGTTAGCATTCACGTTAGCATTTGAGCTAGCAGTAATAAATGATCGTAATTCGATTAAATGGATAAAAAAGACATTCAATGTCATGTTTACTCATGTGGATCTAATAATTAAAGTCCCCAAAAGTCACACGAACTCCAGGCTCGCTGAAAATGCTGCCGCAACGGATTCAAGGCATCCCTAGAGTCAAAGGGAAAGCACAACGGCTAGGTTCAAGAGAAAAAACAAGTAAGAGGCAGTGATTTATGGTTCAAAAGTTATTTAACTTTTGATAAACTGTGTCACTTCTTGTCTTGTATGACAGCGCCGGTCTAGAGAGCGTTTTAACGATCGCATTCACATTCTGTCACGCAGACACCATTCTCTGCTGCTGCAGAGGGTCCTTTGGTTCTTCTATGCTGCTCTAAAAATGGTAGCCCTTGTGTGACATGCTTTTCGGCAGCAAAGAAGAATTGGTTTCCGGTTTATAGTGCTAACATTTAGCATGGCTAAACAAAGCAAAATATAAAACTAAACCAAACTGTATCGGATCAGTGCATAAATTTGTGTACTCGCTGATACCAATACCTGCATTTTAAGCAGTACCAGACGACTTTCTGATACTGGTACCAGAATCGGAACAACCCTAGGGGCAATGCAAACTGAAATTTCTGGAGGCTGAAGCCAAGTACCTTAAGCAGCTCATCTTCAAAAATACCAAGATATCCCTTTAAAAGTTGTGTTTAGGATGTTTACAGGAGCAACTCAAGATATCTCAAGATATCATGATTCTTAGTATTTTCTAAATTTTTTCTACCCATTTTCTAAACTGAAGGTTATTTATGAAAAAGGCCTTCTTTGACTCCCTATTTGACCGCACTGATAATACAACACTGCAACAATCACAAAGAACATCACTATTTTGAAGCATTAGCTAACCTACATTAACATTAACTTACAACTCGATGTTAATGCCAGTCTGTTCAGTCTAATCAGGATGTATAACACATCTTGTTTGGTTGTTTTTTTTCAAAAACAAACATTTTGTTAATGAGCCACAAGAGGACAGCTCAGGTTAGCTGGCATTAGCAGCATCAGACATCAGTGATATTTTAAACATTTTCAACACATGTGAGATGTTGAGGTATCCTCATACACTCTACTGTATCTTTGTTTCTATTCTTTCACTGAGGCCAAGCTTATGGAAGAATTTATCCAGTAAATATATAGAAGTCAGTCAAATCTTGTACATTTTCTGTTGCTTCCAATGGAAAGGAACCTGGTGACAATATTTTGTCAAACAGTAGCCAAGGCGGGCAGTGCTCCACAAAGGGTCAATTGGTTAGATCAGAAACCAGCTGAAGTTTGGATGCATTCAAACCCAACCAAAGTCAGTTCTTCAGTCCTTCCCCTTTCAAACAGGAAAGCGAGCATCCATCCATCCAGACCCGAGCACAGGTCTAACCTCTAATCTGCATTCAGACCTGTACTTACTCCGGCCTGCCTGGGCCCTGTGCTGCTGGCTTTAATGGGGATGGAGCTGGGGCCGTTTCGGGAGGAAGCGTGTGTTTTGTTGCCCTTGGTGACTATGGATGGTCTTTTAAGGGAAGAGGATGGTGTGGTGGCAGTTTGAGTCTTTGTCATGAGGAAGGAAAATGAATAAAGAAACAAAATTTCTGATGACCAAAAAAACAGAAATGATTTGACAAATAAAAAGAAACGATAGAAATGAGTTTGTGTTTCACAAATGTGATGTTAAAAGGATTATTCTGGTTTATTACAACTTTAACGGCTCCTGCTTTCATGTGAATGAGCTTTAAAGGCACGAAACCCTGGAGCACATCTGACAAGGTGAGAAAAACAATGATAATATAAACTAAAACAAAAAAAGTTCTCTTCTAAAACCTTTATGCTCCATGTAATGAGGAAGATCCCAGTAGCCAGTGCTCTACTGTGGCTGCCCTTTGTTCGTTGTCCTCCAGAGAACAATAATCCCAACAGGCATCTTTGAACTTATTGTTTGGGGTTCTTGGCCCCAAATTTTGCGATTTTTGTTGACCTCTGTCATATGTGTAGTTTCCAACAGCTCTTATGAGGGAATAGCTCTAATCTTTATAATCTCCTGAGCTCTATAATCCCTCAGGAGGGAGAGGTGAGAGGAGGAGTTGTTAGCCAGATTATTTAAAACATTTTTAAGAACAGAGAAAACCCTCACTGCATGACAGCAAGTCCTTTTTATATATCAAGTTAAACATGGACATTAGTGAACTATAACACAGGTTAACAATACATAGTTGAGTTAATAAATGTTGCCTTCATTCTTCTCCTCAAATAATAAACTTGTATTTTATTTACTCTGGCAGATAGCGCCGGTGTTCTCCAGTTGAGATCCACAACTGTTAATCTGCTGTTAATCTGATCAGTGTTTCCTGCAGGAAAGTTTCCAGTGAAGGTGGTAGATGGTGGAGATGGAGGGCTGGGAATTGTGTCAGTTATTTTCCAATTATCAGTACAAGTGCTGTGCATAAATATTTGGAGTCTGTCAGCTCTGCTGCAGCCAGTGTTATGCTTTATAACAGCTCAAAGGCTGATTCACAAAAGTATTGTGCCTTTTGGTCAGCTAAAAGTGTGCAAATAAGTAAAAAGGACATTGTAGTTCACAACAAAACACACAAAGGCCATAATGCACCCCTTAAATTAGCTTGGGGCTGTTAACAGCTCCACACTTCATCCACATCGGTAGAGATAGTCTGGAGCCTATACTAATGATGAGGATAAGAACAAAAACAAAATATCTTTCTCCTTCTCTCCAGATGAAGCTTTGATTTAGTGGGTGGAAAAGTGATTGGCCATGTGTGGTGCCTAACTAAAGTGAACACATCAGTATTAATTATATCTGACTGCAGTGTTTGCTCTGCTAAACATAAGCAACAGTAGCAGCTAGTAACTATTTTGATTGGGGGTGCACAATATTGGATTTTTGCCAATATCCGATATACCGATATTTACAGATTCCTTTTAGCTGATATCGATACCGGTATTTAAATATGCTTTTTTGACAAGAAATTTCTGTCCTTTTGGACACTTTAAGGTTTGAGGATGACCATGTAAATAAACTTTAGTCATTGAAAAAACACTTCAAAGTTTAAAGAATGAGGATAAATAAATAAAAAGACCTTAACTGACATAGATCTGGTTGGTTCAGCCTAAAACTCTATTAATTTATTAGTATATATAGACAAAATTTACAGTCAATGTATGCTGAAATACACAGGCAAAATATCGGATGTAAATATTGGATGCTGTATATTTGATATCTGCCGATACCGATACTTGCTTTTTTTTTTTTTTAGCTAATATCTGCCAATACCAGATCGATAATATCGTGCATCCCTGATTTTGATAGTTGACTAGTGTGCAACTGCAGCAGTGATTCGTCATCTATTTAGAGTTTGTGCTTTCTGTGCCTTCTGACTTTAGTCAGGACTGTTGAACAGGAAGTCAAACACATTCATTTTCCGTGTCAAGGGTCGGATGTTCTCGGAGTTTTGAAGTTTCTGGACAACCCAGTGTTGCACTGACTGCCACCTTTACCATATGCTTTGTTTGAGTGTTGAATCACAGCTGTGGATTTGCATTCAGCTCTAGAAGTAAGGATGTGAGAAAGCTCACTCCTTGGAAATCTAGGCCCAGGAAGACAATGATATGAAGAGTAAAGCATGGAGAACACAACACATAACCTGAAATGGATGTTCTTGTGTTTCAAATACATGGGCCAGATGTGGCCCTCAAACAGGCCAGGTGGATCTGGCTTTTATCAATTTGGAGTTTTTTTTCTATGACAGTAGTTAAGGTGGAGGCCATTTGTTGTTAAGGCAGCCAACTTAAGTAGAAAGCGCTGCAGGAAACATGGCTATGTATCATAGGGATTTTTTGAATAAACAATCAAGATGACCTGACCTGATATACCTCCAAACCTTCCATAGACGGTGTTTGGAAAGGGCAGAGCCTTTGAAAAAAAAATTGGATTGGATGAACATTCTGTCTGTCACAGCTTTATGGGCCAATCAGAGCAACAAAACTCGTGACGTAGCCGCTACCAAGGTGCACCCCTACTGAGGAGTAAACTCTATAGAGAACTACATAACACGAACCATGGCGACTGTAGACATGTCAGTCATTTTGTCATTTTGGAAAGAAAATAACTCAGTGCTGTTCTTTGTTCTTCTGTAACAAAGTGTCAAGTTCTGATGAAACTGACGCTATTGCAACATCAACCCATAATTGCACCGCTGCTTGCTCACGTTGCGACTCCATAAAGTACTGCCCCTCAATGCTGATGGTCCTGTCACTTTCTAACCGGGCCCAGACTGTTTAGATGGGAGCTTTGCAAGATAGATTCACCAGTGAGAAACACAGAAACTGGCGAATCCATCTGCTTTGCAAAGCTAAATATGACCACCATTGACAAAGAAAACCTAGATCAGCCATTATGTCAGTTATTAACAATCTGAAAAGTGATCTAACTTCTGTTTAAATACAAAATATTAGCAACTAAATCATTCCATCCCAAATGTATGCATTTGGTTGAATGGAAAGTTGTATAAATTAGGTTTTGATCTTGCTACCTAGCCATGCAGCTTCTATTTATGTCACGTTTCCTAAACCCTGTTGGCCAGATCATCGGTACCCGCTACCAACTTTTCTCCAAGTTGTAATAAACCAGAATGTTCCATGAATGAAAGAGATGAGAAATGACACACCTTGAATTACGTCACATACCTTATCTGCAGAGCCATTATCCATCTTTGCTTGAGCTGTAGAGAGAAGAGAAAGGAGGGATTTAGATTGACCCCATTTTTGGAATTGAACATCTATAATTTATCCTTTCTCTCCACTCAAGTGAGGTAAATGACTCCTTCTGCTTCCAAGTGTGTGCCCAAACACATTCTCACAGCAAAGAAACACAAATCAAATGTCGGTGATGTAGGGTTATGCAGCATGCATCGTGACACAAAGTGCTCGTGGAAAACAAAAAGTGGCTTTTTTTTTTTTTTTCAGGGCTGCATAACCAGCGAAGTGAGCAGAGATGGAGAGATGAAACGAAAAGCTAAAGTGGGGAGGGAGGACAACAAGCTTCTCCTCGGGTCAAAGTTAACGTCCGTAGAAAAAAACTCTGAGGGAGAGTGCTGCAAAGAAAGCGGCGTTGTAAAAGAAAGAAGTGGGAGGAGTTAACTGAGGAGGACTGGTTCTGAACTGGTGAACATGACAGCAAACAGACCTTTGAAAACAGCCACCGGCACCAGAGACTTTCTGACTGGAGAGCTGTGGGGGGGAGTTTTCTGCAGCTCAGCGGTACTGGTGGTCTGAGCCACATTGCTCTTCATGTCTGAGTCATTAGAAATGTCGGGCTTTGAATAGCGGCTTCTATGAGATGATGAGTCACTGCTGCTGTTTTCAGCTGGTGGTTTGGTAAAAAGGCTATCCATGTCGGAAATGTTCCTACTGCCATGTTCATTCAAAATATCCTCTGACGGGGAATCAAAGACGGAGTGAGACAGACTTTGGGTGCGAATGGGATTTTTTGTTTCCGGGCTGATTTTTCTGTTTTCAGCGTCACTGCAGGACTTTAAAGTCGCCCTGTTTGCAGTCACTCCATCTTTTGTTTGCTCTCCCTGATCTCCAATAGAAGTCAGATCTTCCAAGGCTGCGGTACGCATTAAAGACATCCCTGACAGAGTGTTCATTTCACTCAGGCACTCAGAGGCGTCAAGGCTGATTGCCCTGTGGTCCACAGCTCCGCCCCGCTCAGGGCTCCTCCTACTGGGCGATATGTCCCGTCTAATCTCTGCAGCCCCAAAGCCGAGGTCTTCAGAGGCCCATAAAGAGTCACTTAGCCTCTTCCCGCTCTCTCCAGCCGCCTCGTTTCCTATGTTCAGGGAGCCGGAAGCTCTCATGAAGTCGGCACGCTCAGCAGAAGCTCCGTCTTCAACCACAAACGCAAACTCACTGCCGACTCCAGAACCAGGCTTTGCTAATTTGTTTGGAAAGCAGATTAATGATGACATTTACAGCACTTGTTTCCATCTCCCCATTGAAAGAAAAAAAATAAAAGAAGTGAACACAACTGGGATATTGATGTCCATGAGGAAAATAAAAGTCTACTGTGATTCATAAAACAGGAAAAAACACCCAAAACAAAACTCACAAGAAGTGAGGATGCAAAACCAGGAACAGAGACAATCAGTGGTGGAACAAAGTTCACATGAAATGAAAATGAGATGGAAATGGACAGTAATGCATCACACTGGGTTGACAGACAACAGATGATGCATTCCAGTGAATCAGACCACAAAAATATGTATTTTATCATAAATAAAGTGATTAAAATATGGTAGAAAGTTCCTGTACTCTATGTAACTGTAAAATAATCCACCCACCCAAAACAAATTACAACATTTAGCATTTTAGGAAAACTGTTACAGAGCTATAGAAGGTGAATGGAGTCTGGGATGTGAATCTTAAAGAAGCTTTAAGATATGTAAAAAAATGTACCGTTAAATCAGGGTATAAGTTGCACTGATAAAAATGCTGTGTCCACAATGTGCAGCAGTAGCTACAGTAAATTTGCTAGCCACTGATGAAGTAGTTGATAATAGTGTAGTCTGGACCCACAATTGAGGAGTCTTTCCAATCAAACCAGCATTTCACAAGGTTTTTTACTTAACCTGATCCCACATAATGTGTGATGGTTGCAGCTGCATTTGTGGTCATCTCTGCATCATATATACCGAAAGACCGGTTGCACCAGTAAAAAGTATGCAGCCCACTTTTTCTGGTGAAAAAATATGTGGTAAAAGTGTCTTATACACCAGATTTTACGGTAACTGAATGGATGGATGTTGAAAAGATATTACAAACAGATGCACTGAACAATTAAATTCAGCATTGACAAGCTAAGAGTAAAAATACACTATATGGACAAAAGTATAAGGCCACACCTGTTAATTATTAAATTAAGCTGTTTCAGTCAGACCTGTTCTCACAGGTGTATCAAAGCAAAAATCTAGCAAAACCATGCAGTCTCCATTTGTGATACAAACTGATCATTCTGCAGCAGTCTATGACTTCTAGCGTGCTACTGTGATGGATGCTGCCTTTGCAATAAGACTGTTTGTGAAATTTCATCCCTGCTGGATATTCCACAGTCAGCTTCAAGTGACATTATTCTTAAGTGGAAGTGTTTAGGAACAACAGAAACTCTGCTAAGACCACGTAAAATCACAGCACAGGGCCACTGAATGCTAAGGCACATGGTATGCAAGTCACTAATGCTCTGCTGATTCCATAGCTGAAGAGTTCTAAACCTCCATTGGCATTACTGTAGCACAAAAACGTAAGCACCCATTCATGGAATGGGTATCTGTGGCTGAACAGCCGCATGCAAGCCTCAAATCACCAAGTCCAATGCCAAGTGTCAGATGGAGTGGGATAAAGCTCACTGACACTTGACTGTGGAGCAGTGGAAACATGTTATGTGGAATGACAAATCCACTTGTCAGATATGTGAGTCTGGATTTGGCGGATGCTGGGAGAAGGTTACCTGTCTGACGCAACTGTGCCAGCTGTGACGTTTGGTGGAGGAGGGATAATGGTATGGGGCTTAATTTCAGGATTAGGGCTACACCCCTAATGTCCATCGAAGGCCAATCTTAATGCTTCAGCACACCAAGACATTTTGGACAATGCTGTGCTTCCAACTTTATGACTGTGCCCCAGTACACAAAGCAAGGACTACACTGCTTTCCACATTATTAAGCAAATTACATTTTTCTCTTATTTTCCTTAATATTAATGCAAATGACAGTCAGAGTATTTTTCAAATCATCAGCCGTTAGAGCAGAATTCAAATGTTTTTGAACAAACTTCATAATGATAACCATTATTTTTTTAAGAAATAAAAACCTCAAAATGCACTCTTCCGCATTATTAAGCATGACAGAGTTTTAAAACATTTTATAGGTTGTAAAGAACTGACTTTTTTAATTTACAGCATTAGGAAGTCATATTTACTGAAATCAAAGGCTGTTTCAATCAAAAACATCTTAACAAGCATAGGTCCATGTTAACATAGGAGCCCTTCTTTGATATTACCTTCACAATTCTTGCATCCATTGAACTTGTGAGTTTTTGGAGAGTTTCTACTTGAATTTCTTTGCAGGATGTCAGAATATCCTCCCAGAGCTGCTGTTTTGATGTGAACTGCCTCCCACCCTCATAGATCTTTAGCTTGAGGATGCTCCAAAGGTTCTCAATAGGGTTGAGGTCAGGGGAGGATGGGGGCCACACCATGAGTTTCTCTCCTTTTATGCCCATAGCAGCCAATGACACAGAGGGATTCTTTGCAGCATGAGATGGTGTATTGTCATGCATGAAGAAAATTTTGCTAAAGAAGGAACTGCTCTTCTTTTTTTTAACCATGGAAGAAAGTGGTCTGTCAGAAACTCCGTATACTTTGCCGAGGTCATTTTTACACCTTCAGGGACCCTAAAGGGGCCTACCAGCTCTCTCCTCATGAATCCATCCCAAAACAGGACTCCGCCCCCTCCTTGCTGGCGTCACAGCCTTGTTGGGACATGGTGGCCATCCACCAACCATCCACTACTCCTTCATCTGGACCATCCAGGGTTGCACGGCACTCATCAGTCAACAAGACTGTTTGAAAATGAGTCTTCATGTATTTCTGGGCCCACTGCAACCGTTTCTGCTTGTGATCATTGGTTAGGGGGGGCGGAATAGTAGGTTTATACATGACTGCAAGCCTCTGGAGGTTGGTGGGACTCCAGAGGCACCAGCAGCTTCAAATAC
Organism: Cheilinus undulatus; assembly: GCF_018320785.1. Lineage (NCBI taxonomy): Eukaryota > Metazoa > Chordata > Actinopteri > Labriformes > Labridae > Cheilinus > Cheilinus undulatus. Next base: position 36,247,184 of record NC_054884.1, on the reverse strand, counting down.
CTGTTTGCTGCTTTGTAATGGCATTTTAGCATCTGCTCTCTTAATCTGATGAATTTGTCCGTCTGAAACCTTCCTCATTATGCCTTTATCTGCAAGAACCCATCTGTGCTCTGAATCAGAGACAAATTCCTTCACAGTACAATGATCACAATTAATTTTTCATGAAATATCTAATGTTTTCATTCCTTGTCCAAGGCATTACACTATTTGACACTTTTCGGCAGCAGAGAGATCCTTTTTCTTTCCCATATTGCTTGAAGCCTGTGGCCTGCTTAATAATGTGGAACATGTAGAAAAGTGCATTTTGAGGTATTTATTTAAAAAAAAAAAAAAGTTTATCGTTATGAAGTTTGTTAAAAAACATTTAAATTATGCTCTAACAGCTGATGACTTGAAAAATACTCTGTCATTTGCATTAATATTTAGGAAAATAAGAGAAAAATGTCATTTGCTTAATAATGTGGAAAGCGGTGTATAAAGACGTGATAGGATGAGTTCAGTGTCAAAGAACTTGACTGGCCTGCACAGAGCCTGACCTCAACCCCGTTGAGCACCTTTGGGATGAACTGGAGCAGAGATTGTGAGCCAGGCTTTCTTATCTGACCTCAAAAATGCTCTACAGAATGAATGTGCATGAAGGCCCAGAGAAACACTCCAAAATCTTGTGGAAAGCCTTCCAAGAAGAGTGGAGGCTGTTAGAGCTGCAAATAGGTGCCAACTCCATATTATAGTACACAGATTTGAATACAGTGTCATTACAGTCCCTGTTGGTGGAATGATCAGGTGTCCACATACTTTTGTCCATATGGTGTATGTCAGCCAGTTTGCAAATACGTTGATTAGTTTGAAAACCATTTATCATTCTTCATATTAGGGCTGAACGATATATTGTTTCCCAGTTGTGACTACAGTGTTGCTATGAGTAGTAGTCACATCATAGGAGACCAGATGCATCTCTCTGCCTTTACTAACAAAGTTGTCTGATATCCCCATCAGTAGTAGAGGTTGTGCATGCAGAGTCTGCTTCCTGTCTAAAAAATGTTCAGTCTACAGGTGACGCTGCTGCATGACGCTTGAGGCAGATTCACGATTATATGGAGCCAATCATAAGTGAGTGTATTCCCGCTATCAGCAGCAGCTTGTCTGGTGCTCAAAAATGCTGTGGCTGTATATACAGCCACATGGATGTGCACATAGTGAGCTTTCATTGAATTAGAAGTTACAGACACAGGTCTGATCATGAAGTATGCTGAAAATAATATATCGCTCAGCCTTTTTTCATTTGTTATTGCTGTTTATGGTTTGTTTCATTGCTTCCAAGTGCCCAAAAATTCTTCGTATGTTGGCTTTAAAAAAAAGACTGACATTTTCCTGATCTGATTAAAAGTTAATAAAACAGAGAAAAAATAGGAAATAAAAATACAGATTTTTTTTAGGCAATTTTAAACTTGTTGGTTCTTTATACATAACTAAACTGCACTGCTTATTGATCATTCATAAATTGAGCTAATAGGCAGTTTAGTTTATTTGATTCTTTAAAGTCTCGTCATTCTACGGTGGAAGTCTGGAGAAATGTATGACTAATTTGTCAATATATGACGTGAAAAGAGCTGACTGTTCCATCTCCTCTGGGCTCTACCTGAAGTCTTAACTGCTTTCATATCTGTGCCCTGCGGTAAATAAATACAGTCTGAGTGCGATCAATAAGACATAAAGAGCCTACCTGTTGGAGCTGCTCCTCCTGCTGCTGGTGGAACATGGAGAGACAGATGGAGAAGACATTAGAACATGAGCAGTAATGACTTTCTGTCATTTAGGACTGATTAATTCACTCACTCACTGCAAAGAAATCAATACAGAGCCCACATAAAGCACGTCTTCAATTAATGCGAAAAGCCCAAAGCAAACATCTGTTAAGTCTATCTGTCCAAAACACCAGCAGGGAGTGGATGCAAACACACACAGGGATCCACATCATCTTTCATGTCAGTCCGTCTGTGCAGCACCACACCTAAGCTGGCGCTCGCTGTGGTACTGCTCAGCTGTTTTTAACATTATTCTGATGTTTCCCTCTCTGGGAGCGGTGCATCTGTTTTATACATCACAGGAGTCGTAAATCTTCCTGCGGTTTGGCCATCCTGAAATAGCCAGGATGTAGCCAGATTTTTGTTTTTAAAAAAAGGACATTTGAGTCTGTTTATGATCATTTTGCGTTTGTAAAACATAGGAGTATTAAACGTCAAAGCCAAGCATGAAAAGAAAAGAAAGAAGCCAAAAAACTCATCCAATACCCCCACTCTTTTCCAAGAATGATGCTGAAAGAAAAGGCAGTAAGCTTGGTTTAAAATTAAGGCAAACACAAGAGCAGATTTTATCATAAGAAATGAAAGGTTTACACTTAGACTTAACCCAGCAAATTAGAAAACAAGATCACTACCACTCTCATGTCTACATGCTTAAAAAAAAATAGCCATTTAGCTTTTATAAGGACTGGAAGCAGAGGGATATAGTCAAATGCTTTTAAATGAACTCACTGTATTAATAATTCTTATTCAACCTATGAACTGGGGAAGCACTGCTTCACAGTTGGCATTGATCCAGATGGATCACAGATCAGCTGTGCTCCAATCTTCCACTCGCTGGCACACAAAGGATTTCAAAGTGGCAGGGGCATCTTCCAGTTCATTTCCAGTTCAGTATCAAACTCACACTTCGCCAGACATAAATACGAGAAGCTTAGCAGTTAGCGTGTAGTACGAACAGTGCGGTATGACCTTTTTCGGTAATAAATGGAAATAAAGTGGTTCGTAGGCTGTTGAGGCTGTTACGTATACCGAAGTGAAAAGAGGCCACACATCAAAACACGATATTAATCTGTGGATAGCTCGTCGCTAATGTTAGCCATGCTGTACAGAGTATATCCGGCTTACGTTACACCTGCTAACACAAGGACTCTATGATGAATTTTACTGTTTTCTAAGTATTTTCTTCTTTAGATTAGTCAGTTAAACACGGTTTAAATGAGGAAATCGATGCCTAGGACCATCCTTAGTATTGACTGTTAATAATGGGGGGTTTTTTAATCAGGATTTTACTTATTATGTGCAAATCTAATCTAGGGCAATGGTTCTCAACTGGTCTAGACTCAGGACCCACCCAACATCTTTGATGACAAATCGTGGCCCAAATCTCCAAATATTTTGAACAATGCACGTTTAGTAAATAAAAATGTTGCACTAAAGATCTTGGATGGAACAAAATTTATGACAGGAACAAGAGACAGGACAAAACCGACATATTTTACACCCCTATTTCCTCATGATTACGTGTAAATTTTAGCAAATTTTCCAGATATCTTGAGAAATTACTTCATGATCATGGTAAAACCTGCTCTTTTAGTGCCAGAAAGGGAGTTAAATTGGTTAAAATATATTGATAAGACATTTAAGTTGACCCATTATCACAATAAAACTGAGTAAAATGTCTGGTATGGTTGCATTGTCCTCATAGCCTTTTGCTACCATTTTTTCCAGTCCCACATTTGCGACCCATTGAAAACTGTTCTGCGACCCACCAGTGGAGGACCACTGATCTAGAGAACCTCAGTGCAGACCCCCTGAGATCTTTGGTGCCTCTCAAAGTGATCCTGGACCCCAGGTTGGGAACTAATGCATTAAGCAAAGCTACAAGGGCCACTAGTGGCGGCGTGGCTGCACTTTTAGTTTAGATGGAGGATTTGACCAGGTGCTCTCTGCTGCTAGTGCTCTAGCACTAGCAGCAGCTCTAGTGTGCTAGAGCTAGTGCTCTAGCACACTACTTGGGTGTAAACAAAGCACACTGAACAGATGGCATGGATAGAATCTTTTTGCAACAGTGCAGTTTGCCAGTGTTTAGATATAGAAAATTCAGATCAAGTTGTATGAGGTTATGTACCTGGAAGGATTGAAGGCCTGCAGTGCTGTATTAGCCACACTTTTCAAACCAGCTTTACCTGCTGTGATCCCATGTTAAATAAGTCATGCTAAATTTACCTGACCATTTTCTTAACCTCAGTCTGGTCAACTAAATGCAATCCACATTTACATTACACCAGATTGGATTTTTTTAGCCCAGGTCCATTCCTAATAAGACTTTCTAAAATAAGCTGCTGTAAAAAGTGTTTGGTTAAGTCAGTATGCATATGCTTGGATGTAAACAAGATAAAAAAAAGCCTAATTATCAGCCAGAATAAAGCCTGATTAAATCTAACATTCTATTTAAAAAAAGAGGTACAAAAAAAGTAAGCACATGCCAGTCTTGTGCGTGCTGTTACACAAATTAAAAAACAAAGAAAAATGGTGGGCAATAGACCTGGCTGGTTGTATAACAATTGTAATTGGTGGTTGGCCCACCCATGTAACACTGCACTCTTGTTATTCCATCAGTACTGGTATGACTGGATTTTTACAATCAGTGCATCCCCAGTATAAGTTGTATAAGAGTGCGGGCTATGATTTTATGGAGGATTTTCGTTAGAAGCTGGTTTCAGCAAAGATTTGAATAATCTCATAAAATCAAGAATTTCCAGCTTTAGATGTTACAAGATACACTCTGTAATCTAAGCTGCTGGTTTTATTGCTCTATATTCATGGCTCAGACATGTGAGAGGTATTGATCTTCTCTGTTCATGGTAAAAAATGCACATTCTCCAACAAAATTATTCTAGGAAAACAAGCAACAAAGCAAAAGCAGCTGAAAGACATTAGAAGAGCTCAAAGACCGGAGGCATACCAAGCTGCCCCTCATCTTCACATGTGGCGCTCTCTACTCCTGAGAGCTCAGCCTCAACCTTTGCTGTCTCTGCAGACGTGTCCACTGTGGGGTAGATTCATGTAAGCCAGTCAGGAAACAAATATCTCTGCACCTTTAATCAAACCCTAATCTGACAGACGTTAACTCAGGTTAACTCAGCCAACTGGGCTCTGAAACAACACCCCCTGACCTCGCGTTAGCTGCTGCGGGTCAGCTGTGGTATTTCTCATGTTCACACTCCAGAGCTGTTGAACAGATCAAGGGGGCTTTTCAACCTGATGACACAACTTTCCAGTCGGCTCTGGAGCTGCTGTCAGCCCCAGACTTTATGATCAAAGAGTGTTTGACCCAGAGCCCAGCGGAGCTTCTGTGGCGAAATCTCATAGACATAGAGATGTTGTTGTCAATGTTAGTGCTGATTCTGCATGTTCACTGCATAATAGGCTCTTATTTTATTATGTAGTGACAAAACACAGCTGCTGTGCATGTGCCTCAGTTCACGAGCAGGCTTTAAAATCAATCAAACGAGCAGATTTGAAGCAAATATGTCAGAGATGGAAGGCTGGGAATGATAAAAAACTGCAAGGAAGAAAAAAACAACAAATTAGATGAAAAATTCTAAAGTTAATACTGCTGAAAAAAGTAAAGTTATTCACAACAGAAGAGAAATTAAGCAATAATCTCCTCAAAAAACTGAAAATGTGGAAAAAAATAAGGGTTAAGTATTAAGCGTTTTAGCTTCACGACATGATTCGTGCAGGCGGGCGTACCGGGTTGCACCGTGTCGTCACCTTGGCTCCTCTCTGCCTGAGAGAGCTCAGACACAGATTTCACTCCGTTCTCAGTGAGAGCTGCTTCAGTCTCTGTGAATCAAAGGTAAACTGGAGGTCAGGCTTCAGCGTTATTGTTACAGGAGCAAACTTTAGTCTGGAACAAGCAGAGGCACGGTGTTTGAGCTGTGAAATCAGGTTAAAATAATCAGTGTTATACAGCAAATAGGACAGTAAATAAGACAAACTGACAAAGAACAAACCGTTTAAACCTATTAAGAGAGATTTAAGGATAGAACAGAGACAACAAATTTAAACATGCTTAACTCTGAAAATCCAAACATCCTTTTAGGGAGAAAAAGCATCAGAAAAAACACAACTTATGACAATCATTCCTAACTTAAAGATGATAAATCAACATCAGACAATGGATGGTACATTTAGAAACTGAACAGTCACCTTTAGAGGGTATGGTTAAATGCAGACAGGAGCTTTCCTTAAACAATGTAGCACAGTGAAAAACTTAACAACAACTGTTCCACAACCAGGCTCAGGTGAGCTGAATTTTATTATTTCCTGCTAATCTTACTCAGGAAATTGCAACGACAAAATTGCTTCGAGCTAATTGAAAACGTAGACGGTGCTCAAAAAATGTCCAAGAATTGTCGGATTTATACCCTGTAATTCTGGGAATCTATGTGTTTTCAGGGCTTTTTGCATGACAGTGAGAGAGGTGGTAACAAAAAAAAACTGTCAGTACATTTACATGCACAGTTAGGCTGAGTTATAGCGCTATTGGGATACTAGCTGGACCATTGTCCTCATCCCGATACACAAACAGCAGCAGACAATCAATGTATTGACAGAGGCATGTCCACCTCAGAGTCCCCTTTCAGTCAGTCGTGGACTTCCTTGCTAGCAAGTTAGCCTTTAGTAACTGGTTGTCTGTTGAACAGTGAAAACATAGGCAAACTTTACAGCTCTGTACACACTTCTAGCACAAATGCAAGCTATCCGAACACTTCATGGTAATGTCCCAAGGCAGATGACAACAAACTTCTGCAGTGCTACACGTATGCTCATCGGCTTCCTGTGACCGCTTTCTGCTAGTGGCCTGCTGCTCTTGTGTGCTGCTTCTTCTGTCTGTCTGCTCCTGCAGGTTACAGGTGGGTGATACTCTAGCTGTTTCTCGAAGCCAAGGAAGGATCCTCAAACGGCCGTTTTTGAAGGATTTTACGTCATTGACTGCAGTCGGAGGACTGTTGTAATCTCGAGGATCCTCGAAATCACAGTTTTCCTTCACTTGAAAAAACTAAATAGCGTAATATCAGGAGAAAGCCAGGTTGTAGCGCGGTCATTACACTTTTAAATGTCCTGTTTCCACCGTAAATATGTTGTACTCCTTATTTCAAATCACCAATTAAAGCTGGACGGGTAAAAGAAGCACCATATAATGTAATGTTATTATATAATTATATTGTATGATTATATTAAATGATCAATATGATTATATGATCATAGTATTATATATATTATGATTATATGATGATGTGATTGCTCATTAGACAGCACTGAGTAAAACTTGTGAAAGGAGGACTCTGGCCTCACCTCCAAGGGTCCTGACTCGGGAGACGAACAGCTTCTGCCTCACCCAGGTGAACCTGGCCTGGTCTCAGGGGTATCAGATCTGCCGTTCTCTCTGCATGTCAGTTCAGCTCCGCTCAGCTGAGCTTTGCACCTTTTGCTCTCAGCTCTTTAACATCTCGGTGCTTCTTGTAGCACTATGATTTCATTTAGTTCCTGATTTCATTGCTTTTTTGAAACCATATCACTTTTAGTTAAAACTGAGACAGATTGTGACTGCTGGAAAAAGCACATCATGGAAACTGTGGAGTATCTGTCATGTTTGGACCTGATTACATGCAAAAGTAAATTGGTTAGTTGTGTGTTCATGTGATTTCAAGAAATTTGAATCAGTACAATTTCAGTCAGACTGACATAGAAAAATAGTGTAGAGGTCCAGGTTTAGACAGACTAACACAACGAATCTACTTTTCTAACTGCATGTAAATGTTCTGAGTACAGCTGTTTGCTAGAAGGCTAAAAAGAGTTAAAAGTCACTGTCAAGAGCTCCAGATTTAACTGATTTTTTCCTGACAACTCCCTCTAACATTGCTTTCACTTATCGTTTAATTTTTAATTTAAAAATCTCATCTAAATTCACTGAATCATTTAAAACCTGTAGAACATTGTGCTAAGTTTAAACACCATCCTGTTGCTGACTTATGTGTCTTTTTAACAGCCAAAGGCTCCACCAGATGGTAGCCAACTGTGTGAGTTTACTGTTGGATACCGAGTAGGTCGTGTAGGAGGTAGTTTTGGGAGAAATTGTGGTGAAAAAGAAACAGGTGAAAGCTTTACAGTTTGCTAAAAAATCACTATAAAACTGTAAAAGCTGAGCTGATCTGATTACTCCCTTTTACACTGCTTTAAATTTTCATTTGATTTCTTATAAATCTAAAAATATTAAATACATCTGCTTCAACATTTCTACATGTAGAGAAAGAACGTTTGAATTCAGTTAAATTGTAGATCATGCATCTGATACCAGGCTCCCTAATCCTGACATAACCACAACAATATTTATCCATAATCGCCACAGTTGTCACAGTCATTTCTAAAAGCTAAGCACACAACTCATAACTATGACCACTACACTCTAAAACCAACACTGACTACTCCATTGTATCTGCTACTGAAAACACATCAAGGAGATACTCACTTTGTATGTGACTGCGGAATAATATGCTGTTTTTCTTTGCTGATGGGTCTGACTCTGTCTGCTGCTTCCTGTCTGAGCAGGGGATGATGGGAAGTGGAAATGGGGAGAAGGACTGCACTAAAGAAGGCTGTAAACTGGGGAAAGCTAGGCTACGCACTAATTGGCCATATGGTTTGATCGGGACGAAAAGGAAGAAACTGAATCTGATTATTAACCACAAGCTAAACAATCCATCTAGACTCATTTATTTTACAAACTCCGCAGCTGACAAACAAGACCTTCTCTTGACTTTTATTTACTGTTTTCACATTAATAACCCTTTCAGATGTCGTCTGTGCAGCCTGATTGTTGATGGCTTGAATTGAATGCCTACAGTGACAGAGGATGGAGATGGGGCTCGTTCTGACCCAGATGTCTGGATTACAGAGCACAGTACAGCTGCAGGCGGACACTGAGGCCTGTCAGGCATGTCTTGTATCTATTATGTAAAGAGGGATTAAAACAAAGCACAGCAGAATCTGCGGGGCTCGACCTCAGCCCCGAATCTACACGGAAACCCAGAGACATTGAGGGGATTGTGCACGGAAACATTAATAGTCCCCTTTGGGATGTTTTTAGAGCATGATCTGAGATGTAAATATGGAACCAAACAGATGGATTGCTTTGAGGCAACTTTTAACCCTCAGTCTCCAAATTTACCCACAAGTTAGCTGGGTGCAGTGTGTGCCTTAACATTTAATACATGTTATATAACACAATAAAACCAGTTTTATAATTAAACTATAAAAGTTTATCAAGGAAATCTGAACCACTGCAGATAATTTGTCTACATAATGACCTTTTGTTTGAAAATATTTGTTACAGGTGAGACACTTACCTGTTCATTTACCAGCAACTATTTTGAATGCTGCACATGGTAAGATTTACCCCCAGCTAATGCATCAGGATACACTGAGAAGACCTAAATGTAGTGTTATCCTGTAAAATACATTAAATCATGTGCTGCTTAGAAATTAGGTAATCATTTTAGTGTGTATTTCCATTGCACTTACTTTTTTTTTTTTTTTTTTTAAGACTTATTTTGGGGCCTTTTCATGCCTTAGATAGAGGAAAGACAGTGGATAGACTCAGAAACAGGGAACAGAGTGGGGAGAGACGTGCGGTGCAGGGCCACAGGCCGGATTCAAACCCAGGCAGCCTGCGTACATGGGTAGCGCCTCAAACCACTTGACCATCTGCGCCCGCACTTAATAACTTTTAACGCTATAGTTGCACTTTAAATCATCTTTTATACTAGGCCTGTCATCATTTGTGTTATTTGAGATGTTTTATTTTCGTATATTTATTTTTTTTTACATTTTAAACACATGATTTGGTCCTTTTTAAGACCTGTTGGAACATAGCTTGGTCGCAGCGGGATACTACTCCCTGTAGCCTCTTCCTGCTGTCACAGTGACATAATGTAACATGATAGACATAATCATCATTTCACTTTAATCTCAATAGAGTTGAGTGGACAAGTCAAAAGTCATCTGCACCTTGTAAAATCACACATTTTACCTTTTTGTTCTTCACTTGAAATATTTATTTTTTCAGTAGGTAAGTTAATGTTAATGCTATCATTTGCCAAGAACGTTCTTATTTTCTTATAAAAGCATTTTATTAGAAATAAATTTTATTAAAAAAAATGTTCCTGAACAGGATGTTAAGTACCCTTAGCTTAAGACAGAATAAATTACTTAATGAAAATGTAACAAAATAAATGTTCTCATTCTCAACTGAGTTATTTGCACAAGCATCCCAACTAGAGATGTACCATATTGGAATTTTTGCTGATATCCATTGTGTAAGAAATGATGATGAAAAAAGGAAGACTTTAGCTGAAGTTGGTCTGTTGGTCCAGCCTAAAACTCTATCTGATTTTTCATACCACCAGTTTATTAGGCACATACAAGCAGATTTTATAGCCAAAATAATGGTTGGAAATAGGGAAGTTCTGATAACATTTTTTCCTTCCTGATACGATTCTGATACCAAGGTGTGGGGTATCGGCCGATACCGAGAACTGATCTGATACCTGTGAGAGCTCTCTGGACTGACTGTGCATGGCGTGATTACAGAACAGTCTGCTATTGGCTGACACATCCTCACAGAGGGTAACAATATGGCGGTTAGCATTCAAGCTAGCAGTAATAAATTATAGTAATTTGACCAAATGGAAAAATATACGACCAATATCAGGTTTATTGGTGTGGATTTAATCATTAAAGTCCCCAAAAGTCACACAAGTTCCAGGCTCACTGAAAATTTCCACAGAATTCAAAGGCATCAATAGCGTCAATGGGAAGGCACAACAGCTAGCTTCATGAGGAAAAACAAGTAAGAGGCAGCGATTTATAGTTCAAAAGTTATTTATCTTTTGATAAACTGTGTCACTTCTTGTCTCGTAAGACAGCGCCAGTCTGGAAGATGTTTTAATGATGACATTCAAAGAAAAACTGTCACACAGCCACCTTTCATGCTGCTGCAGTGGGTCCTTTGGTTCTTCTTCAGTGTGCTTAAAATGGTACCCCGTGCATGCAATGCTTTCTGGCAGCGGTTTATAGTGCCAACATTTAGCATGGCTAGACAAAGCAAAATATAAAGCTAAACCAAAAAATACTGATATCGGAATCAGAATAACCCCAGTTGTAAATATCTGTGAAATATTCGTATCTGCCAATATTGATAATTCACTTTTTTAGCTATTATCTGCTGTTACTGATATACCAAGAATGTCTAACTACACATAAACTCTGGAAAAGTGTCAACGCTGTCACATTAAACAGGGATCGCTGGACATCAGTGAGTCATTTTGTACATGCACTCTTGCATATTTCTTAATGTATAACAGTATTAAGTAGTGTATTTGACAGAATAAGCACTGTCACACTCTCCTAGCTCTAGGTCATGGTTTCAGCTTACACCGGTGTTGCAGAGTAGCTCTTAATTGAATAATAAACATAAACATCAAGATCACAAAATACATCTATCTGACTTTGATTCCTAAATTGAGAAATTGCTAAGAGTTGCTAAACAATGAGAATTATTCTATTTTTAATATGTGATTTAAATGTCATTCAGCATCATTTGACAGCCCTATTTTAGATATTTGCCCCGTTATGCTGTAAATATGAGAAACACTCTTTGTTTGCTTAGTTATTATTACAATGTCAACCCTATCCCAGTGGCCTACAACAACATATTAAGTATGTAAATGCTTTCTATTTTAGCCTCAGTTGGTATATACTTTTGGATTTATTATTAGAGAAACTAATTGATTATGTCACACATCTTAATGTGATCCAGTTATTTATAGAGCTATTTCTCATCTGCAGTGCCTGGGCAGGGTATCAAAAACTATTTTGTTTTCATCCTGTGATACCAGTTTCATTATTTTACATTGCATTTCTGCTCCTACAGACAGCTATATTTGGCTTTTTTTTCACAAATTATTCTTAGACATGGTAAATAAAAGAGATTGATAGTATTAAAGCAGTTCGTCTTAGGTTTTTATGTGTTTATGTAGCTCTTGTCAATATCAGTGAGTAAATATTGGAAGCACAAACAGCCCATGCTTATTGTTTGGAGACAAAGATATTACATAACATGTATTTTTAACAGCTCACTGCCTGGGAACTCATCTCTATTGTCTTATCAAAGTGCTGCAGAGCATGAATCTCTGTGTTAGGTCTGGTCAGGACATTGGAGCTGATCGATGGCGTAATCATAAGGAGATAATGAGAGTGATGTCATCAGGATTACGTCACCTTGACGACCATTGAGCTGCATTCATTGAGCACATTAGCAGAAGAAGCATGTCTTTGTTTACTGCGCTGCTTTGTCTCATGTCTGACCTTTCATGTGTCCCAACTGGACGCCGTTCTCCTGGTGGTGCTGGTCGTTGATGGTCATGTTGGCTAAGGTGGAGCTCATGGTGTCTCCAGAGCTGTAGCTGTTGGAGGCGTTGCTCATGTAGTCCATTGCCAGTCGCAGGTCAGGCTGCAAAAGTTGGAGAAATGAAGATCAGGATATGAAGAAGGAGGGTTTAAGGATTAAAAATAATGACTGTGCACTTCATGGACACCTCGTCTTCCGGCCTGCAGAATCCAGTCCGTCACCGTGAAATGTAAACAGACACTGTGTCTGTGAAAAGCAGTTATTTATACTTCCTGACGTGGGGTCGCTGCTTCATGTTACAGCCTGACTGATAAAAATAGTCCCCCCTGCACATGTGCATGTCGTCCTTGATGAGATAAGTTTACTTCCTAAACAACCTCCTCTGAACAAGTGCAGCACTTCTGTTTCATGTACCGACAAAGTACAACAATGGATACCTCTGCTAAAGTGAAAGTAACCAATCACTGCAAAAATGTGATGGCATGTGGAAGTCAAAAACAGAAAGTAAAACTTAGATAATAGTTTGTGGGGGAAATCTGCTGCTCAAATAGGCTCCTGTCATTCAAATAAATAAGCCATGTCATAGAGCCACTCATCACTGCTGGTTACTTTCTATTTATACTGTTAAAAACATATTTCGATGATGGTCGAAGGTCAGACCTTGCTGACATCACTGCCTGCCTCCACAGAAAAACCCCTCTGTTATTTGTTATTAAAAGGACAGATGAGCCTCAGGTGAGGTGGAGACAGCATGATAAACAATGAAAGAGCAGAATCAAAACAGGATTGGAGCTGCCCTAATGTCAGCAATGTGTCTGATCTCCTCTTTCTTGTTTGACTCTCAGCAGACTGTGCAGATTGTATTTCACTTTGTCTGCTCCGTCAGCATAGACGTGCAACATCTCTAATAAACACTAGAGCCGCCGCAATGATTTCTCATCTGTTGCATGTTGTTGATACATTCTATTTCTTTGTGATCTTAAATTGTCCCTCTGCACACTTCCACCACCAGTGCACAGTTTCAGCTGGTACACAGGGATTTAGAAAATTTAAATGTCTAGCTGGGACATGCAGGGCCTCTTCCTGATTTCTGATTTTTTTGTCAGATTTGTCTTAAATGTTTTAGATACATATAGGCTATATTTATTAGGAAAAGGCAAAGCTGAGTTCGATTTCACTAGCCACACCCACGCCTTATTACTCCCAGACCTGTTGAATCCAGAAATCCCTTAAATGGAACCTGTCTGATAAAGTGAAGGAGGCCAAAAGATCTCAAAAAGCAACACATCATGGCGCCATCGAAAGAGATTCAAGAGCAAGTGAGAAACTAAGCCATTGGCATCTCTGTCTGAAAAAGGATTACAAAGTCATTTCTAAGGCTTTGAGACTCCGGTGAACCACCGTGAGAGCCATTGTCCACAAATGGAGAAAACTTGGAACAATGATGAACCTTCCCAGGAGTGTTAGGTCTACCAAAATTACTGTAAAACACATCGAACACTCATCAGGAGGTCTAAAGACCTGCAGGCCTCACTGACTCAGTTATGGTCAGAGTTCATGATTCAAAAATAAGAAAGAGACTGGGAAAAAACAGTGTCCAAGGGAGGGTTCCAACACCACTGCTGTCACAGCATTTCATCAAAGGACAATCAGACCAACAGTCAAACATGGTGGTGGTACTGTGATGGTCTGGGGCTGCTTTGCTGCTTCAGGACCTGGACCACTTGCCGTGATTGATGAAACCATGAATTCTGTTCTCTACAAGAAGATCCTGAAGGGGAATGTCCGGCCATCAGTTCATGACCTCAAGCTCAAGCACACTTGGGTTATGCTTTAGGATAAGATCTGAAACACACCAGCAAGTCCACCTCTGAACGGTTTAAAATATGAAGGTTTAGGAGTTGAATCTGACTGAGATGCTGTGGCATGACCTTAAACAGGCTGCTCTACTGGGCAACCCTCCAATGTGACTGAATTTAAACAACTCTGCAAAGCAGAGTGGGATAAAATCCCCTCCAAAGCAATATGAAAGACTCACTGAAAGGTATCACCAATGCTTGTTAGTAGTTGTTTCTTCCAAGGTTGGCACAACTAGTTAAAGGTTTAGGGGGCAGTGACTTTTTCACATAGGACCAGGTAGGTCCTTGATGAATAAGATCAACATTGAAAATACTCCACTGTATTTACTCAGGTTATCTTTGTCTAGTATTTGAATTTGTTCGATGATCAGAAACATTTTTGTGTCACAAATATGCAAAAACTAAGACATCTGGGAGGGACAAATACTTCTTCACAGCACTGGAACTTTTGTTTATTTAATCAGAAGAATAAAAATCAAGCCGGTTATGCTACATCTCATTGATCTGGTAAAATAGCAGCGCCCCTTTCCGGGTGCATAAACCCCAACGACACAACAACTTCATTTATGTGATTCCTGCCAGACTACTTACAGTACTGGCATGGTGCTTGGCATTTCCCAAGAAAGCAAAGAAAATAAATGCAAAGATATTCCTTCTGGAGTAAATTAAATTTTTATCATCTTTTCTTCTTGTGCTGTACAGGAGCTTTGGTTAAAAATAATTACATCTTTATTGGCGCCAGCCTCAAATAAGGGCTGGACCATTTCATTGACTGAAGTAAATTAAAACCCCAGGCCATAAAATGACTTTTTATGGTATGTTTAACAGCCACTCTGGGACTAATATGTGGAAAATACATTTTAAATAGTCTTTAAAGTGTTTATAGAAAAAACTGTTTCACATTTGACTCAAGAACAATTAAGTATTGTTATATGTGACACAGTAAAATTTGCACTAAAGGAGAGTGTATCTATGCATGGACTTTGTAACTTTTGTGGATAAGACAAACTGTCTAAACGACACTTTATTTTGAAGAAAATCAGCCTTATACTCCAATGTGCTGCTTTGACCAGAGAGATGTGAATGCGTTAAATCTCACAGAAAGAGGATTACATATCAGATTAAAGCCGAGCCTCCGGTTACATCAGCAGTTTTCAGTTTGAATCAGATATATACTGGCCTGTCACACAATCACTGCCCATCATAAAAACACACACTCACTCACACACATGTTGTTACAAGGCGAGGCTTATGGTGTAATCAGCGTTGGATCCAAACTGCTCTTTCCGTGTTTGTATGTTTCTGCAGATTTGCAGCTTCTGATGTTTATTTTCAGCCTCCTGCCCACTTTGGCTCAAAAACATGACCCGATTTAATCTCCCTGAGGTTCAATTTAAAGCCTGCAGAGACCCAGAGACAGTTCAGAGGACTAAATGATCATCTGTCAATACCAGAGAGATCAATCAGAATTAATAATACCTAATATATAAATGTTTGGACACCCCATGAGCTAAGATAACCCTGTAGCACTCTAGATTAAACTTTAAGGTATTTGACTTTTATTTTCCTTTTTTTTTTTTGCAGTTCTTTTGATACTTCAGCTGGATGTTGCAGCCAATACTCTTTTACTTTTACATACAGGACTTTTACTCGACAACAGAGTATCTGTAAATGGTTGAACTACTAAAGGATTCTAGTATTTCCCCTCCTCCTTCTCCAGCAGCGATGTGATGGCACTTGATGTAATTGTCTCTTTACAGCCAGCAACGCCTAAACTGTTTCCATGGATACTCCACCCTAACTGTTGCCGTGGTTACTCAACCCAATAAAACCCTCTCTACAGGCACACTTGGCTCGGCTATGTGACCTTCCTTCAGTGTACGTCCTATTATCTGACCTTGGATGTTTAAACTACATTCCACAAGCTGCAAAGACTGCATGAATGGGACAGAGTGGGGACAAAATCAGGACTGACATGCACAATAAAGAGACAAAAAGAGAACAAGAAAGGCTCTTTCTGGGACCATGTGCATCTGATTTTTATATTTGCATTATTTATCTTTTTCTTCTGCTAAAAATAGGACCACAGCTGACACTGAATCAGTCCAGTATAATCATAAAATGACACTTTAGATTAAAGTATGGACCATTTTTGTGTTTGTGCACAGTGATGGGCAGAGCCTAGCTGGTGCAGAAAGTTGGCCCGAGTTTTAATCATTCTTTCTGTGCATAGTCTATAAATCATTTAACAGCATTTACAGCAGCCCACTTTTATTTTAATAAGTGTTCTTGACAAAAAAGTCTTATCCTGCTTTTTGATAGTTAAACTGTTTAGAATCAGCCTAGCACCTGCAAAATGTGTTATGATAAATATCCCCATACTTCATATTGATAGAATAGAGGCATTAAATTTGCCAGAAATCATCACATTTTCACATTTATGGCCAAATAGCACATTCATCTGTTATGTTGCAATTATTAGATCCTATTGATGTCTCCGCTTAAAGTTTGATGAATCGTTTTCTACTTTGCCAAAGAGGATAAAATCCTGCATCCTAGATACATCTATTTGGAGCAAAATGAGTGTTAATCCACCACTGAAAGTAGTCCCAGGTGAATGTTTTACTTTACCTTTTTGTGAAGCTTTTAGTAAAACCTTTTCTATACATCTACAATCTCCAGAAAGAGGCCTTAGTGCATCCCTGCAATTAGACTGAATTTAATTTTACCCCTTTTAACCTTAAATTAGTCAATTTCTGGCAGTTTCTGCCTTGTTTTTCTTTTCCAATCAGCAGTAGGTCAGGCATCCTGCCCAACAAAGCAAGGTTCAGTAAACACAGAGGCAGCTGTTAGTAGCGATTGACTCAACTCAATCTGCTGTTTTAAGCATTAATATTTCTTTAAATTCACTTACAACAACCTGGTCTCCCTCATCGATCTCTTCCACTCTTGCGGCTAATTTTTTAGCCTTGTCTTTGGCTATTTGTCTGGCGCTAGTGCAGGAACACAACGTCCCCATTCTCAGTCCTGCCAGCCAATCACTAGTTGTCTCTGTTTGTTCTCCAAATGGACGAAAAAAAAAAACCCCAGCAAGCCCAACAGCAGACCTTTTTGAATCAGTGAAATAATCAGAGATGTAGGCAGCCATTCAGAGATCTGAGAGCTGGCTCCACTTAGAGCGGAGAGACACACAAATGAGGAGAGACTGACCAACATATTGTTAGCTTTAGACCTTTCCCGGGATTTTTGACAAGGAAAATGTAGGAAAACTGTACATTTAAACCTCAGAGATGCATTTAGAAAAGAGGAGGCTCCAATTTATTATAAAAAGAAGAGTGATGTTTCTGTGTCCCATTGAAACTCTAATGAATAGCGCACTCTCAGAGCTCAGGGACAAGACTCCCATTGTAGCATTACACATGACAGAATCCAAACAACGAGAAAGCTGCAGCCCTGCCAATGAAGACAATCCCTCTGACAATCCCTCGATCTGCATCCGGGAGCTCAGACGGTTAAAGAGCAAACAAACTGTGGGCCGATAAGAACTGGATCCTCCAGCTGATACTCATGTGTAAACAGTAAATTTAGATTAATCTACAGCAGGGTTACGCTACCAGAGGCCGGTCTGCAGTAGTGTGTAAACAAGCGAGAGCTCTCACTCTCCTCTACACATCCATTTGTCACCAGTTGTGTCGGTGTTCAGACACTCCCAATGATTTGCTCTGGGACAAAACATGCACACAAATTTCACCTGCAGCAGAAAGGGAACGTGACAGCAGTCTTTGTCGCAGCTTCATGAGGGGGAAAAGGGCTGAAAGGTCTGCTGATGCAGCTTGTTCCTCTCAGGGGCGTGTGAAAATGTAATCTTGGCACCGGCCCCGGCCTCCAGAGCAAACCGCTAAGACGGCTCTGAAGGAGAAGCTCGGTCAACAGGGCTGTTGACACAGCTCCAGGAGCAGTCTCAAATGATGTGGGTTTTTTTGACCACAAATTCAAAGTGAGCGGCAGCAAAGCGGGGCAAAATGTGGATTTCTCTGAAGGGGAATTCTGATTTTACACGTCAACATTAATTTTGTAGTTATATAATGTCTTCTTTTTTTAAATGACCAGATATTATAGCCTGGGTGGCCTCAGCCTTTAAAGTTGTTGTGTTTTACTCTATATCAAGAGTTTAACTTATATACTATCAGCATCATGTTTTTGGAGCTTGACCCACATTATGAACTTTAAGTCTGCAGATCCAGGCCTGTGCTGGTTCAGTTTGAAGCTTCCTTTGTAAAATTGTCTCTTGAGACTCATAAATGCACAGGAGAATCAATGAAACAAGGCTGTAGCACACTCAGAGGAGGGTTTCAATACAGTTTTTATGCACACTAAAGCTAAATGCTCTTCACAGCTTCTCACAGTCCAAGGTGACCTCTTCAAAAATGTTCACTATCAGCAGGAAAAGAGGGAATCCGCTCATTTCAGGAGCTGGGGACAAAGAAATTGTGGCAAAAGAGAGAGTTCTGTCTTCCTCCCTTGTTGCATGAAGCTTTCTTTACCTCACTGTTTGCATTGCCATCGTCATCACTCCACAGAAGGGGCACATAGAGGATGCAACATCAGCTGTTTTATCTTGATTTACATTGCAGGTGATGGGATGAAAAATGTACCAAAGATAATTTGGTTGTATGTTGGGATGAGTATTGAAATCTGGTACTAACATGGTACCAGTAACTAAAAATGTAATACTGATTAGACCAGCATAAAATACAGAGTTAGATGCTTTTTTCAGTAAATTAGCACCCTGCGACTCCAAATGGATCACACAAACTACCTAATGGAGTATATGTGTTTTATGTGCACTCCTGTTTCAGCAGAGCATGGATGTCTTTTGATTGTTTTGTTGTCCTGAGGATTGTGTGCTGTTTTCCTACAGAGGACAATTACCCTGACAGATTCATTTATTGTTTGTCACTGACACAACACCAGTAATTCTGATCAAGCCTCTTCCATAAAGAAGCACACCCACTTCCTTTATTTATATATTCTGCTGACATCTTTTTCAGATATTTCTCTGAATTATGTACGACGCGCCCCATGTATGGGTGGCACAGGTTCATGTCCATTCCTGCCCCAGTCTCTTATCCCTGTTTCCAATTCTATCCACCATCCTCCTCTCTGAAAAAAGGCATGAAAGCACCACTATCAGACAAACCCCAAATGATGCCACACTCACAAGTCAACCCATCACAACTTGCAATGCTGAGATGTAAGAGCGAAGGTTTTGACGATATGTGATGTTCTGATTATGTTACAGAGCTATAATGTTACTTCATAGCAAACTATTGCTGTATTGCTTGCTCTAATGCTGACAGTGCAACATTAGGTACCATTAGGTAGCTCTACTGTTTAGCTAACAAGTCTGAGGTAAATACGTTCTGTTAACCAACTTCACTGTGCAACAGTGCAAAGATGCTTTAGCAGTGCTAGCATGTCTACATTTGATGGTCTTTGCACATGAACGTCCCTGTTCCAGTGCTTAACATTGACTCTCAATGCTGTGTTTATATGTAATTATAACCTGATTCAGGCTCTGGGTAGTGGTGGGCGGTAAATCTGTAGAATTTCTGCCATGGAATGGATTATTGCAACACTGTCATCATGGGTTTAGATGCCTATGTTTTGCTGTGATGCACGCGCAAGGCCTATCCGCTCCAACAGCTGGCGGAGCGAGTGATTTTTGACAGACAGCTCGGGCTGAGTCCAGTCACTAGCATGTTTAGCGCTAGCTTTATGTGTAGTCAGGTAAAAAACAGAACGTCACCCATTCTTGCTATTGTAACTAAGCACAATTAACAGACAAAAGGCGTGTACTTTCCTCTCAAAGTTTGACGGCTGTACCATGGCAGAGTCAATGTGCCAGCTCTGTCAGCCTGCCTGGGGCTTTAACACAAACTAAGTGCTGCTTCGGCTGGTCTCGGTTTGTCTAGAGCCCAGCACTGCAGTTATTTGTCTTACAACAGCTTAAACAACCATTATGAGGCCAGACACAGTGCTATGAACTACCTGCAAAAACTCCTTACCAGTACGGCAGCCAAAGCTAAGCTAACTCAATGCTAGACACATTACTTCCGTCAAGCTCTTCACAATAAAAGTCTGTGGCAGTTATTTTTCTGAAACGCTTTTATTGGGAACACTTTTATCAGGAAACATGTTCAATTCATTAGCAGATTAACACACCTCAACAGGATAGAGATGAAATGTGAAACTTGGAGCACAGTAAGACAGAAATAAACCTAGAGAGACTTAAAAACAAACAAGTAGGTTTTTTATGCTCCTATGCTTAGACATACATTGAGTATGCCAGCAAAGGCTTGGTTTAAGGTGGGAAGGGGGTTTACACTTTAATTTGGATTAACAAGCATTATCTCTTTTTAATTTTGGGATAAAGCGATATAATACCGTTATTATGAAATTCAAGTGACATGATTTTTAGGCCATATCGCCTGGGCCTACCTCTAGACTTCATCCCCATTTTGTTGGTAAAAACAGTGCTAAACTGCAGTTTCTATGAGATGCTATCAGTGCTATTAGTTTGGTTGTCAATATCGTATTAAAGAGCGTTGTAGCAGCATGGAAGCAGTCTTTAAGAACTACTATAGAGGCTACTAGTGGTGAACAGCCGCATTACAGTCTAAATGAAGCATGTGACCAGTCGATGGGTCTGAAATGATTTTTAAAAAGCTGATAATTATTTTAACCTACTTGTAATTCTGGTCCCAGCTACAAACAGATCAAACTTTAACCATTAAGCCAGATAGCTGCACATATTCTCAGTATTTTCTGTTTGTTTTTGTTTTGTTTTTTTCAAATTGGAAGAAGCCCAACAGTAACCAAGTAGGCGGGGGTTGACAAAGGGTTAATTAATGAAAATTTGCTCTGGGTTAAACTGACATTTTCTGACAAGCGATTAATCGACACGCTTATTTAACCAAGCAAGAATGGCTAACATTCTCTGCTTTGACCTTCTGAAATGTGATGATTTATTCTGAGTTTTATGTGTCTGTTAAACTGTGTGTGGTTTAATATTAAAGGTTCTATTCTCTATATGTCAAAAAAATTGAATTTTGTGGACCCTGCTGGTACAAAAATACTAAGACATTTGCACTGGCTCAGACAAAGAAAAGGCAGCAAATCCTCATGTTTGAATAGCTGTAGGCAGAGAATATTTAGCCCTTTGTGAATTATTTATACTCATTGACTCATTGATTCTTCATCTAATCATTTAAGCATGGAAATAAAATAAAATCGGAGCACAAAGGCGTTTGTCTGATGCCGTGTCGGGCCCTGCCTGCTCACCGGTGCTGCTCATCACTCAGCTGAGAGATGAGGATGCTGCTCTCTCATGCTTGGCTGCTTCTGTATCTCTGACCTACTTTCTCCTCCTCATCCTCCCTCTCTCTGCATGTTTCACTCCCTCCCAGCCTCCAGCAGCCGCACACTGACTCTACCTTTTCTAACGACGGCACGGCCCTGTGGAGGAGGGGGCTGAAGGTGGAGCCCGTTTGCATTTTGCCGCCATCTAAACGCTGGAGGGGAAGCATCTTTCAGGGCTGGCCTCCTGTTCAGCATCTGCGCCAGCAGATACACATGTTCAGTATCTGTGGAGCTCTCTTAGTCACTTTTTCCACCTCTGTTTTCATTCCTCCAGGATGTCACCACACCCTGCTACCTGTACACACATCCTCCTCTCAGGTTAAACACACTGTAGTCTCTTAAAACAAGACATGTTATGTAATCAAGGATCACTTTCAGCTCCAGTTTGCAGAGCAGTAAAAGACACGCCAAGACGTTTTTCACTCTGCAGTCACGCAGCATGGAATTCTAAATATGAGTTCTTCTCATGTTGTCATGGTGCAGAGCAATCAGAAGCCACAGCTGCAGCATGGTTCAATATATACACAAACTCAGAGCAGCACACGCACACAAACACATCCTTCCACTGGTGAAATGAGCCAAAGTCCTCCATCAGCATGGCGCCAATTAACTGTGTACAGGAATGCAGTTTAAAGCTGCTGCGGCTTTTCTTCTTCTCTTTAACGAGACGATGCAATCACAGAGATGTCTGAGCAGCTTCTACTGGCAACTTTACAACTCTGTCTGTGTTATCATGTCTCCAGCCTGCTCCAGATCTCAATGAATGAACACATGCTTAAGAACAAATCTAAAATTTGGCTCATAGAGAAGTCTGTAAATCCTTCTGTATTTGCTTCATAGTTACAGTTTGATAAAAGGGAGCTTTTTTCATGACAGAAACATGTTAAAGGATTTGTTAGGGCATCTTCAGGACATTTTTAGTGGAATGCAACTACACTGCCTGCCAGGATAAAAACTTGTCTTCTTCTAAGTTTATTTATTACTTGTGTAATCATTTCCATCACAGGTTGAAGGTGATAATTTCTAGTTTAAAAAGTAGACTCAAAAAAAAAACAAAATAGAGCCTGTTTACCTTGTCTTTGGTGACCATTAGGAATGTTACTAGGGAACAAATTTCAAATCTGGTTAAACATAAATTTTAATTGTGCAGTCAGCTCGTCTAAAGTTAAGAAAATACGAAGATAACAGTCCAAATTGAGCACCATTTAATGTGATTAGGCAAGTATATGATGTAAAATTGGTTTGTAGAGTGTGGCTAAAGTTAGCCATGCTAGAACTTACAGCTTTTGACCCAGGCGAACGTCCACATGCCTGTGCTGAATAAGGTTACTCACGCAGGACACGGGTAGTCATACGCCCAGCCGTGATCAGCTGATCCTAATTATGGCCTCCCAGTTCCCACAATCAATCACAACTCTTTCTCTCAACACAGCAGTGTATTCCCTAAATGCATAAATGCTAATGCATCATGCTGCTGCTGGCAAGGCTTAACCTTCTCCACCCCAGCCTCCTACTTTATAGCATAAAGCTTGTTGCACCCTCAGACTCATGCTACTATGGATTAATTGCTTTTGAACTAATTTTATTGTGTTCAATTATGCATTGTCATGCAATTTTATCTATCCATATGGGGGTTTCTTTGACTTTCCAGGGAGCTTTGCACTCCCTGGAAAGTTGGATAGCCATCTGTCTGCAGTTCACCATTAAAGAAAGAAGAAGGGGAAGAAAAATTTACAGTTTAACTGTTGTCACTTCTGGGTTTGGGCAAAATGGTATTGCACAATTCCAGACATTACACTGTGGAGATTAGCGCTGTGTACCAAGTCCTGCTGCTGTAAAGTATACTAACAGAAGTATGTAGTGTCAAGCATAGTTATTAGTTTGGTTGCATGAGTATAACCTTAAGCTACCTGAACACACCTTTGTTTTCTAGATGTGCCGCTCCTACAACATGCTGTTTGGCCCGAGCACTGACCTTTAGATTCTTCCTCTGCTTCTTCTGTTCTTCTTCAATTCATTCTGGCTAATATCTTGCTAATTTGGAGGTCTTAACATGCCCCAAAACTCACCAAATTTCACCGATGCACCAATCCTGATGAAAATTTAAGTATTCTAGTCCTTTGACACAAAACGGCCCCACAGGGGTCCCAAATGTCCTTTTTTCAGGGCGCCTCAGTGAAGTTTAAGCTACATGCATGATTATTGGTACACATATGTATCATATCAAGATGAACAAAAAACTAATGCACTTTCTTTTAAAAATATGTACAGGAAGTGAGAAAAAACGGGCAAATTCAGCTGTTTTTTCAACATTTCACAGGTTGCACATTGTAACAAACGAGTTTGAGGGATTTCATCTGATGGACTCTTTTGCTGGCTCTGGATAAGTTGGAGATCTAAAGTTATTAAAAGCTTGAGTTTTCACCAGAGGGCGGGGCCACAGTCTAGTCCCACCAGTTGAATTATGATTTATTTTTTTTCCCCTGCCTACATCACTTCAAACAATTATGCACACCATTCAGGCTAAGCTGATGATTTTTGGTCTGCATATGGATCATCCTGAGACCTACAGAAAAGCCTCATGGACCCATACCCAAACCCCAACAGGAAGTCCATCAACATGCACCGGGGTGCAAGGTCCTTTCAGTGCTGCTTTCTGCCCTAGTCTATACTATTAGTGCCATCTGTTCACTGTGTTTGTTTACATCCGGGTATCAGAACTTTATGGCAGTGTGGCAGACATTAACCAGAACTACAGTGGCTTATGGCAGCAGCTACCAGCCATTATGAGCTGATGTGTTACAGTTTAGTCATTACATTTGAATGAGATGGTTGGCCCGAATTTATAAAAAAAGACTACTCTGGCTAATCCTACACATTCCTAATAATCACAGTCTGTTTTAAACTTTTAAAAGCCAAAAAAAGCATCCAAATAGCATAAATTACAGATGTTTCTTGCTAACCAAGTAAGCACTAACACTGGATGATTATAGATAGAGTTGTCTTTAAAGGAAACACCCACAAAATGTCACATCTGCTTGGTGCTGAGGGGAAAATAGGCCATTAACCACCAGAGCTGCTGTGTGACCCTCTGCATACAAATAAACATTAAAATGTAAATCTTTTCTATTTTAGTTTTATTAAACTGAAGCACAAAGCTGAAGGGAGAACACTGGCTGCAGGTCGTCCAGAGGGAGGATGAGCTTTCAGAGGAATGATTCTCATCACATAGGATGTCCTGCACTCAACTAGGATGCCATGAGGATTGTGTCTTTGTGTTTGCTTACTCATGCTCCTAACCTGAATATAGCTGCTGTAGGCTTTGATATATTTATTTTTTATTTCATTCATTTCTTACATGCCTCTTCTACAAGCTTTGTTTTCTGTTATAATTCAAAAATGTAAATATCTGCTTGTAAACTGTGTATGTTTGTAGCGTGGAGCCACAGCTGATAACATTTCAAACTAAAGTCGTATTTCTGTAGCTAAAACCAGAGAACATAAAAAAGGACAACCAATAAACTCATCAATCAACTTATTGTTTGAGCCCTGAGCCTTTAATACGATAAATCTGTCTAACTTACATAAAAGCTCGGCTGTAGAAAAGTAATTTTGGTGATGTTGCTGGTTTTGCCAGCCTAAGCTCCTCATGCAGGTCCTCCAAAATGAGGCCGGCTGGTTGGATGCGGTCACCGTTGGACCCGAGCCTGTGCGTGGCAGTAGCCTGTCAGTGTTTGCTAAATGGAACGCTCCACTGAAGACTCATTTCATAATGTATGTGTCTCTGAGGCTGATGACTGATGACGTCAGCAGCCAAATTCAGAGGGTGATTCTTACAATGAAAGATCTAGAACAACATGATGAACCAGCAGCTTAGTCAAACTATCATTTATTTAGACTGACAAGTTCAGTCCAGCAAATTAAAATGAACCAACAGAAGTTTGGGAGTTAAACTTAAGGAGTAGATTCTGATTTTTAAAAGTCCATGCTTGGTAAAGTCACACTAGTCTCTGAGATATTTACACATGCCAAAACTGTAGTTCATCAAGAGGCCTCTTGAGACTGACTCCAGAAGTGAGCCAGTCCCCATTCATGGACAGGCATGTAAAGATTAAACATTAACTTTGGCATATTTATCCAAGCCTGAGAGCAGACCCACTCTCTCTATCTGCACTTACATCATAAGTTTAATTGAGTAGCTCTGTCTTCAAGCTCATCTTGTTTTCATGCTACTGTCCTTGAGCTTCCTGCCCTGAGCGTGACTCCACAGGACCATGGCCTCTGTGGGAATATGGCCTACTCCGGAGCATGACTTTTGAACTTTTGGCTCTGTTTGTGTTGTTTATGCAGTTTGGAGATTTTTAGGAAAGGATTTGTTTTTCTAAATGAGACTCAAAGAAGTCTGGGATTCAGCTTTATTGTCAGGAGAATTCTCTGGGTTCTTCAGGAAATGGACTATCACAGAAAAACAATGTGTTTAGGGCATTCAGATACTTCAGATACACCAATTTTGGGGGCTGTTATGGACACAGATGTCTAACATAATTGTTAGCCAATGCTGATGCTGATATCTTCTCTTGGTATAACACTCCTAGTGTACCAACATATTCTCCCATATTTCACAACAAAACAAATTGGACTTCATCTAACCAGCCACTTCTTCTACTCTATGGAAAATCTCAGCAGCTAGTTATGCCAGATCCAATGCATTCCACATTATTACCTCTGAAAGGAGGTTATGTGATCGGGTGGGTTTGTTAATTTCTTTGTTTATCTGGTAGTTTGTTTGGTAGTTTGTTAGTTTGTTAGCAACATAACTCACAAAGTTATGGACGGATTTTGATTACATTTTCAGGAAATGTCAGAAATGGCATTAGGAAGAACTGATTAGATTTTGGGAGTGATCCGGCGCACCGTCTGCATCCAGGAATTTTTTAAAGGATTCTTTACTATTGGGAGATAGGGCTAATGGCAGAGGTCTGCGCTGTTACCACTTTACGCCAGGAGATGGCGGACATGAGTAACTTCAATCCCAGCAGCATTTTGGGTGTGTTTCTATTCAAAGTTTTGGAGTTTATAGAGTTTGAAAGACGCACGCCTGGTCGAGGAGATGAGTCGGAGCATAACAGAAAGAAAGACAGCGAATTGTAACAAGAATAGTCACAATGCTGGGAGGAATAGAGGAATATTCACCCTCTGCCATGACTTCCAGTCGTCCGGTGAGACCATGGGTGAGACTGTCAGTGAATCTGTTGGCAACAACAGGCAATGCTTCCACCGTGACGGTCCACCTGTAGTAAAGCCGATGCTTTACCTCACCATGTTTCCACCCCACCGGGGAGGGAGTAATCGGCGAATGCTGTGGTGGGGGGCACATGGGGATGGATCCAGGAATTTTTTAAAGGATTCTTCACTACTGGGAGATAAGGCTAATGGTGGAGGTCTGCGCTCTCTGAGTGCTTTTCTAGTGTGGCTAATGTTTGCAAAAGGCCGATTGTCGGCCTGTACCAAGTGATTGCACACTGGTACTAGTGCCCTCACTGTGAATTAACATTACCTCTTTAGGTATGATAACTGACATCAGAACTATTTTGCCTGACTCTTATAAAAGAGCAGTCCATACATCATTCATGGCTCTCTTACTGTAGCTTTGTATCTCTATATGCTGTGGGCAGTGAAGCAGCTGGGACCACAAATGAATGGAGGTGAATAAGCTACAAGCTAAAAAGCTAGCTGTGCCTTTTTAATAGCTTTTCTCCCTCATTTTGTCAAAAAACATTCTTTTAAAAGACAGTGATATTTCATAATTCATAATGGATAAACCAGTTTTAAGAGTTGGTTCCTTTCCTGAACAGTTGGCTCTCGTTTTCCTGTTTTCCATTTCCGTTGTTTTTAGGATATAAAAAAAGGCAGAATGGTACTAAAGGCAAAGTTTTTTGGTAACTGAAAGGCCAGCTCCTATTTCTGAGCTGAGACAACGAATCAAAATCTCTAGACAAGAGCTGGAGTTCCCGTCACACCGAGCAAGGCTGGATGGACATAAGCAAAGCCATGCTTTTTGTTACTAGCAGACTACAGCAGGTCACGTCAGTTTACAGGGCGTGTAGCATCTACACAACCAATCCAGCCTGGAAGAAGGTATCCCAGACCGCCTCCATATGCAGTCTAAGCTGTCAGATATCACACTGTTTTAGTATGCATTGAGGTGCACAAAGCAGTGATAATTACCACTTGGTGTTTGAATGACCAAAATGCATATAGATTCCTGTTAATGCATTTTGTGAATAGATTATTAGCAACATGCTGCAGGAGTCTGCCTCTGTGTTCTATCTTTACTCATTAGCTTCTTTCTTTGCCATGCACTGATTTATTTGCATAGGAGTCAAATTTGAGTTGGACTGTTCAGAAGAGAATATGACTTATGAAATTGTGAGTTAGCTACATTCCACAACTTCTATGTTGTTAGCTGTCTTAATAGCCAGCTAGTCATTTAGCCACTGGCTGTGAATAGCTCGCTTTTATCCAAGTGTTAGCCAACCCCTTGCTCTTTAAAGCTCCACCCTTTTTGTCCAGAATGTGGTCGCTCCTTCCACTCTTTATGGTATACTGTCTCTCCATCTTCACAATTGTTGGCACCAGCCCATTAAGAGTAACGGTAGGACCTTCCTGCCCCATATCTTTGTTCCCAGTGATAACTGATAACCTCCATTTAACAGCCTGAATACTGAATAAATGACATGGCCTCCGTACTTGGACTGAAGACAAAAGATGAACTTGATAAAACAGTGTACCCTCCTGAACATGGACTACAGCTGAAGGGAGGGGTCTCTGTCTGCCTTCACTGTGCAGCATACCAGTCCGTCTCTCCACTACCGACTCGTGCCAGCACGCTGCAGAAACTTGCAGAGAGCTGTCTGTGTCTGAATCCAATATGAATAAAATGGCACTGAGATGTCTTTCATTCCTTTCCGCAGATCATCTGGACGCTCAGAATGGCTTCCAGCTGCGGTTACAGACTACAACATGCCCGTCTCTCCCCCCTCCTCCTGCTCTCTTGTAATGTAACACAGGAAACTGCCTGTTCCCATGAGGATGGAGGAAAGGTGTGACGGAAGAAAGAGACCTCATTCCACTTAATCCTTGCTGTCCATCAGAGCAGGTTGAAGCACCACTGACACGCAAACGGCGAATTAAAGCCTTTGTTTTCATTTGGCTTCATGGTGAAAGGCTTTTCATGCACCTACTGTGGATCAGGGCCTGTCCACTGACCCTGCGCGGATTACTGGGGAGCCCATATGTGTCAGATAAGCAGCCTGGTTCACTGACAGCGGAGAGACGCTGCTGTGCAGTAGTGATGTGTTCGCGAAAAAGCCGGCTCTTTTATTGAAAACAATGGGACTGACTTCCTTTCCCCCCGTTTTGGTTGTTATTTAATTCACAACAGATTAAAGGGATGATCTTTCAGAACAACAAGGTCAATAAACCAGAGGCTCAGAGGAATAGCATGATTGTTACATAACAAACATCAGGCATGAGTAAAATTGTTCTGGATAGGGTTAGTCTTCATTTTAATGAAATTCATGCTCATACTGTTAAATTTGACTGATTTATTTCAAAATGTTATGAAATGACGAGCTGGTGTTACACTCTAAAAAGTGACCGTGCTAACTTGTGATTGATTCTAGATTATGGCCCTGTGTTTACAGTGGCATTACGACTTGGTAATAATGTGCAATGGTGATTATACTGGACAGTATTGTGATTTGCGATTGCAGTTATGATCTAATACATCATGAGTCTACTTGCTTTGTTATCAAAAATGCAGAGTAATGATGGTGCTGAAGTGTGTATTTCTCAACTCAAAACAGACAAAAACCTGAAGTTTGAACATCGCTGCTTTTAGAATGACTTCACATTAAAAAAAAACACCTTTTCCCTTTTTTGAAAACAGAAGTTCAATAGTTTGCATTATTGTAAAATTAAGGGTCTTTCTGCAGATATGTTAGTACTACTTAAAGGTGCAGTATGTAATTTTTTAGCCAAAGCAAACTTTTACTTTTAACTTAGAATAAGCCTTTTAATCATACATAGGAAGAGTCTTCTTGGATTTGTGCATTTTGCATGTTTCTACTGTACCTCAGAGAAGACCAAATAAAAATAACATCGTTTTAAAAATACAGGCAATTAAACACTAATTTAACTAACTAAGTTTGTTCTGCTAAATGCTCCTGGGCTAAATATTACTCATTGCACCTTTAATACAAAAATAATTTCCATTTTTATTCAGTTAAACAGCTGCACAGTCTAACCCTGCAACTGTGATTGGATTAATTGTGCAGCACTTCTTCTTACCAGAGTCTATTTTTGCTCAGTTTTGGAAGTCGACTTCTGCTTTTCTCTGTGGTGTCCCTAAGCTCTAGGGCTGGGGAATTAAGTGATATTTAGATTAAATTGCAAAATGGCCTACTGCAATTTTTAAATCGCTGAAGGTGCAATATTTCTTGAACCTGATGTGTGTGTCAGTTTAACACCATTATTTTTGCAGCAGAGATATTACGCTCTGCAAACATTTAAGTGTCATTTTTTCTAGAATAGTTTGCAAAAACTCCTACTTTCCTTATTTTGTATGCGTATTTCTTGTTAAAAAAATAAGAATCACATAAAAATTTTCAAAATCATTCAGCTCTATTTCGAGGGATTATTTTCTTGTGTTTCTAGAAAAGACACAAGATGAGGATCTTTAAAATATCTGCAGTTTTAGGGGGGAAAAAAAATCACAATTAGATTATTTTCCAAAATTGTTCAGCCCTGTTTTATTATTATTTTTTTTAATTCTCTTTTTTATTAAGGTTCTTAAGTTCTTACAACAATGGTACATTGTTTACAAAACATAAACAGAACCCTTTTTTTTCCAATTTGAAAATTAACTAACAAAACATGAACAGAGCAGGTATGACATGTAGCTACATTACTTAAAAATAAAATAATGATAATAAAATAAAATAAAAACTCCCACAACACTGCACTCATTTCTTTATGTTCCAGTGTTACAGGCTTTAAGTGGCCAAATTTCCAGTATTTTTGAGTTCATATAACAAAATCCAGTCCAGAAGTATCAACCATATCCAAAACAGGTTGCCGTAGTTTGAGAAATCCCTCAGTGTTATCATGAAGGGCATACGTCCAATCGCCCACTGAAGGACTGTCCTTAGAAATCCAGAATTTGTTTTAAATATTTCTCCTCTTGTGTATTATTTACTTTTCTGATTATTAGGGGGTCAGATATTTTCTATTATTGAAAGTAAAATAACTAGGAAGGGAAAGGTGTCTCCTCAGGTGTTGCTGTGAGGGCTCTGCTGTTGACAAAGCTGACATTAAAAGTCCCGCCCATTCTCGATTATGATTGGTCCAGAGAGAAGTGACCCTTAGGCGCGTGGTGCTGCTCCAAAAGTCGAACTGTTCCAACCAAAAGTGCGACAAAACATGGCTGACACTGAGGGAATTGTAGCACCCTATTGTATCGGACAATGAGTGCTAAAATGGCAGATGTGGTCGCTGGCTCTGAAACTTGCCACAGCTCCTTTTGGTCCTGTATGTGGCTAAAAACTGTAGTCCACGGGCTCTGCTATTTCTGGAAACATCAACAAACACGTCACAACTCATGAACTCTCAGAAAAACTCCCCACTACGTCCAGAAGGAGGGAGAAATCATGGGCTGTTTCCAAATTGGCCTACTGCATACTCCTGCCAAACGCAGTATACAGTACGCATTGCACACTGTGTACTGCGTTCAACAGTAGTATGCAGTATGACTGCCAGTCGGACATTATTGTGTAGTATGCGTGGTTTCCAGTAAACAGAAGTACGTCATACCCTGGTCAATATTAAACAACGCTACAGTGTTTTCCATCCATTTACGTACAGAAAAATCTGGGAAGCGTTTTTATCTGATTTTTCGGGATTTTTATAGCTGTTGTTGTTAGCTTAGTATGTGTAGTGCAGTGAAAGGACACACTTGACAGCACCAAACAAAAACAACAGTGACCTTATTTGAACTTATTTCGCTATAGTACATGTTAAAAAGGTAAAGATAAAAGGTAATGGCACTTTTTATAACCGTCAGCCGCTACGGTGAAAGTTCTGCCGCTCTCCGCTACTACGAACTCTGACCAAGCGCTTTGCATTGTGGGTAACAGTAGGCAAAGCAGACTGGTCCGACAACTTTTGCATTTGTTCGCATACTGCATACTACATTTTGGGCAAATCAGTGCGCACTGCTAGTATAGTAGGCGAATTCGAAAGCGGCCATGGTCTCTTAAACACGTTAAACACGACCTCGTTTGGAGGCGCCAGTTGTAACGTCAGAAGTTGAAAACGTTTTAACAAATTCCTCTTTGTTCCTTTTTTCAGAAGAGACCTTTCATATAACGAGTGTTTTTCTGTCATCAAAGTAAAAACCAAACAGAGGCGTTTATAGACACACTTCCTGTCTTCAACATCTACTGTAACCACAACAGCCAGTACACATTCATCTCAAAGTCACCAGTTATTATGATCACGGAATGAAACATAACATCTGCTTCTTTTTCAGAGCTGGTTTCCTTTTTACCCCTTTTTTGTCATTATTTAATACATGCCAGGATAAAGAGAGAATCTTGTCTTATTACAAGGCCAACACACATGAGACAACAACAATGCATTCAGCCTTTTTCCTGCAAACAGGTTTCTGAATCATTTGATTTCTGCGGTGTAAACATTTCTTGACAGATTAAAGATCAATCTATTTGTAGTGTATCAGCATAGATATGATTCTGGTCCACATCGCCCAGCCCTCCTGAGAAGCCCATATGTGTCAGATAAGCTCTGTGCAGACTGTAACATGAAAAATGGGCTTGGCATTTGCGCACAAGCGCCGCATCATCATCCCGATCCCCCCAGAAAAGCGCTCTCTAAATAATGTAGGAACATGAACATCCAGGGGAGACTGCATGTAAATGAAGGCATCCACAAGGGAGGGCTTGTTTTTGAATTGCTTTACATGCAGGGAATCAGGTTAAAGAAGAAAAGAGCTCATCTGTGCTGCACGTACAGCTATGCTAGAAACCACTTAGGCCCTCAGATGCAAGAAAGAGAGAAAGATCCAGAATAACGGGAGCGAAAAAAAACAACGTTAGGAGTCAGTGCAGGAACGTCCAGCCTCTCTGCGCGCAAATCACACAAAGAAAAGAGGTGTTTACGAGCGCTCAGCTGGAGTGAAAATCAGAGAAATAACATTGCATTGTTGTCCCAAGGGAATCCTGTAATAATGAGATTATAAATATTCTGGCGGATTAGTCTTGTTAACGCGCGCAAGGACGATCTGCGTGCTGCTGGAGCAAAGCTGGACCTGCTCCGGAGGATGCACCATGGAGACATTTTGGTGTTTTTTCCTCCTGCTGTGATAGATACTCAGAAATCAGGCAGAATGAGCCGTGTTTGTAGGGAGGTGACTGCTGCTCCTTCGGTGCTGGAGCGACGATGGCTGCAACAAAAACACCTTCTTTTTTCTGTTTATTGGATCAGAGGATCGATGGAGACGGAGCTCGTGCGTAATCGAAGTCTGATTTTAAAACCCCAAAGCCGCAGCAGGAGGATCCGTGCCCGATGAATGATGCAAGACAAATCCACCTCGTTCATGTGCATGATATTTCTATACGTGTAAACGCACACAGGCCCAGCCTCTCCACCCTCATGCAAAAAATATTAAGTGACAAGACGAATGCCGATGCAGGGTTACGACGCAGCGTTTGGCGCAAACATCAGCCGCTCGGCGGGATGTTTGGAGCTGAGATTTGATCCGTCTAATTAGAGGAAAATGCGTGTTCGGTCTTACCTGAGCGCAGACAGCGGTGTTGTCTCTTCAGCAGTCGCTCACCGGGTCGACTCAGCTTCTCCTCGCAGTGCGGCTGCAGGCCGGAGGAGGGCGCTGCTGAGTCAACACTGTCTGTCCTGAAATGCAACCTGTCTGCTCCCAGCAGCCTTCAGTCCATCTGCTGTCATCATGAACAGTGTAAATAAAAATACATGTGGCTTTACACCGATTTAATGCAGAAATGTACGGAGGCCCATTTATGCCAGGGGAGAAGAATAAATGTTAATATTTATCTTGTCTTATAAATAAAATACGGCCCTAATAATGAGATATAAAGTCGAATTTATGACGTAAAGAGTTGGAATTGTGATATAAATCCAATTTTTGAAAAGTTTTTTTCAACAATATGATACATTAAAGTTGCCATAAGATTGGCATTCGGCTGTGAGTGTAAATACATTCAGTGAGTTTAGCTTCAGGTTGAGATAAATATGTTACAAAAAAGTGTTAATACAACACATCTTTCGCTATCGTGATAATAAAGTGTAACAGATAACCAGGACTAGCTAACGTTTATTCTGATCTAATTGTAGCTATGAGTCTGTAAATACACCGCTTTCCACATTATTAAGCAAATGGCATTTTTTTCTTATTTTCCTAAATATTAATGCAAATGAAACTCAGAATATTTTTCAAGTCATCAGCCGTTAGAGCATAATTCAAATGTTTTTGATCAAACTTCATAATGATAACCATTATTTTTTTGGTTATAAAAACCTCAACATGCACTGTTCCACATTATTATGCAAAACTGAGTTTTAAAACATTTTATAGGTTGTAAAGAACTGAAAATGGTCATTCATTAAATTTGCAGCTTTAGGAGGTCTTATTTACTGAAATCAAAGCTATTTCAATCAAAAACATCTTAATATGCCCAGTTACAGTTATCAGCGATGAGGGGCAGTACTTCTGGGCGCGGCGGAGTCATGGCATAAACAAGAAGCAACAAGAGGCCTTTGCAGTTGTGGCGGAAGAGATTAGCGTGGATGCTGCTAAAGGGTCAGTTTTATCAGAACTTGACAACATTTCTTTGTTAAAAAATAAACAAAGAACAGCAGTGAGTTGTTTTCTTTTCAAAAATGACAAAGTCATGTACTGACATGTCTACAGTCACCATGGTTTTGCTTTATACAGTTCTCTAAGGAATTTACTCCTTATTACTCCTATGTCACATGTTTTGTTGCTCTGATCGGCCCGAAGAGATGTGACAGACAGACCGTTCATCCAATCACCCTCCAAGTTTTTTTTCAAAGGCTCTGCCCTTTCCAAGCAGCAACCTCCAGTCCTGAAAAATGAAGCCAATGCGGAAGTGCAAAAAATTGCAATACAGTGAGTGTCCACTTGAGGCTGGCTGCAGGAAGTCCTGTCTGGACACCTGTTAAACAGCCGGTTTTTACACTAGAAAAAACTGTTCAAAAAAAACAGTTCAGAAAACCAAACGTGCCTCATTAGTTGATGGCTTCGTGTCCTCTCACTGTACAGGGGGTGAATTTTTTTGTACCACAATGGTTTAGATTATACTGGGGAAAAACCTCACTGTGCACTGATTGGCACATCTCATTTGATTGACAGATAGATTAACAGGTAGAAGCTACGTTAGCTGACAGGAAGTCGAGTTTAGTGGGCGGGCCGTTAGGTTGATCCAGAGTTCAGTTGAGACCGCGATTTCAATATGGAAGTTGCTGCGGATTGGCTTCCAAAGCAGTTTAAGTCCATCTATTGTAAGCAGACGTCACACAGGGTTTGCCCAGTTCTTTCTACAGTCTATGGTCCTTTCCCAAACGCTGTCTTTGAGAGGTTTACCAGATGGATGTGTTTCACACATCCATCTGGCCTGTCAGGTTATTGAAAATGCTGAAGATAAAGTCTTTCAGAACTAACCAACGATTAAGAATCTGTTTCTATATTTATATATATAAAGTTTAAAACTCAAACCAGAACATCTTTACGGTCATATCTGGTCAATTCAGTGTACTGTCTTTAGTTTTTCATTATTTTGAGCATTAATCATTCAACTTTATTTTATTATACTAGTAGAAATCCTCAGGCCTGTAAGGGAGGGATAGAGGGGAGAGCTTTCTGGGGCCTAGCAAAACTGAGAGACTAGTGAGGTCAGCAAAACCACGGTCCATTATAAAGTTAAACTGTGATAAGCAGATTTTATTTTTAACCTGAATAATAACCACTCTTATCAGAGCAACAGACACAGCACAAGCATTTTTAAAGAATGTAACCCCCTTTTTTTTTTTTTTTTACCAGAATGACCTTTTAGTTGGTGATAGTAACAATGTGCATGGGCACAAAAATGTTGCAAAAAATGAGTCATATGTAGCAAAAAAGTGGAAAAAAGTGATAAAATTAGTTAAAAGTGGCAAAAATGGGTTAATAATTGCAAGACAAGGAAAAAGGAGCAAAAATGGGCCCAGAGTGTCAAAAGCAGTGGCAAAAATAAAGGACAGGTGGTATTAAGATGGTGTAAAGTGGCAAAATGGGTTAATAGTTGCAAAAAAGGGAAAAAGCAGCTAAAATTGGTCAAAAGTGGCAAAATAGTGGACATGTGGTATTAAATGTGGCTTAAAAGGGCCAACAAAGGCGAAAAAACTAAATTATTGACTAAATTGCTTAAGTATGCTAGTCAAGAATGGGTCCACAGTGGCAACAATAGTGGATAAGTGGCGTAAGAATGGCCTTAAGGGGAAAAACCCAGTTTATTGTGACAAAACAGAATAAAAAAAAGCAGCAAAAACGGGTAAAAACTAACAAAAATAGTTGACAAGTGACATAAAGGTGGCCATAAAGGACCTAAAGTGGCAGAAAGATGTCGAACATTGGTAGAAAGGGCAAAAACGGGGTTATATGTGGCAAAACAGCAACAAAAAAATGAGATAAAAGCTGCAAAAATGGGTCAAGAAGGTGCTGAAACGGGTAAAGAAGTAGCAGAAATAAATAATTCCAACTACATCAGAACCCAGTGATTGCCTGACACCCTTTACAGTGCTAAAATGAGGTAACTGTTAGCCAGGACACTAACAAAACAAATGCATTGATATTATTAATAAATCGCTGCTGAAAATGGCCCATTGTCCGGGTTTTTCAGGGGCCCTCCAGTTCTGTGGGCAGCATGGGCCCATGAGATATAAAAATTTCCAAAAATATAAAAAGAGCATCAGACAGAGTCAGGGATATTTCCTGCAGAAGTTCAGGAAGTTCAACCTGCCTGGGGAGCTTCTGATGGAGATTTTCTCTGAAAGCTTTCTTATGAATTTCTGCTGAGAGAAGCAGCTACCGATACAAAAACATACATACAGCCTGCATACATTGGGACATGCTGCTTTCTCCTAGAACTGACC
Organism: Cheilinus undulatus; assembly: GCF_018320785.1. Taxonomy (NCBI): domain Eukaryota; kingdom Metazoa; phylum Chordata; class Actinopteri; order Labriformes; family Labridae; genus Cheilinus; species Cheilinus undulatus. The sequence goes on along the minus strand of NC_054884.1, from coordinate 36,210,360 downwards.
CTTTGAATATGCCTCTCTTGCTTTTACAGTATTACAAATTTAAATGTTTATGAAACATCTCTGCTGTATTAGAAATTAAAAAGCCAGAGGCATTCAGGAAGCAGAGAAGCCTAAAATAACATGATGCAAATCTGTGCAAGCAGAGGCAGAGGATCATCCTGTTCTTCTGATTTACTGCATCTAACATACATGTGGGACCTACGGTTTTTATAACATAATGAATAATATGTTATTTAAAGTCAGCCCATGACTGTTCTTAGCACATTCATCATCATCATCATCATCATCATCTGGTTTAAATCAAACAGACGGACAATAAAACAAAGAAAATAATGATCATTGTTACTAACCTGCCCTCTTCTTTCATCTTTAATTTTCTTTCTTTTTTTTGGTGCAGATCTCCCAAAGTCCCAGCATTTTTTGTCATGTTTGACCAGGAAAACAGATCAGTTTGCCAAACGAGACACTTCTTCTGCCTGATAACAGCCTTCTTCTCTGAATCAGGTAATAAGTGAAGCAAAGGACAGATTTAGATTGATGCAACAGAACAGATGAGCATCTGCTACCAGCATCAGTTCATGCTGCATTATTTGCAGATTGCAGATTTTGGCTGTGTAAAGATAAACCACTTTAAATATTGGACATAAATGACTCGTTTTGGGAGTAACTATTTCTAAATGATACACAAGACCAATAAAAAAATTACCTTCAGAAGAAGGCAGTGCCATTTGTGCTCATGTATTTACAAAGTCAGAACATTTAATACTGTATTAATGAGCTGGATCATGCTGAAACAGAATGTTGAAGTATTTTTCCAGATGTGGTGGGGGTATAATTTGAAGCTAGCTAAATGAGAGTAAAATTAGGCTCCTACTGGCTTTAATTTTATGTAAAATCCTACATTGATCTCTCCAGACCCCACAGCAGCTACAGTCAGAGCTCGCTGTGTCGGCACACAAAGGTCGAGTGTTGGCACATAAAGCAGAGGAGGCTGAGGGACTGAACAGTGCACCCTTGTGTCACCCGTCTTTCACCGGGCCGTCTGTGGCCTCTCGCTGTCACACTCTGGGTGCCAACTTTTACACCGAGTCGAGAAAAACGCTCAGCTCTGGAAAACAGCAGTGGAATATGTGACGCTCAGATCTGTGTGGGAATGTGGAGGCCGTGATGGCAGAATGAGACTCTTTGTGCCGTCTTTCTTTCCTTTCTGGTTTTTGGAAACGTTCCCGGCGTAACAGCTGCTACAGGCTGTGGGGTTGAAGATGATTGGATTTATCCTGTGGTGGAGTTAACTGTGAACCAGGTGCTGTCGTGGGATCTGTCTCAGGCTGAAAATCTCCTTTTACACACCCTTTAAATCCTCATATGGTCTGCAGGCTGTTTACCTGGAGGAGACAGTGCTTTGGCATAGGGATGATTAACTCTGGCAGGAAGTGGAGCTTACAGTGGCTGAATGAGATTAAGGTTATAGTTAGAGGGCTAAAATGGTAAAAATAGTTTGATTTGTTTGGAAATTTGCTCATCTGCCAAGAATTGAGTAATGAGCTCTATGTCACAGTCATGCCAATATGATTTACAATGACCTACAGCAGCCTGTTAGCCTAGCTTAGCATTAGCATAGACCATATTACCACAGCAGACATTTTCCAGTTATGTCACACTTCTGCCCTATGCCAATACACCCTTTACCCCTGTGACTTAGCCCACCCTTATGTTTTACATGTTTATTTTCAGGGATAGGGATCCTGATTCTTGTTGGAATAGAGGTGATGGACCAAAAATGTAACCTTTCATGCAGTGCCTGTACAGTTAAATACTTATTTTTTAGCCGGTTAGAAAGTGACAGGACCAATCAGCGATGAGTGGCAGTACTTTCGGCAAGGCAAAGTGGTGACGTAAGCAAGCAGCAACAAGAGGCCGGTACAATTATGGCAGAAGACATTAGCATGGATGCTGCTAAAGCACCAGTTTTATCAGAACTTGATGACATTTCTTTGTTAAAAGAAGAACCAAGAACAGCAGTGAGTTTTTTTTCTTTTCAAAAATGACAAAAGTCTTGTACTGACATGTCTACAGTCACCATGGTTCGCGTTATGCAGTTCTCTATGGAGTTTACTCCTTGGTAGCGGCTACGTCATGTGTTTTGTTGCTCTGATTGGCTGTAAAGATGTGACAGACAGAACGTTCATCCAATCACCCTCCAAGTTTTTTTTCAAAGGCTCTGCCCTTTCCCAAACGCCGTCTATGGATGGTTTACCAGTTGGGTGTGTGAAACAAATCCATCTGGCATGTCAGGTTAGCAACAGCTAGTTCCAATAGGAAAAACGTAAGAAGGTACGGTTTATGGCTCTTAGCTTTTAATAACCTTTGTAAGGTCAGGTACTGCTCTGACCTCCTGATGGCCGTTGTCTAGGCCTGCACCAGGCCCATGCACCATCTCTCTTCCCAGTTGGCCCCTCCACAGCATACTGCCCCCAGTGTCCAGCCCAGCCCACCAGGTTCTAAGCACCCAGCATAGGACTGGGCAATTAATCGAAACCAAGATTTACAGCCTCTAACTAACATAAACCTGCTGTGTCAATTATTTCAGTTTTTTCCCTTGTAATTCTCTCTCCACTAATGCACCAGCCTATTAAAAAACAAAATATTGGCTATGTAGTCACGTGATAGGTAGCCAGGTGTTGGAAGGCATGTAGCCTGCTGTAAACCCAAGAGAAGTAGAAGCACTAGTCATGCACTCTTTCCCATCCAGTCCACTGAAACTAAAACACGGAGCTGACTGAGCAATGTGAGCAGCAAAGTTATTTTCTACTTTCTATACAACAGTATAAAAATGATTTATGTTGTTGGCAAGAAATACAAGTTATTTTCTACTTTTCTTGGAAAATTTGACTTTTTATTAAAAAAAAATCATTTCAGCTGATGTGTATTTTCAGAACAGAGTAGCAGGTTAGGGGTGGAATAATCATTCATTAATCATAATTGAGGTAAAAATTTCAATTAATCATGATTTTGATTTTTGCCATAACCTCCCAGCCCTAACCCAGTTTGTGGTGAGCTGGATAAAGCCTGGGAAAGCATGCCAGGTGCCCATATCCAGCAGCGGACTTTTCTGTTCCTGTTCTCCTGAGCATGTTAGCATTGGACACACACTCTCACCAATGATATCCAAAAACACGAAAAGTCACAAAGGAGTATAGTCGCTGCCTCTGGCCATCTCTCAGCATCCAGGCTTCACAAGAGTATAGAAAGACTGGCAGGACCAAGGACCAAGAGACTCAGATTTTTGTCCGCATGCTCAGATACTGGGAATGCCACACTGTCTTGCTCAGTGAACCCATCCCCCCCGTGGGTGTCGCCTCCTTGTCATTTAGGATGGTACCAGTATCGGTTTGTTGTACCCCATTACCCACATTTTCAGCAGTATCGGACATATTTGTGATGCTGGTATTGGAGTCGGAACAACTCTGTCTAGAGCTTATGTTTGTTTGGAGAACTGGAACCGTGGTGCTTTCTGACGGCTGTGAGGTGCATCTTCTTGTCGACATAAGTCAGAGCATAAAATTTTACACACAGATATGGATATTATTAATGCACAACTACCTCTGCTTTGTAAAGTATGCTCACAGATTTTGTTGGATGAGAAAAGTGAAAGAAAATCAAGAAATTCTTCCTGGCAGACACTCCTGATGTCTTGTCATCGCCGTCTTTCCTTGTTCATATTCCATGTCAGCTAGAGTGATTGGATACTTTAGCAGGAATCAGTGAATCAAGAATGAAAAAGTTCAAACACTGATATCTTTAATTATGAAAGCTTTTTACATCGTATGTTTGATTAGTAAATGATAACTTTGATTAGACTTAATGCTAATGTTAGCTTCAGTCTCATGGTAGCAAATGGGTTATCAAACAATTTCTTCAGCATGAAATCTGCTCTGATTTCTCTCCAGATTCTCTCAGTACATCTTCTCCGTAGTCATCCTTTTATCTGTGAATAAAACTGGACATCTTTGCATTAATACAGTTAACAACCTGAAACAAGAGTATGATGTGATGGCAGCATCTGAGCTTCCTGCACTGAGCCTGACGTCACAAACGTGGCCGCCGTGGGAATACAGTCAAGTAGAAACAGCTTGTTTTCAGCTTGTCCAAACCCAATAAAATCAACCTCCCAGCACCTCTAAAGCTCATTAAATAACGCTGTATTTGCCAATCCACTCAATAGATTAAACAAAAGCAGTAGAGGCAACTGATGCCTCTCCTGTGATTAAAGGTGAAATGTTTGATTTAAAGCCAAGGCTCTGATTTTTGAGTGTCTGGGACCTTGATATTTTTCAGTGAAGGAGAGAAAAGTTCTTTTTGCGGCTTAAAGGTTCAACATGTTATTCTAGAAGCTTTACAAATTAAAGAAAGGATCTTTTTCTCCTTTATTTCGTTCATTTGGATTTAAATCAGGTTAATCCTGCAAACCTGAACTCCCCAAGACCTTTTCTTCAGCCAGATTTGACCTTAAAAGAAACTTCTCCTTGAGCCTTTTACAGCACATTTAAAGGGATCATACATTGACTAAAGTACAACCAAGAGAGACAATAAAATAGAGATAGAAATGACAGAGAGCACCACAGAGTCAGTCGTCTCTTGAGCTGACGGGTCAAAGGTTCAGTTTCCAGCTCCTACAGTCACATGCTGACGTTTCCTTGGACATGAATCTTGACCTCAGATTGCTCCCACAGCTGCGTCAGTGCTGTATGAATGGGATTAGTTAATACTTATAGACACTTTACATTGCAGCCTCTGAATGAGTGTGATCTGTGGTGTCAAAAGCACTTAGAGTCATCAGATGATTAAGAAATCTCAAGTCCAGTTACTATTACTAAGTAGCTAAAGAAGCTCTCACTCTAACATTTGGATGATCCTGTCGTATGCTGTCTTTGAATCAGGGTTTGAAATGTGAAACTTTGATTTATAGTGGAGCGTTTTCGGTGTGGTAAAATGAAAAAGGTTTTGATACAACATTTTATACTCAGTATGCAGCTCAGCATAAACTAGAACAAACATGTGGTGTGTATTTCTTTGGCCTAAAAGTTTGAAGCGTATTGCAGCACCTTGGGTTAACAGTACTGGTGTTTTCACGTTTATACCAGTTGGTTTTTATAAAGAGTTGCTGTAACACAGTCTGCTGCCACTGACCCTGTTTATACCTTGCATTAACACAGATTAACATTTGTTTTTGGCATTCACATACCAAGTGGTAATCCTTAATGCAAGGTGTGGATGCACCTCAGTGTGTCCTGAAGAGTGTTTGATTTCTGATGGATCAGACTGCATACTGAGCTGATCTGGGACGCCTTCATGAGGATCGGTTTGGTAGTGAAGACCCTTTATATACTGGCACGCATTAAAGACTGTCCTTCCATCGACCTCCACAGGGAGGCATCCTAATCAAATGCCTGAAAACGCCTCATCTGGCTCCTTTCAACATGAAGGAACAGTGGCGCTACTTCAATTTCCATCCGGATGTCCGAGCCCCTCCCCTGTCTCAAAGGCTGAGCCCAGCCGCCCTCCTCAGGAATCTTATTTTGACCACTTGAACCCGCAGTCTCATTTATTTGAAGATCGACCAGAGCTTTTCCTTCAAACCCCTCTTCATCACAACAATACGGTGCAAACTGCTGATGCTGCACCAATCTGTGTGTTAATCCCAATCCATTCTACCCTCACTTATGAACAAAGTCCTGAGGTACTTGAACTCTTTCACTTGGGGCAGAGACTCACCCCCCTCCTGGAGTGAGGAATCCACTGTTTTCGGGGCAGAGAACCATGGCCTCCAACATGGAGGTAATTCTCACACCAGCCACTTTCTACTCAGCCGCAACACCTCCCAGTGCCTGGTGGAGGTCCCCAGCAAAGAAAGCCAGCAGAACCACATCATCTGCAAACAGCAGAGATGAAATTTTTTAGCTCTCCAAACTGGAAGACTCAACACTCAGGGACATGATGGCTCACCACAGTGGCAGTGAAACTCCATATCCCTGCGGTACCCCCCTGCATGACCCTCCAAAGAGTCCAAGATGTTCATGGTCCACCTGTGTCTGAAAACTCTGGCAGTCTGTTCAGAATCTGCTCTCAGTGTTACATGACATTGAGACATTATAATAATAACCTGCCTCTCACCAGGAAGAGACCTGATGTCTGGAAGCACACAGCTGTACCCATGTCACCACACGCTACAGAAGAGATTGGCAGGGTGAGAAGGACATATTTTACATTGAAAGAGACACACTAAAACAAAGAGGTGATTTATGACATCCTCTGGTCCTTGACCAGCGATATATTCTGACCAAAGCAAGGCATGAATGTTTTATCTCATCCATAGGGGGATGAGTTTAAAGGTGGAAAAGGGGGTTGATATGTCCCCACATGTTTATAACAAAATCAGGGAGAAAAGCTGTTAAAGAAACATCACTATGATGGGCCATAGTTTGCCTGAGGTGGGCTAGTGAGCTTAGATTACAAAGATTATTAATGCACACACATACCAAGTCCTGTCAACCTGGTATTCAAAGCTCAAAACAGATGTTTAATACAAGGTGTAAACAACCCCATTTTTAGATCTGTTTAAATATTCTCTAGAATATCCTGCTGTCTGTTCAACTGATTGATGCCTGGATATTTCAGTTATTTATTTGTTTCTTAAACGAATGAATTTTTATATCTTTGTCTTTTTTCAAACTTTGAGTGTTCAGGGTTGGGAAATTAGCAAGACATCAACCTGAAACACCCACCAGATACACTGTTGCATGTATTCATTGCATCAGACAGACTCGGGATCCGGCCAATCCATCAGCTCTAGTGTCTGAAACCAAACACTAGAGGGAGACGTCACACCACCAGTGGTGTTCTCATGTCCTCAAACTGCCTGAAATCATCTTCTGAACAATGTGAGCAGTGTTAGAGATCTATTAGAGGAGTTAAACTAAAGCCAATTCTCTGTTTAAGATGCATTTAAAAAAGAAAAAAAAATCAAAGATGACATTTAAACAGGGTAAATCAGATAAGTGTTCTTGTGCTCCTTTTTGTAACTTGAGACAGTTTCGCCTGCTTTTGATTATCTTAACAGAGGAAATATTCCAGTCATATTTTTAGATTTAACAGTGATTTTATTGTTTGTAGCTCAGCATCACTCATTCATACCTAAAATCATGTAAATGTGTCATAGTTTTGATGTTTTAAGTGCCTTGTTTTTAACTCTTTAAATCACTTTGAACAGCCTTATGCTTGAATGATGCTCTAGATAAAACTGCCTTGCCTAGATTTTGATTTTTCCACTTTTGTAATGGTCTGACATGGACAATGCTGCTTGTGCACATAGGTAAAGTAAAATGACTACTATCTAAACCAGGGGTGTCAAACTCAATCACAGCAGGAGCCGGATACTGGATTTAGGACTAACCTGAGGGCCTAACAGGGTCACCTTTTTAACCATAAACTGTCAACTTCATTTCACCGGTAATAAAATATATTTAAAAAAAAATTAGCAATGATGATTAACAATTTTGACATTTAAAAAGTTAAAAAGATAAGATTAAAGGCTCGCAATCTGAGAAAAGTAAATATATTAGTTCAAAAAGCTCAAAACATGAATTTGAAATTGAAAAATGTTTTTAAAGGCAAATATATCAGGAAGAAAGTCAAAATCATGAGTTTAAAAGGTCAAAATATGAAATAAAATGTGTAATCATGAAATTAAAAGTCAAAATATGATTCACAATTTTAAATTGTGAGTCTAAAGTCAAACTGGGATTTTAAAGTCACAGATTGGGGTTGAAAATATAAGGTAAAATACAAAACAATTGGTTAAAAAGGTCAAAATATAACTTAAAAATTAGAATTATGAATCTTAAAGCTCAAAATATTATATGAGAACACAAATTAATTTTTTTCCCACATTCCTGACTTCTTATCCAAATATTTTTCCTTACTTTTTCAGATTTTATGACTTAACAAGGGTATCTGAAATCATCAAGGATAAGTTTACATTTTTATACTTGAGGAAATCTGCAGACTTCAGACTGATGGGACAGTTATAACAGAAATATGAGATCATCTTGCAGGCTGGATTTGGCCCCCGAGCCTTGAGTTTGACACCTGTGATCTAAAGTGTCAGAGCAAAGAAAAACAAACCACAAAAAAACAAAAAAATCAGAACAGAAAGCAGTGACAGAAGAAAACTGAAGCACATCAGTTCAGGCTGCAGTGATCTGTATTTACAGTAAAACCATCTGAGGGTCGTGTTTACTCCTGCATGTCTAAGTTCTAAGTATGTGTTGTTTTCTCGTTGAATATTGTATGAGAACTGCTGCTTCTGTTGGGGATTCTCTTTCTGTGAATTATATAAACCCAATGAAGTAATTCCACTTAATGCACATATGTTAGAGGGCTCCACAATCATGTCAACAGCATGAATTATGCACACAGTTTTGTGTTTGTCCGCCTGCTGTGGAGGTGAAGCTGCAGGTGAAGTCATTTTTCATGCTGTTTGACTGTTTTGAGTCATTTTTTAAAATGCTCCACATCAGTCGAGGCTGCACGGAGGAAACGTCCCGCTGAAGAGCTTTATTTCTAGATTTTGTTTGGAAATAAACGATTGAAGGTAGATTCCTTTAAAAACCATGAAATTCACTTTGACTGCTGCCGTCATCCTGATCATCACACCACACATGGTAAGCTATTCCACACAATCTTATTTTTTCCCCGTTATTTATGCCGTTTTGAGACCACATTTTCCATTAATTATTGTTTTCTTTATGTGTCTCCATCAGGTTGGCTCGACTCATCCAGAATGTTCGGTTGTTCTTCATCTCCAAGAGAAAGAAAACAAGTGTAAACTGAAGATGAAGGACAGCAACACAACTGCAGGTAACTCCACTTTTAAATAAAACACATTTAACTGACACAGAGGTTATAGTGTTACTGAAACGTCTTGTTTACGTTGATAATCCTCCTCTCTGTCAGCCTGTGTGATGCAGTGGGATGGTGTGAGCTGTTGGCCGGCTGCTTCTGAAGGAGAGACCGTCTCTGTCAGCTGTCCTCTGCTGCTACTGAAGCCTCAAACTCCTCCAGGTAAAGAGATATCAGGTCACATCTAAAGAAACCCGTTTGATAAAGCACATTTCTGAGCAGCAGCAGAGATGGCAAAGTGATGCTGCCTTGAACTGTAAATTTTTGTATGTTTTTCAGTAGCAGGACTTTAAGGATATTTTCTAAATTATGATAAGAAAATCAAGCTATACTGCTTTCTCTAAACTGTCTCAGACATTTTCCTGGTATTATCGGCTTATTTTATTTCCTCAAACTCTTTTCATCACAGTCTTCATCACACGGAGCTGCACTGCTGCAGGCTGGAGTGAGCCGAGTGTGCCGTATTATAAAGCCTGTCTCTGTGAAGCTCCTGAGGAAGATGAGGGCATGAGGAAGGAGGTACAGCACATACATGTATAGTTAAACATCTGCTTCTGTGTTAAGTATATGTGTAGTAGATCAGTCTTCAACTCAAGCTTCTTCAAACTACAGACTGAAGGACAAATTGTCCTTTTTAAATTCTAATAAATGAGGTCTGTGGTCAACTGTCTGACATTTCTTAGCTGCTTACTTATTTTTGTAAACAAGCGTTTTTAAAGTAGATTTTTTTCCCTGTTATTTTCATGACTAAATTGAGATATCAGTGTAAATGGTCCAATAGAAATGTAATTTTTGCTGCAGAAAATCTACTTTGACACCCTGAAGACGATCTACAGTGTTGGATATGGACTTTCTCTGGCTGCTCTCCTAATCGCTGTGCTGCTCTTCTGCTGCTTCAGGTTAATATCAATACAGATCTCCTTCCTAGAGCTGATAATAAAAATTTTTATTTAAATACGGACAAAGATGAGGAAAAAATAATATCAAATATGTTCAGTTCAGTCCTGGCATTGCATCTTAATTTACACATATTATTTCTATTTTTTCTGCAGGAAGCTTCTCTGCCCACGTAACTACATCCACCTGAACCTGTTCCTGACCTTCATCCTCAGAAGCGTGGCCGTGTTCATCAAAGATTCAGTTTTATTTGCAGACAAAAGCACAAACCACTGCACCTTGTCCACGGTAATCCAGCCTCAGCTGAGAGGAGGAGAAATATTAAAGATGAAGCAACTTTTATTTTAAATTTTTGATTAATTAGGCTTTTGTTAAAATGTCAAAGGATATACAAAAAACATCCCTAATGCAAAAGTCACACCCTCTGAATTTTTTTCCAATAAAACAAAGAAAGACTTTTAATCCTTCCATTTGAGAACATTTTAAGAAGTTTCTTTTTAATTGCTAAAAAACTGACGGTCAGTTTGAAAAATTGTTGAATATGTTTAGTGGATATACTGTTATTATTAATCATTTGATTGTTTTTGCTCTTAACAGTCTAAAACATTGTCTTTAACCATGATGCATGGGAAAACTGAAATTGGCATAAAAATAAAAATGCACATTAGAATTTGCCTGATTTTAATTATTCAGTGTCTTTTCTTTTTTTTCCTCAGGTCGGGTGTAAAGCCGCCATGTCTCTCTTCCACTTCTGTGTTTTATCAAACTTCTGCTGGCTGCTGGTCGAGGGTTTGTACCTGCAGACTCTCCTCATCTTCACCTTTACTCAGACAACAAAGATCTTCTGGATCTACATCTCTGTCGGCTGGGGTACTGTGTTTTTTAATGCATGTTTGTGTAACTGCTCACCTGTCCTTACCTGTCTGATCTAGATTCTGGCTTTGTAGGCACTCCGTCACTGACCATAGCGATCTGGATCCTCCTGAAAACTCAGTTTGACGATGAGGGGTCAGTAAGATATAACATGACTGTCTCAGACTTATTATCCATATTTTGATTAAATGTTAAGGATGTTTTCATTTCTGTCTATTTAGATGTTGGGACGACCTCAGTAGCAGTTTGTGGTGGATCATCAAGATTCCCATCCTGCTCTCTATCTTTGTAAGGATGCCCTCTATCTTAATTGGCAGTTTGTGCTTCTGCTCAGCAGCAGATTAATCCATGCAGTTGTAAACATGCACCAGCCTGACAATAGTTCTTTCACAATAAAACAGGAAGCAGCAGCTTACCAGTATTGACTGTTTGTTTTATGATCCACAGATAAACTTCATGATCTTCCTGAACATCAGCAGGATCATCATTCAGAAGACTAAGGCGTCACACATGAACCAGAGTGATACACACCTGTACAGGTAACACATACATGTTTATTTATTATTCTCACATTCTCTCAGTCTCTGAACTCTTCTTTTGTGTACTTTAGGAGACTCGTCCACTCCACGCTGCTCCTCATCCCTCTGTTCGGAGTTCACTACACGCTGTTTGCAATGATTCCTGAACACGTGGGAGTGAAGCTTCGACTCTTCTTTGAGTTGGTTTTAGGATCCTTCCAGGTAACACAGTGGTCACAACACAGATTCAAAGGTTAGATCAGCTGGTTAGTCTGTGCTCCATCCAAGGAAACACCCATTTTTAACATTATTTGGTGGCTTTTTGCCTTTATTTGAAGAGAGCAAACGGTGGATAGCACAAGAAGAAATGGAGCGAGTGTGAAATGCAGGAACGGAACCAAAAGTCGGTCCTGAACTTGTTGCTTCTTTTGCCATATGGGTTGTTTTTTATACACAGGGTCTTTGTCAGGTTTATCCTCAAATGCTACTGGGAAATTCTTGCAAGATCATAAATTACTTTATAAGCCAAAAGAAAATTGAGATCTCTTTAGAAACCTTGAATTACTTGTGGGATCTTGACTTAGGGTCTTGACTCCATCCATCCATCCATCCATTTTCTACCACTTATCCGGGGTCGGGTTGCAGTGGCAGCAGGTCAAGCATGTCAACCCAGACATCTCTCTCCCCAGCAACATTTTCCAGCTCCTCCTGGGGGATTCCGAGGCATTCCTGGGCCAGATAAGATATATAATCCTTACAGTGAATTCTAGGTCTACCCTGGGGTCTCTTTCCAGTTGGATGTGCCCAGACACCTCCAGGGAGGCAACCAGGAGGCATCCTAATCAGATGCCCAAACCTGGCTCAACTGGCTCCTTTTGACGCAGAGCAGTGGTGCTACTTCAAGATCCCTTCAGATGTCCAAGCTCCGCACCTGGCTGAGCCCAGACACCCTCGTGAGGAATCTAATTTTGATTGCTTGAACCCGCGATCTTACTCTTTCTTAGAGTCTTTCTTAGAATCTTAGAGTTCACGACCATAGCAGTAAATTGAGAGTTTTGCCTTTCGACTCAGCTCCCTCTTCACCATGACAGTAAGATATGTCTGCAATATCGCAGATGCTGTACACATCCGCCTGTCGATCTTTAGGTCCCTTCTACCCTCACTTGTGAACAAGACCCCGAGATACTTGAACTCCTTCACTTGGGGCAAAGACCAAAGATCTTTAAAAACTTTGTGAGATCTCAAAAACTTTTGAAGATCCTAAGATTGTTTAATGAGATCTCAAAACTTTGCAAGATCTCAGAAACTTGAGCAAGATTTCTTGGATTCTTAAAAAAATCATCATGGATCAACCTGTTTTTTTCCCTTCATATTTCTTTTGAGAGCAGGAACAATATGACATTTACTTTCTCTAAATTTCTCTGAAACTAAAACTTACATGTTAGATTTTTCGTCGTGATCCCTTGTTTTGGCTGAGTCTTACTCGGACTGTATTTAGTCTACGCTGTAAATCCTCTCAGTGGAAAAGCTGTGATTTTATTCTAAAAACAGTTTCCTCTGGGTTGATGAAGGTAAGATAACTAATATTTTTCTTTTCTGTTCATCAGGGTCTGATTGTTGCTCTGTTGTACTGCTTTCTTAATGGAGAGGTAAGAAAATTTTAAACAGCAAAGTTTGACCACAGTTTTGTAAATCTGTCAAAATCTTAAGTCTGACCAAAAAATATTATCTTTCAGGTCCAAAAAGAAATCAGGAGCACAGTCAGAAGATACTGGCCTGAGACAAAAACGACCAGCGTTCATCTTCAAACCCAAGAATATCTCCACTAAAGACGAACCAAAGAAGACGTCAGATCTAATTGATGAGGTTTGGTTAACAGATGCAGAAAAGGAGCGAGAAAATTTAAATGTTGCTGCTTTATTGTACTTGATTTCCCTGAGATATTTACAGATATGATTTAGCTGATAAAAGTGTTTGTTTTTGAATTAATTTCATTCCATTTTATTTACAGAACTCCTGATAGACTCTGATTTTACTTTATTCAATGAATCAAGAAGACTGTCATCAGAATATCTCCTCAGCTTTCCTGTTTCTCTCTTTGTTATGATGTTTGTGATCGTTAATGATAATGCCTGAAAGTAAAAATGTAATCTTGATGTAATTAGATTAGATTTTGTCCATTTAAAACATGCAAAGCCATGGAGTGTACCTCTGACACCTGGTGCTCAGTGCATCACATTACAGCTTTCCATTTCTATAAAAGCAAGACTAAAGTTTGAAATAAATAATGTTAAGTGTTTTTGATATGATTTTTTTTCCTGATGTTAGTTTTGCAGTGTTGATCATTGCATAAAAATAGAGACGACAAATCAGGGTTTTTACTGCTGATCAGACTTCTATCACTTTGGCTGCAGGGAGACAATGACATGCTTAATAAAGTATGTGATCAGTGCAATTTTTAGAAATCATTTCACTTATTGTAGGATCACATGACAGTTAATGCTTGAACTATGTACTTCTTTGCTGTTATGAGCACAGAGTTTCTCTTGAACTTTACAAAAAACAACAGTTTTACAGCGTGGGTCCCTGACACAGTCCTGCTTAGAATAACAACTTAACAAAAACTCACTTATTCTTCTCAAGTCCAAAAATTTGGTTATCTCTCATTCTCATAGGAGAAAGTTTCACACTTATTCATTTTGCAAATTTAAATGAAATAGAAATTTGCAATGTCTTTGGTGATTAGACTCCACCGTGATGACTTCATGTACTTGAAGGGGTAGTTAGGCCGACGGCAGGAATAGGACACCCCCCTACGGAGTTTAGACACTTGTGGAGGTGTTCATGAGGGAAGCAGGATCAGAAGAGGTGCAAACTTCTGAGAAGCTGGACCATGAACCAATAAGGGGGCTTGGACAACGAGACTGAAGTATTGAGGATGTGATGAGCTGGACCATGAACCAATAAGGGGCCTTGGAGGAGGAGACTGAAGTATGGAGGATGTGATGAGTAGAAGACCTGTGAAGATCTGAACTAGATGAACTGAATGGAGGTGGCTGGGGTGGAGGAGGGCTGCAGCATCCACTCTAAAATGGCAGGAGAGAGAGGATGACAGATTGAAAGTATGACAGGTGCATGACGATTGATCAAAGAGGTTGTGGCAGAATCAGATTAGTCGAGTACTCATGAGAGGGAACGTCCATAATCAGCTGATCACCAGAGCGGGAAGAAATATGACCGAGTGGAGACTGATGAATGAGTAGACACAGTCAACAAGGACTCAGGGGATAAAACTGAGATAAGTCTATTGATTCTTTTTAAAATCCACAAACATAATGCTTCATCTTATAACAAAGCGTTTTCATATGTTCTGCAGACATGCAGCCGATACGTCAGCTGGAAATATGGGCAGAAATGTTCAAATATACCAACAGATACCCTGTATCTAATTGTTGTGTTAGCTTTTGCAAGCATAAATATATGTTAAGACAAAGTATAATTATTAAAAAATAGTTCTATTACTGATGCAGTTATTCTACTTTCTGTCCTCATTTCTGCATATTCATAGTACAGACAGAGCAGCAGGTCTGAGCCCAAGTTGGCCTTGTGTAAAGTTTAGTTCAAAGATTACATCAGAGTTATTCTGCAGCGGAAGTCAGCTGATAGGTGACTGCAGCGTATGTTCACATCCACAAAGGCCCCATCATAGGCCTTAAGGGCCCCTAGTAGCTGTATAGAGAGAAACAGAGCAGGACTCAATGAGTCTGGAGGAGCTCCAGAGAGTCTCTGATGGCATAAATGTTCAGGTTTTGATTGAAGAGAAACATTTTGATCATCAGAGGGTCTGAGTTTGATGGGTTCAGACTCACCCCAGCACCCAGAGGAGCTCATTTACAGTGTTTCAGAGAAGAAAACTGCTCCCACTCCTCTAGTGAGTATATGAGTGTACTGATGTCTTAGATAAGAAAAAGACTCTTCTTCTGTGCACTTCATCATCACCTCTAATATGTCTTCTTTACAGGAAGCTCTCAGGGGGAATAAATGAATGGTTACATGGATGGGAACAACAAGGTGCTCTTCACAAGGGGACATCCTGGTGAGTATGGAAGTTCTTCTGCTAGTTTTCACATAGATTATAAATAATCAGCTGATCCAGCCAGTGAACGAGGAGTTAATTGTTTTCATGTTTCAGTGATCATTGATGACTTTGAGGAATGTGCAGAATCCAGAGCTCTGCATGGAGGCACTGGGGCAGAAAGAGAAAATGTGGGGAAATGTGACAGTGGAATTTATTCTGGTGCAGTTATGAGGAAATCTGTGCATCAGACCTGAACTCTGCAGATATTAGACTTGTACAAATACTCTCCAACATGCTGAGTCATATAAAGAAGCACAAATGACTCTGTAGCTCTTTGCAGCAGCACCTAAATCAGTCTAAACTGGGTCATTATAAAGACAGCAGTCAGCTATAGAATGTGTATAGACTGAAATTAACTGATTTGAATATACAAGCTCAACTCCTAAAAGGTTGGGACACTGTGTAAAATGCTAATAAACACATAATGCAATGATTTTCACATCTCATAACCCCATATTTTACTCACAAATATCAAAAACATATCAGGTGTTTAAACTGAGACATTTTACCATTTCATGAAAAGTATTAAGCTCATTTTGAATTTTATGGCAGCAACACATCTAAAAAAAAGTTGGGACAGGGCCATGATTACCATTGTGTAGCATCCTCTCTTCTTTTAACAACAGTCTGTAAACGTCTAGGAAGTGAGGAGACCAGTTGATGGAGTTCTGGGAGAGGAATGTTGTCCCATTCTTGTCTGATGTAGGATTCTAGCTGCTCAACAGTCCTGGGTCTTCTTTGCTGGATTTTTTCTTCACTGATGGTCTAAATGTTTCCTGTTGGTGAAAGGTCTGGACTGCAGACTGGACTGGACTGTCTTGCTGAAATAGTCAAGGCCTTTTCTGAAAGAGATGTAGTCTGGATGGGATTATATGTTGCTCACACCTCTCTCTACTTTTCAGCATTGATAGTTCCCCTCCAGATGTGTGAGCTGCCCACGTCGTAGGCTTTAATGCAACCCCATACCATCAGCGATTCAGGCTTTAGAACTGAGCCAGGATAACAAGCTGGACCTTCTCTGTCCTCATTAGTCAACAAGATACGGCATCTGTGGTTTCCAAAAAGAGTTTCAAGTTTTCAATCTTCTGACCACAGAATAGTTTTCCATTTTACCTCAGTCCATTTTAAATGACCTGGATGTTTCTGGATTGTGTACAGCTTCTTCTTTGCAAGATACAGCTTTATCCTGCATTTGTGGATGTCACAGTGAACTGTGCTGACAGACAATGATTTCTGGAAGTGTCTCTGAGCCCATGCAGTGATTCCCAGTACAGAATCATGCCTGTGCCACCTGAGAGCCCAAAGATCACGAGAATCCAATGTTGGCCTTCAGCCTTGTTCCTTGAACACAGAGGTTTCTCCAGATTCTTTGGGTCTTTTGGTGATATTATGGACTGTAGATGGTGGGAGATTCAAAGTCTTCACAGTTCATTGTTGAGGAACATTTTCCTGAAATTGTTTAATTTTTAGATGTCCTTTTTCACAGATTGAACCTCTGCCCATCTTTACTTTTGAGAGACTCTGCCCATCTAAAATGCTCCTTTTATACCCAGTCATGTTGCTGACCTGTCAATTAACCTAACTAGTTGCAAAATGTAAGTACCACTTACTTTTCCAGCCTTTTCTTGTCCCATCCCTACTTTTTTGAGATGTATAAAATTCCAAATGAGCTTTTTTATTTATGAAATGGTAAAATGTCTGTTTCAACATCTGCTATGTTAATGTTCTATTTTGAGTAAAATATGAGTTTATGAGATGTGACAATCATTGCATTCTATTTTCATTTACATTTTACACAGTGCCCCAACTTTCTTGGATTTGGGGTTGTACCCCATCATGTTCCCCCGTTTGAACATGGGTTCTCTCCAGATCCAGCTTCCTCCCTCAGACTAAAAATGTGCTCTTTAGGTTAACTGGGGGGACTAAATTGCCCATAGGTGTGAGTGTGACTGGTTGTTAGTCTCTTTATGTCAGCCCTGTGATTCACTGGCAGCCAGTCCAGGGTGTACCCGACCTCACACCTATTAGCTCCAGCACCTAAATATTACAGCCCGATACTTTGGACTCTGCTTTCTCTAAGAGTCTGACATCTAGAGCAGACAGTCACATGAGACCTGCAGAAGTGATAAATTTAAATTCATGTTTTTACCTTTTGTCCAGGTAAAATCTGTGATCAGATCAGTGATGCTCTGCTGGACACTCATCAAAAGAAGGACCCTGATGTGGCCTGTGGTGAGTAATTATGGCTCTGTCCACTGGGGGGCAGCAGTGAACAGAGAACAGTGTTATTTTTATCTATGGTACTTTCTGGGCTAGAGCAGTTAAATGAGAGTTACCAGATTATGTGAAGTTTTTGTTTATGCAGCTGTACTTGTCACATCTCTATAAGCTTCATTTAATTTGTTGAGGCCCTTACTACATAAGAGAAATAAAGACAGAAAATAAAACATTTAAACAAAGGTGACTGACACCATTTCCACAGTAGTTTTTGTGTGTGTTTCTGTAAAGGTGATGCTGGAGAGATGGTGGTTGGTGGGCTCATGGAGGCCAGGCTTTCTCTGGGAGGGAGTTCACGATCATGGACCAGGTCAGAGCAAATCCCACAAATCCTCCAAAAACATTCAAAGAATCAAAATGTATTCTATTTCATATTTTTATGCTTTCTTTGTTCTGGAAGGCTCAGATAAATCTTGTTTAAAGTGGCTCTGCAGAGATTTGGAGGATGAAGGTTTATTTGCTTTATTTACCCAAAAGCAAATTCTAAAATGACTGTTTAAAATCAAAAAGATCGTAGCACATTGAAACAACATTAAAACATGTCGGGATTCCCCACGACACTCAGTTTGGAATAAAAACATCCAGGAATGGCATTTAAATAGGAATGTACTTTTTACTTTAATTCTTTGGTTCTTTGCTTACAATATAAAAACTTTATTTTATTGTAAAATTCCCTCTGTATATGATAAAATACAGCATTGCAGCTTCTTACTGGATAGTCTGGTCCCGTTGAAACAGTAGACACTGGCTGGTACAGAGGCAGTGATATGAGCTTGTTTTGGCACAGCTGAGTCAGGATATATCAAAATATACAACAGAGCTTATCAGAGTGTTGTTAGCAGATACTTTGGCATACATTACCAGGGAATACTTTGATTACTTACAACATTTAAAACTCCCATTATTTCAGGCAACAAATACAAAAAAACACAATTCAAGCACATTAAATGAAGGCATTATTCTTGGCACACAGTAACTTTTCATGGATTGTTGAAAGTTTTTCATAAACTTCACCAATCGTGGAGCCGATTATGTAACAAAACTTCCTGAGAGTAAAACAATACAGAGCTCAGAGTCTGAACATCCAAACATAAAAACAAACCAAGGAGCTTTAAGACGGGACAAAAGGCGACTTCAGCTGAGTGATTGTTTTATCAGAGTTCAAACAAACAGTGAAGGCTGTGTGGATGACTCTGCTGGAGTATGGGTGCAGAAAGGCACTTCAAATCTTGTGCAAAGCGAGATAAAGTCTGTGAAGTTTCAGTCTTTGGTCTCTTCTCATGGCCGTGTGCAGCAGTGAGCGTGTCGATTTTCAGGCTGCAGCTTCCAGCCTTTTGATTCAGTCTGAGTGTCTTCCAGGTTTCATAAAACATCCCACCATTTGTTTACAGGATCGATAAGTTCTCCGGCTGACGGAGGTTGGAGCCCACCTCTGATTTCTGTCCAGATGTAGAGAAGCTCATCATCCCCCCTCCCACTCCGACTCCTCCTCCTCTTGACAGGACCATGAGCGTGTCCCCTGACATGCCGCCGAACTCGAAGGCAAAAGTCCCATAGAATATCATGATGAGCATGCAATAGATCCACTCAAAGATGGCGGAGGCGTGCTGCAGGACGAAGCTCTGCTGGCAGAAGAAAACGCCGCCTGAGGATCAGAGGTTAAGGAGAACAAATGCTGCATGGCAGAAGAGAGGGGAGGTTAGTAAAGACCTGAGGGTGTGTTTCTGTCATGTTTCATCCTAGTAGTTTGGTACAGTTTGCTGATCTTGCTGGAGTCCCCTCAGCCAACAGTTCCCTTGGTTGCTAGGCAGGTGTGTAAGTCAGATGTTGATAGCTGCATCAGCTATGTGATAGGGTAGCATCATAGCAGCCCTTTTTACTTGCACAAAATCCTAAAAGTTCACTGTATTTACTGGTACATGTGAATGCAAACAGCTGTTTTTCAGCCTGACTTGACCCTGAAAGCCCCCTAGTATTCTTACTACACTCCATTCCTCCACTGACTGACAGGCAAATTGCAGGAAATCCTTCTGATAATCAAGCAAGTAGACTCATAATACCATTTATGTATTATACTGTAAGTGAAATCACAAATTGCAATAATATGCAGTATAATTGCATTTGCTCATTATGACCAAATCATGCAGCTCTATTAAGAAGCGCTCTGAGAAGGAGGTTGTGGGCACTGCCTCTGTAGGCACAGGGCCATAAATGTAGACCGTCATATTTGTCATCTCGTCTTTTGTTCCACTGTATGGCATTTAAATGTAATGTCAGAGTTTCCATATATGAAGCCAAAAGTAGAACAAGTGATCTTTGGCATCCATGTACTTTAAAGCTCAAATGTTAAAACAAGACTGAACTAGCTAATGAATAAAACTAATAAAGGATACTGAGCACCAGAGCGATCAGAGCCAGCAGAGCCATCATCATTCGGAGATGTCCGATCCGGTACTCGTCCTGCGTCTTTGCCAGTCTGTAGGTCAGAGCCGACTGTAGACACACAAACAGCATGCTGGACGGGAACGCCACTCCTGCTCCGACGTAGTGGAGGACTTTGGCAAAATCCACCTGAAACATAAACACAAAAAGCCCAATCATTAGTGCATCATAAACAGTTAATTTGTTTCCTAATTTGCTTTAGACGCAGGATTAATGCAAGGTTTGTCCTTTATCAGCCACGAGCCCTAATATATGAACTCTGTTTTCTTAGGTTGAGACAAGGTTGTCAGCATGCTGCTTTTATTCACTCATTCTTTAGGTTTACATTTATTATCATCATCTGTATATGTAGAATATTTTTGGATACACCAGCAGCAGACTTGCCATGGTGCTGAGCAGCCCATCACTTCGGTGCAAACAGACATTTTAAAAACTTTTGGATGGATGCTATGATTTTTTTTAACCAACATTCATCAAATCTGGAGGAGGAAAACATTTTTGAAATAGTTCACCCAAAATAGTGAGAAATATTCTCCTTGATTTGAAGTAAAACTTTACAGGCAACCACAAAGCTCGGTTGTGGGGTTTTGAGTTAAATATTGGGTCATATTAGCTGTAAACATTTGTCTTTACCGCTCACTGGGTGATTTTTGCTTTTTAGCATGCTACATAAGACGGCTGATGTGAAAAACGTCATGCCTGCTGACATCAGGCAGTGGTTTTAAAACTTTGTCAAAGGCACACAACCAAAGTCTGAGGGTATAACATTCATATCCATGGAAAAAAAAAAGCCTATTTAACGTGTATTTAGTTGTCTTTAGTTCTTGTGTAGTTGTAAAAATAAAGTATGTTTTTACAATTTCCTACACTGTACCTACACTTGCCTCAAAGCACAACATTTGGGAACTACTTTGTTATAAAGCATGTTAATATTAGTAGTATTTTGTTACATTTGCAGCTCATTTAAGAGCTAAAATCACTGCAGGATATTTTCACAGGCCAGAGAGCCCTCACTAATAAAATACTCCTTGATTTCCATTATCTTGACCCTGAACTCAACTCCATTATTGTTTATATCTCCTGTATTTTTATTTTATATCCCCAAAAACATAAATAGAGTTGAAATGTAATCATAACTCTAAAATTATCAAGTCTTGGTAATGTTCTTGTCCTTTTTCCACAAAATGATTTTTCACACATGAGCTGATTTTCCTGTCGTAACGTCTGATGGCAGCCAATCAGAGCAGACAGTGGCACAAGTGTCATACAAACGCACCCATGATTACCCTCTTGACCTGACAGAGGCATTCTGGGTAATTACTTTTACATCATCACTTAATAGTGATTGTTACAGAACAGAACAAACTGCACCAGAAAGTGCAGAAGAGCAAAGCTGAAGGAAAAACGATAATGATAGTGTTTTATAAAACAAGATCCTCATAATCTCCTCTGAGCTGATAAATAACCTGCTCATAACATCCGCTTTAAGCATCATACACTGAAAACAATTTATTATGTTCTGCTCATGAACACCTGTTTTATTACAGCAGCTGGTTTAATGGTGACACAGGCTGAACGTGGAGTTTAGAGAACAACAGATGAGTTTAGAGGGAGAGGAAGCAGCTGGTAGAGCTCAGTGATTACAGGGAGGAGACACAAAGGGAAGAAACAGACGTTCTAGGTGATTTATGTGCCCTGGTTTTACTCAGATCAGCTCAAGATCTACACTTACATCACAAAGAAGAGAATATAAGTTTCAACTTCACGCCTGGGAAATTTAACCATGACTAAGAAGTTTACATGTTTATAAAATCAAACTGCAGACTTCATGTTAAAGGGCTTACAGGAAGAATTAAGTCTAAATGTTCAGATGAGAGTTGCTTCACTTTCCTCTCCAATTTTATTTCATCTCCAAATGGAAAAGCTCACTTCAATTCACCAACACACCAAGTTTGTGTTGGTGAGAAAGTAAATTATTTATAGTTTACATTCATCACTTGCTTACAGTCATCAATGAGCATCCAAATATCAACGTACTTACAACTACATTGGTAAATAACGGCAAATTTCAACATTTGTTCTGTTTATCCAGCTAAAAAAATGTGGAACATCTTCAAAAACTTTGAGTAAAACTGTGGACCAGAAGTACCACTAAAATTAGTCTGCCAGAATTTTGATGATAAATTAGTGAAGCAATTTACTGAATAACAATTCCCACTTAGGGCTGTCTAAGATCAAGGGTTTAAAAGCAGTTTACCCTCAAATTTCAATCATCAGCTGTGAGTAATCACTGTTTTTTTGGAAGTCAAATATTTAGCATTTCAAAACACATTTTTCCCATACTGATAATGTGAATCAGTTTTTCACAGTGTGATGATTAGTGAATCAACTTAAACCGAAGAGATGTTTTCTATGATGTTAATCTGTCAGAAGTGAAGCCATGGCTAAAGCTAGGGGGCACTTATAAAGAGCTTGTTTAGTCAAATACTCTGCTGAACACTTATACAATAAGAAACATGCAGGAGTGCATGTACAAAATGACTCGCTGACATCCAGTGATCCTTAGTTAATGTGACAGCATTTACACTTCAGGAGTTTATGTTTAGCTGCTTTCCCTGTGACAGTTTCTCAGTTAAGCTCAATTATTTGTTATGCCTTAACTTGTGATTTGTCTTGTCTTCAGAGTACTTTTATTTTGAAAGAAAACAAGGAACTTTTGTTCGACTAAAAGTAATATTAGTTTAGCCCCAGACCCAAAAAGAGCTTGCTATGGATTAAAAAATAAATAAGAATGTTTAAAGTGAAGGTGGAGATGACTTTTGACTTGTCCACTGAGCTGCCTGAATTTTCAAACTGACATGAGACAATAAGGAGCAGTGGTGGAGTTATTTGACATCACTGTGAGAGCAGCAGGATGCTACAGTGAGTAGCATCCACCTTCAGCTGTGTTAGCCCTAAATATCCACCAACAATGACAAAACTGAACTCAATGAGGGTGAATAAAACTGAATGCAATAATATATCAGACATCATAATAAATGCTTTAATGCTGACAGCAACACTCATTATGAAAACTAACTTCAGGTTTAAAAGTCTACTACATTATTTTGTTTGGGTTTTCATAAGGTGAGTGGACAAAAAAGAAACCTGAAATAAAAACATAATAATTTTGCATTTTTCACCATGGCAATCAATTTAAGATCCACTCATCCATCATCTTTACCACTGATCCCGTTTAGGGCTGCAGCCAACAGCAGCTGTCAGTGACGCCTTAGACTGGTTACCAGTCAGTCACAGAACAGTGGCACAAACTAAAGAGTTCATTGTTAAATAAGTTGTTCAATCAAGAATTAGATCGATAGTAATTCAAGAGCCTGGATGGTCTAGCGGTAAAGCTGGACCCTATTCAGTTCCACTCTGTGGCTCCTTTCCTGCATGTCACTACTGACTCTCAGCCCTGTGTCTGACTATCTGCGGACTTCATCTACAAAATAAAAGCATAGAATCCTTTAAAGTACATGTTCAGAATATGACTGTAATTTTTTTAAATAAGATGTTTTAATATGACTTGGGTAATCTTTTCAAAATGTGTTACAAGAGTTCAAAATGCAGACTAATTTATCTTCAATAAAACAATAATATCTGGCATATGTTCATTTGTTTCCACTCTGCATCCTAACTTTGCTGGTTTAATGTATGGATGTAAAAGCGACCGTTGTGAGTGGATGTGTGAGCAGCATGTTTATACAGTATCCCCCTCCCTTAAAGACTGGTGCCATGATTACTGAAATCCAAACACTGAGGGTCATTATGTAAGAGGAGACCGGGAGGAGAAGCCTTAGCCAATCAGAGCAAAGAACAAAACCGGACCCACACACTGAGGGGTGAACATGATGAAGGACCCCGAGGATAAACTGATATGATGATAGTGAGGCCCAGACATGTGCAGACAGAGGAGAGGGCCTCAGACTAACTCTGACCTCTGACTGAGCATGCACATGTCTGAGTTTCACATCTTCACATTTAAAAACACTGTGATGGTAAAAACACGCATGTGTCCACTAACGGAAGAAGAAGAAGAGCGGCTGTATCACGATAACACTGACAATGAGAACAACTTTAATATAATATTCTTTTCTTTTTTTTTTTTTAAGATTATTTTTTGGGCCTTTTCGTTCCTTTATTAGATAGAGGAGGGCAGTGGATTGACTCAGAAACAGGGAAGAGAGCGGGGAGAGACATGCAGGAAATGGTGCCACAGGCCGGATTCAAACCCTGGCCGCCCGCGTACATGGTGCTCGCCTTTAACCATCTGCGTGCCCCAGCTTTAATATAACATTCTGAAATAAACTAATAGAGCTCCACTAACGCGTATCAGACAATTATTTCATGTTTCTGTGGAAAGGTCTGTGTATAGAAAGGTTTCAGCGCAGAACTACTAGTAAAATTTAAAACATAGTTTTGGCTGAAATAAGGCTGGAACTTTAATGATGTTGTAGTTCTGACATAAATACATTTTAACATATGCTAGTGCTGATTTTGATTAGGCTGCACTCAGGACATGAACACCACTCTCCTGTTAAAATTCTTTCATTTTATCACTCTGACCTCCCAACCGGAACTTTAGCTCCTCTGCTACAGCTAAGAAACATCGACAGGTGTTAAAATATGAGGCCAATGCTGGAGCCCAACAAGATGCAGTTCCATAAGTGTCCACTTGAAGGTGGCGGCAAAAACCAGAGAAACACGTTTTAGATTAAAACGCCTGCTTCTCCAGAAACAATAGTAGACCCTTTCTTGATCTCTAATCCATGTTTTTTATGTTAAATGTGTGTGTGTGTGTGTGTGTGTGTGTGTGTGTGGGGGGGGGGGGGGGGCTTTTATAACTAATTATTTGATCATGTTAAAGCTAACAACCAGAACTGGGTGCGTGTTTGCTGCTGTGCATGTCAGCACTGGCATGCACAGTCACAGCATTCATGCCAGGTGTATGTCTGCAGTGTCTTCCTGCTGTCAAAGCCATGTTTTTTTCACTGTTTTTACCTCATTAACTGTCCTTACAGTGGCTTGATTCCTTGTATAACTTAGGTGGTAAAATTTCAGAATAAAAGCATTCTGTACAACAAGGCCAGTTTCTCCACAGAAATACTAAACCAGGCTTTTACTTTGAAAAGTAGGAGCCTGAAGTGTAGCTGTACTGTGTTATCATCATGAAGTGATCTCAGTAGTCGATGTCTAAGTGTTGTGATCAATCAGTTTAAGTTTGATATTTACTTCTTTAACTGCAGGATAAAAGAGGAGATTTTTTTTTTTTTTACTGGGCACAGAAAGTCACCTGTTGGACAATCTAATCTGTTTTTATGGTCAAACATCAGAGAAAGTCTTACACAAAAAAAGTGATGAATAAACATCAGAATCATCAGTCAGCTAAGTTACCATTCTAAACGTTAATATTGTTATCAGCCCTTATTTTTGCAGTCGTTGATTCTGTATAAATTTACATGATTGGGGTCATAGGTGAGTTGACACGTGGGCTTGATAAAGCTGTCAGGAGGCTAAAATCACGCCTCAGCTCCAACTCCTCAACTTTTTCTTGATTAAAAGTTGCTCTAACACTGCATTCGCAATATGGAGGACCTTAATGAAACCACACACATCAGTGGAAGACTGAAGACTGACATTATCTGATGCCCTCCTTATTTCCTGTCAACTTTTCTAGGGGCTCTAGGGATCTAGTCTGAAGATAAACCTTCATCTGGAACATGATAAACCAAACTGAAGACACATTAAGCCATATCCTCCACCATAAACCACCAACACAGCAGCAAACAGCTCACTCATACAGGTGGTGAACCTAAAGATGAATATCTGGCAGCTAAATAGATATTCTTAAAAAGAAGGTGCAGCTAAAAAGGGAGCTTAAATGATCGTTTAAAGTACTACATACATGTAGCTTCTCTCCTCTCTGCACATGCTTAAACACATACATGTAACATTCAAACAGTGAACTACATTCCTCCACAGTCAGCACATGTTCATCTTAAACAGACAACACCTGAGGCCATGAAAACTCAGCACTTAACATGTGTGTAGCTGCATGTAGAGTGTGTCTTTGAGCATCACCTACATGTCCGATCACGTTCTGTACTGTAACTCTCCTTCTGTACTGTAAATCAGACAGTCAGCACAAAAGGTCAGCCTCACACCTTTTCTGCTCCTTTAAAGAAGAAGATCTCCTTAAAAACTCTTCTGCCTAGAGCTCTGAGGACAGAACATGACACGCAAAGAAAACATCTCATTTTAGATACTGTAGTAATGAAGAGATGGTGTCTGATGATCTGCAGACTAAACAAATATGACATGAGAAGAGATTTGCAAAGTGTTGACAGACCTGAGGGTAGAAACTTTGACAACTCTACTTGAGCTGGGACAGCTTAAAAGCTGTAAGCTCCAGTTAAATAAGGCTGGTTATGAACTCTTTATTTTAACTTGGGCTTTGATCATGCTAACATGTTAGAGGGTGGTAAAGGAGTCATTTTATGCCTCTTCTGCATGAAGAGGATCAATCACCAGCTTTCTGATTATTATCAGTGGACAAGGTTTACCTGTAAATATCATTTCCTATGGACTCTCTGTGCAGCACTTCGGTTTTAAATTTGATATTAAAACTATGTTAAATTGCATTTTCCCTGTTAACAGAATAAGTTCACATTCTGTTCAGGTGTCTCACATGCAGGTTTTCTCCCTGCTGCAGAGATTTGATCTCAGTGTCCATTTGTGAAGTAGGACGCTCTGAGCTCCTTAACCTCATTTTTAATGTGTCACCTTTATGTCCCAGAGAGGCACTCAGCTTTCTGTTACCATGACAAAGACCCTCAAACCAGGAGAAGACATAACTGCAACGACTGCTCGGTGCCTGATGGCCCTCCATGTTATCAAAGACATCAAACCAGATGTCTGCCTCAACTATAAAGTCCACATGGAACCGCGTTAAGACGATGAAATGCCCCGCTGTCTGCACGCCGACCACGCCTGCTTTATCCTGCAGAAAACTTCAAACATCCACCTTCAGTAAAAACAAAGAAAGTAAGACTGACAAAGACAGGAATCACCAACAGAGAGATACACATCTCTGTGTGAATGAATGCTTTTTGTTAATTATGTAAGAAATTATGTAACGATCACCTCACAACATGAAGCTTTTTAGCAGCAGGTTCAGGAATTTTATTTGTTGATTCATTTAAATGATTTATGTAATCAACACTTTTATTTTTTGTGCTTTTGATATTGTTTGATCACATTTCAAAAGGGCCATTCAAGTCATTGAAGTGTAACTCTGCCCTTTTTTCCCTACATGCATCTGTGTAAAAGTTTGTGCTGCTGTGCAGAAACCTGGAAGCTCTGTGGATTAGCATGATTGTGCAATATAAGGCTTGAAGGGCAAAAAATTAGTAGATTACCTGGAAGTTCCCCACCATGATGAGTCCAGCAGCACAGATCCATGAGGTGGAGAGACCAGCCGTGTTCAGGACACAGTTCTGATGTTTCTCAATGACATGAGCGTAACGCAGCAGACCGATCAGCATCACTGCAAGAAGAGAGAGATAAAATCCTTACCTTATATAATCACGTTTTAAATGTGTCTTCATCAAAATCTGCAGCCCTCTGATCAAGAGCCATCGATTGTTGAGGTCATGTAAATTTGCAGTACTTCTCACCAGAAGAGCAATGTCTTTATAAAGACAGAAATTATCTACATTTCTTTAACTTCTGAAAGAGTCCTCACTCTGCTCTCTGCGTCTTTGTTGAACTTCGCTCGTCAGACCGTTACTGTCCCTCAGGTTTGAGGCCAGAGAAGCAGCGTGAAAAGGAAACATGAATTGCTGAAGCTGCAGATCTCAGTATGAGCAGATTCCTGGACGCTGTTTATCAACCATCAAAGCTTCTCAGCAGCTTCAGCTCCTCTCCCACACCGTTCCCGCCGCTCACATCTGGAGCTCGCCATGCCGCAAACATCACAGAGCGACTGTTTAATGTTCATATTGATAATCCAGCAGAGAACACAGTGGTCAGATTTTAGGCCTGAACGGGTTATCTGAGGGTTCCTCTGTTTGATGCACAGTGAGAGTTGGATGTCTCCGCTTTTAACTCGCCTCAGAGTTTAAACAAACTGACTGACAAAGTTAAACCGAGGACTTTTATAGCGGAAAGATCTTGATTTTGGAGAGAGCTTCAAGAGAGAAAAGCTTGCAAAAGAAAGCAAATCGACAAAAACTGTATAATTAAGTATTTTTATAATCAGACAGAACAGATAGTAGATCTGGTAAGAGCAGGCCTAGAAACCTTTCTGTGCAGGTTTTCTAGCTAACATTATCAGAGTAGTGACATTAATCCATGCTAGAGTACTAAAGGAACAACCCCAAAATTAGGGTCTGACCTACCCCTTCCTGAGCTACAACATTAGAGACTAGAGGGGGTTGTTGGCTCTCCCCTCCCTCCCCTCAAAGACATCCACAAGAGTCGTCTCCACAAGCGGGCCTCCAGGATCTTGATGGACCCCTTGCTGCGGATTTCTAACCACAGCTTAGACGACTGTTTTCTGCTACAGAGGAGACTGCCAAATGAAATTCTGTTGTAATTTTACTATGCAATGACAACAAACAATCTACCTTGGCTGTAATGAGTGGTTGTTTGAGTTACTGTCGCCCATCATCTCAAACTAGTCTGTCCATTCTCCTCTGGCATCAACAAGGCATTTTTGTCCACACAACTGCTGCTCAGAGGATATTTTCCCTTTCTGGACCATTCTCTACAAACCCTAGTGATGGTTGTCCATGACAATCCCAGTAGATCAGCAGTTTGTGAAAATCTCAGAGCAGCCTGACTGGCACCAACAACCATGCCACATTCAAAGTCACTTACATCCCCTTTCTTCCAAAATCTGATGCTCAGTTTGAACTTTAGCAAGTTGTCTTGACCACGTCTACACATAAAGTGGCCATGAGTGTATGCTATACTGCAATCTTTCTTTATTTCTGTTCATATAACAAGCATAGTTTAGCTATGTTGGTTGTTCTGTGTTGTATTGGTCTTCCTTCTTTACATGGTGACTGCATCACTGATTCATTCTTATCTACAAAGACATTGTCGAGCTATTCCTTCATATCTTTGGCCCACGTCAGAGGAGCACAGGAACTCATAATCTTTCATCTTTTCTAACTGTCTGTTCCACATGTCAAAACTGAACTGGGAAAAAAAAGCTCTTTAAAAAAGGCAGTAAGTATTATAACCCTGTTAGACAGGTTAATGGGCAAGTTAAACATCCTCAAATTCCTGCATTTTCTCAGAAACACCCTGAGAACCAGCTGTGTGAGTGAGGTCAGAGAGATTCAACGATTAAAGAAACTAAAAATAAAAAAACTTCAGTCAGGACACTCATGTCAGAGTTTAACCTTTGAAATATTATGACGCTGTGTCTGTGTTAAACATTGCCATCAAGCTTAATTTATGCAGTCTGAGCTCACAAACAGAAAACAACGACTGATGCAGTTATATCGAGAGAAAAACACTGAAACAAATCCTCACAGAACTGAGAGTGACGGCACATATGGACGGCTGATTCAGGCTCAAATCTTCACATGAATCTGCTGCAAAGTACCAAAAACAAAGAAATGTAATTACGTAACTTGCAACTGTTCATTTTCCTTCAGTATATGTTGGATTGTGTCATGTTTTATCCTCTTTGTATAGCTCTGATGGAGGCGTACGTGATCTACAGCACTTTAGTCCATACTCCTGCACCAAACCCAGTTCCTCTGAAAATCCACATCAAAAAGTCTCAGAGCGCCGTTCAAACAAACACATCTGTGTGAGAAACTACAAACACCAGTCCTTAACCTGGTTATGTAATCAACACGACAATATAAAGGCCTTTCTTTACTAATGCATGGACTAAAACAATACTTCATACCGCTCTGAAAACAAACCACACCTCCAAATAACTGAACAATGCAGAGGTACAGTAGCATTTTTGAGATCTGAGGTCAAAATTGTCAGAGATCTCCATGAGTGAGTGATAGGATCATCATGTGTCTGAATTAATCACTGTCCTTTTGAGATTAAAACACCTTAAACCAAGTTTAAAGAAACAGAGTAATTGTCATTGTTAAAGAGTGACCTTTCAGAGCAATTTTGAACACATCTTTTGAGCTGATTCTAGTTCTATTCTTTCTTAAATGGAGCTACACCTGCGAGCTACAAGGAAGACAACTCAAGCTGTGTGGATTCATTCACCTGACAAACATCCTCCTAATTGGGAGTCTATTTAAGTACAAAGATTTCAGGTTTCTCCCTCTGCACTGCCATTGACGGCTCTGCCCTAAGTCTGTGCTGCACTCTTGCTTTCAACCCCATTACCGCAGCAGCATCCACTTTTAGGGTCAGACGGGGGTTTAACACCCCGTTTAGACCATGCATTAACAGATTAATATCCGTTTTAGGCATTCAGATACCAGCTGGTAGTTTTTATAATCTGATGCCCCTAAATGCATACAGAAAACAGTCTGATATCTGATAGCTGTGACTACATATGAAGGTGGTCTGGGATGCCTTCATCTGGACTGGATTGGTTGTGTAGACACAACACTTACTGGTACATATTACAGACCACACTGTAACTGATGTGATCTGTAGCATTCTGCTTAAAAACAGAAAATCTGGCTTTATTTATGTCCGTACAGCCTAACCCACAGTGATGGGAATCAAAGCTTGGTTCACTTGGCTCAGTTAAGTTTTAAGAGCCTGTCCTTTGGTGACCAAATGGCTTTTCATTTGACACCATTTAGCCTTTTTTCATACCTTCAAATAACCATCTAACCACTCCTCACAAGATCTACTTTGTAAAAAGTGCAGGTTATTTACAGATGATGTCACGTCTTAAATGTCAAACATTTTTGATATTTAAGATTTGGGGTCTGGGAGGATATGACGCAATTTGGAGCAGTAAAATAATCGTGTTGACACCACACATATGCAGATTATTTAGACAAATTATTGTTTGCAACAGGAACCACTGGGGATACGCCCCCACAATCGTCTGGAGAGGCAAATTTTGCCTCAAATCGGGCTTAAAATCCTGTGGTGTGTGGCCAGCCTTAGTCATGATTCGTCATTGTTAACCCTGATCTTGCTTGTGTTTCCACAGCTGATGTCCACCCAGCCCTGGTGGATTCAGCAGCCACTCTTTTTTACAAGCAGCATTATTTTTAAAGGTATTATTATCAAGGCTTATAGTATTCAAATTATAGGCTCTTATAGAGAGAGTTGGTGCAAACTGTCGCTCATTTTAAAACTAATTTTCTGACCAATATGTGCTGTATTTGGCCATGCAAATGTTTGCTATGCTTTCTACAGGGGCACTGTAAATTTATAGGCATTTTCTTACATTATGAGTGTCAGCCTTGATAGACTTTAATACTTTGTGTGCAATTTCTGCAGTCTCACACCAAAATTCAGGCGTTGTTTATCTGCTTTGGACTTATGACAAGCAAGACGCTGGTTCAAACACACCTTTTGTAGATGTACTAGTTGCAGTGGAGAACTACTCTCATATGATATGGGGTCAAAACATCCAAGCATTCAGCTGACTGCAAACATTTGACAGCAGCTCTGACATAGGGAGAAGGAGGCAGGTTTTTGGTCAGAGAGCTTGTAGGTGTAGCTTTATAATCAGCAGAAACAAGAAGAAAAAAGGGGGTTTAATTTATGCTGTTTATTGTGACATAATCCCCCTGTTAGGTTAGGCTACTTTTATTTACGTGCCACAGTTGCTGGTAAGTTGAGCAAATCCACCACAAACTGCTCAAAAGTACCCGCATTTGGCTGGTGGCAGGTGCTTATTTCACACCCTGGCCTAGCCTAGCTTGCTGCAATAGAGTAGAGATTTGAATCTTTTTGCTCAGCTCAGTAATAGAGAGCCAGTCTTTTGGCTCCCCAACAGCCCTACATTTGGTATCAGTTTGGTTTTTGGCAAACAAAAAAAGCAGGCTCATAGAACCTGCTTGTCCTTGAACAGAACATCATTACTCAGTCAATAACCCGATGAGATTTATTTGGTTAATATTATATGAGCGTTTCCATCACAATCATGATTAACAACAAGGAAGAAAAGCTGTTAAAGAGGCACAACTAGCCTCTCAGCTCAGGACAAGACTCCTTACAATTCTTGTACTGTTGTTTGCATGCCAGTTCCCGTGTCAGGTCGCCACTGCAGATGTACTGTTAATGAACAGTATGGATGCATGTGCTAAAGCGCTGTCACTTGGTATCTGAATGCCTAAAATGGATTATTTATCCCTGATAATGCATGTAAACTCCCTCTTATACTCATGTCATCTAATTCACCATGCAAAATACAAACTTAAATTGTCTGACAAAGTGGGTGCTGTCTCGTCTGGGTGCAAAAACCAGACTTAAATCAGCCTAGTCAGCATAAAGGCTCTCAGCAGCAGATAGAAACATGCTCAAAGTTGAACCTTAGATTTAGGCTTAAAGCACCTTTACCCTCTAAATAAAAGAATCAAGGTTTGCCATCATCTGTTCCAGCAGAGTAAATTTTCATGACCCTGACCACATTTTACTTAACAAACATAAAACAGAAAATCAGGATTCGTCACGCACACGCTGGGCAGAGAACCAGAGGGACTCAGCCAAAATATCTGGTTTAAAGTAGACTTGGCTCGGAGCGGAGCAGAGCCGATGCCCTCATGGTCAGAGGGTGAATACCCGAGGGTCATGTGAGAGTAAAAATGCACCATTCATGGCATCGAGTAAATTTTCCCCTCAGAGGAGGGGTGATGTGAGGAGGGACCTGGTGGGGGGGTTCTGGAGTCGCCACAGCTGGAACAACAATCCTGAACATTTAAGGTCACCCACAGAGTCTCGCTCAGCTGAAAGAGCGATGTTGGGAAAATGTATTTAAAGTAGGAGGGCTAAAAGTGCATCAAACATGTCTGGAAACTCACCCATGAAGGATCCAGTGCTGCAGATGAGGCTGAAGAAGCAGCTTTCAGGAGGGAGGGTCCCACATTTACTGCAGAGAAAACACAGAGGGAAGGAGGGGGAGGTTAGACTGGACTCCAGGGTGAGTTCAATCAAATTCTTGTACAGGTCCAGGTCAGTGCCATGATCTACAGCCCTCCTCCCCTTCTTGTTTATTGATCTTGTGCTTCAACCTAGTTCCATTTTCGAGCAGTAAGTTCTTTAGTCATCGCTGCACATGTATAAAGTTTGGTCATTTTTTGGTCAGGCCAACTATTGATCTTGTGTTTGCACAAAAAGTATTGCACAAATTAAGCTCAGTAAAGTTCTTTGAATTGAGCTGAACTAAAAAGCATCACTTTCTTGAGCATAAGGCTGTAAAGCTGCAATAATATCTTTCTATATTTGTGAAACTGGATTCTATATTTAAAAGCTGTTTTTCATCAAAGCAGGGGGCTAGGTTCAGGTCCAACCAGCCTTTTTCCTTCATCTCAGTCCTCTCTAATCAGTTTCTGACTCAATCCACGGCTCTAATAAAGACATAAAATGTCCAAAAGTCTTGTAATTTTTCATCCAGACTTCAGTCAGCCAGCCCCCTATTTTGACACACAGTTTATAAATTCCACCACCAGGGGGCTCTCAATCAAAACAATAACAGAAACTGCTAAGTAGAGGCATCCCACTTAGCTCCAACCTATGTTTGTTACTTCTTGTTTTTGAACTGAGTCCTCTGTTCAACAAAAATGTTACCCCATAAGATGTTTTTACTAAAATATTTTGGTTTCATGGATGAAATTTACCTTACAAGGGAGAAAAGCTGTTAAAAGTGACCTTCCTGGTTAAGACTGGAAAACACTCACAAATTACTTGCAATCCAACTAGGAAGGACACTTCCTAGGGGGCTTTTTTGCTTTTATTTTGATAGGACAGCTAAAGAGAGACAGAAAACATGGGGAGAGAGAGCGCCAGGGAAGATGTGACAAACAGCTTTAGACAAGGACAGAGTGTGAGAGGGGTCTGGCTTTAAACTGCCGCTCTCAGATGCCCCCTCCTGCAGACCACCACTGTGGGACAGAAGTGACAAAATTTGCCAGTAGAGCATGTTCGCCATTTTAGAAGTTCTTAAATGAGTGGGGACTAGCTTTAGCTATGTTAGTGTGTTTTTTTTCTAAAAGGACAAGCTTTATTCTGGTGTTTGCTGAAAGCCAATAAATCTGAGTGTAGTAGTCTGCAGCCAGACTGTCTTGCACAATCCTGCACAAGGGTACCTGCTGAACAAAATGAGCTATACAAGCGCGAACTAACGGACTGCTGTCTTTGTTGAAAAGAATCCTCATTTAAAATAAGAAGTTAGGCTGCAGAGGTGGACGGATCTGAACAGCAGGTCTGGTCTAAATTTGGCTGTTGAATGTCTAGTGAGGCCACAATGTTTGGGGAGGTGGGAGGGTTGAGTTCTGTTACAAGACAGGTTAAAGCACAACCGATAAGAGGGAATAATTGGGTACGTCAATAACAAAAAAGGCAAGGATTTGATTTTTCAGGCTTTTGAATTTTATCTCTTTTTTTCCACTGATCTGCAAGTGGTCTGTATTTTTCTAAGTGTTACACACCATGTTTAATATCAGCGTCCTTTCAGAGAAGCAGCGTGGTCTTACATGTTGTCTTTCCTACTCTGTGGTATCAAAAGCATGCCAGCAGTTTTACTTAGAGAGCAATTTAGTGGGGGAAAATGTCTATAAATGGGAAGCGACGGTCTGGGAGGTCCCACCATGAGAAATGTCTAACTGAAACAAGAGGACGCTCTTTTTTCAGTGTTCAAGCCTCAGCAGAGTGAATTTCATCCTCAGTGACACGAAGCCCCCGTCCATCATTCAGACCGCAGACTGTCGTCGTTTTCAGGAAGAAAAATTCTTTGTTTACATTTTGTGTCTCAGTGTGGAGACGTTTCAAAGAGCGCTGAAGGAGACACTACACACAACAAAAGCTCTTCTTCCTGTGGAGGTGAAGAGGTCTCCCTCCGTCCGTCTCCCCCCTTTTCTGCCCCAGTGAGCCACAGACGGGCGAGTGTAGACTCGTCTGAAAAAACTCTGCTGCAGCTGCTAAGAGGGATTTATCCACAGCTCCACCAGACTTGAATACAACATTATCCTCTGGATGAAGTTTTAATGGCATGACTGTACATACTTCTTTATATTTTACAACAAACTTTGACACGGATAGCAGCATGAGTGATTTCTTGGCTTTTTTCTTGTACGTTTTTTTTTTTTTGTAACGCTTGATGTTTGCTTGATTATGAAAAAAAATGGAAATGACCATTAACAGGCTGACAGAATTAACATTGC
The DNA here is from genome assembly GCF_018320785.1 of Cheilinus undulatus. NCBI lineage: Eukaryota > Metazoa > Chordata > Actinopteri > Labriformes > Labridae > Cheilinus > Cheilinus undulatus. The sequence continues at coordinate 36,174,874 of NC_054884.1, read as the reverse complement.
AATTTTGGTAATTAGAAAAGGAGGTGTCAGCACTCAAAAATGTCCTTTTAGGTAGTTTTATTCAGGCAAGGCACAACGGATGTGTTTCGAAGTATTTATTGTCGTGCACCTTGAGGAGTTTATTGTTTGGAGGGTGTTGCTTTTTTTGCTTTCTCTGTGATGTTGGTAATTCTAACTTAAGAAATTATCAATTTCTTCTTAAACATGATGAAGCTGCAGGCTCAGTGTTTAGCACTGTTTCCTCAGAACAAAAAGGCTCCTGGTTCTAATTCTAAGTGGATGAATATATTGGGAGTTTGCATGTTCTCTTTCAATGTTTCCTACTTTTCAAAAATAATTTTGTCCTCCTCTAGTAACAGAGATTAGAAATGAGAATGTAAGAGATACATGTCTGAAAACGGGCTTTAGGTTATTGCACAATCCTAAAAAGTTTTGGACAGATCTGTTGGACGGGTCTATTGCAGCAACCTCAACATCTCAGAACAAAGTTTTCTTTCTGGCTGCACTGAACGCCAACTAAAACAACATGTATAACTTTCTATTTTCCTTTTGGCCTCAGTGTTTTTCAGAATATATATAAAAGAAGCAGAAACAGAGTGATTATTCACTGTTAAAAACAAAACGGAGCCGGGACAGCATAAAAAGAGGACTGTCGGAAACCTCAGACTACGCTGAGTCTGGTTCCTATTTCACATAATTCAGTATCTGTGGTCTTTTCATGAAAACAGCGTATTTTCTGTTGGATTGGAATGAAACTATGATTACTGTAAGAGTTGAAACAAGGTCCTCGGGCAGCGATTCAATGATTCTTTCTGGAAACAACACAGAACTCTGCGATGCAAGGCCAACAGTTCACTGCTGTTTGTCTGACTGGATGTTCCCTGCAGGAGTTAAGACAACTGTGACTGCTTTATGAGCTCAAATAAATATGCCAACACCCAGAAAAGTTCTTGTTTATGAAGAAGGTCTGCAGAGGTGCGTTCACTGACCTGATGAGCGGGACGTTGTCCAGCGTGCAGCAGAGAACAGGACCCCTCTGTAAGGGCAGTGGCTCCTCACACGACTCATTATAAAGCCTGCAAACACATGCATGAACACAACCTTCAGTCTGCAGAGAAAAATCATATATATGTCTTACTGTATTTAATTTTTACACTCATGCTTGCATTGATGATCATTTTGCAATCCTCAGATGAGCTCACTGACTCTTTTGTCCTAATTAGTCAAAGTTTAAATTTTGATCTCCATTACACGTGAAAATTTTACCTTCTGTCCTCCTTAACCTCGTCATTTTTGCATAATTAATGTAAAGTAAGCAATTGCTTTAGTGCTCTGTCAATGTTTGAGCACTGGTTTGCATCATGTTTTATAATCTACGCACAAGAAAGTGAAGATTAACCCAAATTTTTCAGGGTAAAAAGTGTCTTAAATAACAGCTTAATGATCCACTACTTTCGCTTCTATGATGAAGAACTAAAATATGAGCCAAGGTTTCTTCTTTATCCTGCAGGGAATTCCACAAAGTAGAGGAAACTTCTGGAAACATTTAAAGCTAATGTAAGCTATAAGACAAAAACACTAGAGTCTATAAGTGATTTTATGAGATATTCTTTGATCATAGTAACTCACTGCTGTCCCCATCTTTAGTCATTTTGTTTTTTTCTGATCTTTCCTACATCTAAATTATCTTAAACCTATAAAATGAAGGTGGACTTAGCCTTCATCTCAAGGCTTTTGCACACGGATATGTTTGTATCGTGTTATTAATTCACATATAATTAGTTTGATCCTCTAATCTGATCACTCATTCTTCTCCTGAGCTGATAAAGGGAGCAGCGCTGATGACGGTACAGAGAAAACAGCACTGACAGCGTTCTAATTCACAGACCGGAAGAAAAAGAGAAAAACTTTCCTTGATTTGAAAATGGGATCCTCTCTTCCATCTACTGTATAGCTCAGATTACCAGAGAAAAGTGCAAACTGCACTGCAGAATTTTTGCATCACTCTCAGTGTGCAAAGGTCTTAAAACCAGAAGCACTGTCACAGAAATCCAACAAGAATAATTGAAACGGGGCGTTTCTGTTGAGGCAGAACCTGAGTCTCTGCTGATACAGCTCTGTAAATATCTTGTCATTTGATAAAAATGCCTATAATTAAAGCTCTGTTGTGTATTCTGTACCAGCTGGAACCATACTCTGATTAAATAAACTTACAACTGCTTTTACTCTCAGTTCAGGCTTTAAATACCACAGACTGTTCTTAATATCAGACATGAATCCAGCTGCTGCTCCGACACGTGTTTGAATTCTCCTCTCTGTTTACATCTATCCTTTACTATGACATTAAATCTCCCTGCGTCTTACACCTCCATGAACTCTTTCTTTACACATTCTCTCCCCTACTGTCAACATCTGCAGCTCTTTATTTTCTTCATCTTCCCTCCCCATCTCCACCTATGCTTAAGCCCTCCATCTCAGTCCTCGCTTTGTTTGATTTAACACAGAAAACGTGTCAGAAAGAGAGGAGCTGCGGCCTCGCTGAAGATTTCTACAGGTAAAATGAGCCCACCAGGGAACACATGAAGGACTTAATCATGAATTAATGCTATATAAACACCAGCAGAGAGAAAGAGAGGTGAGATTTTTCCACACTTTTCACAGTTGTCATAAGGAAAATTATTCATATTCACTGCCTACACTTGGTGGAGTCTGAGGCACATTAACAGAAAGGAGAACCATTACAATACTTTTAAACAGGAGATTACTGGTCTTGCTTGGACCACAGGGGGCTGTGTTAAATGTGGAAAAGGGTATGATAAGTCAACTCAAATCTCGCCAGAGCGTTGTGCCAAGTCAGGGGTTTCCAAACTTTTTTCCAGGGGCAATATACAGAAATCTATAAGGATATTGGGGCCACTTTAATATCCACATGGCGAGGTAAATTACTTTAAGTCAGAAGCAGAATAAAGGAGGGGCTGGGGTGGAGGAGCTTGCATGGGGCGGCAGATCGTGGCCAGGCAAGAGCAGTTTAAATAATGCAGCATGAAAGCGACTGGCCACTAGCATGCTTAGAGCAAATCAGCTGACCAGCAGCTGATTAGAGGAGAGCTTGACTCTGTGGCTTGCCTAAGCTAACGCTAATTGCTCAATTGAATGGCTGAAAAGGCAAATAGACAATCATTTCAAGGTTTTTGGGGATGCCATCAGGGATTAAGAAACAAGATGTTATTTTTTTGATTGCCAATATTTTTACCATGTACAGTGTTGTCTCAGTTTAGTCACACAAACACATCAATAATGTCTTCTTGAGGGATGTTTGTTGACATAGTAAGCATGGTAGTATCGTCTTGTGCTGACACTATGAAGTACAATAAAGTCAAGCACAAACTCCATGTTCAAATGTGGGCCATATTTAATTTTATTCCTAGAATTTGCTGCAGGCCAATTAAAACTGGACCTCAGGCTGCCATAGTTTGGACACCCCTGTATTAAGTTTTAAGAGCTTTTCCCTGAAAAAGGATAGCAGCAGTGAATCAATCCAGTTTATTTGTAAGTTTAAAGAAAAATAAAGCAAAAAGTGCTGCAACTTACAGAAAAAATTAAAGTCTAATGCATCTTCTGGTGGCAATTATTATTCAAAACACAGGTTTTATGTATGTAAAAGTAATGAAAAGTTATTGTTTCAGATACTTGAAGTGTATCAGAGATTAAGTGTTATGAATGTGATTGTTGGTGTTTACCGTACCAGTTATGAACAGGACAGACGTGCTGGTTGTACAGGGCCATCGCATATCTGTGGAGTTAAAGAGAGAGAACAAACTTTAGCCAAAGAACTGAACATGAACAGAAAAACCTTAAAGATAATGTTTCTCTAATCACAGCGTATGAGCTTTGAAACAATAGATACACTCAGCTATCTGTTCTTTGCTTTGTCATTGTGTCTGACAGAAAAAGAGGCGACACTTGGATGAAAACGGCACCATCCAGGACATTAATGTTAATCTAGGTTTTAATGTTCATTAGACATTTTTAAAAATCAAACACCCATCACATGAGTTTTCTATTTCTTAGCCTGATGCAGCTCGTGTTCGTCAGAATGTTTAACGCAGAAGCTGCTGCCTGTTTTTCAACCTTAGCTGGGCTGTGACATCAGTGGAGCTGCTTTTCAATCCTTTAAACTGTCTGCTACAGAATAACTAACAACTAAGACCCTGGCTGCATGCCTGTGATTATTCATTACACATATAAAATACTTTAGAGGACAGGGGTGGTGTATCATGAAGCAAACAGCATAGCCAGGCTCTTTGGTCTCTGGTTTGAGCACGTCATGGAAGAAGAACATTCCCTGCCTGTGTCATTCTGTCAGATTAAGAGCCTGGTCTACTTTGCATGCTGGCAGTACTCATTTTCAATACAAAGCCAGTGTGGTCCAATGTTTTCAGAGCTCACTGCCCTGTGCAGGAAAAAAATGTCCTTGGCATCTGCTGTTTTTACCTCTGCCAAGGAGGTTATGTGATCGGCAGGGTTTGTTTGTTTGTTTGTTTGTTTGTTTGTTTGTTTGTTTGTTTGTTAGCAACATAACTCAAAAAGTTAGGGATGGATTTTGATGAAATTTTCAGGAAATGTCAGAAATGGCTCGGATCACTGTCTGGATCCAGGAATTTTTTAAAGGATTCTTTACAATTGGGAGATAGGGCTAATGGCGGAGGTCTGTGCTCTCCAAGTTCTTTTCTTTGTAACAGCACCCTGTTCACCGATGTCAGTGAAGGAGAGAGACTCTAATGATGGCGGAAGAGAAACCAATCCTTCCAGTCTTTAGTGGTAACGTTTCCAGATTTCTGTTGCTTGTTTCCAAGTTTTCCTTGTGAATTCCTTAAAAAAGGGAAATACAACACACACGGACAAACCCTTTAGGACTGGGTTCAAAAATTGATTTTCCGATTCAAATTGATTCTGATTTTTAAATTATGATATCCACTCATATAATCCAGAGTTCAGTCTTGTGAGACCTGTGTCAGATTTATGTCGCAGCTTAAAACTTGACCTGCACTCACCTCTGATATTTTTACTAATGTGCCTTGTTGGAATGTTCTTTGTACTATTTTCCAACTTTTGTCCTCAGAGTTTCTTAAATGTTGAAGTAGCATAGGTTTTGAAAAGTTTCCCTACAGAAATCAATATCAAATTGGATTGAATTGAATCAGGACCTTGTGATTCATAAGCAAACTGATTGAGTCATACACAGAGCTACTTAAAATCAACACCATAGTTACTACAGAGCAAACAAGAGGTCAACTCTGGTTACTTAGCAACAATGAACGCCATGGAGCAGTGCTCTGAAACTGTGTGCTGCCAGTGCTAAAAGCACCAGCGGCAGACACAGGCTCTAAAACATGAGTACAGCATTTTGATAGTAATGTTAAAAAGACATGGTAAAACTGGAGAAACTGCTAGAAATTTGTTGTCACAATTCATGTAAAAGCCTAGCTATTTATTTTGCCATCTTTGGGTGCTTCACATTTACCTTGCATGTGAAAACTTCACACAGTAAAACTCTTCATCTTTAGCAAAGATAATCATGAATTGTTAGTAGGCGTGATAGCCTTAGCAACATTAAAATAGCAGATATAACTTCTTTGATGGCTAAATCAAAGTCCACTTTAAGTCCATTAATATTATCATACTTTTACAAAGACAAATACAGTGAACTTATTGGTGAAAGAGAGGATTATTGTTTCTCTGCTTTCCTTTTTCAGAAATATTTTACTGTATAAAATGCCAAATGTTTTGTTTAATCAACTGCTGTTTAGTCGTAATGGTCATGATTTCAACACAAGGCATGCATCCAATGGGTATTTCACACTTCCACTTACAAATACCAACTCAGGACAGCGTACTGTCATGTTTAGAGGTATGCAAATATGGAACAGTCTTCATCTGACATCACAGGTTAACTAGTAAACATGTTTAAAAAAGAGGTTAAACCAATATGTAATGACACAGACTCCACTGAAATAGGTTTAGTTGGATTCAAAATGTTTGATTACAATTTTAGAATCTTTTTGGTTACCTTTTGTGTTACACTGTGTCATTGTGAAATTACTGCATTCGTTGTTGTAAGAAGAAACAGAACACTTAGACTACGTTGTGACAACATTCAATACATGCCGATTGCTAGTAGATTTATCTCGGCCTTATTGGTGTCTGTTGTAATTGCGGTTGTATTGTCATCATTACTCATGTTTTTATTATGATTTTAACATCTTGTATATTTTTCCTGTTTGGACTTTATCATTGTAATCTACACAAATGTTTAGTGTCTTTCTTTGTGGACCCAGGAAGAGTAGTTGCTACTAGGTAGTGGCTGACGGGGACCCAAAATAAAATAGAAATAAATAAATCAACTTCGAAGTATTGCTAAATCTATTTTGAAGTTAAAAACAGCAAAAAGGTTCAGACTGGAGCATCAGGACCCACCACCACCGTTGAAAATCACGTCCAAGTTTCCTGACATTTTTCCATCATAAAATTTTTTTTCATGAAAAAGGACAGTTCACTCATCAGATGGGGAAAGAAATGGTGGCATTTCTTTTAAAATAAAAGCACATCATGAGACTTTCACCACAATTTTTTCCAATCCACTGAAAATGCAACCCACTTTCTGATCTTGGCACACCAGTTGAGAACTGAGACTCTACCCGGTCTTTCAAAGCAACCACCAAATTCAAAGTGACAACTGTATTTATGAAGGGCTTTACACCTAGAAGGAGCTAGGTGTAAGGCTGAACCCTGAACACCTTCAGTGTTAGTACGTCATAAACTCCATTGTCGGTAAGAACTTGTATTCAAACCAGACTATGTTTAACTTCATCAGAGCTAGTGCTACACAGTACTGCTCCTCAAAAGTTAGCAACTACAAAGAAGAAAAAGATCCAATGGTCGTTTCTGTAAAGTGTACCAAAGCAATGCAGCATCTGATAAAATGATGTGCTGTTTTAACTGAAGTGCTTTACAAGAATGCAGCATGGAAGAATCTAAACAGAGATACAGAATGAGCCTTATTTCACTGGATCAACTACTGCTGTACTCAATCAGGTTATTTCAAAACACCCAAAGCAAACTCTGTGTCACTGATAAGCAAACCAAACAAACCAGTGACTGATGCCTGAGTTCAAATTCTAAAACTGTGACAGCTTGGAGAGTCTCTATTGATCGATGACAACACGAGGGTAATCAGGTTAGAGGAACTGATTTACCTTCAGCTGATCAAACACGACCTGTTCCAGGCAGAATTACTATATTTATCTGTGTAGCTCTTATTTTAAGACTAAATCTCTTCATGCTTCCACTAAAAACTCCACAAATTGGCCAAAGCAGCAGCGAATGCTTCACTTTTGTTTCTGGGTCACTGAAAGGCCCACAGCAGGTACCAACGTGTCTGAAAAACAACAGGTCTGTAAAAATTAAGGGGATTACAGACTCGTCTCTGAGAGGGAGAAGCTTTGGAGACTCGGTGTGAAGAAATTCTCACAGCCACTTTATGGACGTGTGAAGGGCTGCTTACAAAAGGAGACTGTATGTCAACGCAGTCACACCGAGGAGAGAAAGGAAGAGGAAGGCAGGGACAAAAGAAACGGTCACAGGTCAGAGAGACAACCAAAGAGGGAAGTTTAAGGTGAGGAGACGTTGACAGAAGAGGTCTTACTGTAACGAAACATCCTAAATCTGCAGCAGGTGAGTGTATGAGGGTGTTTCTGCTCTATAGGGTCCACTCAGCTGACATGGATGAAAGATTTATCCTTGAATTTAAAGTATTTCTTGCACATAAGCTTTTTTCATTTGTAGGCTGGTAAAATCTCCTGAGGATTCATTAACTGGAAACAAAACCAAAAAATACTTTATTAAATTTTTCTGTAATCCCTTAGAGATGCCTTATGTCTGCATCTGATTTTCAACTAGAAGACAATGATGGCTCATTTTTCTTTGTGATTAAAACATTGCTCTACAGACTTTCCACTTTCCCCGAAGGTACAGCAGAGTTACAACACAGCTGATGCTGTAAACAATGATTCATATTCTAAGAAATGGTAATAGATGTGAAAAAAGGGGGATAAGTTGTTATGTTTTAGTTCCTAAGGCTGGGTTGAGGCATTTTAAGCAACATATTCTTTTTTAAAAGGGGAGGAGTTAAATATGAAGGTCAAAACTAGGCGCTAAATGTTAGCAGTTAGCTTTTGCTCCATGCACACAGGCAACGGTCCTCCAAGAACAGGGAATTTGATGCATCTACTGTCATGTCTCTCTAATAAAGGCATGAAAACAACAAAAATAAATCATAAAATCTACGTAGTATCAGGGCCTGTGTCTTCAGCTGCCATTTATTACAGTGGCAGTGCTCATTTTCAATACAAAGCCAATGGAGTCCAGCATTTTAGTGCATCCTGAGTGGAAGAAAACCTGATCTGACTCGTCTTTTCTAGGCTAGAGTTTCCAGGTCTACAGCTGCAGCTTAAGCCATGACAGGATTCCTTTCCATTGTTTTCATGTTTTCTTGGTGATGTTACCTTTAAAAAAAATCCGATGTAAGGCACACAGTTAGTTACAGAGAGAAGCAGAATAAATGCAGGAGAGAATTGCTCTGAAATTGAGGTTGTGATCGCTGCCAGCGCTAAAAACACTGGCAGTGTGGACACAGGCTCTAAATACAGCTCAAGTAGCTAGTTAGCACTGACAATCATCTTGGATTTGCAGTTGTAAAGGATCCTAGAACAGCAGTTTAGAGGGACATGACGTCACCCACTGCTGTCAGAGGAGTGTCCCAATGTAGAGGATCCTCAGAATTCTTCAACCGACTAAGTCGTTTCAACAGAGGATTTTCAAGGATGCTCATATGTATCCCCCACTTGTGGGAATTACCGACAATCCAATGCACACAGTTTTCTTATCTTTAAGAAAATAAAAATATAGCACATAACAGGAGGAAGCTGGGTCTTCGACCTCTATATACATTTCTTAAATATTGTCCTGTTTTCACTGTAAACATGTTATAATTTTATGGCATCATAATGAAGCTGGATGGGTGAAAGTAGTGGAATTATTATGTTATATTAAATAATGAATATGATTATATTATATATGATGATATAACAGCATTTTAGACGGTACTGGGTAAAAGTTGTACAGCACTTTTGTCAGTACCATTTCCAGTCTGAATCCTGCTGCTGCTGCGTATATGGATGTGACCATTCAATGACGCAATCACGCACACTCGCAAACCTGTTCCAAGTGTGTGTTTAACAGTTGCCACCTTTGTAAGATCCAACTCAGAAGGATCCTGGACTTTGAGAAACAGCAAGTGTTTTGGGGCCAGAGCTGCTCATTACACTCTTTTAAACTCTCTTTAGAACTGAAGAAACCTTTTGGAAGAGGCAAGGCATCGTCAAGGTGTGGTGATTTCGTTGCACTGATCTTATTTTGGTGGGTTCTGGTTCCGGTGCTCTTGGTGTTTGTGGCTAACTTCACTCTGCTTCCTCTGAGGCAGCTCCCTTCCCCCTTGGCACTGAGGCTGATCATCACACCTGAGTCTGCTCTACAGTCAAGCTCCCGTTAAGAAGGCTGCACTGACTCGCCTCAGAGCCAGAGTATTGCCAACTTCTCACAAGTGTGCCTCACTCCTCACCTCACTACAGCCCAAACCCAGCGCGCTCTCTCCCTGGAGCCCTTCACTACCTCGGACCTGTGGACTCCCCCCTCCCCCTCTTCAATGAACTTGTCATAACCAACAAATATGTTAAACGCCACTATTCTGGTCTGCATTCTGGGTTCAACTCACCACATCCATCACACAAGGACTTCTATCAAGTCCAGTTGCTCCGTTGACAAAGATTTGGATGAATAAGAACCTACACAGACTTCCTTAAGGTGGTCTCACATCAGGGCAGTGGTGTAGTGCAGGGCTTAAAGGGTATACAGGGTACCGTACAGCCACTTATTTTTCTCTCAGTGTGGTGTAAACCCACTTCAAAAATGTCATATAAACTGTGCATTACTTTGTAATGCTCTAACCCTAACCCTGCTGAGAAATATGGACTTGTTAACCCAAAGTGTGTAATCATGTAGTTGTCTCAGCCTTGTCTTTGGTTCAGGGGTGAATGTAATTGTGCACAATTGATGGGCATTGTGCAAATGAAAAAGGCTCATTTTTAAGTGAGCTAAATATGCATGATGCTTACACAAGTCTTTGTTTATAGGGCAGGGTAGTTAACCTCTGCAGGTTGGGCTGCTTTATGAATGTGGAGGTAAATTAAGAGTGTATCAGGGCACTTGACTTCAAAGTCCAGGATCACTTGGTCAGTGTGAACATAAGTGTGGTCCTGGGGCATGAGTCAACGAGCATAGTTTGCAGGAGATGGAAACGCAACCACGCCTGAGCACAGGGTACTCTTCAGCAAGTAAAGCTGAAAAGTCATTTTTTAATGTGTCCAGTCTCTCTAAAAACGGTCCTATCGATGCAGCACAGGTTGATTTCCTCTTTTGAGCTGCAAGGTAGATGTTAAAGTTGGAAAAGGGTTGTTGTATTAGTGTAAGTGGTTGCCACGTTTTCTACTCCTTTCTTCTTCTTGGCAGATTTGCAAACCAACTGAGTGCATACTGCCACTGGTGTATCTATACACACATGTTTGTGTATGAGATGGTATTACTAATGTGCAAGCAGACCAGCAAAGGAGAGGGGATAGGGTGGGGATTGCACCCAGGCACAGTAGGCATTTGGTGCATGTGTGAGCAGGGTTTTACAGACCTGTGATGAGCTGAAACTTCTATCTAGCTCTGACTGATAAATACTTGCATTTCCTAATAGTCAAACTTTTCCTTTCAGTACGTTTCAGGATATCGCTGTCGACATATGGGACTGTTGTGCGTCAAAAAAGAACACATACAGTGACAGAGTTTAGAGGAATAGCCTGGAGGAATTTCAAGGTTAAATCTCCTTCAACACAATCACTAAATAAACAAAAAGCTGTTTCTCTTTTCTTCCAAAAAAGGAAACTGTTTTACATCCATGAACTTTGTACAGACACTAGAGTCCATCATGAACGCCACAGGGAGAACAGGTCGAATCTTTAACTCCACTGTACAGATCTAGGATCCAGAGAATCCTAACTTTGTAAGATTTTCTTTGGGTTGTAAATGAAAATCATGAGAAGGGTGCTGAACTTACACGACCCATATTCCAGTGATGGTGAAGACGGGCAGGCTGACAGGAAGGATCATCCACAGAGACATGACGACCACCATCAGCTCTCCACTGAAAACAAAACAAACAGATCAGTTACACTTCTATCTGGCATTTCAGCCTGTTCCTAAGCACCTGGCCTATGAAATACAGGTTTTTAACCTTTTGTAAATTTCTATTTGCTACGTATTGATAGAATTGTGAAAGTTTAAAACACCTGATAGCAGTAAGGTGTGCAGAAGTTGCAGTCCTACATGCAAGTGACCTAAGTTCACGCTGACCTGTGGCTCTTTTCCTCCATGTCTTTCCCCACTCTCTCTCCAAAATTCCTACTCTCCCAACTGTCCTGTGTAATAAAGGTTAAATGCCCACTAATTAATCTGAAAGAAAAGGAAAAAAACACGGCATCCAAAAGAATCAAGCTATCAAAAACCTCAACAACCCTACCACAGTCCAGGTGGATCTTTATGTTCACGTGAAAACTGACGTGGAAAAACTTCACATGCACTTTTTTTTTCAACTGAATACATTTGTGGGGCCCCTCTTTACCCTCCACGTCCACACATGCAGAGCTGAGATGTTAACCGTCTATGCAGAAGTTAAACTTTAAACATTTAAGGACAAAATTCAAACTGATGAAGACCTCAAATGACACATAATCATCACCAAGATGAGGTCAAACCAGAGGAGAGACTTGGAAATGAAGGTGGGGAATATTTTCAGTATAATGTAATGTAATTTCGCGAATAAAATTATATCAGAAAATACCCAAAAAAAAGTATAAATACCTGCAAATCCCTTTCAATAACATATTCCTTGTTCCAAAAGGAAAATATGCGCTTGAATATAATGCTTCATAAAGTTTTTATCATTTTACACATCACATTTCTTAAAGTGCAATCAACAAAAGGACATATACATGAGAAACTTAATTTTTTGGAAGATATCTCACACCTTGTACGTGATATAAAATAAATATATAAATATTGACATTACAAAGATGATGAATACTGCTTGATGACATGTAGAAAATTGTAACAAGGCTCACAAATAGCGTCACTGCAGGAGAATAAATTCTAATTCAATGTGTCAAAAATGTGTTAATGCACAAATAAATTAAGTAAGCAGAGATTCTTGGCAAGCAATTGAGGCTCCTAATTCTCAGGAGCTGACACCAGTCCTTCAATCAACCTTATCCTTCCCTCTGAAGTAATCAAACATCACTGACAACAACCACAGTTTCATCCCAGTTTCACCACGTCAGTCTGATTTAAACTGCACGGTCAGGGTTCAATACTAAGATACCATCTAATTTGTGACGATGAGGCTTTCCAGCACAGCATTTCAAAATCTTCATGTGACGTGTGAATGTCAATAAGGACTCTGTAGTCAGAACAAACAGGTTAAAGCATAGATTTAGGTCTTTCAACAGTTTGTGTTGTAAGAAGGGAGTCCAAACTCCCAGAATGATTAACGGTGACATCATCTAAAGGGAAAACAGCAAGGCCTTAAAGTTTCTGAGTTTTCGCTTTTGATAACTGAAAATAAAGTTTAAAAATAATGCTTATTAAAAAGTTGTAGAAAATGTGTGGTTATAGCTGTTTTATGTTACATATTAAACTCATATTACATAACATCTTTTTACATATGCTGTTAATTCTTAAAGCTGCATGACAGTAAAAGTGCTGAAGTTTGATTTTCTGCACTAAACAAAAAGAGACCTGGTTATCTCTACCACCATAACTTTTAACTTGGGTTTGATATGATGTAAAAATCTAATGAAAATGACACATTTCATTTCCACAACAAATATAGAAAAGGCCCAAAGGGAGCTTGGTAAATTCTTGTTTTAAATATTTGCAGTTAACCCACAGACCCCTCTCTTATTTTATCTGACTCACTGTGAATGAATGAACATTCTGCTGTTGTAAAACTGGTCCAGTTCTCTAACATCTGGGCTACCGGGTTGCCCACTCAAGAATCCTTGCAGCCCACCCTTACTGTAACAGGTCTTCGCTGACAAAAGTGTTATTTTGCTTTTTTAATAGTAAAACTGGTCAGAATCAGCTCAGCACATCTGCAGAAATGTGTTAAGATAAATATCATTATACTCCATATTGATAGAATAGATTTATTAAATTCACCAGAATTCATTAAATTTGGGCATTTATGGATAAAATGTATTTTACGCTAAACCATTTGACATTTCATAAACAGTTTCTCAAATAAGAAAAATCCTCCTTCTTCCAGTGTGCCGAAAAATATCACCTTCAATTTTTGACTTTTGACTTTTGTATTAATTTTTCTCAGTTCAGGTTCTAGAAACAAATTTAAAAGTCTAAAATATGACTTTTAAAAGTGTGTAGGAACCCAGAAGTTGCATGAAGTTAACTTTAGTTGCAATTTGTTCAACTGAGTTAAAAATGCAGTGGCTTGTACCTAAACATTTTTAAAGTAGCTCCACAACTTTTTTTTCCCACATCAATTAAAAAAAAAATTCACAATGAATAATGGGTGTTTTTTTTCATTTTAAATCACCAAAATTGCAGCCAAAGTCTACAATAAATAAAGACAATCCCATATTTTGAAAATTTTACACACTCTTAAATCCTACGGGTTTTAAAATTATCAGATCTTCATTATATCAATGATTGATCGTCTCAAAAAAAAGTACAAAAACAAAATACATTCTGCCTCATTTCAGCAAAACTGAAAAGAGGGAGCAATTTCAAAATTGTCCAAATATGTCTGCAACATTTGGAAAAGTGGGAGGATTCTACAGTTCTTGATTTTTCCTAATTTTGTCATCATATTTGCACATCTTGGTCAGTGTGCAGGAGTTTGCCAACAGTTTATGATGATTAAAAACAATAAATGGCACAATATTGAGTTTCTAGGACTTCTACCTTTGTTGCTGTGGTATCAAACAATATCACTGACTTGGTTTGAGACAATCATAAAAATGCTCCTTAAATTCAGTAAAGCAAATTAATCATTTTTTATTTAACATAAACATTTCAAACAGATTATCTTGTTGTCAGAAAGCATATAACTGTCCATGGTTGTTGAAGTTACCTACATGGATATAATTGCATTGTCTTACGCCATATCTCCATCAAAAATATATCAACAGATCATAAAATTATAATACATTGCCCAGCCATACTGTTTTTTCCTTTAGTATACTTTTACTTGGGTTTGGATATTATCAAAGTAGCCTAAATTTACTTGTTTGGCAGAAATACCTTCTTCATTTCTCACTGGCAATTTACATTGTGATTCAGATTTTTAGTACTTTTTTAAGTACAAAAATGTATTGCAACCTACTTTCAAAAACATTTACAAATCCAATAGAAAAGCTTCTAAAGAAACATGTAAGTTACCTTTCTCCAGTCTCTTTGGGGATCTCCTACATGCTTCTTTCCTCTTATTTTTGCATCCTCACCTGCAGAACCTGCACATTTTTACCTTCTTCTTGTTTATTTGACAATGCCTCTGTTTACCTTATGTAATCAGGGAAATCTGCATGCACAGTTCCAGGAAAGAGAGTCATATGTTACATCTTACCTCCTCGTTTGCTCAGTGGAAACAGCTTCAGGCTCTGCTCCTCATCTCAACTCCTCCAAACTCGAGGAAAAGTTGCAGAAAGAAAAAGTCGCTGCGGGTCTGAAGTCCTCTGCATGGACTGCTTTCATTGTCAAGAAAAGGTGCCGAATGTGATTCAGAGTTAACAAAACAGGGTCAGGAGGAATCAGAAGAAATGTGTGGTCATGTTTTCATCCTTAACGTTGATCCAAGTCTCAGTGTGCTGCCTGATTGTTCTGATCTGAGGTGTAATGAGCAGCTGGAGTCACTCACTTTTAACTCCTCCCACTACACAGTCACGTTTCTCCCATTCAAAACAAAGATTTGACTATTTGTTGTTAAAAACCATTGTTTTACTTCTTAGAGGAAAAAAATACCAATTTGGTCTTTATGTGAGTTCAAAAGAATGTAAAAACGAGCGGAAGTGCCTCTGGACTTCGACAAACTTAAACAGTACTGGATCAGCATCTGTTGAACAGGAGGTGTTGTGGTTGTTTTAGTTGTTGTGTCCATCGCGGATCATTTTGTTCTCCGTCTAGTTCCTGGAAACTGATTTCACAATCGCAGATATTACTCAGCACTCCATAGGACCGTTGTCCTGATGGGGTTGTATTTCATGCATCTTCCCTCTCATAAACATCTCGAAGTCTTTTCCTAGATGGAAAGAGGAGATGATGACCTCAAGGACCGCTTTGAGACTGCTGTTTACATTGACAGTGAACGCTGGACTAATAAAATGCATGATTCTAAGTTGTTCTATAAAACATATCATTTTGATAAACGGTTTTCTAAAGCCAGAGTGGAACAGGTGATAACTCGATTAGTTTTATAATTTTACGAAGTTATGCTGAATCACTCAAACGGCTCTGACTGTTACAGAATGAGAAATTACTCTGTGTATGAAGATAGACTACAACATTAATATAGCTGTTAGCTAATAGCTACTATCTTACCTATCCATGTAGCTTGATTTCGTTTAAAGTTCGTTCAATGCTGCTTTGAACCGTGCAACACTTTTAATCCTTTAACTACCAAAACAAAACGGAAGGAAGTTGTGTTTTTTTTTAACTGGAATGCTGTTTATCCCACATTCCTTTCAAGAGTGATTTTATACCCCCCTAAAGACCAAACGTTAACAGCCGTTATAATGACGTAAGCAGTAACAGCCGTTAACTCTCTCTCACCGCTGGCTTGAGAAATTAATCGGAAATCCGAATTAATCGATTAGTTTCATCAATTTTAAGCTAATTTTAATACCCCCAACAAAATGAGGAAGGATTTTCCTTCTTATTTAGCAACAATATTAGCAAAGAATTTATTTACCAGCTTACCTAATATATTTCAATTTCAGTATAGTTTGGTGCCCTTTTTAGAACCGACCCTTATTTTAATACAATAGTTTAGCCAATACATCATTTTAAATAAAATTCTAGTGTTTTAAATAACTAATGATGTAAGCGATCTTTTAACTTAGCTCTCTTTTGCTCGTTGATTTGTTAGCTGTATTTTTTTTCTATAATTTTGGATGGAGAATATATTGTTAAAGCAAACAGTTGAGTATTTTAGGCAGGCAATTAGATTAGTTACATTGATTTTTTGAGAGATTTTGATACTCTAATTCAAAAGGCTAATGCTATTTTGGACAATTAGATTTTA
The DNA here is from genome assembly GCF_018320785.1 of Cheilinus undulatus. NCBI lineage: Eukaryota > Metazoa > Chordata > Actinopteri > Labriformes > Labridae > Cheilinus > Cheilinus undulatus. Next base: position 36,158,400 of record NC_054884.1, on the reverse strand, counting down.
CTGCTCATTTATGTTAGCAAATAACTAATTTAGCCACTAGTTTACTCCATGTACCTTAATTCCAGTCTTACTGCGGAAGCAGATTAGGGCCATTTTAAAGGAGAAAATAAATTTGGGCAAGTCGAGATTAAAGTCGAAATGACGAGAATAAAGTCGAAATGACGAGAATAAAGTCGAAATTTCGAGAATAAAGTTGAAACACAATTTTGATATTAAAGTCTCCTGTTAATGTATGAGTATTTAAGACAATAACAGAGAATCATGCCTGTCTCCACAGTATGCCTTATGCCTCATATCAATGAATATGTGAAATTATAGCTTATTATTTGATTTAACAATAAAGAGAATCTCTCTTTGCCACATAAACACAGTGTCTATGATCCGCTAGTGATAACAAGTTTCGACTTTTTTCTCGTCATTTCGACTTTAATCTCGAAATTGTGTTTCAACTTTATTCTCAAAATTTCGACTTTATTCTTGAAATTTCGACTTTAATCTTGTCATTGTGACTTTAATCTCGAAATTGTGTTTCAACTTTATTCTCGAAATTTCGTCTTTATTCTCAAAATTTCGACTTTAATCTCGTCATTTGGACTTAATCTCGACGTGTCCAGAGTTATTTTCTCCTTCAAAAATGGCCCTAAACCACTTCCGAACAGCCTAGTTTGAAATCATTTAACATTATTTTTTTAATTAAAAACTAACAGAATTGGAACTTAAATGTTTAGGTGACACTTCTTTTCATATGTAAAACAGATTTTGAATTACAGAACGACGCTGCAGTAACACAAGCGATAATTTTCTGCATAGCCGTGGGCTAGGCTAGGCTAGGCTAGGCTACTTGTAGCACATTTAATTTTGTTAGCCATTCTGATTGAATGTGTTGTAACTATTAACCCCCCAAAGTTACAAAACATTTTTATCATTTCATTGAAATACATTTAAGTTATGTTGTTAAGAGAATTGAACATGGAGTGAGCAGCATTTACTCTTAATGAGGAATGAGGAAGTGATTTATAGCAGCCACGTTGCGGGGTTCTAGTTTTAGCATTTAGGACGCTGATATCTAAGTCAGTGGAGAAAAATGACAAACGTGGAGGATCTAAAAGGAAGAGGACGGGGGATTAGCTTCATTTTTATCCTGAGTTATCCTTATCAGCTAACAGTAAACTAATTTTCTCATGTACCATTAGCCTGAGGCTACCGTTAGCATGAGCTAGCAGTAAGCTGCTAGCTAGCTGGAGCCATGTGTGTGTTGATGTTGAATTCAAAGTTTAAATCTTACATCAGCTTTGCTCACTGCTGAATTATCGTGCTTATCCACAAATCTGTTTTATTGTGATTCTGTTTTGAATTTAAACTGTCTGTGGTTGTTTTTGTGTGGCTTTGTCAGCATTTTATATCCCAACATACGGTAATAATTGTGCTTGAGCTGTAAATTCAATCGGCTATTTCAAGTTCAACTTAATTCTCTCTGAATTGTGATGAAGTTTAACGCTCAGCTTACAAACTGTAGTATGCCTCACACTGAGCTTAAATATGCATTAACTCAAATAAAATCCTCACACTTCATTTCCGTTTCTGTATTTTCTTGGAAGAGAAAGTCTGGCAGCAGCACTTCAACTTTCCCAAAAAGAAAAAAGTTGTTACCCATGTCTTTCTGTACGTTAGAAAGGGTCTTACGTTTTCCCCTCAGTCCCTGAATGCAACCTCATGTGCCTACTCACGTGCGTCCCCCTCAACATACAGAGGTTCACACAGCTGCTTTCAATTAACGGGTTCAAATACATGGTGACTGATCTGCCCGTTTACACAGTTTCACTGAAGCCGTACAAGCTGTTAACGCCACACTGGTGCCAGAAGATTCTAAATCCTACCACAGGAGGGCGCTACAGGACTTACATTTGGATACTATCAGTCTGATCTCTGAGCTTTGCAGAATAAACTAGTTTAAGAGGCTATTGAACTTTCTGTAAAAACAAAATTACATAGAGGCATTACTATCAGAAGAACTGTGAAGCTTTTCTGATGTATATATAAAAAAATTCATCATTTAATTCTAAGATTTTCAAGTACAAATTTTCAAGGTGAAGAAAAACATATTTGTGTGTTGGTGTTGACATTGTTCCTGCAGCTGGTGAGGGAGGCATAAATAATACTTTATCTACAACTTTTTAGCTTTATTGAGAGTAAATTCATTATATTCTAAAAGGTCTGGATCTGTAGAAATACCAAAAAATTTAAAAAGGGATAAAAATATCAATATGAACCCCCCAAAATGGGATTCATGGGACAGGATCAAATGCTGTGATTCATGAAAAGTACTTATTTATTTATAATGATTTCTGAGTGGGAAAAAATAGTTTTAAAAATCTTTAAATATAATGAAATACTACCCATAATTACCTAAAAATAATCAGAAAATTGTTCGTGAAGCACAACAACTCAAATCAGGGTTTTATTTTCTACATTATTCAATTTATTTATTTCTTTATCACAATAACAGATTCTTAACTTCTTTATAATTTTGGTTCATTTAAATAAGATTAGAAACATTCTTATACTGTAGCAACAAGAGCACGGGTTCTAGGAATCCAAAATTTGGGTAATATTTTTCTTTGATTACAGAAAATGTAAGCAGTCTCTAACATACTGTCTTAACCTGTAACCTGTGAAATTGCAAAGTTGTGCAATTTAAATAGTGTGGAAATATTTTCTGCCAATTTTGATGGATTAATTTCCCTCCTACTTATAGGTTTAGTTTTATTAAAGCTCCAAAACTTTTCAGAATTTTTATCAACAGATTGTATTGTATTAAGCAATCCCTTTACACGGACCTACCAGTCCGTATAAAGGGATTTTTTTGAAGATCAAGGAGGAAATCAGAAGTTCTCAGAAACATATTGAAAGTAAAACCTCAGTTTTTAATTTCAAAATGCCATTGTGTAGAAGGAACTGAACTGAACTGGGGCCTGGCGGTTATTTCCCCATCTACAATTACCAGGCGGTGGAAGTACAGTCTTGGGTCAAGAGGAAGTACTGGGGTGGTTTCTGTAGTTGTGTGATTTATAGAAATCTTGTAAAAAAGCCATGATCTTGAGTAGGAGTGGAGGTCAAAACCCAGCTGTAAGAACCCGGTGCTGCATTTTCAAAACCCAAAAATCAAAAACGTTAAAGCTTATTGCGCCTGCTATTGAGTCTCCTCAGTTCTGTGGCATCACTTTATCAATCACTGGTTCAAAAAAATTCATTGGTCTGTTTTTTGGATGTATTATGAATCCATAACTCTGGCTTCAGCTGCTGCAGGACAGTTTTCATCCTCATCTGCTCAGGCTGGCAGAGAAAAAGCTCACAAACTTTGGGCAAGTCATTTTAGGGGAAAATATAAATCTAGTATTTAAATCTGTGTTGAAATTGACAGAATAGCATTTCATTCAAGGACTTGAGCAGAGAGATTTATTATGATGTGTTCAAGGCCAGCTCAGTTAAATGACTACTGTGCAAATATGATGTGTTTGAATGTAACACCAAGAAACAGAAAATGTAATTTTTGATGATAAACTTGGATAAATTCAGCTGTAAAGAAGAGAAATGTGTTTGTTTTTTATCAGCAATATAAAATAGTGACAACAGAAGGAATCCCTTTGACCTCCAAAATCCCATCAGCTCATTCTTGAGTCAGAGTAGATATTGATGCAACGTTTGAAAGCCTGCTCGTGACATCACAATTAAATTAAATTGTTGTGGTGAAACTTCAGTAAAACACAAACTAATGTCTTGTATCAGAGCTGAATATCATGTAATGGTTTTATAAACAGAAATATGCAGTTGTGTCCCGGCTCCATTAAGGACTATCAGAGAGTATATCATCTCCATATAGTGTATCTGTCCTCTTTGTCCTCTGGCGTCGCCCACCCACTGCTGCTGCAGGGCAAACGTGCTGAGTCTGCAGAGTTTTGTCCTTTATCACCCCACAGTAACCTCACATCAGAGTCTCATATCTCAGCCGGTACATCTACAGGACGGACTGAGCTGCTTGTTTTCAGACCGCAGGAGGCTCAGATCAATGAGACAAAGTCCTGAACTTTTACTGCAGTGGAGTGGAGTACGGTGGCTATCAGAGATAAAGATTATCACTAATCTATAATCAGTGGAGCTGACAGGTTAAAGGAACAAGGACAGAAGAATTCTGAAATACTGAAAATATGACGCAAGAGATGTAGTTTCTCTTTTAATCACTAAAACCTCTAGTGAGGGTTGTCTTGATGCTGAAATAGTTAACTTTAAAATTCAACTTAAAATAAAATATTGATGATTGCAACAAAAATAGAAGTTCCATAAGAACTTTTTTGTTAAGGAGACTAAAATAAAATAATTCTATAATGTGTATAACTGGTAAAACACAAGGAAAGATTGGGCAGAGAGCATTAAAGGTGTGTCAGTATCTGCTTCAGTATATTATAAAGAAATCGAAGTAAAATCAACACTACTACCAACACAGTAAGGGAGAGTAAAATAATCATTTTGACACCAAACACTTGAGCCTTTTTTGAAAAATCAACCTTTGACTACTCTGGGACCAAATATGGACTAAAGTCAGGCTTAAAATTGTGTGGTGTGGCAAGCTTAATATGATGACTAAAGGTGCAATGCTTCAAAAAACACATTTAGACCTTTTAAAACCAGGAATTTCTTTATTGTAACATTTCAACATCAAAGCCCTTAAACTGTTTTATTCCCTTTGACTGCAGAGCAGAATCCACAGGATGAAACCAGAGGAGATTTCACAGACAGACCAACACAGTGTGCTTACATTGAATCACGACAGAAAGGAAATGACAGATGCGTATTTTGGCACTCAAATCAAAACAGTCTCAAGTGGTAAATTCAAGTAAAAGTGGTTAAACATGACAGCAGATTCGCTCCACATTCACCCCCCTAAATGTACATTTATAAGCTGCGACTACACAGATTAGGTCCATTATGTGCACTGATGTGAGGCAAAAAAAGGACGGAATGAAAATGTACCATGTAGGAAAAATAGAAATCTAAATCTGCTACAAACATCAGTGTGAATGGCTTCACAATTATCCTCCAGTTCTGTGCATTAAAAAAACAAAAAGGTGGGTTTGTCAGCACATGAGGAGCAAGCAACCACAGGACAGAAAATCTAAGCAAAGTGCAAAGTCCTAAAAAACTGATCTACCAGGTACAACTCAGGCCCATGTAAGACTGTGGTATTATGTAAGAAAATAAATAATCTTAATATATACAATGGACACATTATTATTGTGTATCTTCTCCCCTTTAGCAGCTCATTAAACATAGCATGAATCATCACAGCAGTCCTCAGTGTTGCATGTCAATTTGTTTACAGAGGCAGCCTGATGAACGAACTGTGAGGAGTAATTTAAATCTAATTATAGCTCTGTAATTATCAAATCATGTGCTGCCTTGGCATGGATCAACAACATGCAGAGTTGGATGGTTTTAAATGCTGGTATAAACATTATACAAGGAAGTGTTTTGTGGTGTAATGTGGCAGAAGAAGAGTACAATGCGAGTAAAAAAGGACACAAATGAATGAAAAAGAGCATGCATATAAAACAAACCACTGCCCACGCATGAACCGTTTTACAAAAGAAGAAAAAAAACTAAAAGTTACCAGAACTTAGGAGGATGAAGGAGCTTTAAGAGATTAAGTAGAGTTTATTTTTGATGATTTGAAAAGGCTTCTTCCTATTAAACTACAGGAACTTTCCCTCATTCAAGGCCTTTAAGAAAAATGCAATGAAAAAGCATTAGCTCCTGATTTTTAATGCTTTAATCACCCATTAACATTGAAGATTTGTAGATGGTGGAAAGCTCAGGGCTTTGAGAAAAGGACAGCATCCTTTTTCTACAAAGCTGCTTTTTTTTGATCCTCAAGGCTGTCAATTTTCATGGAAAAAGAATACAAGTATTTGACAAAAAGCATCTTAGACTGGGACTAGAATGCTAGAGTTGAGGGCAGGGGCGTCCATACCATTTCTACATATAGAAATATATAGGAACAGTGGGGCCACTTTCATATACAAGGCAAGTAGTCAATCAATTTGAGGAATTCGGTGAGGCCAGAGTTCAGGGGGCCCTGGTTGGCCCTAAATATTCACCTAGAACACATTGGTGCTGCTGTTTGCTGTGGTAATCAATTAGGGCATTAGAACTCAAGATAACCTTATTACTTTGGTTGCCAACATGTTCACCATTTACAGTGTTGTCTTAGTTTAATCACAAAGTTAAAAAATCAATAAATTCTTCTTGTCAAAGTGTTTTTTTTTTTTTTTTTTTTACACTAAATTAGCAAGCTAGCGCCACCTTGTGCTGAAACTAAGAACATACATTCAGGCAAAAGCTTTATGTTCTAAAGTGGGCCTTATTTCATTTCATTTCTAAAATTTGCTGCGGGCAAAGCTATGGACACCCCTGGTTTAGGGCCTGCGTCCACTCCTGTGATTTGTTGTAGTTGTAGCACCTGTTTTTAGAACAAAAATGAAGCAAAAACTTTATAAAGGAGCACTTTCTGGACTAAAATAATGTATGAGGTGCTTTTGGAGATGGGATTTGTGTAGTCATAGAAATGACAGGATGAAAAATCCAAACAACTGTCTAAACAATTCAAATCAATTTTAGGTACTTGTATGGGCATGCAGACCAGTGGTTTTCAACTGGTTAGGCAAACGTAAGCTGTTATGGGACGAAATATGTGGCAGAGTCCATGATTATGGATGCCTTAAGTTGAGCTTTGAGTAGATCTCAGTTGTTTTCTTAAGATCTTGACTTATTTTAACTCATTATCTTGGGATAACAAAGCAGGTTTACCCACAATAATGTGTCCATTCCTTAAGATCCCTATTAAACAACCTACAGTACATTTCAATACTGTCACACCCAACAGAGTAAAATAAAATGTTAATTTCAGGGCTTCTGCGATGAAATGTTGTTTCATCCCATATCCTTGTTCAATCATGTGTTTTCCATCTAAGGTCTATACTGCAAAATCTTTCATTAAATAGCGTTAAGTGGTTAAAATCCCCCCCCAAAAATGGATTACCCAATTCAGATCAATTCTTTTTTTAAATTATGATATCGATTCATATAATCTACAGAGTGATCTGTTAATATAGGCCTTCTCCTCAAGGCGGCTTCTCTGACTTTACTTCGTATTTAAAAACTATAAAGACAGAGGAAAGCTGGTTGAAAGAAAGGCCATATGCAACACGACATTTGCCACATGGAGGTAAAATATATGTAAATACTACTAGGAGGGGCCAATTTGTAATGCAAACCTTGATATTTTTTAACAATGTGCCTGGTTGGAGCATTCTTTCAATTATTTCCAACTTTGCTTTTCTGAGAGTCTCTTAAATGTTGAAGCAAAATATATATATATATTTTTTTTATTTTAACTAAAACATCCCTACATGAATTGGATCAAATTGAATTGGGAACTTACAAACTGAAATTGACTCAGGCAATCAGTGGCAATACCCCATCCTCGCCTTGGATTTCTTTTACTTGTCAATTCCACAAAACGAGTGCAGTTCAGTATTTTTAGCATTCAGCATCAGCTGTTTCCATGACTACGCCACAATGCTCATCATTCCTGCCTTGTCAGACGATCAAAACCAATTGTGATATCAGCTCTGTAAATGACTGGAGAAATAAATAATATGACTTGTCTTTCCTAGGATAGAATTAAAAGGTCTAAAGCTGCTGTTTTAGACTCTTTTACACTGTTTTCTTGGTGGTATTTCATTGAAACAAGTGGGGAAATGAGCGTAAGGAGCTATAAAGCTTAATCATGGCCGAAGGAAGTGCAAGCTTACTTTTGTAACCTAGCAAGAATGAGCGCTTTGAAACTGAGGTGATGCACACTGCCTGTGTAAAAAGCTCCATCCATGCACACAGACCCTTTATAATCCAGTCACCCCAGGATGTTGCAGGCTTTTTCTGGCTGTTGCAGCTCTAATTGCTCGATTTTGCTGCAGCTTTCAAAAAGTTGCAAAGGAAGTTGCATCTATTGACTGAGAAAGCTGTTTGTCTTTTCAGTGCCAGTTGATTTTTGAGGTAAGATGCCAAATATAATCCAGGGGTTCCCAAAGTTTGGTGCCAAAGACCGGGGGCCCCAAGCGTACCTGAAGGGGGTTGAACACACCCATGCACATTCAAGAATAGTCATGTGCAGACTTACAAATTACCATGTTTTTATTTTACATTTCTCTCATTTTATGCAGATTTTTTTAAAAGAGTAGGGCTGTCAAGATCACTCAAGGCCCCCAATTAAACTAATTTTTTAACCGTTATTAATCTCACGCTTTATTGTCTGTTTCAACACTTTGGTTGTGCCACGGCAGCGTCTCCCTGCAGCAACAGTGATGTTAAACAAGTCCATCACTGCTCCTTAATGTCTCATTTCACTTTAAAAATCCAGTGGACAAGTCAAAAGTCATGTGAATCTTGTGCTAAGAAATATTTACCTTTTTACTGTCCCCTTGTTTCCTTAATGATCCATTACAAGCTTTTTTTCTGTGATAAAGTTCATGTTCAAATCTACAATCTACCTATAAACCAAGTCTGTGTCCAAACAGGAAGTCAAATACCCTACAGAAAAATCCAAAGGGACTCAAAAACAGTTCTGAGTGCAAACTAGTGGAATTTTAAAATGTAAAAAAGTGGGTGTAATTAATCACGATTGACTACAGAATTTGACAGCCCTAAAAGATGGATTAAACAAACAATTTGAAATCATTTAAACAATATTCTTGGTTTTTTGGTAGGCATCTGGCGACCCCCTCTGAGCGTCTCAAGATCCCCTGGGGGGTTCGTTGATATAATCTATCGACACTCAAATATAGGTGATTTATATGTGTTGATACCTTCCTCAAGGGACTTGCAATAAAGTGAGTAAGTGTTCTTACAGTTTATGAAATAATTTGCAATAAGATTAATATTTCCCTTTTTTAAATGGATTGTGTGCCAACTCTGATCTAATATAAGTTGTTTTATCCGAGTCTATTCATTGAAACCTCACTTTTAATCAGTGTTTATTGGGTTTATAACATTTCCTGTTAAATTTTGTCCTTAAGTGCTCATGACGATTTAAACACGTATCAATAATAAGGACGCTCGAGGACTCACTGATGTGACAATCATCTGAACCATATTTTTTTTTCTCTCCTAGATTTTGTAAACCAAACACACGAGTAAAGCATGCACGAATTTGTTAATGTTTGACTTTTGGACTGAGATTTAAAAAGTCAAAATAAATAAATCTACACTTTCACAAATTTGACATTAAACTGTGCAGTTCTTCTTTTATATTGCTAGTGAGCATAAAGAGGCTGATTTTAGGGCGAGATTTGTCCAGTGAGGGTTCTCATGTGAGATAAAAAAGGCAGAACGTGCACGGTGTGTAAACATGTTTTTCTTTTTTAACAGTAATGCAGAAAGGTCAAGGCCAGGTATTCATTACACAACCCGACCTCTAGAAGCTATCTGTCTGATGAAGAATGTTCGTCACTCAGATCTTATCGTCAGATGAAGTATTTGTGTGCTGAAAGCAGGAAGAATCCGCTCTGTTAGCGAGCTGTGGTAAACTATGACGTGTTGAGTGTGACATAACAAACACAAACTGATCACAGTGCTTCATGTGTAAAATAACGTGTGTCCGGTGTAGAGCATGTGCATTTTAGTGGTAAGAGCTAAACTTGGGATAAATAACGCCCTTTAAAAGTCAGTGCATTGTGAAGTCTTTGTTCCCTTTTACTATCCTGTAGGTCACAGTGCTAGGGCGAAAACAGACACTACTTTAAAGGAATAGTTCAACATTTTTCTTCTATGAGAGTGAGATAAGCCGGACGTAAGTTTGTAGTTCAAAGGTTTAAAAAAGACCTGCAGTTGTGGATTATTTATCTTAGCTTAGCTTGACTGATGCAAGGTAAACCAGCTAGCTATCACCGTTACGATCTTTTTAGAGATACTCAGGATGTCTACATGTTGGGATGAAGACTCATTGGAGTCGAAACATGTAGACATCCCTGAAAAATAAACAATTTTTGCCTCAGGTTTCAGTTTCGACTACCATTTTATACCATGGACTATATTTGCAAGTAATCTGGTAAGTCATTTTTTTCATTTGTCCCCTTTAGAAACAAGCTGGTAAGTTGGTTTCTACGACTTCCAGTCATGCTAAGATGCATCCTAACTGCAGAGAAGATGATGTTGAACTATTCCTTTAACACTGTGCAAGTGCTTTTTTCATTTCAGAGCTTTAACGTTTACATCAACAACTCACTTTTCTTAAATTATAAACACAAACTTTTGTTTCTACCTCTGACAAATTTTTGGCCCTCACATGGCTTTTTATGCTTCTGGTCAAGAGTGAAAGGCAATCATTAAAGAACTATGTTAGTCAAATATAATGCCCTTTTTACTGTAATAAGACATCATATTGAACTGGCCTCCTCCGTGCTACTGCTCTAAATCCAGGTATTAGTTGTCGTTTTAGCCTCAGGTTTCTATCAAAAGTCAAGTGAAGTTGTTGTAAAAGAGGAGGAGCCAGTTAGTTAGTTGTGACTGACGTGTTCGTGGACCCTAACTTATGGCACAGACTCTACTCTGCCTTGGATCCTTTGCCCCCTGAGGAGCCTCTGAGGTACGTGTTGTAGAAGAACAAGGCGAACAGGACCAGGTAGCTGAGGTACATGAGCGAGCCCCATGTGATGTTGTCCATGTGGGACGGACAGTGAACTTCGTGCATCCAGCGGTAAACCAGACCCAGCACGGTCAGACCCATCACCATCTGCATGATCTGTGTGGCTGTGATGATCATGGCGCAGACTCGGGGAATCCGCATGCCGGCCGCCTTGGCAGCGTAGTACGTGTACATGAGGGAATGGACGATGTAGTTCATAGTCATGAACCAGCCGCCGCCTGCCACCTGGTCTTTGTAGGAGTACCAGGAATAGAGCAGCACGGTGATGTGGTGGTACCAGTGCAGGAAGATGAGGCGCTGCTTCCTCAGGATGATGAACACTGTGTCACCTGAGAGAGATGAGGGGAGGAAGTCAGTTATTAGGACCAAATTATCATTCATTATCATCTATCATTCCAAATTATCTATCAGGGGTTTCGAAGGTCCTGCTGTCTGCCAGGCAGTATGAAACTTTCATTTGTTTGATTGTTTTCAAACACATTCCTGATCAGACAAAGGATCTTGGCGTGCTTTTGCCTGAAGTTTCAGACTGGGTGCATCGCAGCCACATAATGGCTGCGTCATGGCTTGATTTTAATTCTGGTGTGCATTTTAATATGACAGAGCTTTCAGACAACTAACATAGTGCCACATTTCACACTGAGAATGTAGGTAATAACAGGCTCGCCTTTTTTTCCACAAACCAAAAAAAGATGGGAAAATGATGAACAGAAACCCATGTTTGTTTTGTTTTAGAAGGCATGCTTATGTGGGTTCAGTATGTCACAAGTAGGGATGCATGATATTATCAGTCTGGTATCTGTATCGGCAGATATCAAAATTTCTGCCGATATTTACATCTGGTATTTTGCCTGTGTATTTCAGCATATATTGGCTGTAAATTTTGTCCATACATACTAATAAATGAATGGACTTTTAGGCTGAACCAACAGATCTATGTCAGCTGAGGTCTTTTTCTTTATTTATCCTATTCCTTAACTTTAAAGTGTTTTTTAAGGACTAAAGTTTATTTCCTTGGTCATCCTCAAACATTAAAGTGTGTCCAAAAGGACAGAAATTTCTTGTCCAAAAAGCATATTTAAGTATCTGTTTCGATATCAGTATCGGCCAAAATGAATCTGTAAATATCGGCATATCGGATATCGACAAAAATCCAATATCATGCATCCCTTGTCACAAGCATGATTGAAATAGTATGGATACACTTTGGATTTGTGCTTTTAAAATTACCAGTCAGATTTGGCATTTTGTGGAGAAACTCGTCATTTATACAGAATGCTTTTATTTTGAATTCTTCCCTAACTCAGTTAAACCAAGAATGCTCACTTGTTCGGAGTTTTTTTCAGGTTCATAAAGACAGACAAGGTTTTGACAGCAGGGAGATGCAGCATAGACGACGTGCCTCACACACGTGTGCCTCTACCCAAAACTGAGGTTTGCCACTGAATTCACTCAGCAACAAGGCCAGCCATAACGGGAGAGCTTTCTGGGGCCCAGTAAAACTGTCGGCCCATGGAGGTCAGCAAATTCATGGTCCATTTCAAAGTTAATCTGCAATAACCATATTTCATTTTGAGCCTGAATGATAACTACTCTCCTCAAGGCTACCAAACATGAATTTTAGTATTTTTCTAAAATGTAAACCTCTTTTTGAAAAACAGAATAACCTTTTTATTGGTAATGTAAACAACATGGATGGGCACAAAATGATAATAACAGTAATGTCAGACTCCATAGCTAAGCCATGATGTGGACAAATGTCAGGATGCCAGAAAATAAAGTAGAAGAAACTGGGACAACTTTAATGGAAAATAATCAAATTAAGAGTATTTAAGAGACCAAAAAGTGTGAAAACTGACAAATGTAGGTTAAAAGTAGAAAAAGAAGTGGTACAAGTGGGTTAAGGGGCAAAAAAAAAAGCAGCAAAAATTGTTGAAAGTTGCGAAGTTGCATAAAATGAGCAGAAGTAAAACAAAGGGTCAGAGTGGAAGAAAGTTCCTTAAAAAAAGGTCTAAAAGTGGAAATAATTGCCATTAAGCAGCAAAACAGTGGCAAAAAATGGACCATAATTAGCAAATAAACTGGCAAAATGGGCAAAAAGTAGCAAAAATGGGTGAAAAGTGGCAAATATGTGTAGTTTTTGAACAGAAAACAAGTCACTGCTGTTCTTTGTTCTTATTTTAATGAAGAAATGTTGTCAAGTTCTGATAAAACTGGCACTAGCAGCATCCACGCTGATCTCTTCCGCCATAATTGCACCGGCCTCTTGTTGCTGCTTGCTTACATCACCACTCCGCCACGTTCAAAAGTACTGCCACTCGTTGCTGATTGGTCCTGTCACTTTCTAACCGGGCCCAAACTGTTCAGATGGGAGCTTTGCAAGATGGATTCAGCAGTAAGAAACACAGAGATGGGCGTATCCATCTGCTTTTCAAGGTTAGCAAATGCAAGAATTGTTCAAAGTGGCGAAGTGGTACAAAAATGAGCAGAACGCAGCAAAAGAAAGGGTCAGAGTGGAAGAAAGTGTCCAAAAAGTGCTAAAAGTGGAAATAATTCCCATTTAACGGCAAAACAGTGGCAAAAAATTGCCATTATTAGCAAATAAACTGGCAAATATGTGCAAAAAGCAGCAAAAATTGGTTAAAATGGCAAAATTGGGCAAAATTAGCTAAAGGTGCCAAATAGAAGTGGCAAAAAGAGTTGTATGTTTTAAAACAGTGGCAAAAATGGGTTACAAGTGGCAAATAAGTGGGGAATAAAGGGTAAAAAACAGTCAAAATTGGTGCAAAATATGGTGAAAACGGGTTGAAAAGTAGCATGAGATAATAACTCCAACATCAGAACCCAATAGTAGCGTCACAAATTTTTTTTCAGCTCTTAAAAGTAGGATGCCAGCACCAATGCTGGAGGGGGGGGGTTACTTCTGTGGGCAGCCCTCCTCAGCAAACATGCACCCAGTCTAGAGACAGTTCAACCTAAAGCCCTGAAGAAGACTGTCGAGCAAACATGAACATTATTTTATAAGTTGAAAGTGTTTTTTCACTAGTTTGCTCATTTTAATCACCAGGTTGGACTGTTGTGTAAATGAGGAGACCTATATGGACTGATTAGCTGAAGGTAAGAACATTTTGGTAATGAAAACTGAGATTAAGTTTGCAGTAACTCGATAGTAAGATGCAACTTTCAGTGTGGTTGCTCTAACCTATCTTTCCAATCAAAAAACCAAAACCTGAAGAGATTTCACTGCCAAATGCAGGTGACCTTGGGTGTTCTCCATTGTTTGATTCCATCCATCCACCTTATCTCTTCCATTTATCTGCTGTAGAGTCGAGGTTGGAAGCTGGCTAAGCAAGTCAACCCTGACATCTCCCTCCCCTGCAGCATTTGTCAGCTCCTCCTGGGGGAGCCCGAGATGTTCTTAGGCTAGTTAATACTTCTAATTCCTCCAGCATGCATCCTAATCAGATGCCCATGCCACCTCAGCTGATGAATGTCAAAAATCTTCACCCTGTTGTTAAGGTTAAGCCCAGCCCACAGGAATTTTAGCTGCTGTATCACAATCTCTTCCTTCCATTCATGACCTAAAGCTCATGACCACAGATTAGGTTTGGAGCTACTAACAACTGCATTACTGCAGATGCAGAACTGTCAAACCCCTGCTCCATTTACCCTCACACCTGACTGATCCTACGATACCTGAACTCCTTTACTTGAGGCGGGGTGCAATCTGCTGTTACAGGTGCCAATAGAACCCCATCATCTGCACTAAGCAAAGATGAAATTCTGAGGAAACCTGAAACCCTCCTTCCCTCCGTCTTTATTAACACATCTAATACCACAGCCTGTTCCCTATGAACAGATCATAAACTAATGAACTGACCAATAAGAGGATAAAGACACTCTTCCCCTCTGCAGCTGAGGAAATGCTGTCTGCATCAATCAGGCACTAATGGAATATTCTTGCCACCTCAGCATTCCCAGAGCGCCTACGGAGATGAGATGAGGCTGCAGATAGTGAGGTAGCAACTCTGTGCAGAGCAGCAGCTTTTAAAGTAATTGTTCATGGTTAGATTTACGGGAAAGTTTAAGATCTCTGAGGATCATACGTCAAGAGAGGAAACGATTCCTTCAGTAACTCAAGGTTAAGGTTTATGTATGAAAAAACCCTCTGAGAATGATGTAGGAAGTTTGTGAAGAGCTCTGCTGCCACTTCAGAGCCTTGAAATTGAATCCTCATCATGCATAGTTAATTCTGCCATAACCTGGTTTTCAAGCTGCATTTATTATGTTGATTTTGCAAGACAGCAAGCTTAAATTGCTGGTTAAAATCAGGAAATATTTGTTAAAGTGTAAAGTTTTCTTTTAGATTATTGGTAAAAAAAAAAAAATGTGTTTCTACAGCATTTTAAAGTCTTCATTTTAACATGCCAGAGGCAAAAATATAGCAGACATTTCTGAGTATTTGCAGCCACTGAAACATCCAAAAAAAATCAACTTTTAATCCAAATTAAGACAATTTTGACCCCATAATAGAAATCCTGTAATCATGTATTGTTTCAGTAACCATTTGAGTAATGAGGTTGTTTGAAAGCTAGCATGTTAATGTTAGTAATCAGGATTAAACACGCAGGCAGGAAGTCTTACCCAGCTCAGGGGCTTTGCTGAGAACGAAGGCGTAGGCCCAGAACTTTGTGATGGGGGCGCTGTAGAAACTAGAGTCACACACGGACTGTCTGAAGCCGCTGTTTGTGATGACGTGGACCATGTAATACCCCGTCCTTAGAGCTCCAATGATGCTGCAGAGGGAACACAACATTAACACACGGTTTATAAG
Source organism: Cheilinus undulatus (assembly GCF_018320785.1). NCBI lineage: Eukaryota > Metazoa > Chordata > Actinopteri > Labriformes > Labridae > Cheilinus > Cheilinus undulatus. The sequence goes on along the minus strand of NC_054884.1, from coordinate 36,142,810 downwards.
TGCAAGTTCAGATTTGCAAAGATTCAGTCATACACAAAAAATAAAGTATTTTTACATAACAGCAGATCTTTCTCTGTTTTAAAAGCGCTTTACTCCATGATATGATGCTCTATATTTATTTTCAAAAAACTAAAAGCTAGGTTGGTACTTTTTGGTGCTACTGCATGTAAAAATAACATATTTTGTACCATCTGAAGCACATGATCTTTAAAAGTATCTGTATTTAAAATGTCAGCCACCTAACACAGTAGCTTTATTATCCTCATGTAAAGTGAGATGGCCTCTGTAGCTTAGATGTGTAAAAGGTTAATCATTCAGCCAGTGCAGAGTATCAAACATCATATTTAGACAACCGTGACCTTTTCAAAGTCACAATCTCCAAACGAAAAGCATCACTTTACAACCTGTGGGTTTGTTTTTCATAAAAACATGAACCAGAGGATTCCTCCCACATGTCCATTGTTCCAGCTTTGCTGCAGTCATAAAGATTGAACATTACTCATCACTGTAAAGCGATAAAACCTCCAACAGCCCTGCTATCACTGTGCAGTGTAGTAATTTATCAATCCAGAGATTACAGGATGGCAAACAATGCAACTCTCTTTAGAAAAGCAATAGCAACTCTTTAAATAAGCTGCTTTTGAAATATATATTTGAAGGTAAGTCACTCAACTGTTCTGCAGAAAACATAACACCAAAAGATGTTAATGCAAAGCATCGGTTGTTTGCAGATGATGTCAAGCCACAGCAAGAACTCCAGATGGGGGCAGGAAAAACACAAATCAAGCTACTCTGAGTCCCGTGAGTCGAGGCACATTAAGGCAAAAAGTGTAAAATTCTCACAGAGAAACAGCAACAGACATGGAGGGAAAAAGACAAACAACATTCCTGTATGATCCATTCCCATATAGCAGTCTGGTTGTGTTCAGTACAGTTTGTCACGGTAAACTCTGTTGTCCATCCAGGCTGTGATGGGAGTCCTGTCTCTTTTTAGAGATCTGGGTCATTTTGGCTCAAGAGCCAGTTTATTGGCTCCCAAATGGCTCTACATTTGGCACCACGTTGGCTTTTTAGCTTATTATAAATGGAAAAAAAAGCAACTGGCTCTCAGATGGGAGCCATCTCCTGTGGTTCAGGTGAAAGAGCCAGGTAGTAGAGCCAGCATGGCTTTGAAAGGCACATCATTGCTCGGCCACTTGCCTCAGAAGGTTTATTTGCTTATTATTTGCTTATTGCATAGTATATCAGCGTTTCAATTAAAAACATGTGATTACAAAACAAGGGAGAAAAGCTGTTAAAGGGGCACAACGAGCCTCTTAGTTCAGTATGAGCTTAAAGGTTCAAAAGTCAAAGTGTAGGGATCATACCAATGTATGTGGAAATTTTCAAAGGTCAAAAACGACCTTCAAAGTACTAACTTTCCTCCATTACCATTGACTCTTTACTGGTGTTCTTCACTTCCTGCCTCCAATCTGACATTCACATATGATGAGGATCACATGACTGCAAACTACCCACACAGTGGCATCGCGTCAGTCCATTGTTTTTAAATCTGTTATTGAAATATGCCTGATTTATGTTGCAGTGTGTCTGACTCACCTGAAGATGGCGAGGCTGAGTGACCACAGCACCAATGGACGACGCAGGTTCAGCTTCGACCGCTCCCTCATGAAGTGCTGACCACCGAACACGAAGACAGCATACAGGCCACAGAACATGAAGGCTTTGCTCCTGGGAAGTAAGAAAAAAAAAACATAATAAGACACAATGAACACTGATGAAAAGTAGCAATCAGACTGTATGCCTTATATTTAAACATGGCTAAATATTGGTTGATCAGAAAAAATTTAATGGACAAATATTTACATCATCATTTCATTTCTTCTACCATGTCTAGAGCTGAAATGTCAAATATCTGCAGACTGCAAATTTTCTTTTTCTTTTTTTTTTTAATAATGACAGCACAGGGACAATGCTGTAGTTTTAGCACGTCGGCTTTATTGGACATAGGAGGAAACTTAATGACATCTCTTTGGGAAAATGCATTGATATTTTTCCCTACGACTTCATCTTCAGCTGTCCATGTTGTCGACACTTGTTTAATACTACTTTTAAATACGACACAATCTCTGCTTTTATAACTTATTTTGTTAAAATGCATAAAAGCTTAAAAAACTTCAGATCTTTAGTCATGTTTAAAAAAAACTGCTGTAAGCGAATGAGTAGTGGTATTGAAATTGGGTATTGATAATGTTTGAATTATGTCAAAGTTATAAAAATAATCTGGTATCATACCCTATTAAAAAATGTGAAAAAAAGACTACAAGGATGAGGCAGGGAGAGAATAAATACCAGCACTTCATTCTCTACAGCACAGATAAAGCTGATCAACTGCACTCACTGTTGTGCATAAAAAACATTTTCAGAGAAAAAAAAACAGTCCTCTCACGCCACCCTAGGTGTACTTTGACCTCTCTGAGGTTACAGAGGAAGAAGACAACTTCCTCTGACTCTAAATCACCTCAGTCAGACTCTGAAACACCAGATGATTAGTGCGGTTACGTAAAAATGTTGCACAATGTGGAAGAAGAGACCAGACAGCAATTTAAAGCAAACATGACATGTTCTGACTGTCTGCTCAGGGGGCCCTGTGTGTGTCAGGTTCACTGATAACATGTTGACAAGCAGAACTGTGAATCAAAAATGTTTTTTTTTTTTTAACAAACACACATATTTACCGTAGTCTCATTGTCACAGCAGAGGATGAGCAGACTTTTAGGCTGACACACTGACCATTTAGACTCCAGCTCTAGTGAGGACGTTATTACATCCTGGCACGGCTTTATCTGGATTATCTACAATCACTGATAATTTTTCAATTACAGCAGCTGGACGACATGAAGACAGAACCAAGGAGCTCAGGCAGAAACAACAGAAGCTAAAGAAGGCTCAACAGACTGTTTCATATCTCCATTATGAGGATATACACAGCTTAACAAATTTATTAGACCACCACCCAAAGTAAGGTGCCACAGCTGCCCTAAATTAACAGCATTGGTAAAACCAAAATCATTTTTTATGTTTCTGCAATGGTTAATACACCAATATGTAGAAGCTCTTTAACCCAAATATTTTTAATGCTAAAATATAATAATTATTGTTGTCCATGAATTTTCAAATTTACTGATTTACTGAAAAACTGAAAAAATAGTAAAGCACATTAATATTTCTTGATTAATATGTCAAATTATAATTATTTACTTGCATTCCTGAACAAAAAAAATTAGTTTTAGTGGTTGAATGTTACGCTTGATTCACTTCTGACTTCTCAGAGAAGCCCAGTGAGCCGGCTCAAATTTGGGTTTAAAAAGTTTGAAATTCCTCATTCCTGTTCAAAATGGTAAAACTTGGAGAGCTCATTGAAAATGAAAGAGTCCACATTAAAGCACTTCATGATGCTGGATGGTCTCTGAGACAGGTGGTCTAATAAATTTGTCAAGCACTGTATTTCACATTCATCTGGGAAACCTGACACAGAAAGCATCTGGGAAGGGCAGGGCTTTTCAAAAAACATCCTGCAAGGTGATTGGGCTAACATTCTGTCTGCCATGTTAATTACAGACCAATCAGAGCAACAAGGCTAAATGAGGTAGTAGGCATGCACAACAGTGGTAACTGGATAGAAAAGCAGACCCTGCAGTAGTTTCTGAACTGTGGAGCTTGTTGGTGGATAAAATTCATGCCAAGGTTGGTCAGGAGAAGAGCAAATAATCATCTCTGCCAAGAGAAGCTTTCAGTTCACGGATCAATGCCCACACGGCATTGATCCGTGAAAGCTCTCTGTTGTGCCTTTCTAATCATGTCTTCCAAGCATTTGTAGCTCTTACAGAACATTTTCTAGTGAGCCCAGAACTTGGCTGACTTTCTAGAGTCTCTGAGGACAGTGTTGTCCTATACAACAATACTTAAGACAGTGTATAAAGAACATTGATAACTTTTGAACCGTAAGTCATAGAAACTTAATCTTTTTTTCCCCTGAAAGCTGACCATTTTGCTATTCATTTGCTACCATCAATGTCTCTGTAGCTCTAAAGGACGCCACTGTAGTGAGCCTGGAACTTTGGTGACATTTCGTGGTCTTTGGAGATTAAATCCACAGCGTTACAGCCGATAATAAGCGTGTTTTTATCCATTTTAAGTCCATTTTCAATCATGTACTTTGACTTTCTTCAGTGGGCAGCCATATTTGTTGAAACGCAAAGTATTGTGGGAGTTGTAGTCGACCAATTGCGTCTCTACTGCTTGGAGGAGTAGAGATGCAGGAGTGCAACTGTTAATTCACATGTCCACCATTACCTAATATAATACTATGAAACAGCATTTTAACGTCGTCTAAGTTGCATCTTTGTGAAATAAACAAAGATAATATAAACACAAGAATTTGTGTTCATGTACAGTATATATCCTGTGTATATTAATTTTCTCATTTCATATATCAGCCAATGTATTGGTTATCGGCTGTTTTTTAGCTCCCAATATTGGAATTGGCATCGGCCCCAAAAATCCAATATCGGTCGGGCTCTAGTCATTATTATTATTATTTAAATGTATTATTACGAGTAGTAGTGTTTTTATCTTTAGTATTTCTTTATTATCATCCTGCAACTTGACATCACTGTAAATGAGGGAAACCTAAGCGATCCTCGAGATTTAAAAAAAGGTTGATGATGATGAACAAAAAAATTATACTTCTTCATGGCTATGTAAATCTTTATCAAAAACAGAATTATCACACTAAAAGAGCTTAAATTAATCTTTACCAAGATGCCTCAGGATGAGGACATGGATGGTTTCGTTAGAGTGTCATTCTTTAGGAAACTCTGCACACCTACATGCAAAGTTTGAGTTTCATTCAAACTACATCTGCATGCATCAATTATTGATATGCAGAGTTTTCTGTTGAACCTAAATCTATGTCGCTGTTTCAAAAGCTTCTAAAAAGTTCTGATGCCATCAGAAGCACTTTCTTTGAGTTATTTCATTGATATTATAATTGTCAAATCTGCTTGTAAATCAATCTTTTATTATATGATTAATTGATTAGAAATCCTGTAATTAGATTTTTTGACAGCACTTAAGTTTATCTTTGAAATCATAACCTTTCCCTGACAGCGTTAATGAAACTGTTAAATTCTAATCTCTAATCAAAGTGATTTAACCTCAAGAAAACCCGGCAGACTTCAGACCCCTCTCTCAGACTTCGAGTGTGTCGTGTCTGTGGGGCTTTGCGTGAGTCTGAGGTGGTGTGGGAGATGACCAGACGACTAATCCTGATTGACACGATACATACTGGGCCAAGTAGATGCTGCTGCTGCCTGACCCACTTAATGCTGCACGGGGATCCTGATAGCTGATCTCCCACCATTTATAATGGATGTAGTAGAACAAAAACCCTTAAGAGGACAGTAAGGAGCAGAGAGACTCAAAGAAAAAAACAATCCTATCCTGGAGATATAACTTAAATATTCCTAATAGAGCTCACACATCACACTTTTTGTTAACGGGGGGGGGGTGACTGGTTATGCTGCAAATAATCTGTAAGAATATCGGGACGTACACTTTGCTATCAGATGATTGTTTTTTGTACATTAACACAACAGGCAACTGGCTTCTTTTTGAGCTGACGGCTGGTGTTTGAACTAGTGCTGTAAAGCCAACACACTTCATGTAGGAGAACTGCAACCAGCTGCCAAAGTTACAGTACACAGGGCTGTAAGCAGCTGAGGCGCTCTGTGGAAATGGGATGGACGCAGGGTCCAAAACTAACACTCGCCACTCTGGTGAGTTATTTTTTTACCTGCGAAAAGTTCGTTTTTTTGTTACTGGAGAACAATGCTGGTATCAGCTGGTTACCTGGCAGAGTAATGTGTATTTCGGGCCGAGGCGATCTTTGGTCACGTAAGTGCGTCAGTCATGATGTCATTCACAGAGTTTTAAGACCCCTCTAGCGACTCTTTCCTAGCGACAAATCTAGCAACTTTTTCTGGTGTTACTGGAGACTTTTGAAGACGCAGACATGAAATCATGTATCGTTGTTGTGCCTGAGCGCGAGCAGTGGGTGCTGCCGTGGGCCCCTACCTGTCCCAAAGCACTGACAGGCAGCCCACTCCTCGTGCAGCAGTCCCTCTCAGCTGCGGTCAGAGCAGGAGATGCTCACGCCTCCATGTCCAGACAACAGATTAACCGCGCTGTGAAGGAGCCTTGACAGTTTTTTCTATTGTCTCTTTTTGGTCCATTTAGAGTGTTAATGAAGACTGTACACAAAAAAATAAATTGATTTGTTGTAAGCTCTTCAGTGGACCATAAGGTTTAAAATTAAACCAAACGTAAGAAAACTAAACTTCTAAGAAAAATGGAATCAAAATTAAATGATAAACCAAAATTAAAATTTAAAGTAACTCTGCCAGAGTATCGCTTGAGTTATTTTGCCTCATCCAGATAAAGGAGGGTTGGAATTGTGAAGTTATAAAAACAAGAATCGACAGAAGCAAGTTCATTTGTTGTTCTACACATAATAAAGGTCTTTTTACTCACTTTATGTCTCTTTTAGCATACATTATTGCTAGTATTAGTGCACACTATCAAAATATTGATTGAGAATCAAATACAAGACCCAAATGACATGTTAAATAATACTGATAGCAAATTACAACACTTAAAAACAATTTTTATTTGGTTGGCTGGTAAAATATCTGCCTGGCTGGTAAAAAAAAATGTCACTTACCAGCCAGGCTGGCTGGTAAGTGAAAAAGTTAGTTTTGGACCCTGGATGGATGCCATTCTGCCTGTTCAAAGTCACTGTACTGTTAGATCGACTTTGAAACAACTGTTAAAAGAAGAAAAAGTTACAAACAGTTGCCTTGATAACTGGCTGGAAGCTTTAATAATTCAACTCTTGACAAACTTTGTGATACAGAAACTATCTGAAAATGTCTGACGGATCTTCAGTGATCAAAGATAAAAAAATAACCATATAAATGCAAACTAATGCATGTTAAAGAATGGTGAATCTTGGTATTAATCTCCTTAGTTTTGGGAGTTCAAAGCAACTGCTTCAAAAATGTCCACTGATACTGAGCCCTGTAGTGATACTAATTATGTCAGAAACCACAAGAGAGCATCTCCAATAAAGGGAGGAGACTCAGAGGAAGAAATGAGTGAGTGAATCCTACAGGGAGAGCTATGCAAATCTATCTGATCCATGGAGGATTAACATGCTGACTGGGGGTATAACAGCATGCTTATACAGATGCATCAGCAGAAAGAATGCTGAAGCAAGACTCTAAAGATTATGCATACACCGATCCGTGTTTCCCTTTATTATCCGCCTGATACTCCCTAATTTAATATCATCTTTAGTGCTGTGTGCCCTTTGTGTGTGTGGGGTTGCTACATTTTATCCCTGTAGTAGAAACACAGCTGTGCTCTGTTTCACTCTTGCACAGCCTCGTGGAAGTGAGGCTTAAAAAATGTGGTCTTACTAGGTTTCTGTGTTGGAGCTCAGTGTGAGGTCACTCCCTCTTTACCAGGCGTTTAATTGGACAATAAGGAAGGCGTTTTTTATGTGAGCAATGATTCAACATTTTTGACTCGTGTTTATACAGGTGAGAACACATTTTGAAGCATGCATTACAGCTAATGCATGGTTTTCCTGCACGTAGACAATATAATCTGAGATGCCCACTACTTTTTTTTTATTTCAAAAAGACTTATTTATCCTCTTTGGTTGTAATAACTGGTCAAAAAGTCCTTAACCTTTAAATAATGTTAGATCTTTAAGAAAAAAGCCATAAGCGAGAAAGGGAGAATGACAGTTGTATCTATTCTGATAATGAAAAAACAAGAAATGACCAAAAATTGGGTATTGAAACAGGTATTGTTTTTACCAGAGGTGTATCAAGGCTGTGCTGCTATCATGACCACCTTAGTTAGCTTTAAATTAAGTTTTTACACCCAAGCCTTCCCTTCTTGAGTGTAAATAAGTTCTACTGAGAATAGTCAGAGTTGTTTGAGTGAAACAGGCTTGATTCCTAATTTACTGGAGTAAATGTATCTAGTTCTCTTGTGGTTTCAGCCATCAGTTGCCGAGGTAGGATCAATATATTCTTCTACTTTCAATACTTTGACACTTTAAGATACCGCATGTTTAAAATGATAGAATTCATAACTTTGTGGATGAATACCAGCTGAAAAAAATCTGTTCTTCAGTCTATTCATAGCCCAAAAGCTGCACTTATGAAAGAAAAGAGAACGTTCCAAAGTGCACAAATACAATGGAAAAGAATCAGCCACAAAGCTTTGCCAAAATATTTATGCAGTTTTATGCAATTAAATCAAGAACTTGCCTGTAATTTCTGATAACTGAAACAAGTGATTACATGATTATTGTTTGCTTAAACCTTTGATTTTTTTGTTGCTGGGGTTTTGAAACCAGTAGCTATTTATATCTTGATTATTACAAATGTCATATCAAGTTATCAAGACATCCCTAAATACTAGGGCTGGGAAATTAATCGAGTTTTAGATTAAATCCCAATAGTACACACTGCAATTTTCAAATTGCAGAAGTTGCGATATTTCTTTGACCTGAAATGTGTGTCAAAGTACCAGTTTAATAAATGTTTTGCAGCTATGCTACTCTACACATCATGCATCACTTTGCAAAAATTCCTGCTTGCCCTCTTTTGTATGTTTGTCTGATTCAAAATGAGAAAAACACAAAATTATGATCCCCGTCAATATAAGGGAGACTGAAAATGATCACAATCAAATTAGGGCTGAACGATTTGCAAAAATAAGCAAATTGCAATTTCCCCCCCCCCAAATATTGCGATTTTAATACGCGATTTTTCTTCGGTTAATCTTGTGTATTTTTTGAAAAATTCAAGCAATAAATAATTCCATAAATAAGACCATGTATACTGAAAACAATGAAATGATTTCCAAAGCAATTAACCCATAGTAGCATGAATCTGAATATAGGGGTGCAACAAGCTTTAAGCTATAAAAGAGGCGGCTGGGGTGGAGGAGGTTAGGCCGGCTACCAGCTGATCACAGCAGGGCTATGTCCTTCTTGAAGTAACGCTGGGCTTCATCAGTTTTAGATAGAATGAGCTCACTATTTTTGCTCGTATTGCAAATGTGATGTCATTTGCTTTTTTTAAGGGCATTATAATTTTTATGTCACTCATTTTGATTAAGAAAAAAACACATAAAACACAAAAAGGAGGTTTTTGTAAACCATTATAAAAAAATTTACACTTTAATGTTTACATGATGTGCATAAAATCATATATTAAACTGGTATTTTGACACATTTCAAGTTAAAGAAATATTGCAACTTCTGCGATTTGAAAATTGCAGCAGGCCATTTTGTGGTTTAATCTAATTTTTGATTAATTGCCCAGCCCTAACTGTCACAATCAATTAAAAAAAACTACCTTTAATCTTCATTCATATTTAACTAAAAGCTTCCTCGTGTGAAAGTGAGAGTATTTATAAATTGCAAAAATGCAAACATCTGTTCGACTTTGCATATGCACATTTTTAAAAACTTGTGATAATTCAACAATATTAGTGCTGGTTTTGGCACCCACCAATAAGAACAAAATAAGAGCTCTATGTCACAATGTTGGATCATTTTATTAGTAACAATAAAGGCAGGCAAAATCCTCCATTGCTGACCTGTGTAGAAGGAAAGAGCAAATAAGGCAGCTACATTTTGGTTATTGTGCAATATAGACAGTATGCAGGAGTCTGAATTTCATGACATCTAAAGGCAGGAATTATTTTTTTTACTTCTATAAATGTTGCAATGGTATAAGGTGACATTTGGATATAATGAGTCATTTTGTTTATAATTCTGGTATCATGGCATAGGGATGCACAGTTTTATTAGCATGATATTGGTGGGTATAAGCAGATAATAATTGGATTACTGGTATCGAAAGACTAAAGTTTTGGGTCTGAACTTCAGCTAGTTTCAACTTTAGCACATCAGAACATTTTTTTTGTTAAATTTCAAGCACTCTGTCGTGAACCACTGTGCAAATCTGCTTTATTATTAGAAGAGCTGATTTTAATTAGTCAATTATTTTCATTAAAAAACTTTACATTTAAAAAGAGTTGTGTATATATAGGTGTAAATATAGCAGTATAAATAGTAAAGGCTAAATTGAGTTTAGAAGTATGGGACGTCGACAGGAGTCCCATGTCGTGCATCCTTAATAACAAAGCTGATACAGTAGACAGAGGAGACCACCCTGTCCGCATGGCGAGTAGCCCTGACAGGACTGAGCCCATCAGACTACATAGTCTCTCGGGGAAAAGGAGAACAGCGTAGTTATTAAACTTATCACTTTTATAGCTTTTCTGTAAACCATTTTCTCTCTTTTACATACCAGTGCTCCTGCATCCATTCCAGAGCTCCTTTTTCGTCGAAACGTCGCTCGAAATCGTACTCCGCAAGCTTCAAACTGTCGTTCATCTTTATCTTCTTCCGCTAAAACCTCCGAAGTTTCTGGAAGATTCAAGAAGGAGGAAAAAACTCAAGTGACCGAGCTGAACAGGCCCAAAATGAGACAACGGTCTGACAGCTGCTCGTTTATCCAGTCGATATTAGCTGGATTATCACCGGTCAGAGGATGTGGTACCACCACCGCCAGATGCACTTCCCCACTGTCGCTCCACCCGCACCGCTCAAAACCCGGCAAGCTAGCTACACTGAAACTATGCTATTCCGGTTTGGGCTTTCAAAATAAAAGGCGTTACCGTTATGACGCAGTATACAGGTATGCTAGTACTGTAAGAGTTTTCTTTCGAGTCTTTTTTTTTTGCTTCTAACTTAGAAAATTTGGGGAATGTATTGCACTTTTTACTATATTTTACCCAGCACCTGTTACTGAGCCAAAATAATGTATAAGAATGCGAAATAAAAAGAAACCCGCAGTTTTTGGCTTAAATTACCACGTGGTGGTGAACAGCAGTAAGAGTAAGAGAACGAATCCACATTGAATTAAAAATCATTTCTGTTGTATTGTATTTTACAATGAAGCTGTTTCTCTAAGAGAACAACATGTTTAGGGATTCAGTCTCTTGTCATCTGCCTTATTTTTATGTTATTTTCTCACAGGTTAAATTTTGAATTGTTTATTTTTATTTTTATTTTGTTTGGGTTTACTTTTTACATGATCATTCCTGTATGTGTTAACAATGGCTGTCCAATTTGACATATGTTTCATGTTATATGTTTAAGGTAAACAGCTACTGAATGTCCCCTAATCAATTGAGTGTCTCTCTCTATCTATATATCTCTCTATCTATGCCCACCTACTCTTACAATATATGCTGTTCAAGGGTATATACGATGAAACAACTAAAGTTGGAGACTTATTTTCACTGTAAAATGAACTGAAACAGTTTAAACGTAATTAACAACATAGAGAAGTTTGGAGTATTTGCAGTCTGGTTTTATTTTGAAGGTATAAACATTCATATCCTGTTTCTCGCGCTGAGCTTGTGCGTCTTGACGCAGCGAAAGCACGTTCTCTTCCTCGAGCATGCAGCGATGGAGGCGGTGGCGGTGGGCGGGTCTTTGGCTGTGACGTTGTATTGTCTGATGTGAGAGTAGACAGTGAACTCAGTGAATGAGCGTTAGCGCACTCAGACAATGATAACTGGGACACTTGACTCTGATTTTGACGCTCCAGTAAACACATGCACTCAAGTATTGTTCTGAATTTAACCGTTTTATGAAGGTACTTGTTCTCTACTCGAGTCTGTTGATCTCATTACAGAGAACAACTATCCTGTGATTGTTTTAAATTACATAATACATCACTGTCTAGTCATTTGACAGGTTCAGAGGCAAATATTGTGCTTCAACCAGTCAATTATTGTACTTTATTCAGTCCCGCTTGGGGTAATACTGTAAGTTTCTTTACTATACTTCTATGCAGATTTAGAATTCTAATACATAATATAACAGACTGATTGAATCATGTTGTGTTTTTATCAACTAAACTACCTAAGCATGCAAAATAACACATAGGTCTGTTTTTACCAGCTCTTGCATTATCATCACATAAAAGCTGTCATTAGTATAGTGTATTTTACAATATGCACAAAATAGTCATGTTGATGCTCCTGAGTTAGCCCTATTTCTAGTTTTAGTGCTAATCTAGGCCCACCAGGATAACTCAGACAGGCAACTGATAGTTACCTGATACATGGGGAATCAACTGCTGCTACTGCGTTTGATTTGTTCTGCAGATTAGAACAAATGTTGGTTGACTTTATCTTGTACAATAACAAATGGACTCTTAAACACCTGGACTTCTTAATAAGACAACAGCTGGTACTTTATGCCTCCATAACGGTGTTATGTTTTCAGGTCATCCGTCTGTCCAGGCTTTTACTAAGAATGCAACATCTCAAAAGAGCTGTGAGGGATTTTCTTCAAACCTTGTATATATGTAGTCTGATTCATGAGCAAACTAATGTCATCCTGGAGGTCAAGTTCAAGGTCCAAACCCCCCTCAGCTGGGTCTGTTTGGACCACCTTTGCACTTTTACTGTCCACTTTCACAGAGGCACTTGGCAGTTGTTTTAGTTCTGAGACTTGGATTACACATTTATCATCTGTACCCGTTGTCCTGTGTGGGATCAAAGGGGGCTGGAATTGATCCCAGCAGTCAGCCGGCGAGAGGTGGGGTGCACCCATGGGCAGGTTTTCCAGTGAGCAAAGGTAGGGCCTCAACTAGGGCCTCAAGCTCTAGTATAGATGTGCATCTAAAATTACATTCAGTGATGAAAAAAGTGATCTGAATGTAAAAAAGCAGCCAAAGGTGAATAAAGTAGCATGAAAATGAAATTTGATCGTATGAAATAATTTCCAGGCAAGGAATCCTGGATTTCCTACTGAGATCAAGCCCCCCAAAAAGCCTCACTACCGAGCAAATTATGGCAAGTTCTATTATTATAGGTGTATCATGTCAATAAAAAGGTGGCATGATGTGATAAAATTTTACAGAATACATTTAAAAATCAAGATCTGTGGCACCTGTAGTGTGCATACATTTAACTCTTTAAGAGTTCCTCCAAATTGCATAAAACACCATTGTCTAGACTAGTGGCCAGACAGTCACAGGTCTGACATGTTGGCACAACCAATCAGACTCACAAGCATCAGGATCACCGATCAGCCTAAAAGGCAGGGGGGCTGCTACTGATGTAGTGCAGTGTCTACAGGTACATGGAGTGTACCCTCTTATGATTCAGTCTAAGTATACCCACTCCTAAATCTTCTCTGACACACCACTCAGTATTATGCTGCATCTTTATTTCCTAGGATGGGGTGCTTCTTCGCTTTGCCTCTAGATGGCTAGTACTAATCAGCTGCCTCCATTGGTTGCTTGGGTGACAATGTCAGTCTAACAGAGGAAGAGGTGAGTGTCAATCTATAACACAGGCTTTTTTTCATTTTTTCCAGATGGGTCAAAATAAAAATGTGTGGCATATAATGAATTGAGAGTATGTACCACCTCCACATGCACAGGAAGAATTAACAACCACCACAAAGACTCCGTGTGACAGGGATTCAAACCAAGAATCGATTGCTGTGAGATGACTATGCTAACAATTGCAATGCCATGCTGACCAAATACAAACTGCAGATCTCCTTCGATGGCTTTATAAATTAGCTGCCACCCAGGTAGATCAGTGTTTAATCTGTGACTTATGAGTTACAGTCAAAAACCAGCTTAGAGAAACATTTCCATCTTTACTGTATTTTCTGTTATCTGTCATTAATTTCCAGTCTGAGCATTTCTCTTGAACCTCTGCCAAATACGAGAGACGGTCTTGCAACACATCTGAACTGTGCGGTTACATAACACTCCTGATTTCACAGATGCACACACTGTTTGACCCAGTCTGGATGTACCACCAGGTCAAAGATCACAGACCAATCTCAGGTTCATTGAGCTGTAGATGATGTGTATTGGCATGATTAATCTGAAGAGAGTGCTTCAGACAGAACGAGCTGTGTTATCTGATATGAAAGGTCAACTCTAGATGTTGGTCCTTCATTTTCTGGAAAAAGCGAGCAGTTCCTGGAGGAGCAAAGAGGCGACAAAACTAATAAATCACATGTTGTAAAACTTGAAATAAGAGCTCATCCCAGTTTAGGACCCAGTTCTGTATCCCAGCCAGGTGTCACTGCACATTATGACAAACAAAGGCAGGTCTCAATCAGAGGCCCATATGTATGTAGTGTTGAAGCATTTAAAAAAAGGAGAAAATGCAACAAGAGTGCAAAAATAATGGAAAATTTCAATGTTCTAGTATCTGTTTTGAACAACTTATTTCCATGAGCAAAAACTGCAAAAGCTTTGTGAAAAAAATACAGACATTGAGTTGCGAGGACTGCAAGTTGACTGCCGAATAGCCAAAATTGGACACCTTTCCTTTATGATCTTACTTCCAGTGCATTTTAGAGGATGGTCCCAAGAGGATTTTTCTGTTCGTCTGGTCATGATACATATGTGTAGCGATTTTCATGCATGTGGCACAAACTTGTGGGGTGGGGGGTGGGAGGCAGGCTCCTGAATACTAGGTTTTGGGGCCACCAGGGGCCACTTTTTGAGTGAGATGTCTGCAAATTCCAGGATCTAACAAGTTTTGGAGCATGATAAGGCCCCAAAAAGGCAATCTATTTGCCGAAATAATAATAATTCCTTGCATTTCAAAAGGGGCCTCACACTGAGGTTGGTGCTTGGGCCCTAAATATTTTGTGCGAATTATTTGAACGAGACAATTGCGTCTGCTGTGCAAAGACCTTAAGTTTATAAACAGAAATTTATATTTTGTTTGCTAATAAATTTAATTGCCCTAAAACCTCCTGATTCTCCCCAATGGCAGGATGGTTTGACTAACACAGGCACATGCCTGTCAACTGTATTCACAATCATTCCATTCATAAAAAGGTTCATGATTTATTTTTGTGAAGAAACATTATCTATGGCGAAGGTTATGATTTCAGTTATGATCCCTACAAGGAGAGGGACCCAACTGCAGTCAAGATGGCCGACATGGGCGTTCCTGTACATCCAATCCATGCTGGAAGTCCCAAGCGGAAGTTTCATCTTCGTGTTGGACTCAGCTACCAGTGTTTGTCTGTCTTTTTCGCACCTAAGCCTAACCCTTGGTGCTGGATCTCAAATATATCACCTTCCCCACTGCCTTACCCTGAACCTAACCACTCGGGTTTTAATGCCCAAGCTTAACCTTAGACGTACGGACATCCAGTTGAGACTTCCAGTATGGATTGGATGTATGTCGGCCATCTTGTCTGCATCAAGGTACTCTTGGCCTACAAGGGGCAGCAAGCTGTCTTTTTATATTTAAGGTTTGTTTGTTTGTTTGTTTGTTTTTAAGGTTTTTACTTCTTTCTTGTTCTTCGTTTTTATTTTCAAATAATTCGAGAGACCACTGCAGCGGAGCAGTCTTTTGTACACTGATGGTTTTAAATGGTTTGATGCCTGTCCAGTCGCTGTTTCCATTACTAGTCTGAATAGCTACATTTGAAATTTGAAAGTGTTTATCACTTACAAAGTTTGATAAATCAGATGGCTGTCACAGCACTGTTAATGTTTTTCTTTTCAGCCAAAAAAAGCTTTACGCTGTTTGGGGGGTACTTGGCTGAAAAAATATTTCACATGGGGTACATCACTGGAAATACGTTGAGAACCACTGCTGTAGAATACTAATTCATTCAGTCATCATGTTCTGTATTGAGTGTTTCCAAACGGGGCCATCTGCTGGACAAACCTTGAAAGTCACTCTCACCTTGTAAATGTCTTTTATTCTCCTGCTGCTGTGACAAAAAGCAGATTTACACTGTTTCCACACACCACGTCTTTCTGTCTGACTGAATGCTGATTTATTGACACACAGGAGGCTTAATTAATCCCTCCTCAGAGCTGAAGTGGAGCAGCCGGTGGGGAATAGAAGAGTTATTGTGAGTCCTAGGGGGAGACTGAAAGTGAAAACAGCTCAAACACAGACGGCCTTTCAGCTGCCGCCTGGACTCTGCTGCTGCTCTGAGGCTGTCTGCCCTGTGATCCACATCCAGAGAGAGAATATCCTTCCTCTCTGTGCCAGCAGGTGGCAGCAGAGAGCAGGATTGGCTAGAGCTGAGAGTAATGCAGCAGCACAGGGATCCTATTTAGTATATACTTGTATTTAAGATAGGGAAATAGCAACTTTTTTAATATTGATAGGGTTGAGAACTGGAGGGTTCTGGTTCCAGCACTGGTTGGACCACATCTATAGCTGCATGTGCTTGTTCACTTCCTGAGTGCTGCACAAGAGTCCTTAAGCATTAAACCGCCAAATGCTCTGGCTCTCCTGTGTGTGCAACAGCCTTTTACTCTGACTGTTAGTGCATGTCCATATCATCATGATTGTGCATGTTCATGTGTTCTAACCTTTGAGCATGTTGCATGTTCAATAACAGAGTGTAAAAATTGACTTTTCCCTGGAGGGATCAATAACAGTTTAACAGTGATGTTAATGTACTTTGTGTTGTTGGATGTATTGTTCCTGCTGTGTGGGCGTTTTATTCTATGTCCTGTTTAATGTGGGACTATAGATGGAAATTAGCAACCCTACCAAATCTGGTGCATCCATTTTTTTCCATTTCCATGAATGGATGAGCTATGTCATTACACATCAGTACTTGATTATTAAGGTGAACAAATACAAATACAGCATATCTCCTTCTGCTTCCTCTTTGCCAAAAAAAAAAAAAAAAACCTGCACAGTGGGACAGGGAATTTTATCTCATTGTCTTTATATAGGATGTACATTCTAATAAAGATATTACTATCCTGTTTCAAGACCCTGTAACAAGACAATCAGAAGTTACTTTGTCCTGAAAATAGTGACCCTCAGCTCCAAAAAAGTTGGGGCACTGTGTAAAAAGGGAAAGGGAAAGCCTTGCATATCTTAGTGGACAATGCTAAACCCCATACCACATCCATCACATCAGCATGGCTTCACGGAAGAAGAGTCTGGGTGCTGATATGTATTTTATTTTCAATCAAAATAAAATGAGTTTGACATTTTTAATGATTGTATTCAGTACTGTGGTGCGTCCCAACTTTTTTAGAATTGATGCTGGCGAGCTCAACCTTGGCTGCCGAGCTACACACGTGTTGAGTGTTCATCTGTCCCCCTCCCCCCCAGCTCCACTGTGGCACATTGGACCCAGTGATGAATCCTTAGCACCCTTAATGCCAAAAACGTATGTACATGACTGTATTTTATGTATTTTAGCACTCAGTTGCCTTTGTAAAGTGTTTTCTAACGTCTTCAACCATCACCCTGTTTTTTTCTCCTCAAAAGTATTTCTTCTGACTGTTCAAACACCAGAAAAGTAATAGTTTCACACCAGAACTGAAGAAAAAACGCGGTGTTGCAGTTGCACCCAGGGACCTTCAGAGGGCGCCAAAGCGCACTGAACCGAACGTTGACGTACTGTTGCTTTAATTGAGCTCGTTTCGGCTCTTTGCAGTGAATCTCACCAATCTTAAGTAAACATGACATTTTAAGTTGTTAAAGTCGTAAGAAATCTTTATTCTGAGAATCCAACACCCACATAGCTTCACTAACATCGAGTACCAGGTGGAGCTACTGACTAAATGAAGAGAAAACTTTCTCAATCACCGGTAATGACTTCATTTGGTCCAACCTGACGAACTTGCTCCTGTTTGAAACACTGGAGCTCGTGAGGAGGCAGAGACTGGGCATGCCCAGCCCGGTGGGGAGGGAGGAAGAAAAGAGAGAGACGAAGAAGAGAGAGTAAAGAGTTGTGTGAGCTAAGGAGGACGGTAGAAACCCGAAGAGGAGCTGTCTATTTAACGGAATCACGTCTGTTTTCAGCCGACGTCAAACATACTGTCCTCTTCTTCTCTACCTTCATACGACTCTTCCTCTCTCTCTCTCTCTCTCTCCCCCTCTCTCTCTCCCTCTCTCCTCACTCAGACTGAGGGAGCTGGAGGATAAATGTGGACTGCAGTGTCTCATTCGCAGCATCTCATTATCACCGGTACCGGCTGGACCGACTCTGCTGCTGTTGCTGCTGCTTCACCGTAAAATCCTCCAATCTCCTGGTGAGTCAAACACCTCTGTGTTCCTGTCTCCTCCGTGTTTTTGCGGACATGTCTGCTGCATTTCTCGGCTTCAGCCCTCTGCGTCTTTCGCTCTCTGCCTCACATCACATCACATGCACAAACACAACTTGAGGCATCCGCGTAAATACTGCTCTGCATCAGTGAGACATCCAGCTGGACCTGTAGGATGCAGAGAAAGGTCATGGATACCCCTGCTGTCATTGACGCAGCTGTGCGTGACACTCAGCCTGCAGACACAGGGAAGTTTCGCCCTTGGCTGGAAAAGTTGGCACTGGAGTGTTTTATCTGTTAGGTGAGTTTTGGACGTGAGGAGGTTAGAGATGCATCTGACTGTTTGGCACACAGGTCGATGCAGAACTCATGACTTTGTAAACATGCCATTATCAGATCAATAGATGAGCTAATTTTGGGTATCAGTATTCCACCAGAAACACAAATAATCACCACTCTCTGCGTTATTTGATTATGAATGTAATGCTATTTGTATCTTTTTGTATGGCTCATGTGTAATTACTAAGCATTTTAAAGGCTTAAAAACAACATTTATCTCAGCTTGCAACAATAATGGTAACTGATTTCACATTTTCTCTCCATTTTTGCCTGTTTCATTGCAGCATAAGAAGACTGCATCCTCAGTGAGAGCTGATACTGGTGATATCTTTATGTAACTGCTCTGTGTATTTCATAAACAAGGCTGCCCATGGGGGGGGGCAAAGAGGCCTGGCCAAATGAGGGGCCAATGGAGGTCAGGAAAATCATGGTCCATTGTAAAGTCAAGCTGTGATAACTATATTTTATATTTAACCTGAATAATGCCCACTCTTATTCAAGTAACAAAAATGAATTTGATTTGTTTATACTGCAGTACTATATAGCACTTTAAAAATGTAAACCCCTTTCCTTAAAACAAAGTAATGTCAGACATCATTGCAAAGCCATGATGTGCACAAGTGTCAGGATACCATAGAACAAAGTAGAAGGAACTTAAAGAACTCAAGGTTATAGAAACACAAGGGGGAAAATGGGTTAAAAATGGCAAAAAAAGTAAAAATAAGTGGTGAAAAGCAGTTAAAGAGTGGCAAAAATTGGTTAAAGTGGTGAAAACAGCTTTAAAGAAGCAAAAAAATGGGATAAATGAAGTAAATATGGTTATTAAGGCAAAAATGGACATAAAATGGTGAAAAGCTGTTAAAAAGCAAAATTTATTTAAAAGTGGCAAAAAATTGGCACAAATTGGTTAAAAAAGGCAAAAATGGGTTCAACAGGGAAACAAATGTGGTGAAAATGGGTGAAAACAAACAATTCATCCGGCGTGTCAGGTTAGGTGGAAAGTGGAAACATTGATGAAAAGCGGTTAAAAAGTGGCAAACATTGGTTAAAGTGGCAAAAACAGGTTTAAAGACGCAAACAATGGAATTAAAGCAGCAAATATGGCTAATAAGGCAAAAAGGGGGCAGAAATTGACATAAAATGGTGAAAAGCTGTTAAAAAGTAGCAAAATATACTTATAAGTGGCAAAAAATGGGCACAAATTGGTTAAAAGAGGCAAAAATGGGTGGAAAGTAACCTTGCAAAGCAGATGGATTCACCCGTTTCCGTGTTTGTCACTGGTGAATCCATCTTGCAAAGCTCCCATCTGAACAGACTGGGGGCCCTGTAGTCACATTAATGCACTGTAAATACTCAAATTTATCTTAGATATACTGATGAAATTGCTGACATACCTTATCTGCACAGTGGAGACATACCATGGAGCATTTTAGTCTCCTTGAAGAAAACTAAACTTAATTTTTGTCAGCAAAAATCTATTATTAGTTAGTTCTAGTGATGTCATCCTAATGGAAAAAGAAGTTGACTAACATTTTTACTACTGGTAAAAAAAATAAATAAATAAAATGTAGACATGATAATCAGCCAAATATCAAATACTGGCCTCAATAATCAGCCAGGCTGATAATCAATCAACCCCTAATTTTTAGTCATAGTTTTATTCGACAAAATTAACACTGGCTAAAGGGAGCTCTTGATGCCAATCTTCAGTGGCTGCTATATTGAAAATGATGTGTCAAATTAACTTCAGATTAGTCCAGAAACAGACAAAGAGGAGGAGGTCTGAAGCCCTATGACAAATATCTACAATGTGCAGGCTTGCAGTCATATTAGCCTTGCGCCTTAACTCCCATATTCTTAATAAGTTTAAGCTGAAATAGATGTGTTATATCTAAGTGACTTCTGCAGGCATCCTCAAGTGGACACTCAAGAAACTGCAGGTTTTTTTGTACTTCTGCACTGGCTGCATTTTGCAACGGTGGTGCAAACATACCCTCAAATTCCACATACTCCATCTGTACAGCGATCTTGCATGCAAAGCACATCAAACCACACAGAGCAGATCCTTAACAGGAGAAAGAACGTGCAAAGTAGGGATGCATGATATTGGATTTTTGCCAATATCTGATATGCCGATACATGCAGACACTGATATATAATTGCAGTTCAGACATAAAACTTTAGTCTTTGAAACACTTTAAAGTTTAAGGAATGAGGAAGAACAAAGACAAAGACTTGAGCTGTAGGTCTGTTGGTCCTGCCTAAAACTCCACAAGCTTATTCGTACATACAGACAATATTTACAGACATATATCAGTTGCAAGTACAATGTTACAATGTCATTCAGCAGATGCTTTTGTCCAAAGCGACATACATCTGAGAGTAAGAACAGCACAAGCAAAGATGTAGACAAGACAGGAAAATTTTCATTTCTGTCTATACCAATATCATACTGTTAATATTGTGCATCCCTAGTGCAACGAATCCAGTCAACTTTAAAACGCAACATAATACACAGACTCCAGATCTCAGATCTCACTGCTATATAAACATTACTCATCCTGTGGCAGAAGCCAAAGGTCATCATTAGGTCAGAGGGTCACAGAGGTGACATGATGCAATGAATGAGGAGAAGATTGTTCTTGAGGTGGGAAACCCACAGAATTTTAAATGAAACCACAGCAAACACAAACCTTTTAACTTCCTAATGTATTCACCCATGATAGAAGCAAAACAAATCTCAGCGTTATAATGAAGTGAAAAGCAAATCAGCTTCATAAGTGCAAGTAATCTCTTTTTTACCTACTTTCCCTCCATGATTTCACTTTCTTGTGATTTTGTGATCTCTTTTCTCCTGCTGGCAGAGGCGCACGCTGCCAGTCCGAGTAAAAACACTGCATGCAAGGAACGTGGCAAAGGTGGAGCATGTGGAATTTGTAGGTTACAGGTGATCCCACCTGTAATTTGCATTCTTGCATATTGATTTAACCCTCCATGAAATGTTGACCCTTAAAGACGATTCAGTAGTAGACAGAATATGTAAGGCCCTTTCACATTAGGTGTGATTATCACCCCTTCCACCCTGCTGGTCCAATTTCACATTTGGGACACTGTTCAAATACCCAAGCACTCTTTTGCATGCAGAGTCTGATACAGTAGGTGGCCATGGGTGAGTTAACTTTTGTTGATGCTCCCTGTGCACAGTGGACTTCATCCTGCAGGATTTTATGGATGTTTTTCATCTACAAGGCTGCTCTGAGAATGAAATGTGTCAGTGTTGCTCAGATATGACAGTTTTTGAGGAGATGGAAGATGTTTAAAATTTACTTTGCAGCTCTACTTACTGATTATTTTCCAGTATTTGGGCTCAAATCTACCCATACCCAAGTCCACATGAATCATACTTAAACCACCTCTTTGAGCAGACTTAGGGACTTTAGTATGGTATGCTTGTGTTCATATTGACCCAAGAGAACTGGATTCAGGGTCAAGTACACTCAGATGGGTCCCTAATGTAAAAGCATCCTTAACCTTCTGCAACTCTGAGAATTGATTCCTCATTTGGGCAGTTTATGTCAGTTAAAGGAAAATTTCTCTTATTGTTAAGTATTCTTCTTATATTTACCTTAGTAGAGAGACAGTCAATTAAACACATTCAGCATCAAATCTATTTCACTTGACATGGGTGCAAACAGTAAATGGAGCAGTAGCGATGAAATTAGTGCCTGTACTAATAAAGAGTAAGATTGCATCAAGTTGCAGATAAATCCTCGACAGGATCAACAGTGTCTGTGTGCTAACGCATGCTCAGGATGATAAATGACACTGCAGGAAAAGTCTCTGCAGAGACGACCGGGCTGCACGTCTGTTTTAGGAGCCTGTCAAATGTCCCCCTGTATGAGCAGATCCATTCACCGCCACCGCCGCCGCCACCGTCAAGGGCACCTGGAAGCATTTTGTCTTCATTTGTTGCAGTTTATGAATCCCCCATCTGGGACCGTGTCTAGACTCTGCCTCTGGGTCTCCGAGAGTGGACGGTGGGGGTAGAAAAAAGACTCTATTCTTCTCACCTTTCCTGGATAGAAGTGAAACACACAGAAGCACACACATACTCCATCAGGTTTGCAGGGCTGTTTGTCAGAGCGGCTCTCTGAGGACGAGCTGCTCCACAAGTCAACTGTTCTCTGTTTGTGTTTGTTACACTGCAGATGAAGAACTTCATTTTACTAAACGTCAGAATTAAATTTAGCTCCTTTGGTGATAAATCTCACGAGCATGTTCAGAATTATAATTAGAGATAAAAAGTTGGACAAGGACTTTTCAAGGGTATCCCATAGGGCTGGGTATTTCCTATAGCCTCATGATACAATACAGATCCCTGCAGAAGATGAATTTGGATAATAAACATGTCCTTTATAGATCTGACTACACTAAATGTTCTTTAATGTAAAGGAACACTGCAAAGGCAAAGTTTAAACGGTCCCTCTGTTTATAAAAACTTCATTTCAGATCTCTAGAGATCCAAGAAGTAAACTAAAATATTCTTTTTATACTCCTGAGCTATGAATAAATCAAAAGACAGTAATATTTTACTTTTTAGCTTAAAATGACCCTTTTGGTTGTGCCTCCTGCTGTTGTTATTGATACAACAGTAATCTTGTAGTTTCACTAGGCTGTTTGGCCGGCCACACACTACAGGATTTTAAACCCAATTTGGGGCAAGTTTTGCCTCCCCCAGCGATCGTGGGAGCGTATACCAACTGGAGCCTCGTCACAAGATTATTTGTCTTAGTAGTCTGCATGTGTGTGGTGTCAACACAAATAATTTACTGCTCCAAATCGCGTCATGGCCTCCCAAACCTGGAATCATAAATATCGAACATGTTTGATATTTACGATTCTAGGTTGTAGTGCCGCTGATGGAGTACCCACAACAACCAATGAGAGCGAGCACACCGGGTAGTGTCACCAGAGGAATCACACGTACTTTCACCGCGCACAACCATAAACACAACCTTAATTCCAGCCAGGATTTCGTCCTGAGTCTTTCCCTTGTTTTATGATTGTTGCTGCACTTGTAACACATGCCAGGACAGCCTGTTGTGGAGAGACAGCAAGACGGTATCGACAGACATCCGTGTTTTTTTTTTTTTTTTCTGAAGTCACGTTATCACGCGAGGTTGAAGGCAGGATGGCAGGTGTGTGGTCTCCAGTGATCTGACAATCTGGATGAGTCATCTAGTGTGTGCGTTCAGAGGATTAAAGATGAAAAATCTTTGGAAACTGTCCTGAAGTCTGTGGTCTCCCACGGTTTTAAAATCATTTCAGATTAAAAAATCGTCTAGTGTGCGGCCGGCCTAAGTTTACTTGTATTTGCAAGATTGTCTTTTTGCTTTAAAATCTGCATAAACATAGCCACTGCATTTCTGTAATAAACAGAAAAGAAGGGATTAAACAGCATTACTGACACTAAATAAGCAGCTTAGTTTTACAAATAAAGCATAGAAGTACTGCCTATGATCTTTTGATCCCATTTGGGGGGTAAGGGAAATTTTATGCTAGAGCAACCTGTATTGCAAGCCTCACTGTTGTTGCTAACAGCTAATTAGCCTAATATTTTGTCACATGTAGATGGCAGTCGGTTGTGTTGCTGCAGTATTTTACCTTGTATTTGCACACCATATTGCATGTCAGTGCTCAACTTTATGATGTTTGAAAAAAAAAATGGATATTTTCTTCCAGTCTTGCTAGCAGCAGATCGACTCACTCATCCATATTAGCTTGTTTTGATTTGAAGTGTGTGCTGCATCATGCAGTTTAGCATCTGTTGCCACCTAGTAACTTTTTTCTTATTTTTGCCTGAAATCCCAGTCTAATGCTCTTTTTAACTTTAGTGAAGCCTCGTGCTACCAGAGCTGCTGTAGCTTCAGTTAATGGCCGCTGCCTTCCTATCAGAGATTTCTCCTGGCACTTCACAGATTGTAAACATTAGCAGCTTAGCAGCAGTAGGAGCAGCACGGTTTGACATTTGTTTTTGTTTTTTGTTTTTGCTAGAAAATGGAATAAAGTGGTGTGTAGGCAGTCGAGGGTTGAACTCATGTATAACTACTAACTAGTGAGAAAAGAAACCACATATTAAAGCTCGGTATTAATCTGCAAAGAGGAATGAAGGCAGGCAGAGCTAGCTGCTAATGTTAGCCATGCTCTGCAGAGTATATCAGGCTCACATCATACTGTAGAGCTATTATTATTCCAAAACAATTTGCAAATGTGTTCAAAGAACTGAACACAAATCGGAAAATGCGTAGATAGATTTACAAATGCATGTGCAAATCTAGAAATGTGTGCAAAGATCTGCAAATGTGTGCAAATCAGTTGTAAGTCCACAATAATAAATTGGTCAACACATTTGTAGATTTGTCCACGCATTTTTTGGATCTTTGTAAAGATTTGCAAGTCTTTGCCTGCATTTGCAGATCTGTGCATGCATCTAGGGATTTGTGCACACATTTGCCAATCAATCTATGTATTTGCCGATTTGTGTATAGATCTGTGTTTGCATATGTTTGGCAACAATAATAGCTCCATATCACACCTGCTGACACAAAACCCTTTAAAGAATTTTACTCTTTTCTTATTATTTTCTTCTCTTTAGACTAGTCGGTTAAACACAACTTAAACTGTGGTTTAGCCAAGTTGGGAAATAGATGCTTGGAACATCCTTAAATCACACCATAGGAGATGTGTATTTATTAAATGCCATAACAGGAAATCATATTGATTAATTAATACCTGTGCTGATGCAAGTATTGGCAAGGAATTCTTGATGATGTATGTCTGTATGGGTTTATGCAGCATGGGCTAAGTATTGCATACTGAAAGAGTGGACGTAAACAGTCATAGCTTCATCCATTGGCAAGAGGGCAGCTGTTTAAGGCTTTGAGTCTGTTCTGGTCAGCACTTTGAGATGTTTTTGGCCAAAAGTGACTGTGTTCCTAGCTTCCTATGGTGGAGGGGAAGAGGAGCCAAGGTACAGTTGGCATGTTTATGCGCCAGTAGCAATAATTACAGCGTTAGAATGTCTTAAAGTGGATTTTTAGAATACATTTAAACTTGTTGAACTGAAATTGGACAAAATTGAGTTTCTTAAAGTGGTAGTTTAACAATGGGGACCTGTGCCTGGATCTAAGTACACTTTGGGCCTGAAGAGATGGGCTCTGGCATGTGCACTTACTCATGTTTCATGAAACATGTAACCACAACCTCGCTCAAGTACAGGGTAGAGTTGTGAAAATCATTTCTAAACGTGTCTAGTAACTCCAAAAGCAGTCATTTCCATACAGGACGGGTCAATTTTAATCTCTAAGCTGCATGGTAGATGTAAAGGTAAATGCCTCACAGCAAGAAGGTTCCTGGTTCAAATCCACATCAAATAGAGTCTGATGTAAAATAACTATTTTGGTGGACTGAAATTTGGGTTATCCCATTTTATATCCCACAAAACTAAATAAGGCAGCAGCTAAATCACTAATTCATGAATTTTAACTATTTAGTGAATCTCATTCAGAGGAAGAGTGCACTATCTGCATTTTTAATTGTGGTGTGGGATGTACAGTAGATCACTGAGTTTAGAAAGGGTTAGTTTGTCAAGCTGAAAAAGGGTCAAATAAAAACAAAAGCATTGAAATGTTTTATTTCTAAGAATATCAGTACATCTGTAGCTGGAGTTCTGGCTTCATGTGTAGGGCAGAGTAGCATCAGAAATTAACTTTTAAACACAGAGCAATCAGATGCTTTAAAATAGAAGAGCATATGTTCAAGCACAAAACACATGCTTATTTTTGTCATAGTCATATAATTGTGTTGGCAGAGACAGATATCAACAATATTTTGGCATTCAGTTTCCTGTCGTCACTCTGTCAGTCATAATTCTGCTTAATTTTCTCTTCTAAATTTTAACGTTGATCATAAAATTTGATTCAACAGTTTATACGCCAGTCATAAAACTGCAAAAGGAGGTCATGGCGTACTGGATTAATGGGCGTCTGTAATCTGAGGTCTCCCAAATAAACATTCAGAATATCAGCTGTGACGTGAGTAGAGGTGTGTTTGGTTGATTTATCAGACTGGGGTCACATCAGTGCTTGTCCTAACCTCCTCAGGAAGCTGCAGAGGGTAAAAAATATCCAAACTACAGACTTTAAATCATTGTAATGCTGATACATCTCCAGCAGGAGTGACTCATATAAAGGTAATCCCAGGTGTACTGAGAAAGACATCTGCTGGATTTAGATGATTCCTGAGCATTCAACAGCGTCTCCCTACTGCAGAGTGTTTATTTAGATCCGTTTATTTTCACTTTATCATAACTTTATTATTAAGAAATATTTCTGCAGGGATTTAGAGCCTCTCTGACGTCAGTGTAACATTTTAAAATCCCTCTTATGACTCATTTCTCCTCCTGCCTGTGAACTCAACCGTCCAAACAGGAAAATATTACACAACCTTAGATATAGAATTAAACTGTTAGTGAGCTCCAGTGTCCTGTTTGTTAGATGTTATTTACTAATAGTTTAATTTCATTAGATTTTAATGGCTGAGTTGTGGTATCTGATAGTTCAGAGGCACAGACTCTTTGCTTTCTTAAAGTTTATGAAGCAGTGATAGAGATTCCTCTCAACATCATTTACCTTAAATATAAGATTTTGACTCTGTGGATGCTTCTCCGGATTCTTAGGGGTGACGGTGGATTCAAGACATCTTTTATATGTCATAAAGAGAGGCTTATTTCTCAGAAGGAGGTGTGATAGTTTTCCGGTACAATGTATTCCTAATTTTAGATTTTTTTTTTGTTTTTTTTTTGGAATTCTTCTGTATTCATAAACAAAATCTTGCAGTTACATTCATGAAGAAACCAAATCCAAACATTACAGGTGAAGCAACATTTCAGAAGTAAAACAGAGACGGAGGTCAGAGCTCCAATCTAGCATTAAATTATGTAAAGAACCATTTTAGAAGTAGCCACTTGACCGGTGGGTAGCCTTAACTTCATTAGCTGTAGCTAAAGCTAACATAGCTAAACTTGCGACGTAACGTTACTACATAAGCCAATGTAGCTAAATTAGCTTCAGCAACATGAGGTATAACAAATGTAGCTAAAACTAATGTAGCTACAATGCAAACATAGCTACCTAGCTCACATAACTGCTTTGTTAGCAGTTTCAGCTATGTTAGAAGCATTGCTACATTAGCTCTGTTATCTACAATGTTGCAGTGCTACAGTGTTATTTAGCAGACGCTTTTATCCAAAACAACAGGTGTTCTTGGCATCAAGGACCTTGCCCAAGAACCCACACTGGACACTTGTGCTCTGGCTGTGATTTTAACCCCCGATTTCCCATACCAATATCTATAGCTAAGTTAAGCTCAGCATTTTTAGCTTTAGATTGATTGATTAATTGATATCTTTATTTGGATCATGTAAATGACAACTTAAAAACAGTTTAAAATACAAATAAGAACATCAAGAGCCCTTTAGCAACATGAGCTTTAGCAAACATAGCTAAATCCTATGTATCTACCTAGATAACATACCTGCATATCTCACATAGCTGGTGTGTGAGCTTAGCTTTAGCTACATTAGCTAAAGTGCTTAACAAATTTATGAGACCACCACCCAAAGTAAGGTTTATGCCACAGCTGCATTATGAAGTGCTTTAATGCGGACTCTTTCATCTTCAGTCAGCTCTCCATGTTTTACCATTTTGAACAGGAATGAGGGATTTCAAACTGAATTCACCCAAATTTGAGCCGGCTCACTGGGCTTCTCTGAGAAGTCAGAAATGAATCAAGCATTTGGAAAATGTACATAGCATGATTAAAAATATTTTGGGATATATAATACCCAAAGAATGTAAAGTCATGTACCTGGGGAACTTAAATGGTTGTGTTTTAGACAGGGATAGATGCTTAACTAAAATATTATTGATCGCATTCAAGAAGGCAATAACACGAAACTGGTGCAAGACTGAACCCCCTACTGTAAACCAATGGCTAGAAATCATAAGAGAGATCTATACTATGGAAAGAATGACCTATCATCTTAGACTGAAGGGGGATATTTTTGTGAAAAAATGGATTATTTACGACTCAGTGAAAGATACATAAGGAATCACTGATATGTAAACTTCTTTGACTATAGCTGTTGGTAACCATGACTGTTTTGTTTTGTTTTGTTTTTTATTGTCTTTTTGCCTGTTTTCTGTTCAACACATTTACTCTGAATGTGGTAAATATATGGCTTAAATGTGAACTGTTCTCGCTATGCTTCAAAATGAAACTTCAATAAAAATTAAAGTATAAAAAAAAAGAAATGAATCAAGCATAACATTCAACCACTAAAACTATTTTTTCTGTTCAGGAATGCAAGTAAATAACTATAATTTGACATATTAATCAAGAAATATTAATGTGCTTTACCATTTTTTCAGTTTTTTGGTAAATCAGTAAATTTGAAAATTCATGTATAACAATAATAATTATTTTTTAGCATTAAAAATATCATTTGGGTTAAAGAGCTTCTACATATTGGTGTATTAACCATTGCAGAAACATCAAAAATGATTTTGGTAATTAACAATGCTGTTAATTTAGGGCAGCTGTGGCATAAACCTTACTTTGGATGGTGGTCTAATAGATTTGTTAAGCACTGTATGTAGCTATTTTAACTTCAGCTGAGGTAGGCTTGGCAACGTGAGCCTTAGCAATTGTAGCTAAAGCTTGTTTAGCTAAGCAGATAATGTAGATAAGTGGCTTGTGTAGCTGCTTTGTGAGTTTAGCTTTGGCTATGTTATCTACATAGCTACATTATCTAATATAATATTTTCCAATATCACGAATATCTGCCAAGATACAATTCAGTTTTCCGGCCGATGATTGATTGCAGAGCAGCTGACCTGCTTGAACCACATCAAGTTCAGAAAGCTTATATTTTCTTGGTAAATCTAGTGTATAATGGGGGCATCAGCAGCAGACTTTTCCCTCTCTGTTTATCCATAGAGTCTGTATCAGACACCACTTGTGCTGCTTGAGCTGTAATGAGATGAGAGTGTTTGTTATCTGAGCTAACACCGTGGCTGTATATGGATAAAAAAGCAGACATAATGATGCCAACAGACATGCAGGGGGAATTCCAAAATAAAAGCTCAAAGGTGACAGTGTAGATTGATGTTTTTTCCTTTCTATCGATTTGATTGGATAATTAATCAACCAAGAATGCATCTATATACACTGATGGATCGTTACAGTACATGCCTGGTATGAGAGCTGTGATGTGCGGCAGCTCCATGCAGCAAACACGCACTTTGAAACTAATTTAAAGTGTTTCTTTTCAGTTTAATTTGATTTACAATGCTGGTGTGCTTAATAGTTATTGTCTGGCAGTTCAATTAGCCTATAATTACGCTACAGTAGCACAGAGGCTCTCAGCCACAGACACCAGCTGATCAGTTTTGTTAATATTTGTTTAGAAGCATCAGTTGTGGTCTACCAATCGTGTACTTTTAATAAAATCTACCTAAAATGTTCAGTTGCAGACCATCTGATATTAGGCTTTAATGCAAAGGATCAATCAGCGGTAAAAATAATGAATAAAATAATAAAGATACATCAGTCTCCCTAGCAGTTGGAGCATAAAGGATGTGTTATGAGGCTCAGGAAACACACAGATGTCTTGATGGAGTCAGTGTGAGAGCTGTGGTAACAAAGTGGTCAGCACTAACAACGCTTGCATTCCCATCAGCTCTTATTGGTAGATCGAGACAGTCTCTCTCTCTGTTTCATACTGTTAATGGTGCTGAGAAAAAAAACAGCACTAGTGACCAGCGCGGTCTTGAATTACTGTTTTTTTTTTCTCCATCCCACGTCTGTTTTTATTTCTTCCTACACTCTCCCACTCTCTGCTCGCTCCATCCATCTCCTGGTTACCGTCTCTGTCGTTTTTCAGCGTTTGCTCACAGTTTTCCTGGTTCAAAGACTGAGCAGATTTTGCAAGTTTGACTTTGAAGTGGCAGTAATGAAGAGCTATATCGTGTGTTTTCCTCCTCAAAGCCAAGAATACATTTGGGAGGTGTGGAAGTGGGAGTATTTAGGAGGTGAGAGTGCTGGCAATGAAACGGGCCTTGTTAGCGTTTGGATGGGAGCGAGCTTGTGTGATGATGGCGAGCATTAGCATTTTACAATCCTGCTGTGTTACCGTATAATGAGTGGTCGTCTGCTGCTATAGCTGCTCCAATCTGTGAGGTTTTTTTCTTCTGTACGTTGGCTGAGTTACAGATGGAGCGCTTTGCAGCAGCCTGGATCCTGTGTGATTAATGAAACATAAATCTGTCGTAGACATGCTTTCTCCTCGCTGCGTGCTGAAATACCTCCTCTGTTTGGGATGCCAGTCACTCAGAAAAGACTGTAATATGAGTACAAGGAGACAGGGTTCACTCTTGGCTGTTTGGTAACACTCGGATGCCAGAAATCGATTTTTTCCCAGAGCTTGATAGCCCACAATGCCCTGCAAAGTGTCCAGCAGCAAGTGATATCACAGATTATCTGATTCCAAGAGCTTTAATTGCAGAGTCGAGTTACATAAATCACAGGCTCTGAAATGCTTTTCTAAATATTTGTCTGATTTAAGCATCAAATCCCCACTTTAAAGGAATTTAAAATAAATTTGAAGCTTGGTATTATTATTATTTTTTGCAGCTTGTCAGATGAATGAATAAATGTGGAACCGTCTCTCGACATAGTCAAGTTTGTTTCTGGTAACATTTTAAGGCAGTGTTTACAGGAGGCTTCAGGCTGGTGAGTTTTGACATGATTGCTGATGTTTTAAGGATGCACGATACTGGATTCTAACTAATAACCAATATACCAGTGTCCATACCCATTTAAAGTGATACTGATATAAACAGTACATTTTTTTACTGTGATTTTTTTTACTTGAGTGTGTCACCCTAGACCAGGGGTTCTCGAACCTTTCAGCACACACACCCCCCCCCCCAAAAAAAACCCCAAAAATGGTGCCAGAGACCACACTACAAAACCCAACACGTTGATAATACTCAAAATATTTGTCTTCACTGCTTACGTTCAAGTTTTTAAGAATTGCAATACATTTTTGAGTAAGATTTAAGTCAAAATATAAAATTTACATGTTTCTTATCTTCTGCTATTTTCCCCTATGTCTTTCACATATTTGATTTTGGCCACAAAATAAGATTATTTGACTGACTACAAGTAAAAAACACTTAAAGATGCACTTTGACCTGGTAAGTGTTTTTTTTTTCTTTTCTTTTTGCTCCTCACAAGTGGGACTTCTCTGAGTCAGTAACTTCACTCATGGTATTAAAGTATCAGAATACTAAAGTATTCTGGGAAAACTATACAGATTAAGGGATGATTGTTTCATAATTTGAGCACTAGTGGGACTTTTCTAACTGAGTCAGTAACTTCACTCATGGTGCAAAAGTGTCAAAGCCCAAAGGCATTCTGGGAAAACTATGCATATTAGGGATTATTGTCAGATAATTCGAGGTCAAACAGGACTTCTCTAACTGAGTCAGTAACTTCCCTCATGGTGCAAAAGTATCAAAAGCCCAAACGTATTAAGGGAAAAACTATGCATATTAAGGGATGATTCTTATATAATTTGAGTACAAGCGGGACTTCCCTAACTGATTCAGTAACTTCACTCATGGTGCAAAAGTGTGAAAAGCCCAAAAGCATTCTGGGAAAACTATGTATATTAAGGGATGATTGAATAATTTGAGCACAATGACGAAATAATTAAGAGTGATCAAGTATTGTTTACGTAAAACTTAAAAGGCCTTCTATCAACCCAGAAAAATAGAGCTGAAATAGCTGTTTTGGAATTTTGAAGGTGCTTAAAGTGGAGTTGAACACAGCCGTACAAATCCCAGAAAAGTTTTGTGCCGGCGTACCTTTTAAGGATTTTTTTAAACATGTTTTCTTTCTCATTTAACTTATTTTATGCATTTTTATTTTTGTAAAAATAGATAAAACATACTATTTGAAATAATTTTAAAAAGTATTCATTTTTTAGGAAGGCATTTGGCGACCCCTTCTAAAGGTCTCATGACCACCTAGAACAGTGGTTCGCAAAGTGGAGGTCTGAACCCCCAGGGGGGGTCGCAAGATGCTTTCCAAAAAACAAAGAGAACTTTAAGATGATTTCTAATCATACATTTGATATATTATTGTAAAGACAATTCAATTTAAAATGAAAACATAGTTATTAAGAAATATTTGTGCTTAAATGTAAGAAAATGTAAAATAAACACTACCTAAAATGTAAGTTTTATACATGATGCTTTATGCAACATCGTGCCCTTTATCCCCCCTCCTGGGAAAGCAGGGGTCCCCAATCTCTGACCCAGGTATTTTGGGGGTCACAGGCTGAAAAGTTTGGAAACCCCTGGCCTAGAAGGTCCCAACCCCACTTGGGGAACCACTGTGGACAACACCGATATATTTGGTACATTTGTATATTTGCGGTGCTAAATATCAGCAGAAATTTTCTTATCTGCTGATACCTTTATTTAACTTTAAAGCTCATATCTACCAATGCCAATATCATGCTGATGATATGCATCTGTAACAATTGCTGATGTTTTCAGGAATGGTGTAGCCAAAGTAGGGATGGGTAGAATGATGATGTTCCAAAAATGCCTTTGGCCAACTAGTCTAAAGCAGTGGTTCTCAGTGTTGTACCCTGAGGCAAGCCATTGTGTGCCTTGTGAGTTTGTATGACCGTACATTATTACTTCAACTATACAGCAACTAAAGATTCTGTAACTCCTGTCCTAACTGCATGCAAGCATCAGACATCGTATTGGATCCATGTAAATTTATGACATCTCATGCTTTTACTTTAAAAGTGGAGAATTGGTGCAGTGCCTTGTATTGACTAGACTCTAAAGGCTGTGAGCTACATAGTTTTTTCTCCATGTTGGCACAAGTCAGACCATAACATTTCATGAATGGATATGGATAATATTCATGCATCTCACTCTCCACTTTGTAAAACAAGCTAACAAGTTTGGTGAGTGAGGAAAGTTGAGGGAAATTAAGAATACCTTCTGGTAGGACACTCCTGGTGCCTTGTCATCCTCTGTGCTGCCTCTTTCCTTGTTACTGTCACAATATGAGCGACAGTGTGTTCTTATTGTGTTCACATAATTATCAATTCATCCTTGAGTTTGGATGGATACTTGCAAAAAGTTTGGAAAAAAAACCTCAAAGCATTCTTGAGATAATATGTTCACAAGAAAGGCATGGACAACCCCAAAACATAATACCTCCGGCCTTGGCTATTGGCGTCACAGAGGCATAATAAAAAATGACCTTCAGAGAAGCATTTATTGTTAGATTTTCTTCCCTTTTTACTATTTAGTTCAACACTAAACTTCACCATACTCCTGACCTGACATCCTGGTGAAAAGACTCAGGACTTTAAGAGAGTCTAAGAGGAGGATTCGGTTTGATCCTCCACGTGTCCCACCAATGAGTTTATTTTTAAATCCCCATCGATCAATGGGTGCCATTGTTTGTCTCCTTTAGACTCAAGTTCATCCACAAAGGTCGTCATTGGTGGGTTGAGGCTATCGTCAGCCCTCCTAATGTGATTGTCCTTAACGTTGTTAGTCTGAAATAAACCAGAGAGACATTGTTGCCTTTAAAAGTGCTTTCAAACTCTCCTCCACGTCTGCCTCCTGAGTGCTGACATTGCTAGAAGGTAAAAGCTGGCCTGCTGATGCTTGGTGCAGTCTGCAGAGAGGAGCTGCTGCTGATGGCTGCCTGTCATTTTTACCTGCTTTAATAACACATGTACAGAGGAGTCTTCTGTCTCTGCAAAAGTCTCAACTGTTGACTATCTGCTGAGAGTGATGCAGGCTTTGAGGAATACAAAACAGCGATGACGAATCCTCTGTCAGAGCTACGTCGTTGTGAAATATCTCCCAACTCTCCGAGGTATTATTATAAGTAAACATAAGCGGCTTAAGCTGCAACTTTGCCTGGTGTGTTCTCTGTCTTCTTAGAGGAGCTGACAGGCTGATTATTGTTACTCAGAGTCAGACCTGATACTCCCGCTTATCACTGGAGGATGCTGCACTCCATGTCGAGTGCCAGACTCTGCTGACGCATCAGTCACAGCTTTATTTAGATAAATGAGCCGCAGGTTTCAAGGGCCAAGAGGAGGTCAAAGGATAAACAATCTTGGAACCTGTAGGCCCCCTGGGAACAACAGCTAATTTTGCAGCATTCAAGTAAGCTTGTGAAAATTTCAGTTTGTTTTAAATACCACATTTCAAAATTATGAATTCTCTCTTATTTTAATGAACAATAGTTCTGAAAAATGTCACAGTTTTTAAACAGTGCATCTACTTTATAAGCCATTTGTAAAAGAGAGGCATAGATCCATCCAAAGTTGCAGGTTAACTACTTTACACTGTCTGCATAGCACAAAAACATGTACGATATTTCAGTACTGAAATGTTGCCCATGTTTTTGTGCACTTTAGAAAGTGTGCAGGAATCCATCTAGTATTATTGACAATTTAAAACAAGACATTATTCGGGATATGCTTGATTAGTAGGCTAAACCATTTAAAGGGTTAAAAAGGTAAAAATAGGTAATCTAGACAAAATGGGTTAAGAGTTGCAGAAAACTTGAAAAATGGGCAATAATGGTTTAATGGTGGTAAAAATTGGTGGTACAAAGAGTCTTAAAGAGGCAGAAAAGGTTTACAAAATGCCAAAATGGGTTAAAAAGGGTGAAAAGCTGTTAAAAGTTGGCAAAGACAATGTTTTAAGGTGGCAAAAGGAGTTGAACAGTCACTTTAAAAAAGGGGTGAAAAATGGCCAGATAAAGTAGATAAAAGGTGAAAAAGTAGGCTAAATGTGGAAAAAGTGAAAAAGTGGCACAAACAAACATCAGACCCAACATCTCTGGGTTTATCAGGGGCCCATTCTCTGGGTTTATCAGGGGCCCATTCTCTGGGTTTATCAAAATCCATTCCCTGGGTTTGTCAGGGGTCCATTCTCTGGGTTTATCAGGGGCCCATCCTCTGGGTTTTATCATGGGCCCATTCTCTCGGTTTTGTCAGGGGCCCATTCTCTGGGTTTGTCAGGGGTCCATTCTCTGGGTTTATCAGGGGTCCTTTCCCTGGGTTTGTCAGGGGCCCATTTTCTGGGTTTGTCAGGGTCCATTCTCTGGGTTTGTCAGGGGCCCATTTTCTGGGTCTGTCAGGGGTCCATTCCCTGGGTTTGTCAGGGGCCCATTTTCTGGGTTTGTCAGGGTCCATTCCCTGGGTTTGTCAGGGGCCCATTTTCTGGGTCTGTCAGGGGTCCATTCCCTGGGTTTGTCAGGGGCCCATTTTCTGGGTTTGTCAGGGCCCATTCTCTGGGTCTGTCAGGGGTCCATTCCCTGGGTTTGTCAGGGGCCCATTTTCTGGGTTTGTCAGGGCCCATTCTCTGGGTCTGTCAGGGGTCCATTCCCTGGGTTTGTCAGGGGCCCATTCTCTGGGTCTGTCAGGGGTCCATTCTCTGGGTTTGTCAGGGGTCCATTCCCTGGGTTTGTCAGGGCCCATTCTCTGGGTCTGTCAGGGGTCCATTCTCTGGGTTTGTCAGGGGTCCATTCCCTGGGTTTGTCAGGGCCCATTCTCTGGGTCTGTCAGGGGTCCCTTCCCTGGGTTTGTCAGGGCCCATTTTCTGGGTTTGTCAGGGGTCCATTCCCTGGGTTTGTCAGGTCCCATTCTCTGGGTCTGTCAGGGGTCCATTCCCTGGGTTTGTCAGGGGCCCATTTTCTGGGTTTGTCAGGGTCCATTCTCTGGGTTTGTCAGGGGTCCATTCCCTGGGTTTGTCAGGGCCCATTTTCTGGGTTTGTCAGGGGTCCATTCCCTGGGTTTGTCAGGGGCCCATTTTCTGGGTTTGTCAGGGTCCATTCTCTGGGTTTGTCAGGGTCCATTCTCTGGGTTTGTCAGGGGCCCATTTTCTGGGTTTGTCAGGGCCCATTCTCTGGGTCTGTCAGGGGTCCCTTCCCTGGGTTTGTCAGGGCCCATTTTCTGGGTTTGTCAGGGGTCCATTCCCTGGGTTTGTCAGGGGCCCATTTTCTGGGTTTGTCAGGGTCCATTCTCTGGGTTTGTCAGGGGTCCATTCCCTGGGTTTGTCAGGGCCCATTTTCTGGGTTTGTCAGGGGTCCATTCCCTGGGTTTGTCAGGGCCCATTTTCTGGGTTTGTCAGGGTCCATTCCCTGGGTTTGTCAGGGTCCATTCTCTGGGTTTGTCAGGGGTCCATTCCCTGGGTTTGTCAGGGTCCATTCTCTGGGTTTATCAGGGCCCCATTTTCTGGGTTTGTCAGGGGTCCATATTTGGGTTTGTCAGGGTCCAGCTAATCCTGTGGGCAGGCATTCACACCACCAACACATGGAGTCATAGGACAGTCCTGACTGTACAAACAAAGGAAGTGTCTGGGTTATTTGTGGGTTATGAGAGGCTTTTAAGATGCAGCGTAGAGGGACTGCTCTACTACACTGAGGCTGAAAAAGTGACACACTTATCTCCTGTTCAACATTTGCTGCTGTTTTAGAGCAAACGTAAAAGTGTACCTAAAAACAGAGGACGTTTTTTGTACGTTTGGAGCTTTCATGTTTCTCCTGAATATTTCATTAGAGAGAGTGAGCGTTTACCTGTTCTGATGTTTCAGAGACTCTAAAAGGGTTTTTGTGAATCATAGCTCATGTGCTCCCTACATTTCCTTTGTCTTCCTTTGAAAACATTTTATATGTGGTAATGAGTTGATGTCTTCTGTGTTTACTCCTGCAGCATTAAGAGGAACTATGATGATGGAACTTCATGTTCTCTGTTGAATAATTTAAAGACAGCACAAAATAACATGGAGAAGCAGGGAACACTGACCTAAAGCTAACCTAACCTGCAGTAGATATGGATGTGTACGACAGAGTCTGGCAGCCTCATACTGTTAACATTATAATCATCAAATCAGATCTCACAGATAGATCTGCTTCTGGGTGACAAGCTCACAGTAAATTCTGTACTACAGAAATCTGACACTCTGGATAATATCGTCATTTGAGTAAACTCTGGAGAACACTGAATATATGTTACATGTATTTTACATGTATGTCCCAAATTGTGCATTTAAAAGAAGGCAAAATATGTCAACAAAATATGAGCATCAATGTGCAAGTGAGGTGGATGAGGTGTCAGGAGTGTCCTATGGAAAGAGTCTGTTGATTTCCACACTCAACAGAGGACGGAACAACAATAATAAAGATAGATATATGGCTTTCATGCTTGCGTCATACCCACAAGTTCTGCTAATCCACCTGTGCTGCATTCAGAGCCATAACCATTGGCACATTCTTGTACGGGAGAATAAAGTAGAAGGAACTGAAATAACTTTAAGGGAAAACTTATAAAATAACTGGGGGAAAAAAGAAAAAGTGTGTCAAAAGAGGCAATGTATAGGTCAAGAAAGGTTTAAAAGGAAGGGAAAACAGTAAACAGTGGCAGTAATTGGTTAAAAGATGCAAAAACAGGTCAAGAAAGGCAAAAGGGGCAAAAATGGTGAGAAAATGGTAGAAAGTGGCAAAAATGGGAGGTTAAATTGTAAAAAGTGGTTAAAAAGTGTTTTAAATGGGATTAAAGTGGCAGAATTGGTATAAGTGAGGAAAAAAGTGGCAAAATAAATGGGAAAATTATGAAAAGTGGTCAGAAAGTGGTTAAAATGAGGTGAAAGTGGGGAAAATGGGTTAAGAAATGCCTAAAGAGATCGAAATGGGTGGAGGAATGGTGAACATTGGTCAAAAAGGGGCAAAAATTTGATTTAAGAGGCCAAAAAATGGGTCAAATAAGTCAAAAAGGCAAAAATGTGACAGTTAATGGTGAGCAGTGGTTAAAAAGTGGCAAAAATGGGATAACAGAAGGGAAAATGGGTCAAGAAATGCAAAAAAGTTGCCAAAGCTGGAGGGCAAATTTTAAAACGTGGTCAAAAAGTGGCTAAAGAGGGACAAAAGTGGGAAAAATTGGTCCAAAATGCTAAAAAGGAGCAATAATGGGAGGGTAAATGGTGAAAAGTGGTTAAAATGTGGTTAAAATGGGTGGGGAATTGATGGAAATTGGGTATAAGAGGCAAAAATGGCTGAAATAATGCAAATATGCAAAAAGTGCTAGCACCAATGCTACTGATCCAACACACATGCATATATATATACAGATGAATCCCAGTTCTGTGGGCGGGCCTGATTGTTTTTTTATTGCCTGAGGTCATTAATAAACCATGATTTTAATCAAAGGAGGGTGTTATCACACACACTTACACCTTCTATTGGAGAATATATTCTGTTGTTTCACACTCAGGTAGCTAGCGGAAGGTCTACATTGGATGATGGCATTATGGCTGATAATCAAATCACTATGGAGAAATTAAATTGGATTTTGACTTCTCGATGAGCTCTATAGGCATACTTTTTATTTCTTAATGTGTGGCTTTTATATCAATATTGTAATGTAGAGCAGAAACATGAAATAGCACATATATTATCAGTCTTAGTTGAAACGTTTGCAGGAGTGATATCGACATTTATATGTACTGTGATAAGAATTTATCCATGCAAATTTCCTGAAAAGCAAACATTACCATGCAAACCGTCTGAAATTATGCTCTCCTCCTTTTTGGGTGTCTTTAGGAGTTCACACATGCTCCTTCAGAGCAGTCCTGATGTCCAGATTTCATCACTGCTGTTGTTTTTCTGTTTCCTTCATGCAGAGCGCCTCTCGTGCATTTTAACACCTAGTCTCCCCGCCTGTCTTGCATGTTCCCCTCCCTCTCCGGCACTTAATACTCTTCACTGACTCAGCATGCATGTGAGAGGCTGAAGGAGGGGCAGGGGGCGGGGCTGGGCGAAGCGAGCATGCTAACTGGCTGAGTGGGAGCAGTGAGCAGAGGAGGGAGGGAGTGAGTCTGCTGGTCGGACAGGTCTGTCTGCAACACTCTGCTGGAGAGGAGGAAGGAAGGAAGGAGTGAAGATGAGAGCAGAGGAAGAGGGAGTAAGAGAGAGGATGAGACCTGATAAAACATGTGGGAGGTGTAAATCCTGTACGGATGGAGCGGCGGTGAGAGGAGGAGGAGAGGTGAGTGTAGAACAGAGATGTTTGTGTTTGTGACAGCTCAGATAAACAAGCAGTGAGGTGGCTGAAAGCTTTGCACCAACATACAGATGATCCAGATGTGCGTGTCACTCTGCAGGATGGAATCATCGTTGGAGGGGACGTGGATCTTTAGGAGACTGTGTTTATGTGTGGGTGGGCAACACTGAGAGTGTGAAGGCATGAATGAGAGAACATGTGAGGCTGTGTGAAAGCAGGGACCACATATTTGTGCGTGAGCGTGTCAATACATGCAGCTTTACCAACGTTTAAGTTGACTTACTTGTCAACAGCAATGTCATTTACTCAGCTACTGATCTGCTTATAAATATTTAGATTCATATTTATCTGTGGTGTTAATTCTGCTGCAGTTTAGACTCTTCATGCAGTGGTCACTTTTCATGTATTTCTATATCCCATGTTGGTCCCTTTTGTTTAATCTCTTGTTTAATCTCTTTATCTTTTATCTGCTTTTCTCTATTTTTGTCTTGTCTTTTGCTGCCGGGCAGATATCACAGACTAAATATAGTTCTAAGCATGAAATAGCAGTAAAGTATCATATCCTGTCTTCTTTTTACTGCTGCAAACTTTGCCTTGAGAATATTTTTGTCATAGTAGATTAAACACTTCACAAGTCCTTTACATCTTAAAATAAGTCAAACGTTTCTCAGTATCATAAACAATTCAGAGAAATACACTATATGGACAAAATATTCGACAATTACACCAACAGAGACTGTAATGACACTGTATTTAAATACTTTAATATGGAGTTGGCCTCTCTTTTGCAGCTCTAACAGCATCCACTCTTCTCTGAAGGCTTTCCACAAGATTTTGGAGCGTTTGTGGGGAATTTGTGCCCATTTTTTCTGCAGAGCATTTATGAGGTCAGGCACTGATGTTGGATGAGAAGACCTTGCTTGCAATCATCTTCCCCAATTTGTTGCCACAAAGTTGGAAGCATGGCATTGTCCAGAATGTCCTGTATTCTGAAGCATCAAGATTGGCCTTCAATGGAGATAAGGGACCTAGACCAGACCCTGAAAAACAGCCCCATACCATTATCCCTCCTCTATCAAACTTCACAGTGGAAGAGAAGCATGATTGGCCACTCCACAGAATGTTTCCAGTGCTCCACAGTCCATTGTCAGTGCACTTTATACCCTTCAGTATGACGCTTGGTATTTGAGTTGGTGATGGGAGGCTTGCATGCTGCTGCTCGGCCATGGAAACCCTTTTATGAAGCTCCATTGCACAGTCTAAGTGCTTACATTATTGCCAGTGGAAGGTCAGAACTCTTCAGGTTTGGATTCAGCAGAGCATTAGTGACTTTTAGATGGCTTTTACACTAGGGACCCAGTCCTGCATCCAAGTGCGCATGAGCCCAAAGTCCAGTTCGTTTTGGTCGGTGTGAATACAAATGAACTGCACCCGGGCACTGGACACCAATAGGGGAGGTGGTCTCAGGCGCAGTTAAAGTGGACTCTGGCATGGTTTTGGATGAGATGTGAATGCGACTGTGCCCGAATATAGGACACAGTGTCATATAAGCTTTAGCTTTTTGGGCACATTTTTCCTCAATAAAAGGTGGAAATCATCAGAATAAAGTCAACGAACAGTCTGTTATGGCACAATTAAGGGTGAACAAGAGTTGGGAGTCAGTAAGATGAGATGCAAAGGTGATAAAATCTTCTGTCACCTCATAAGCCGCTGTATCCATGCAGTGTGAGCCATTCAATCCTCTGAGCTGTACATAGATGTGAAGATATGAACAGCGATGTTGCTGGCATCTTTAAAAGTCATTTTAAAAACGTCCATGGTGGCAGGATGGACTTTTTGCCAATTTAAACAAAAACAATCTTGTCTCAGGTCATGACCTGAGTGGTTGCTATGGTAGCTTCTTCTTCTTTCTCCTTCTTGGTGGGTTTGTAAACCAGCCATATGCATGCCGCCACCTGCTATTTCAGACTGAGTACATACGCAAGAGGGCCCGTGCGTGGATTGAAGTTAATGGGGGGAAAGCAAGCCAGCGGGCTGGAGGAAGGAGGGGGAGAAATCGCATCGTGGCGTGGTTCGAAACTACTGGACCTAGTGTGAAAGCAGCCTTACACACCATGAGCTTTAGCATTCGTTGACCCCGCTTTGTGATTTCACATGGTCTTCAGCTTCAAGGCTATGTTGCTGTTGCTCCCTCCAATTCCTTATAATATCACTTTGCATCCATCACAGTACCACGCTTGAAAGTGACTGAGCTCTTCAGAATGACACATTTTGTATCACAAATGTTTGCAGAGGGAGACTGCATGGCTAGGTGCCTAATAATACACCTGTGGCAACAGGTCTGATCAGGTCAGGTCTTTTTAAGGACTGAAATGTGTCATTTATTTCATCCTGAAACTTTAAATTATGGAGTGGACTCAGCTTTTCTGATTAAACTGCAGCTACAACTACATCTGAGCTAACCACACCAGCAGCAGCAGCAGCCATTGTTTACAGGCTTATATCAAAACCTCACCAGTAGCTACTGCCTTGTTCTCCTCAAATGATGCTGATTGGTCAGTGTGTTTCAGACCAGGCAAAGTTATTGGCCTTAACATATTTTAAAAATTCTTTAAGATTTTAAAATCCTCTGATGTGAGACCAGCATATAGAAAAGCTTTACAGCATTATTAGTTGCAGCCAACTTTTTTACATGAGCCCACAGATTTTTAAAAAAGCTGTGTTGTGTTTGGTCATAGTCATAGTATAAAAACTGTAATTTTTAATCCAATCCAAATCTGTTTTGACCATTTTAGTCTATAAATGACAGTGTTCTGCAGTCCTCTTTA
This sequence comes from Cheilinus undulatus, assembly GCF_018320785.1. Lineage (NCBI taxonomy): Eukaryota > Metazoa > Chordata > Actinopteri > Labriformes > Labridae > Cheilinus > Cheilinus undulatus. The sequence continues at coordinate 36,100,160 of NC_054884.1, read as the reverse complement.
AAGTTTAGTACATGGACCTGTTCAGCTGGACTTGACTGTGCAAAGGAGATAATTAAATGAGCAAGGTCACTCCCTGAGTTCTGATTTAATCTGAACCGTGAGTCACTTTCTGTTACAGTTTGAAGTCTGAGTTTTCTGGTTAGGATTCAGAATTTATGTGAGAGGATGGAGCCTGGTGGTGATATTAATTTGAAACCAAGAACAGCCTTCTTTTTAAATTAATTTATAATCTAGGTAAGTCTTAACTGATACTGATCAAATTCATGTCATCATAATCCCTGCAGAGTTCAGGATGTTCTTTTATGTCTTTAAACATTTTAAGCTGATGTAATACAAGCTCTAGGTTAGAAATATCATTACTGGTGTTTCTCCTCAGAGTTAAGTTTCACAAGTTCAGATTACATGTCTAAGAGTTCAGCGTTTATTTCAGTGCACTGAAAAAGTTGAATAAACTTTCAAAGAGCAGCATTCAGCAGTGACAGTGAAACCTTGTTACACATGCTCAGCCCTCCTCGGGGTTTCCTGACATTGTCTGGGTCAGCGGCATGTGTGAATGAAAGCAGCCACACTTTTCATGCTGACTTTTTCCTGCAAGCAAGAAGTCAGGGTGAGCAGATCTGCAGAAGCCAGGCAGCATGAGTTCCACGTCTCCTGCACAGATAATCAAGAGAATAAGCTGCATGCAAATCTGCAAAAACAGACATGAAAATGAGCACTGGAGAGCCTTATTTAATCAAGTTTTAGCAGAAATGCATGTCTGCATTGGTAGAGTATGTTTGCATTGTGTTTGTTCACAACACTGATGAAGGCCACAAGCTGGAAAGCACCCAATTCTCCAAACTTCAACTGTTGCTGAAGCTTTCTGATTTCATGGTAGAGTATGTCAAAGGGAAGGCTAGCACAGTATAATTGTCCTTCAAAAGTGAAAGCCTGGTGAAGCATTTACACGGAGAAACTCACCTCACCTCTTTTGTAAAGAATGCTTTTATTCTGATTTTTTCAGCTCAGTTATGCAACAAATCAAGTCACCACTAGGGAGACTGATTTAGGTAAAACATGTAAAGACAAGGCTGTGAAAGAAAGGAGATACAGCCAACAAGCAGCTTAGACAGTGTCACAGATGCACACAGCAAACACAGGTGGAAAGATGTGTACTGGTCAAATCTGTTGCTCTTCTTAGCTAAAATGTTAGGAATAGTCTTTAAAGTACTACACTGCGACAGTGTTGTCCTTTATCTGAAGTATATCAGTAGGCTAGTGTGATCAGTGTGATCTTAAAGTGTATGCCCCTCCAAAAATATCATGTATAAATTGCTTGGAGTTGTGGAAATTGTTGGTTTACAAGCACAATATACCTTTGAAATACTTAGCCTCTGTTGTTAGCGCCCTTCATGTTACTCAAAGGCCTTTGGGGAAACTGAGGACAGAGATGTAGCTACAGAATAAAACAGAACCAAGTGGTATTGATCAGCCTAACCTCCAATCTTCAAATACACCGTACACAGATGTACAGAAGTTTTGCTCTGAGTGTACACAAACTACCTCACAAACTGTAAGCATGTCTAGAGTGCTGTCAGTGCAGCCATGAGCAGATTGAGATGAGAAGCACAAGATCACAGGCAACTATGAGTCCACGCAGGAATAGTATATCAGTAGTGGATTATTTTGCCTTTTTGGGGTTGATTTGCTTTTCATTTTGACATGATTCCATGATTTTATTGCTTCCGCCACGGCTGAGTACATTATAAAGTTTAAAGGTTAATTTTAGCTGCCCAGGATGTGTTTATCGATATAAAATTATAAGGTTTTCCACCTGATAATTTAACTCTTCCTTGTCAGTGGTGCTGCAGTAGCTATATGAACCACTGATTATGTGTGATGATTTACTAGGGTTTTAATGGTTCACAGAGGTCACAGTTTGGTTTGTACCTCGATTTTAGGGTCATGGTTCAGAGTTCGGCTCACTGATAATTAAGGAACATGAGTCAGAGATTTATAATTCTAGGTTTCTCTTGCTTATTTTTTCTTCACTAACATGAGTGCAGCTCATACTTTGTCTCATCTAGCGTTATTTAGAACTAACAGTGTTAAGTGATGGATTAAACATGAGACAAAAAAGGAGCAAACAAAAGAATATGCAAAAAAGCAAAACAGAAAATAACAGCCCAATATCTCCTGATTTGAAGTAGGGCTGAACGATTCGCAAAAATAATCTAATTGCAATTTTTTTTTTCCTGATATTGTGATTTAATATGTGATTTTTATTAGATTACTAAACCCTTGCTTTTTTCTACAAATTCAAGCAATAAATCAATGTTATAACCTCCATTCAGTCAGGAATGCTTGTCATACATTTTACCATTTCATTGCAAAATTGACATAACCTACAGTTTTACTTGGCAGAGAAGGCCCTGCTCCAAAGCTGCTCTCTGAGTTAGTCCAGCAGCTGGCTTTGACTTTGCACAGAGTGCAAGGCTAGAAACCCCCATATGGATGAATACATAAATGACAATGTGTATTGAAAAAAAATGAAGAAATGCTAATTAAATATGTGCATTTTAGAGCTATGTAACATGTTTATGACTCATAAAGTGTGCTTTCACATAGTTATTGGTAAAAAGCTGGTGCAGTTGTTGCTTGTGCAGAATCTGGACTTGTGTTTGCCACTGTAGGACCCCAGACTGGCTCGTGTTAACACAGGATGTGACGTTGTAATGGAGCCTGAGCAGAGCACTTAAAACACGTTGAAGTCGGTGTTCTCTACTCTTACAGGTCCATGTTTTTAAAATGTATTAGCAGTGGTATGTCTTTGACGCTCTCTGCTTTCACATCCAGAGGCGATGTGCAGAGGCGATGGAGAAAAAGCCAGCAGGCCTGTCTGCTCTTCTTCTCTTGTAGCATCGGAGCAACATTTTCTTCTATGTGTGTTTTGTTAGGCCAACTTCTTCCTCTTATTCGTTGGTTGTTTGATAGCAGTCAGCAACACTTAGGAACATTACTGCCACCAAGATTGGTGGGTAAATACTTGTCACATTTGTTTGCTTTTGTTAGCTTTTTCGTATGCCCCAAATTGTGAACCAAATACCTTTGCACCCCTATGATTTACCATTGGGAGTATGTGCGTTGTGTTGTATCTTAAAGTTGACCTGATACTTTGCATGTTTTCCTGGGATCACACTGCTGAACGTGGATTGACACTGTTTGACAGTAGCATGTGCTGAAAATAGACCTTGTGCATATCTCTGACGTTGTAGAGTGGGATGGCACTTCTGGGATGAGCCCAGACTACGGGCAGTGGAACTGCCCTGATTGACTAGAGAGGGAGCAATTTGCTCTGCACTGTTCTTCTAGGACGGATCTAGGTGCAGGTTGCATGTGGAAATTGAAGGTTAGGGATACGTCATGAATCGGCCCTACCAGAATCAGATCAGGGCGCCCTTGTCCATTCTAGGGGCAGACTTTCCTAAGAATCTCTTGTGTTCACTTCTCAGAAGCCATTGTAGCAGGATTCATTCATTTTTACTCTGACTATAAGCCTAGTTGTTTCTTATTTAGTTGTGCCTGGATCTTGCAGCTCTGTCTTTTGTGTACAGAGCAGCAGCTAACCCTTTTTTAACCTGTAGTGGGAGGAGATTACACAGAAAGCTGTGCAGAAATAGAGCTGACAGCTGCAGTATTGGAGCAGAGAATGTGGACATCCATTGTATCCTGTGGAGCCGTAGTGCATAAATGCATTACAGAACAAAATCAGCCTGAGGATGTGGAGCCAAGAAGTTTGGTTTAAGTTTAAGCTAGCTGCTTTATAACCCCTTTAATTTCCATTATAAAGTAATATTTGTGTGAATTTGAGATTTAATTGAAGTAAACGTAGCTTCAGCGTAGCCTGCTCGTGTCAGGTGTGATTGGAGGAGCGTCAGCGTCGAGGTCACGGCCGGCGTACCGCTGATTGAATGCGCCTCCCTTCTCCTCCTCCTCCCATAATCACGCTCTCTGCAGCTTTCTTCTCACACTCTCTTTGTGAGTCTGCATGAGTCAGAGGACTCATCTCTTTTGTCTGACTATCTTTGAAGGCAGCGGAGGAGACAGCTCTGACACTTTAACTTCACTTCTTCGTGGGTTCATTCTGAAGGTTTTTGAGCTTCAGACGGGTTTTCTGAAAGGGCATTTGTTGGGAGTTTTGGAGGAGTAGGCGGCTAAATCCGGCGTGATGTAACGTGATGATACGTGCAGAAAAATCAATGGTGACTTCGATGTATGTGAGCAGTATTTAGAGGGTTCTTATTCCTCCCTCGGCACCCGTTTACAAACCTTATTAATCCCCCAGGCTTTCATATGTTAGCTGCAGAACCTGTCCAGTAGCTGAAATCGTATCTGCTTGTGCACAGTGCCAGCAACAAGCAAGCAGGGGGCTAATATTAGCACGAGAAGCATCCCGCCCACTGTATCGTATCCAGGGAGCTAATATTAGTGCTGCACACATTGCTGTAGGTTTAATTACCTGTGATGTGGCTGGTAAAGGTCCAGCACAGACTCTGCAGAGTTCCTCCATACCTGTGCATGTCTGCATGCATGTGTTTGTGCCCTTGTGTTAGAAAAGTGACCCAGAAGGACAACAGGAGGATGAGTCATCAGTGCTGCAGCTGTAGCCTCGTCTTTTTTAGGTATGTGCAGAGATGCTGTTGAAGTTTACACGCTGTCCTTCAGTTTCAAACTCTCACATCAGGTCTGTTTATAAAGAGGAAGACTGTTTTTGGAGATTCTTCCCAAAGAGGATGAGATAAGTCTCTCAGGGAGTAAAAGAGGAGTTTCTTCATGGCCAAACCCGAGACTCGCAGTAATTCACCCAGAATGGATGTTTGCAGCTCACACCAGCATCAAAGCTTTCTGCTCTCTCTCTCTGTCTGCCACATATGAATAAATGCACCCAGTCCCTTTTACACTCCTCTAAATACACACTCCTGCAGTCATCTTTTACTCTCAGCATTTACAAGTTGAGCTCATTTGTGGCTGAAGTGTTTCCCTCCTGTAAATCATGCAGCTATGGAAGATGGTGAGTGCTAACGCTCTGTTTCTGTTGTAACTTCTGGCACAGCAGTTCCACCAGAGCTGGAGCCAAACTGGACGTCCCACAGAAACACGGGCACGCAGTGAAACCCTGCAGCACAGCAGGCTTCAGCGTGATTTTATAGATCAGGGAAAATGTGGAGGAAGATGGCACACGTACGAGCTTATCGCCTAGTTTTCCACTGATATCTCTCCTCAAGTTTGCTAGAAAACACTCTCCATTAAAATAGAGTCAGGAACACATTGTTCTAATACGTTTTAAATCTCAAAGATTATTCATCTTGGACTACATGCAGGAACAGGATGAGCCTCCAGAAGATGTTGTTACTGTGGCAGTTGTGCTCTTTTGAAAACGGAGTATCTCTTTCATATCCACTGGTATTTAAACGGCCTGCATGAGGAGATAATTGAGGGGTTTGAGGAGGAAATACACTAAAGGATGGTTCGGTTAATTTGCGGTCCAACTCCTCTTCTCTGATCAAAGTCATCAATTATGTGATGGCTGTAAAGATTATCCTGCTGGATTTCCCTCTCTGTGAGGGTGTTAAAAGGAACCCGGCATATGTTTGTTTAATTAAATTAATGTCTTTTTTATGTATACTGTAAAAAGAAACACTTTAGATTCAACAATCAGGTTTACCTGCTGGCTGGACTACCCACAGAGTTAGCTGGACCCCTCACAAACCCAGAGAATGGACCCTCTCCATTTGGCACTTTTATCCCTTTTTTGCTTTTTGCTGCCCTATTTGTCACTTTTTTTGCTGTTCCCAGCACATTTTTACCAATATTACCACCTGTTGCCACTTAACAATTTTTTTTCTGTTTTTTTTTTTTGTTTTGTTTTTGTTTTTGTTTTTTTTTGTTTTTTGCCAATTAACGCCTTTTTTTTTGCAACCATTTCTCTGCCTTTCTGTCAATTTTTGCTGTTAATTCCCCTTTTTTGTCACTTTTTTTCCACTGCTAACCCGTTTTTACCCAATGTTGTGAAGTTTTGCCACATTTAACCACGTAATACCCATTTTTTTGCAGTGTTTGCTCATAAATGCCACAACTTTAAGCCCATTTTGCCCACTGTTTTGCCAATTTACATGCATTTGCCTCTTCATTTTGGCACTGTTATCACATTTTTGCTGTTTGTCTTTTCCATTTTATTCCAGTTTTGATGCTTATTTGGCCATTTTTACAGTTTGCTGCCGTTTTTGTCACTTTTTTATAAATGCTAACCTACTTTTGCCCAATATCTTTACTTTTTAGCCCTTTTTAACCAATGTTTGCAACTTAACGCCCATTTTTCCCATTGTTTTGGCACTTTACATGCACTTTTACCTCTACATTTCAGCACTTTTATCCCATTTTTTGCTGTTTTTCATTTCAATTTCAGCCCATTTTTGCCTGTTTTAACCCATTTTGTCACTTTTAGGCCTTTTTGCCTCTATTTCTGCCAGTTTGATATCATTTTAGCTTTATTCACTCTGATTGTTGTTGAGTGAATCTGTGTGTTTGTTGTGTTGTTTTTGTCTTTTTTTGGACATCTCACACTGTAAAAACTAAACTGTTGAATCTGTCATTATTTGCCATGTATGGGGTCTCTTATTTTTTAGGATAAGTTAGTATTTGAAAAATATGTTGCCTAGGTAAGGTAGGAAATGTGTTTCCGGAGATTAAGGAGAATAAACCCTTAAAATAACATCCTTTCTCTCGTTCTCGCTGCAGAAGAAGAAGTGTTGTGTTACATCTACGGTTGTGTTCCTGTTTCTGTTTTTCTCCTTCCTGTAACTCTACTCTCACATCAGTGTGGCCGACTTCCAGCAGAGCTCTCTCCTCTCCGTCATTGTGCTTTCCTTTTACTGTCACTGAAAGCCTCCATGTTTCCTCCTCTCTTCACTCTCTCTTCTGGGTCTTTATGTCTCTTTCCCCACCGCCGTCTTCTGTGATATATTTAGGGATCAATGTTAGAACATGTGAGTTTCAGGCTCTTCTCTGAATCAATAATGGCCGCTGTAAAGCCCAGCTCCTGGTGGCTGAAAAATCATGATAATCCCGGTGGATCTGCTCCTCACATCATGTACAGTTATATTTATGATGCAGCCATGAGTGAGTCTATATTTAGCCTGGCTGCTGCATCTGCACCAGCAGGTCATTGTCTTAATGATTTCACTCCACGATAAAACACTGAAGCAACAGAGAAAAAGGTTAAAATGCTCATTTTTTTGTCACCAAATCAAAGCTGTGTATCAGAGCCAATATTTGTCCAGTATGTAGGACAAACTCTCTGCTTACCCTGCCGCTCTCTGTTTCCATTTACACATACAGTTCTGTTTAAATATAGCTACAGAGTTAGACTGCATCCATGTCAAAGTCAGGGACTCCCTAAAGATACTTTTTACTTCTGTTCCTTATTTTTCTGATCATCAGTTTAATGAGTCCTGCTTTGATTGATTTATAAATGACAGGATCTTATTTTTGTATGTTTTAAACCTTCGTGCACAGAAGCAAATCAGAGATCAGTTTTTAAAAAATGTTGTTTTTGTGAACTTATGTGATACCACATCCTAACAGGAACTCTCATGAAGACCAGTACTTGAAAAAACAGTGAAGTTCAGTTATATTGATTGAGACATTTGGTGATTCCTGTCTTTATGTAGCAAAGATAATAATCTAAACCTGCCAACTTGTTACTGTTCAGGCGTTACGCCCAATCTGATCTGCCGGACTTTAAAGAGTTTCTCCAGAGTCAGATGAGCTGATGTGGTATGCCTTAAAGGGGACATTTAATTAAAAACATTTTTTTTTGTATTTGTGCACATACTCTGAATATCTGGAGTATCTACCAAACCAGAGAAATGTGAAATAAGCCAAGCTTGTCCTTTGCTCATGGTCTGAAACCATAAAGTCTGACAGTCCGTTAAAAATCTGTTCTGCTTATCTGGTATCTCCGTCCACTGATCTCCATCAAAGCACAAGAGCTAGTTTATACAGGATCAGATCCTTCTCTGGTGCTTTATCTTTAATGTATTTTTGCCAAAACATGGCACGGACGTCTTATTTTGACCACAGAGGAGTGTGTCGAATGAAGTAAAGGGTCCCTGTTAAGGACATTAGATCTGCGTTACCATAAGGATTAGGATACCAAACATTAAAATTCAAAAACCTGACGCCAAAATGTTTGGTAAAGCTGAGTAAACAGTCTGCATACAGGAAAAAGCTTGTTCTTCATGAAAACACACTAAAGCACCTAACATAGCTAAGGCTAAAGCTACATTAGCTACGTTAGCTAAGGAAGCTATATAGGTGACATTGCTTCAGGGCTGATGGAGCTAACATAGCTAAGGCTAAAGCTACATTAGCTATGTTAGCTAAGTAAGCTATATAGGTAACATTGCTTCAGGGCTAATGGAGCTAACATAGCTAAGGCTAAATATACATTAGCTACATGAGCTATGTAAGCTATGCAGGTGACAGAGCTCCAGGGCTAATGTAGTAAACAAAGCTAACGTAGCTACATTAGCCCAAGGAAGCTACATGAGCTTAGGGTGACCAGACGCTCCCTATTTCTGGGATCAGTCTCTGTTTTAAGAAACCTGTCCCCGCCATGTGCTCTCCCCAAAATATCCCTGATTTTTACTATGAATAAAAAAAAAAACTTCTTCTTTTAACACTACAAACTGACTGAAACTTCCCCAAATATATGTCAAACCGTTTCCCTGTCAAAAAATTCCTGAAATAATAAGTTTGTTGTCTGAAGCCTGGAGGCTTTTTGATGAGCAGTTGACTGCTAATGCTAAACTCAGGTATTTCCTGTAAGTAGTCTCATGTTCCTTCAAAATAAAAGTCAAGTTTTTTTTTTTTTTTTTGCTGGGTAAATGTTTTTAGTGGGAAACTGCAACAGCAGGAAAAGTTTGGTTTTCAGTAGCAATAACTTAGCTTTAGCTCTTTAATGGAAATTATTCAAATAACAGATAACATAATAAAATCCACTATTTTTGTTATTGATAATTCTTAACACAATAATCTCGGAGTAAGGCTACGAGGCTGTGTTTGATGTCTCTCAAATACATGAAACTTTAATTTTCTGTGTATCATCATGACAGTTTTTAATAGTTGTCGTCTGAAATGGAAACGTCTCCAGTTTTTACCTCAGAAATCTGGTCACCTTACATTAGCGATGTAAGCCCATGCTACATTTGCTAAAGTTCAAGTAGCTATGTAGCCATATTACCTATGTAGCTAACATAGCTATGTTAGCTTATGCTACATTTGCTAATGTTCAAGTAGCTATGTAGCTACATTAGAATAAGCCTGTTTCAGACTTGGCCTTGACATGACATGATGATAATTTCAGTTTGAATATTAACAAGTCAGGGCTTTCAATGGCCAGTGTGACCGCCACATCTCGCTTGGCTTAAATGCATATTTTAGGTGTAGAAATCAAGAGAAAAAGGGGGCTTACCTATTTTTCCCTGAGCTGTGTGCATCTCTCAGCAAACATAGACTGGAAAAAGAGAGCCATGTTAACTTCAGCATGTAGAAAGACTGTTTTCAATGTGTTTCTGGGGCTTTCTGTTACTGCCACAATATGTCAAAGGAAAGATAAACACGGTGAAAGTACACATCCAGTTTGTGCTTTTCAAAGTAAAAGCCAAATTCAGCATTTCTTTGGAGAAACTGCCTCCATTTGTTCAGAATGCTTTTGTTCAGAAGTTTTCTTGCTTCTACAGTCAGCCTCAAGCCAGCTCAACTACAGAGGATGCTTTTTGATCATACAGTCTTCTAACACTCTATTGTTTAGAGGCAGTTAGCTATAATTATGATTGCGTACCCATGCTTCTGCATGAGCTATCATATCATGCAGAGAGTGCATCTTCCAATCGTGCCAGGGCACATTACCTGTGTAGCTAATGTAGTACAGAGCATCATTGCTACAGGGAGGAGGAGGGGGACAACCAAGCTTCTGCACCATAAAAGGCACCTGGGCTTAGGATGAGTGCATCCTCAACCTCAGTCTAATTCACTTCAGTTCCTTTAAAGTTTTTTGAAAGTTTCCTAAAACATCCAAGTTCTCAATGATGAGCTTATGATCTGAATTAGCGCAGTAGTTTGATCCTCTTTGTCTCTCTCAGTCACATTTGATGATGATACATTAAAGGAGCCAGGTCGTCTCCCTCACACCTCCATAAACAATGGGACTCTGCAGAGCCAGCGACGCCTAGACAAAGGGCTTTTTTTTCTGTGAATGGTGGCGCTGTGGGAACTGTAGCTCTGAGGTGTGAAACTGAGTGTGACAAATGGAGGGGCAGTAAAAGTTCTGTGCTTATTAGAGACAGAAAGAGAAACATTGTTGGGGAGTTTTTAATTTAGAGAGTTTGGAATGGAAAAAAGCTCAATGAGATGTTAGATAGTGGATTTAAGTGTGAAAACCGCAGCAAAGAGACTGACGAATATGGCTGAAACTTCTCACAGAGAAGCTGGAGTAGCGATTAAAAGCCTGGAGGAGAATATGTGCCGATTGTTGAGACTGAATTTGGTCTTTTTCTCACATTAGTGGAGGTCAAGGAGGGAAGGTCTCTCTCTCTGCGTGCCAAGTCCGTCACAAGTCCTCTTTGTTCTGTCAAATTCAATTTTCGACACACACGTCCTCTCCCACCGCTACCATAAGGCAGCTCCAATCTGTCACTGCTGGCACCAGGCTGGAGTTCGCCGCCGTCCCTTCCTTTGAGATACTTTTTCTTCTGTACAAGAGTTCTGTTGTCTGCCGTGTTGCTGGCGTGGAAAGACGATCTGCATGCTAGCTAAACAGACGGGTGACGGCTGGATAGGATTCAGCTCGGTTTGGTTGAGTAATTGCCCGGGGATTGAGAGGAAAAATGGCTCTGGCACAGAATTTAATCACACCATAACAAAGACATATCTGTGATAAGAGTTTGAATGATGTGGAGGGTGTCCTGGATCTGATGTTTGACTTGTGGGTGACCCTCAGCAGTGTGACAGATATAGGTTTAGACAGTTAAGATTTTTTTAAGCTTTCTTTGCTGCATAAACGTCACAGTGAAACCCTAAAATGAACCATATCAGATCAGACAAATCATATTTACATCAATTATTTCTCTCTCAATCAGAGCCTCTGTCTTATGTATTCATCTCTGAATCCTTGCGTTGAATTGTCTCATTATTTATTTATATGAAGCACCATCAGCAGGTCCAATCAATGGTGAGTCAGAGAGCAAGTAGAGACATGGAGGGATCATTTCCTGTCTCTTCTCCCTGCAGAATGAGATCATGTTCCCTCTGACACCATGAAACACTTACTCACTTTACTACAGAACAGCGTATACATCCCACAAGATGTGGAAGTACAAGAGATTCCTCCTTTATGGACAGATGTATTAATGTTCATGTTTTTTGTAACATCTCTAGTAGGCCTGAGTGTTAAATCCATGTTAAATTGACACGTAAATCCACACAAAGTCAAAATGCAATGCTATTGTGGATAATTATTTTATGACCATAAGCTGGGATGTTCAAACTTTATTCCATCAAAGCTCACAGAGAAAAGTATTGTTAGAACTTGGCTACTTTGTTACGCCTCATCTTTATTATTATAAGTTAATAAAATCAATTCAGTATAAATTTAGACATGCTTAGAAACTGAAAATGCTTGAAGGAGTTGTATGGAGCTACTGTTGTTGCAAAACTATTTGCAAATGCGAGCACAGATCTGCAAATGTGTGCACCTTTGCCTTTGCCCGTCTCAGCAGTGAATACTGGTCCATGCGATGCATATGCTATGTGGCAGGCAGCCTTGCTTGTACACTTACAGATCTTAGTATACATTTGCAGATCGTGTATGGCAAAAGTGTTGCAAAATTTACGTGTGTATGACAGCCAATTGAGAGGCAGACTTCAGTTATAATTGATGTCTTGTGGGAATTTTGACGAGTGAGTTTTCTAGATCAAAATAGGCTACGTCCACATTTACAAATTGGTCTACACATTTGAAGATTAGTGCATGCATTTGTGGATCTTTATAAGAACTCACAAATCTTTTCACAGATCTGTAAATCTTTGCATGCGTTTGCAGATCTATGCGTACATGTGTGGATTTGTGAATGCATTTGCCAATCTTTCTATCTATGCATTTGCATATTTGTGCTCAGATACTGGCTCGTCCTGACTTCACACATAAAATACTAGCAGGCTTTCTAAAATACCCCTTATGAAGTCTAGGGAAAAAGTTGTCATGCACAAATGCAGCTCACCCAGACAAATTCAGAAAAATCTGTGCATTTGTCAGTGTGTGATGTTTTAGTGTATTTTCGTTTTGACTGAGATATGTTAACCAGTTGCTATATCTCATTCCCCGGAAGTCTACATCAGTGTTCCTCAACTCTGCTCAACCAAAGAGCCAAATTGTTGAAAAATAACCTTGCAAGAGCAACAATCAAAGTGGTGAAAAGGAGCAAAAATTAGTTAAAGTGGCAAAAATGGTAAAAAAAAAAAAAAAAAAAAGAATAAAAATTGGCAAGCAAGTAGCAAAAAATGGATGAAAGGGGGCAAAATGGGCATGAAATTGCAAAAAATGGCGAAAATGGGGAGAAAAAGTGGCAAATGATGACAAAAAATGAGATACAAGTCACAAAATGGTCAAAAAGCTGTAGAAATGTAACAAAAATGAGTAAAGAATGACTTAAATGGGCAAAAAGCAGCAAGAGTGGCAAAAAATGAAAAAAAAAGTGGCATTCAATGGCAAAAGGCAGCTTAAATGGGTGAGAAGTGGAGAAAGTTGGCAAAAAAGGGAGAAAAATCACAATTAGCAAAAAGCAGGATAAAAGAGACGAAAACTGGTTACAAAAAGGGCAAAAAATGGGCCAAAAGTGACAAAAGGAAGTGGCAAAACTGAGCTTATAAGGCAAAAAAAAAAGGATTATAAGTGGCAGGAAAAGGAAAAAAAACATTCCAAATAAGGGCAATGGAAATATACAAATGAAATAATAAAGGTTGACAGTTAAAGCCAACTGCATAAAAGTGGGCAACAAACTGATCAATGTAGCTTGCAATTGTTAATTTCTTAGGTCAAAGTTGCCCTTTTTAAGGTTTTCTCTGCAAAAAATATTTCAAATGAAGACATAGAAGAGCCACATGTGGCTCAAGAGCCAGACGTTGAGTATCACTGGTCTACATGTTTGGGTAAGATACTGAGCACAAAGATGCTCTCTAAGGTGGAGTATTCAGTGTGTAAATGTAAGTGAAAGCATGAATGTGATTTGTATTATAAATGGGCCTCCACAGGTCCATTTACCGTTTAACTTGTCTTACAAAGTGTGAATTAGCTTTTGGCCGGATGCCTCTGACTGCAGGGAAGTTTGGAAGCACTGAGAGATGACTAACACGATGTTGTTTTCATCTTTTCATTGGATTTGACAGTGATAATAAAATCTTAAAGAGCACAGGCCGTATCCTATCATGTTGGCTTCACACATGTCTCAAGACTTCACTGAGATCTGATAGAGAAGCAGAGAGGCTGGTCGCACCTCAAGCATTTTGTGTGCATGCATGACACTGAAATGTCCTGTGAGCATCTGTGCCCTGAGGATAAACAACATAACAGACTCTTCTCTCTTTCATTCACAGGTATGAAGAATAGGGAGCTGTTGGAGGCGTCCCATGGGCCTGTTTGTCCTCTGGCCATTCAGCCTGTGTGTCTCTCTTCACACAGATGCTCTGGGAGGGAGAAGAGAGTCGGTCTAAAAATAACTGACGCTCACACCAGCAGAAAAACAAAACAAAACAACAAATAAAGAGGACAGAGATTTTCCTTTTCTCATCGCTTAAACCCTGTCTGACTCTCTCTCTCTGATCCATTTCTGTTCCCGTGTCCTCAATACGGCCTGAGAGGAGGTCATGTCCCAGTCTGGAAAAGTCCTTCATTTGTATGTGGAAGTGAGGTCTGCCCCAGATCAGAACGGAGGGAAAGAAAACGGGGAGTTCGGGGAGAAAAAGGAAGGGATTTCTCAGGAGCATTCAGTCAAAGACAGTCCTACAGAGCTGCTCTCTCAGCTAACAAACCAGACAACCTGCAAAACCGCCAGCAAGACCTCCACACCTCAGCGTCTGGCTCAGGACTGCACGCACACGCACGGCATTTCTCCTTCTAGGAACAGCGTTAGCTTCCAGCTTCAGCAGGGCAGCAGCTCTCCTAAAGTCAACAAGCGTTGGAGCACACCATGTGATGGAGTTTACTCTCCTGGAAAGCTCACTAAAACTTCCCCCATGTGCCCGAGATTAAAAGAGGGAGAGGTCAGTGATGGTAGGCGGTCTGTGGTCACCTTCAGCTACATTGAAAAGTCAAACGTGAAGACCATGGACAGTCCGCGCAACTCTGCATGTGAGCGGAGAACCAAGGAGGATAGATCGACCTCCTACCACTTTCGTAAAAGACTCAGCGATCCGATTTGGTTTGGTAGTCCCAGTTCATCGTGCAGCTCTAGTCCTAAACTGACTTTCCGATCCCCAGGAAGTCACCAGCAGTCATTCTCTCCTGGCTTTCGCCAACCCCCCTTAGACCCCATCGGCAGGGCAGCTACCCAGAGAGCTGTAGAGGAGTTCGGCTCACCTTTACTGAGGATAAAACTGGCCCATGCTCTTGAGAACATACCGTCCTCTCGTTACGGTTACAGCCAACAGCCACGATGTCAATCCTGGGCTGGCTCTCCTGTTCAGCGTCAGAACATATACCCCAAAGACAACAACAAAGATAGGGGCCAGGCTGTTTGTGGCTTTCAGAGTCCAACGATCAAGTTTCCCCCAAAACCCAGGCAGTCCCTTCAGTCTAAACCTGCATCCCAAACAAGAGAGGACAGAGCTTTATCAGGCAGTCAAGCCAGTAAAAGACTTGTCCAAATGGCCTGTAACAGAAGCACTTCACCACAGGGAGCAATCCTTCAACAGGGCAATAACGTTATCGAGGGCTTGAACCAGTTAAGCGACAGTAAGTCTTCCTCCCCTGCTCAGAGTCCTGAAGTCGCCCGCAGGCTTGCAGAGGAGGCAACCAAAGTATCCTCTATTTTCACTGAGGCGAGAAGGTCCTCACTGCACAACGCTTTAGGCGATCCCGCAGGAGAATTTCACTCTTCAGCAACAAATGCACAAACACTCAAGATGAACATCCCTTTAAATGACCAACAGACGCCAGCAACCGACAATACTGATTCTCACCAGCTTGAAAACTCCACATTGCAGTCCCAAACACAAGAAACAAACTCTCACAACAACTGTGAACCCAACAAAGTGGAGTGCAATCAGAAATCCCAGCAACACAGCTCGGTTTTACCAGTGGCACACAGTTCCCCTGCCATTCCTTCACGAGTTTACCGACCATCTCATCCTCCCACAGATCTCAGCTCACCTTTAAGGGATCCAAGGTTATTCCAAGCTGAGATTCGAGCACCAGAAACCCCAACCCTTCATCGTCGCCAGCTCCCGCAGTACACCAGAGAAACTTGGGCCCCAATCCCAGACAGGGGAGGGGACGTAGGCTGCTTTGAGAAAGGGGATTGCACAGAGCTAGCTCGTAGGCTTTTTATCAATAGGAGTGTTGAGGAGACGCCAGTGAGCTGGACGTCCAGGCAGCAGTGGGGGAACCAGGTGGAGAACAACCAAAATCAAAGCGCTGAGACAGGAACTGGAACCGTGACAAACCAAACTACA
Source organism: Cheilinus undulatus (assembly GCF_018320785.1). Classification (NCBI taxonomy): domain Eukaryota; kingdom Metazoa; phylum Chordata; class Actinopteri; order Labriformes; family Labridae; genus Cheilinus; species Cheilinus undulatus. The sequence continues at coordinate 36,084,392 of NC_054884.1, read as the reverse complement.
GAGCGTCGATTCAATCGCAGACGCCGTCCGCTGAGTCCCACCACTCAGCAGAAACGGGCCGAGCAGAGACGGAGGGAGATCCTGCTTCTTGGACCAGTGGCGTTGGACTCTCCAGATGAGGATGAAGGCTGTGATGAGGAGGGTGAAGGTGATGAGGTGGATGGATTTGGGGCAGGGCAGCCGAGGGCAGAAGAGCCTGCAGACGGGGAGCAGAATGGCGGGATGGGAGGGTCGTCCTCACGGAGCTCCAGCGGGGTGACCGGCAGCTTGGGCGACAGGGACTGTGTGTCTCCAGAGTCTAGTCAGTCCAGTCACCAGAGCAATGAGACCGGGGCTGCAACCTCAGGAATACAGGTAGGCAACAGAAAGGGACCTGCAGGTTCTCATTCATCCAGGTCACAATTTACCAAATCTTGATCTACAGGGGCAGCTGGACTTGGTTGAGGTTCTTGAAGACATTTTGAAAGGGCTTCTTTAGTTCAGGACAGAATTGAAGAAGCCGTTTGGAGGGGAGACAAAATGTCTTCAAGGACCTCAGCTGAGTCCAGCTGCCCCTGCGGTTCAAGCTTTGGATAATCACTCTTTAGGTTTTGGTTCTTAAACTGCATGTTGTTATTCTAAGTCACTTTGATCCAGAAAATTAAAGGTACAGGTTTTGGGATGTATTCTTTGCCTGATGATAGTTGGACACAGATTTATTGGCTGCGACATGTTCAAAGGAATCCACTTCTTTACTATTTCAAATTTGGCAATTTGATCGAATAGGATAGCTGAAGCCAGAGCAGCAAATATGGGGTGGAGAAAGTGGCGATGGCATGTTTTAAAAGGGCTAAAGCTAAGAATCAAACCAGTGACCATCACTGTGCCTTTGATTAAGGGTCATCTTCTCTAACAAATTAGCTAAACCAGCAATCCAACTTTTGTTGTAGCCAGAAAGATAAGACAGTAAATTTCAACCAATCTTGTCACATTTGGTACTGTTGGGTCTCTCTATTTGTAGTCCTAGGTAGGGCCTTACAGCGAGTTACTTGACCCGTTTCGACACAAGGGTGAGTCAGGACAAAAAGTGAGAAAGGTAAGACTAAAACTGAAACAAAATAAAGATGCTGAGACTTGAACTAGAGCTACAGACAATTAACTCAGCCTTGCACTGGCAAAGAAAGCAGATGGAAATGCATAGCCATGTAAGCAACAGGGTTGAAAATTACTTTTTTGAGCCAACCTGACTGGTAAATCCATGTGGCATTTTCATGCATAATGAGTGTCAGACTTAAATGAATTAAATATTTTGTGCAAATTCATGCTGGAATTAAGACCTTGTAGAACTAGCTTGAACTTAAAATGACCAAACATTGGTTTGAAGACACCTTGAGCGGGTATACCAGTCGCATCACTACTTATACCAAGTCAAACCATACCAGCACACAGCCATCAGTAAAAATTTGAAACAGAAACAAAGTTCATAGAAACAAGCAAAACACCAGGACTCAGTCAATCTTGTTTACTGTAGCAAAGTCATTCTTTTACTTTTATTTGCCTGCTCCAATGGCTGGTACATTCACCAGACACTGGTCAAAGATACCCACATTTGGCTGATGTCTGGTATGCAACCTTTTAGAAGACAAGATAAGGCAGCTAGTTGACTAATAATCTTTAGAAGGACATGATAGATGCATTTTTCAGGTTTGGATCAGGTCTCTGTCTTCAGTCTTTATGCTAAGCCAAGCATCCCCCTTTATCTAGCTTTGTATAGACAGGATTGATGGTTTAACCATAGTCATGAAGACAGAATCATATCTTCCTTTTGTTGTGGGTTATTTTAAATATACGGAATGTTTAATTCAGATAGTCTTTGTTATTGTATAGAGGTTAATGCAAACTAGCTAACACTGGGCTATCCAGTGACTAGTCTGACATTTCAGCAGACACAACTCTGTTCTTTCTTGCTGACAAAGCAGTCACAAAGTTGAGACCAGAGTCATGTACTACCTGCACTTAGTATGGAGATTAACACCAGGTGATGATTAGCTTAGCATAGCATTAGTGTATGGACAAACAAACGCCCAGCTAGGCACACAATCCCCAGTAAAACAAATAAGAAGCAACAAGCTAGTCAGTAACCTTGGAGTTTGCAGAGAAATGATAGTTGTTCTTATCTGTCCTTACCTTGCCAAGCTAACTGCAGCCATTGGCTGTGGCAATTCTATGTGACCCTTTGATATCTGGACTGGCTGTTAGCCAAAGGTAGCACAACATATTATTATATGCTGATAACATATCTCTATTCATGACTAATCCTTCTGTTTCAGTTCAGTGCCTTTTCAGGGTGTAAAATATTTTTTCCAAATCTATTGCCATGCCTCTAGGTAGTTGGCACCATGTTCCTGGTTCTCCTTATTCATTTCCTTTTAGATAGTCTCCTGTAGGATTTACATATCTTTTTACTACACCATGTTTTAACCAGAAGAGCTGTCAAAATCAATCAGATGTGGCATGCTGGTCAAGCACCTGGTTGTCAACACCCGGAGTTACCACAGCTCAAAACAGGAGTCACTAAAGACAGCAAAATGAGCTGTTAGGCATTGGCGGAGATTTGGCAAATTTGTCATGGGCTCATCCCAAACATTTAGCTCTGCTGCTCATCCCACAAATGCATGTTCCTTAGAAATGTGGCGCCATTTTAAAGGGAAATAAACAGGCTCTCAGCAGTATAAGATTTATTGCCAAGAAGCATGGTCACAACAAAGAAACAATTTCCTTACTTTTTGTGCTAAGTTTAGAATTAAAAGCTAGGCTAGGCTAACAGCATTGCTAAAGTAAAAAGGCATAACTAGTTCATCTAACTTAAGACTCAACAATGTCCACTTGTAAGCTTTAAACATTGCTAAGGAAACATTTTTAACTTTGGAGTTCAGCTAGCTTGCTCCTTTTTATACCCTATCTAAGCTATGCTAAGCTAACTGGCCACCCCCTGGCTTTAGCTCCAAAATTACAGACATGAGTTTAATTTTTTATGAAGACCAAATGCTTTAACTGCTGTAAAAGTAGGTACAAAATCATGCTAATCTAGTGACTATTAAGCTAGTGCTAAGAGGCATTTAGCTTAACTTAGTTAAAGACGAATTAAGGGGAAAGTGTTAGCCTCATTGAGCTAACGCTCCCTCTGCTGCCAGTTTATATATTAAGCTAAGCTGATCCCTCTCCAGATCAAGGTCATCACTCATAACACAAACATAAACGTGGTAATCGTCATGTTTACTGAGTTAAATTAAGACTGTGTCCCAAAATGTCTGACTCTCCTGCTAATGCTCCACAGCAGGGCTAGCTTCCAGTTTGTCTCTGTCTGTGTATCTTTCAGACGGACAGTGGCTGTGCAGCACCCGTGCCCTCCCTCCACTGCCAGAGGATCGCTCGTGCCAAGTGGGAGTTTTTGTTCGGGACCCCTGCTGAGGAGGCTGCCAGCAGGGGGGAGAAAAGTGAGAGCATGTCCACCTCCATTTTTATCTGGTCTCGGCTCCTCAGCTTTCATCTTTTACCGAAGTGGATCATTTTGATTTAGTTTTTATTCTTCTTTAGGAAAATTGTCAGAGGAATCTAAAAGAAATAGAGAGGCTGGCTGTGTTTAATAACAGCTTGTGTGTACATCACAGAGCATTCATTCATTCATGAGTGATGCGTAATTCTGTGTGTTCCATTTGAAAGCCAAATAAATTATGTCTAATTTCTTTGTGCTAAAGAAACTCACTGCACCAAGTTTATAATGCAGAATCAGACAGAAATCATTCTGTAGCTGCTTATATCCACTAGAAAAGAGGTACCCATCAATTTCAGCTAACAACACCCCCCACGTAATATAAAACTAGAGACCCCCACCGTCCTCGGAGCTGGTTAAAGTATATCATGTGGCTGGAAGCAGAATACAAGGAACTGAGTGGACATAGAGCATTTAGTAATGCACAGGTGCTGTCTGTGCACATCTGCGTACATGTTCAAAGAGCATTAGACCCTAAGATTATTGCTGTCTTTTGTAAATTTGAAGGAATTTCATTCATGACTTTATATTCAGCATAAACCTCCATAATAGTTATATTTAAGATTTAATTAATTTTCCAGTGCTGTGAAAAGTACAGTAATGTCGCCTCCTGGTCATCAAACAATTGTTAATAGAAGACGAAAATAACCTTTGGTAAATTGTAAATAAAGTTTTTAAATGATAATTTGATTTCTAAGGGATAAAAGTTATCCAAACCTATCTGGCCCAATGTAAAATGTCATTGCCTCCTAAACTTAATATCTGGTTGTTCCACCCTTGGCAGCAATACACCTGCAAACAAGCATTTATACCTGTCAGTGAGTCTTTCACATCAATAAGGAGGAATTTGGCCACTCTTTTTTGCAGAATTGCTTTAATTCATCCATATTGGAGGGTTCCAGCATGAACGGTCCAGATTTCGACTAGGCCACTCCAAAAACCTGTTTTGTTTTGTTTTTTTGTTTTTTTTCCCCCAAGCAGTCAGAGGTGGATTTGCTGGTGTGCTATGGGTCGTTGTCCTGCTGCATAACCCAAGTGTGCTTAAGCTTGAGGTCGTGAACTGATGGCCGGATGTTCTACTTCAGGATTTTCTGGTAGATAGCAGAATTCATAGTTCTATCAATCATGGCAAGTGGTCCAGGTGCTGAAGCAGCATCACACTTCCACCACCATGTTTGACTGTTGGTGTGATGTTCTTTTGATTAAATGCTGTTAGCTTTACTCCAGATGGAACAGGACCTTCCAGAAGGTTCAACTTTTGTCTCATCAGTCCACAGAATATTTTCCCCAAAAGTCTTGACGATGTTTTTTGGTAAATGTGAGACGAGCCTTTGTGTTCTTTTTGGTCAGCAGTGGTTTTGGCCTTGGTGCTCTCCCATGGAGGCCTGCAGGTCTTTAGATGTTCTGGGTTGTTTTGTGACCTCCCGGTTGAGCCGTCGATGCGGAGTCATTTTGGTAGGCCAGCAACTCCTGGGAAGGTTCAGCACTGTTCCAAGTTTTCTCTATTTGTGGATAATGGCTCTCACAGTGGTCTTAAAGCCTTTGAAATGTCTTTGATTTCTAGATTCAACAGGTCTGGCTGTGATCTGGCCTGGGTGTGGCTTGTGAAACTTAACTCAGCTTTCCAAAATATGTGGTTAATCACAGATTTAACGAGGAGGGCAAATGCTTTTCACATAGGACCAGGTAGGTTTGGATGTCTTTTCTCTTTATAAATAAAATAATCATTTAAAAACTGCATTTTGTATTTACTCAGGTCATTTTTTGTCTTATATTAAAATAAGTTTGATGATCTGAAACATTTAAATTTGACAAAAATGCAAAAAAAAAAAAAAAAGAACTCAGGGAGGAGGCAAATACGTTTTCCTCATTGGTTACGGTGTGGTCGACTACTTGGAGCTCATTAATGGCCTAAATCTGTGTTTTGTATTATCAAACAGGGAATACTAATCTCTAAGAAAAATGTATATGTAAGATAATGTTTACCTCTCTCCTCCTGCAGATTCTCTAGAAACCTCCACAGCTCCTCCCAGTGGTAACTCCAGCGAGTCTCCCACCCCGACTCCCCCGTCCTCCCTGCCCATGCTCTCTGCCAATCATGAGGTGCAGCACGTAGAGGTCGAGCTGGTGACCCCTCCCCCGGCTGTTATTGGGACTTCACCCAAAACCGGCATCATTCGCCGCACTTTGAAGTACTCAGAAACCGACCTTGATGCCGTTCCTCTGCGCTGCTACAGAGAGACGGACATCGACGAGGTTCTCCTGGCCGAGCAGGAAGACGCCGACTCTGCTTTTGGGAGTAACCGCAGTGTTCAGGGTACCTCATGGACCGGCAGCAGCCCTTTAGGGGGTCTGGGTTATGGGAGGACAAGAGTGGAGGAGGGAGGAGAGGAAAAGGAGGAGGAGGAAGAGGAAGAAGAGGAGGATGAAGAGGAGGAAGACGAAGAGGAGATGGTGAGCTGGGCCAGTGTGAGGATGCAGGGAGACAACAGGAAGCAGCAGAGCGCAGCTGAGGAGGAGCCGGAGGTGTTCGGTCACCTGCTGAAGAGGTGAAACCAAAACAAGTCACACACACAGAGAATCACAGAATAGAAGAGATGTAGCCTCTGGTTGGGTGGGCTTTAACTCCAGCCTTTAGCCACAGTTAACTCTGATGTCTGATAGTCAAAGACAATAGTACTTGAGTTGGCCATAACTTAAGTTTTCTGCACCAAAATACCAAAAATATGATCACTAAGGATGACACATAATGCTAATCTCAAGGGTCCAGAATGAGGGGTGTTCAGAAACTGCTGATTGAAAAGTCTTTGACTTCCACTAGAAGTATTAATGGTTAAAAAAATAAAACATTTCAGAGAAGCAGGAGGATCTTCCCCTGACCTACATTTTGATCTGAATTTGGATGTCAGTCATAGCCTACTTTTCAACTAGATCATAAACAGGTTTGGTGGTTTTTACGCATGAATTTGTCACAGCTATCAAAAGCCCTGGGGTGCTGATGGCGTAGCGGTGAGGTCACAGCTCACGTTTAGAGGCAGTAAACCTTCAGTCAGGTGGCTCAGGTTTATGTAGGATTTGTGGCTCCTTTCCTGCATGTAGTTCCCTGCACTCGCTCTCATAATTTTCCACTCTCCTACCTGAGTAAAGGCAAACCCCCCAAAATAAACCTTTAAAAATGCTCTCTAACGCAGGGGTCATCACATTTGCACAAGGGCCAGATTTAGTCTCGACAGAAACTCTGGGGGCCAGACTTTCAAATACACAAAAATTAAATAAATATTTTGCTCTGAATGAAATATCATTGTGGTAGTATTTGTATTTTCTTTTAAGTCATTGCCAGTGAGATTTATCCCTATTATCATTAAGGAGACAGGCCTGACAACAGAGTTGGCTGAGCCCCTGAAAATCCCAGAGAATGGACCCTCCCCAATTGTGATTTAGTACCAGTATTAACTCATTTTTTAAACTTTTAACCCCTTTTTGATACTTTCTTGCCCCTTTTTGCTCTCTAACCCAATTTTTAACCCATTCAAACCACTTTTCCTGCATGTTTTATCCCCTTTGTGCTACTCTTATCCGTTTTGCCAGTTTTCTTCTATTTTTGCCATTTTTAACCCCTTTTTAATTACTTTTGTTGCACTATTTTTTGTCATTTGTAACCAATTTTTTTAAAATTTTTTGACCCTTTTTTCTCTTTTACCAATTTTTTGCCACATTTTAACCTATTTTCACAACCATTTCTGCCAATTTTTGTCCCCTTTTGCCACCCCACAACCCATTTTTGCTACTCTCTAACCCTCTTTTAGCCACTTTTTCCAGTAATTGTTGCAGCACTTCTGCCAACCTTAACCCTTTTTTAAATATCTTCTAATTATGACAGTAAATTTCAGTAAAAACAGATCAAATGTTAAGTCATTCTTGAATTATTTCAATATTTATTGTTTGTGGGATGGATTTAACAGCTGCAGACATTTAAGGCCAAAGGATACTCTTAAAATCACAACATCTTCTTTTCCTCCTTTTCTGAATTTAATGCTGTTTCAGGGGCTAGACTGAAAGCTTTGGGGGGTCTGATATGGCCCCCAGACCGCCAGTTGATGATCAGTGCTCTAAAGCCTTTTTTCAGGGTTACTCTTTATATTCTCTGCATTATTTTTAGATATTTGGAGACTGATGCTGTCAGGTACTTACCTCTGACACATGCACCCCACAGCTGGAGATTATCTCTGTTTAACTCTGAATAATCTCTGTTGGGTGTCAGTGACTGGGGTTGGCTGGGTTGTGTGAACATGAGGCAGTAGTTTTAACACAAAGCCCAAAAACTACAGTTATAGCTGACATAAAAGTCCAGCCTAAACAGAAAAAACCCTGAACTGACTGACTTTCATTTCATCAAAACGTACTGAAAACAGAACAGGGTATAAACAAATGACAGCTCCTCACTAATCCCTATACCACACAAGACTGGCATCTCATGTAGGACTGCTTAGGATTCCAGAGTGTGCATGAAGCCAGGAAAGAGGCAGAAACTTCAGGACCATGAGTAAAGAACAATGACCATGACTTTTTTAAAGTTACTACCACAAACCAGCAATGTTGCTCATAGACATTTACATTCGTAAATATTTGATAAGAATTATTTGTAGAAACAGCATTTATTCAGAATTAAAATGCAAATGAAGTCCACAAAATATCTGTTCTGTCAATGGTTGCGTTTTGCTCTTTATTTCATACAGAAAATGGTCCAGTTCTGATAGAACTGCAGCTTTACTGTAGCTTTATCTGAGCTAATCGCTGCACTAGCAGCAGCCATTGCCATCTGCTTCCAGTGTAACCAAAACACACTAGTAGCTACTGCCTCATTCTCCTAAAATGATGCTGATTGCTCCAAACTGTTTTCTGTTTGGCACAAATGTTGTAGATTGGAGCTTTACAAGATGTATTTGCTTGATGACAGACATCGAGTCTAGTAAATCCATCTGCTTTGCAGGCCCGCCCACAGAAATGTGGGTACCCTTGAAAGCCCAGTAAATAGAAAATTCACTAACATCAGTGTATGCAAATTGGCAGAATTGGCACTAGCATCCTTGCAAACATCTATGGCCTGACTCTGATCACCTTTTGGTCATTCTCTCTGTCTAGACCATCAGAAACGTTTTTTGACAACCACCATCCGGCCCTGAAATCCCCCATCCTGGTCACTGGCCCTCGTCTGGCTGCAGAAGACACCTTCAGCCGCCACTTCGAGAGCATCATGGAGTCTCACCGCGCCAAAGGGACGTCGTACAACAGCCTAGACAGCGAGGAGCTGCTCACCTCCAGCACCCAAACAGTCCTGACTTTTGACCTTCCCACACTTACTCCTGCCATCCACGCTCCAGTTTGTCAGAGCGCCCGGCAGATCGTACAGCTCAGCTTCGCCCCACTGGCGCACGACGAGAGGCCGAGTCTGTCTGATTCTATCTTTACCGTGACAGGGGACTCGGACGCCACCAGGGCGCCCTCCAGTGAGAGGCTGAGCAGCGGATCGGACGACACGCCGCACAGAGGTCAAGATGGCGCACAGCTGGGGAGCAGCTGGTACAGCAATCTAACTTTCACATTACCAAGGTGAGTTAACAACACTGGAAGTAGTCATGATACACCTTACTGACAAAAATGAAGCATAAATAACTCTGAATCCACCATTGTCTGACATAGTTGTGTCTCTGGGAATAGTTGATAACCTGTCAGGCTCTCTGGTGTAGTCAGGGGTCAGAAATGACTTCCATTTGCCACTTGGCGGCAGTGTAACAAGCCGTCAGTATCACTGATGAATAGTTAAATGCTCTTTTGTTTAACATGCCGCACACAGAGCAACATTAGCCTCTGTTCATCTGCCAGGACGTTTTATTTGTCCTCTATTTTGCACCTTTTTGTTCTCCACCATCTCCAGGAGAAAAGAGCTGATTCCTTTTGCTTCTTCGCACTTTCCTTGGACTTTCTCTCTGCAGCCAGGTTTCAGATTTTGTTGCAAGGAGCTAACACTGATGCGGATCTTATTGGAAGGCGAAGTTTAACAGTCGCACCGAGTTTTGATATTCAGGGCTCACATACATACTTTTTTAGCTAAAAATGTTGTATCTTGAGGAAAAGCTTTAATGTGGAAATGTCTAACAGAAGTGAGAAAAGTAGCTGACAGTGTTAACAGCTGATATGCAGATGACCTGTGCTGTGATGATTCAGTGAAAATCTGGGTCATGTTTGTTGTTGCATATTATTTTCCTCCTTTAATCTGTTTATCACTACGCTACTCCGCAATACAGCAAGAGTTAGTGCAGTATAATTATTCTAAACTACATTAATATTATATCTCTTTCCATCTTCAGTCATACTTACGATAAGAAGAGTAAAAATATGTGGGCCTGTCCATAGAAAGAGCCCAGATATGAACCTTGTCTCATTTCAACATGTTTTATTTAACATAGTAAGTAGCTAAGGAAAGAACAAAATCTTGATACTTTTTTTGTTAAAAGGCAAAACATGATATGTATCTTGATTTTTCTCTTTCTGTAAAGAAGTATCAAATAGTTGTCATCAAGATCATTATAACTTTGGATTATTCATTTGTTTTTATTTCATTTTCATTTCTTTGTTTTCAGTTTTAGATTAGTTTCAGTTAGGGTGGAATGATTTGGGAAGATAATCTAATTGCAGTATTTCTCCCAATATTGCGATTTGTCATGCGATTATTCCTAAAGTTCCCCATCTTATGTATTTTGCCACAAACACAAGCAATACGTCATTCTATATTAAACCAACACAATATTAGATTAAACAAGGGCTGAACCATTTAGAAAATATATATAATTGTGATTATTTTGACTCATATTCTAAATTGGATATGAAGCGTTGTATTAAAGGGAGTGATATTTTTTTATTTAATTCAGAAAAAGAACAGTGTGTCATAAGAAATGAAGTAGGACTTTTTTGTAGACTAGTCTAAAAAAAATGTAGCACTTGAATGATTGCATGGTATGTAATTCATAACATCTCTGCTGCAAGAAAGTTTTAAATCTGGATTTTGACACAAATTTCAAGCTGAGGAAATACTGCACCTTCTGCGATTTGAAAATCGCAGCAGGCCGTATTGCAATTTAATCTAATTTTCCATTGATTTCCCAGCCCTCATGTCAATTTGTATTACTGTTGGTTTTTACTTTAGATTTTAAGTTGCAAAAATGTTTCATTTTAATTTTGTTTTTATTAGTTTTAGTGGGTTTTTTTTCATTAAAAAATATATGTAAGTAACATAGAGTGTAGATGGCCTAGCGGTTAGGTTGCACCTGCAGTTCCTTGCCCCCATGCCCCTCTCTCTCTTCCACATTACCGACTCTATCCACTGTCCTTCCCTCTGGATAAATGACATATATATACGTAACATGAAGGTTGGCATTTTTCAGATAATATAGATATTGCAGTGTAAATATTCTACATACTGTGCATTCAGATAACAAACTTTAAAAATTGACATTATTTTGACAGTCAGTGGCTTCAAAAAGGACAGAAATGTATCGATCTTCAGCCATATTTTAAACAAAACAGAGGAAGAGCATAGAGTTTGCACAAATATGTTGCAGACAGTTTGCAAGAATTTGCCAGCACTTTTCACTCAAGCAAAAAAATAACCCAATAATGGGTGTTTAGGACTTCTACTTTTGTTGCTGAGGTATCAATATCATTTGATGTTTTCTAATAATATAAATGTTCTTAAATTAAATAACAACGATGCAATGATAAATCCCCATTTAGACTTAACATTTCAAATAGAGTATCTTGTGGTTACTAATCATATTAATATTTGTGGTTCCGTCTATTTTTTTTACCAAGCATTAGACAACATCAACAGAAGCTATGTCAAAATGAACTTGATCTTGTTTGAAACTGTATCCATATGTTTAAAACCCTGATGTGTTGTTAGGTCTCAGAAGGATCATTAGAATCAGTTTGTGGCTTTTTTAAAGTCCATGTTGACTAACTGTGGTTGTGACTGCCTTCTCTGAGGTTAGTCCTCTGTTCCAGTCTGTTGCTGGTCTCCAGAGTGTCTGTGTGAGTCGTTCTCCTCGTGCTGAGCTGTGCTGCAGAGCTATTCTGGCGTCCAGAGTGAAGGTCGCTGCAAGGCTGTGTGCTCGCTCTGCTGTGTGTCTGAGTGTGTAGTATGTTTAATATCCATCTGTGCAGATTTTCACTGATCTGCATGTGTTTAAGTGTATGCATGCACCTGTACCTCTAGGTGATGTTGGATGGCTGTGTATTAGATGTGTGAGCTTACTTGATTGTGAGTCTGTGTTATTGTTGTGTGTGTGTGTGTGTGTGTGGGGGGGTGTGTGTGTGTGTGTGGGTGTGTGTGTGTGTGTTTCTCTCTGAATGTGTGTGGTCCAGGCATGTTTGGCTGAAGCAGATGGCTGCAGCAGAGACTCACCTTGACCGTCTGAGTCCCAAACACTTTAGTTTATCTCCTCACAGACTCCCACCTGCAGCATATCACACTTTATATTCTTCAAGAATCCTTCTTCTTAATGCTCCATATATTTGTTTCGCCTTCTTGTATGATCCCAACTTTTTTATTAATCTGTAATCTTCCTATCTGCAGGAAACAACCCATGCATCGATGTGATTTATTTTAGATGACAGTAGAAATGTTGGACATCAGTCTGCTGTGACTTTAAAGTGGCTGCTCCATTATTTCTTCTTCTTTGTGGCGTTGAGGTAGATCAGCTCTGTGAAAGTCACCCTAACTTACTGTGACATCACTGCAGAGGAAGAATGACTGCATGGGTCGGTCACCTTGCTTCTTTGACCACTAGGTGGCGGGAGAGGACAGCAATCATGCTGCAGAGGGCTTTTTGATGAGAGTGTGAGGTTTGGTCAAATAGAGCTGCAGAGACAGAGGGATATCTCTCTGTAGGTATGATTTGAGGCGTGTTTAGAGAAAAAAGTGTTGGAAGAACAAACTTATTCGTAGCTTATTTAGAGGTACATTGCTTAAAAACATCTTTATAGAAGCAGAGGTGTTAATTGGACCTTTTATTGAACTTAAAGACCGTATTGGCTGCATGAAAATAATCAAAGCAATCTGAAGGATGCTTAGCAGCAGTTTTTATGCAAAGCTAACTAACCATGTACATATTTAAAGACCAAATAACCAGCATCAACTTTGCTCCATTTATGTCTAAGTCTTTCTTCTGACATCACATCCTCCAGACACCCATTCACAGTCACCGTCCCTCCCTTTGTGTTAATACGGCGTAGATGCAGACTGGAGAGTGGATTAAAAGTTTGTTTGCCGATAGTATGGGTTTGATTTTTGCAGTGCTTTTTAACTGAAAGAAGCAGGATTGCACAAGCTTAGTGAAATTATTTTTGATGTTAGTGAAAGACGGCACCAAGGTTCCCGGAGCTCACTGAGCTTGGCACTTCCTTGTGATGACACCAGCAGTGTCCACAGACACTAATATAAACTGTGCCATTTATCACTCATCTGTGAAACCTTTCATACAAAGCATTGTGGAAGGGCTGGCCAATCAGAGCAACAAGTCAATATAAGGTAGTGAACGTGCAGCTTTAGTAGTAACCTGAGCTCTACATGCAGGCGCTGCTGTACTTTGTGAATGGTAGAGCTTGTTGGTGAATAAAACTCATGCCAAGGCCAGTCGGGAGAAGTGCGAAACATCTTCTCCACCAATAGAATAGTTCAGTTTGGCTCTTTGCTCTCATTTCAATAAAGAATTGTGGCCCAGTTCTGATAAACTACCATGATGCTATAGCTACATCCAAGCCGATTACTGCTAGCAGCTTCTAGCAGCTTCCAGTACAACTAAAACATGCTCATAACTACCGCCTCATTCTCCTTAAATGATGCTGATTGGCTAGACACATTTTCAGGCGTGGCACTATTGTTGTAGACTGGAGCTTTGCACGACAGATCTCCCTGTTGACAAACACGGAGTCTGGAAAATCCATCTGCTTTGCAAGGTTATAAAGGTAGTAAGGTTTTCTTGGTTTTTCAAGTTTTTCAAGCTATTTTCTGCATTATTTTAGGAAAACAAAGATGGTTTGAAGTTAAATCTTCTTGTGATTTTGAGACTTATCCTGAGGTCTTCCTGTCATCTTTGGTTAGAGTCCAGTAGTTGTACTTTGTAACTGTAGACACACCAAACCTTTGGCCAGATAAGAGGGCTCTGCTTATAGATGAAGCAAAATTTTGAGTTCAGTGGTCAAAGACAGCATCTGAGCAAGGCTGCAGGGGAAGAATCAGGGTTTGCACAGGCACCTAAGTGCTTCAGTTTAAATGTTGGTGTTTCATTTCAGTAGGATGCTTGAAAGAGCTTGAAATCATTGAGTGCCTGTTTGGGCATTTGGATTAAACAAAGTTAACATGCAGTGTGTATTTACAGATGACAAATTTTGAAACATGACATTTTTCTTTTTCTTTTCTCATTCCTCTGAAGACTGTCATCATGAAACACAATTAAGATTGTTTATAGTATTGTTCCCCATAGGGCTGTCAGAATTCATGCATTACGTTTGATAAATTCATGCCGATGATTAGTGCATGACAGCGTCTCCCTGCAGCCACAGTGATGTAAAATAAGTCAACCACTGCTCCTTAATGTCTCATTTCATTAAAAAAAACTCAAAGACACCTCAGTGGACAAATCAGAAGTCATCTGACCCTTGAGTTAAGAAACATTTACCTTGTTACTGCTCCATTAGTTCTTTTTCAATCTTTTTCTGTGGCTGAGCTCATGTCATGAGCTAGTTACAGTATATCCTTCTTTTCTTTCAAAATAAGAGCATGGCTTTTTCAACACAGGAAGTGAATTATCCCAAGCATAAGAGGACAAAAATCCAGAATCGACAAAAACAGTGTTAAATGCAAAATAGTGTAATTTTCAAATACATTGAAAATATGAGATTATTCATGATTAACCTCACAAATTCTGAGATTTCAATCCTGTGACAGCCATAGTTCCCAATTTAGGATAAGCGGGCCCCCTAAGAGGGGGTTCCAAAGATTGCAAGGGGGCATGGGGCTCTGCCAGCTCCGTGGTTGTCATGAGTACATTTGGTCATGTACAGTCATGTGCATACATTTTAGGCATGTAGGCTGCAAAGGATTGGCCTGATGTGCCACAACCCAGGGCGGGAGGAAGGTGGGTAAGACGGCATCTCTCTTGTCAAGGCCTTTTCACCTGTGGTAAACACCCAGGGGTCACTGGTGGTTTTTGGGCCCTTGGGACATCCGCAGAAAAACCCGGGGCTTTTGCAACCAAACTACAAGCCTGGATGGCTAGAATGTGCTTACTCACCACACCTTCACCTCACTGTGTCCTAAAGGTGTGGACATTATTATTTTGTCAACTGATTATTATCCCATGCTCCTGGCTATGTGCAAGCACATCCAGAGCACTGCTGGGGTTGTGTCAATCCTCCCTCCCTCTAGATGGTGCTCTCAGGCAGGCTTTCTTGCTACATCTATGCCAAACATGCCTAAAAGTTCTGCACAGTACTGTATTAAAAAGTTATCATGATGCACTTAAGGGATAGTTTATAAAATGTGTTTATGGCAGGATTTTCATCATGTATCATCATATTCCTTTGCATAAAATCACAATTATATTCGCTTTAAGGTGCTGGAAAAGCTTAAAAACATACCTTAAGAATGCTTAATTTGACCTTTGGAAAGCTAAAAGAACCCTGAAGAATGTAAATCTATATAAAATACACATTAAGGGACAAAAGTTTACGTAAAGTATGTGCCACACCAGTCATTCTCAAGTTTCAGGCAGTCATGCTCGATTAGTCTCTCTAAGCTGCACAACAGCTTCGTTTTGTCCTCTTTTCTCTCCTTTTTGTGTCTTTAAACACAAACTCACAATGTTTTCTCTCCCCTTCCTGATAAAACCCTTTCTATGAGAACCAAATCACTGCCGACTCACTCAGGTAAATGTTTGCTCTGCACTGATCTTATCACAGTTTTTATAACCAGCCCAAACGCTGGCAGCTCTGCAGCTGAGGAATCCAGGAGCGAGACGACCAGACAAATATTTCTGAAGGCTTGTCCATACTTTGATAAAAGTTGGAATTTAAAGCCCCCTCCTCGTCCACCTCCTCCTCCTCCTTCTACCCTCGCATCAGCCTTTTCAGATGCTGCTCCATTAGACAGTGGCTCATTGTGCAGGGCTGCCCAGTGGACTGAGAAGGGGTGCAATTATGCGAGGGATACCGTTAAAGCAGAGGCTGACACCGGTAGATTCTCCCAGGACCTTTCTGCATTGTACTGGCTCTTCACCAGACAATGCAAACAGGTGGCAGAGCCTAAACTGGAGTGATTATGAAAACCGCTGCAGGCCCCGATGCAAGCGTGTGCTGTAAACAGACTCCACAATGGCTGCAGATGCTGACAAAAGGCCAACGTTTTATTCACCCAGGCAGAGGAAGCAGTGTAGAAGCACACACCCAAGACAGAGCCCGAACCTGACACCTGCAGTCTTTGTTTTTTATGAAGGTGATAGGGTTGTTGCCATACCAGAAGTTTTGTCATTGTGATGATATTTATAAAAATCAACAATATCAATACCTCTTTCATGGTGACAAAAAAGTCCTAGTCAGCAGGTACTGGGTTATTTTTTGTTTCAGTCATTGAAAATTGCAGTGTAACTCCAACACACTGTCTAAATTGAAAAATAATATAAACCAATCTGCAATATTGCTTCTTGTAAACATGGACAATAGTCATAAACAGGGCTGCAATCGAGGACCCATTTTTTTTATGGATTCATTTCTTTAACACACATTTATTTAATGTAATAGTGTTTAAAGCTTTGGTCGTTTTTTAACTACAGGATATTACACTAGAGAATATTTTGTTTTCAAACATGTGGTATTGCATGTATGGTGGCCCTAAAGGTCAAAGGTACAAAAACATTTATTGAAAACAAAAACTTGTTGTCAACACAAAAACATTTTGTGAAACACACACACACACACACACACACAAAACATTTAAAAAAGGAAAAAAGGCCATTAAATGCAAATGAATTTTGGGAAATAAAAACATATTTTAAGACAAAAAAATTTAAAAAAAAAAAAAAAAAAAAAAAAAAAAAGTTTCAATGATATAAATGTATCATAAAAAACAAAAACATTTTATGGAACCCATAAATGTTTCCTAACCCCCCCCCCCCAACAAACAATCATTCTACACTAAAACATTTCAATAAACACAAAAAATAAATAATAAAAGACCCAAACACATTACAGGAAATACAAAAAAGTTTCATGGAACTCTAAAAAATTTCATGAAACTCTTAAAGACTTTTGAAACAAAAAAAATGTCTCCCCAAAAGTATTTCATGAAATAAA
Organism: Cheilinus undulatus; assembly: GCF_018320785.1. NCBI lineage: Eukaryota > Metazoa > Chordata > Actinopteri > Labriformes > Labridae > Cheilinus > Cheilinus undulatus. The sequence goes on along the minus strand of NC_054884.1, from coordinate 36,067,453 downwards.
TGATCTTTTTATTAAACTCTAAAACAATTTCATGAAACACAAAATATTTTATTTTACCTCTGAAACATTTTATGAAACACAAAAATGTTTCCTGAAAAAAAAATCCATAAAAAACAAACACAATTTATGGAAATTTTAAACATCTGATGAAACTCATTAACTAGAAAATCAAACTAGAAAATCATTTCATAAAAAACAAAAACATTTTATTAAACAGAAACACATTTTATGAAACACTAAACATTTTAATAGAAAGCACAAATGTTTAAGGAAACACAAAACACATAAATCACAAATCTAAAACATTTTATGAAACACAAAACATTTCATTAAAAAAACATTTAGTAAAACACCAAAATATTTAATGAAACTAAGACATTTTAAAAGTGTTGAAAAAAACTTTGATGAAACTCTAAAACATCAAAATCAAAAACATTTCATGACCCCAAAATCATGTTATTAAACTCTAAGACATTTCATGAAACAAAATATTTCATGACAAAAACCCTGTTATTAAGATCTTAAACATCTTGTAAAAAACTTTTTTATGAAGCACAAAATATTTTATGTACTATTTTATGTACCTCTGAAACATTTTATGAAACACAAAACGTTGTTTTCTGACCCCCCACAGTTCTGAAACTCTAAAATACTTTATGAAGCACAAAACATTTCATAACACACAAAAAAATCATTTCATGAAACAGCTGTTTTTTTTTATCAAACCCTAGGTTTTCAGGAAATTCAAAAACATTCAATGAAACACAAAGAAAATTTATGAAACATTTAACACTTTAAATAAAACCTCAAATGTTTTATTACACAAAAACATCGTGCAACATTAAAAAAGGTTAAAAATGGTTGGAAAAAATAAACACATAAAACATTTTGTAAAACAACACATTTCATAAAGTACATATCGTGAAATGACATGTCATTGAAAGTAAAAATATGAAATCAGAAACATTTCTGAAACACAAAATCTTTTAGTGAAATGAAAAAAGTTTCGTTAAGCACAAAAATGTTTCTTAAAAGACTCAAACAACATGTCATGAAAAACATAAAACATGTAAAAAAAAATGTATAAAACCAAAAAACATTTTACTAAACCCAAAAAAATATCAGGACATACAAAACTGCTTAATGAAAAACAAAAATTCATTGAAAACCACAACAACATTGTATGAGACACTAAAACATTTTGTAAATGAAAAAATGATAATTATTGATGAAACATTCCTTTAATGTCTTGTTATTGTGATGTTTTTTCTATTCACAACATGTTTTTGCATTTTGCAAAATACTGTGGCATTTCATGAAGTCAGTCAGAAAATGTTCTTGCTCTTCATGAAATGTTTTTGCGTTCAGCTATATGTTTTTGCAGTTGACCTCTCGGGCCTCCGTATAGGTATTGAAGTATTATTTTGACATTTTGACAAACTTAGCAGGAAAGAAAACAAATCAGTTTCGTTTGTATAGCGCCTAATATTACTCAAAATTATCTCCAGACTCTTCACAGAGAGGTCAGGTCTAGACTGGACTCTCTGTTGGACTAGTTATACTGATAAACCCAACTTTAATCCTCCATAAGCTCAGCAGTGAGCAACATTTAGTATCAGTGAAAAACTTCCATTTAGCAGATCCAGCTAAAATTTACACAACACCAGAGGATGCCCTAACAGTGGGTGTAATGGGAGATGTAATGAGAGGGAGAAAGAGGGGGAATGAATGACGGGAGGGGATTTTAGGCGATAGACGAGCCAAGTTTCATGCCATGCTTCAATCCAAGGTCAGTGGGGGACAGTGAGCGTTTACACAGTGGAACAGGGAGGGAGAGAGGGAGGGAGAGAGGGAGGGAGGAGGGGAAAGAGAGAACAGAAACAACAGCAAACAGACTCAGAGGGGAAAAGATATAGAGAAGGAGAGGCATTCAGGACAAACAGCTCTGTGAGTTTGGGGGAAGGAGACTCGCTGTGAAGATCGGATGACGGCAAACACAGGGGAGAGTGAGAACGGGGACTTATGAAGTCTCAGTCAGAGTCCAGGAGGAAGCAGAGACATGTCGGGCCTGTTTGGAGCCAGTCCAGGTGTTCTTATGCGTTAGTTCCCACTCTCTGGGCTGGACGGTGATGCGTTCAGGTAACCAGGCCAGGAGAAGGGGAGGAGGAGTCGTACGCGGTGGCAGTCAGAGGCATGGTGCCGGTCAGGGAGCCGCCATCAGGACTCCGTCTGTTTTCTGCTGTAACGGCTCAGCTGCAGTGGGAGAGGAGAGGTTTCTGTCCATGAGGCGGTCTTGTCACAGGTACGTATCCACCCAGGAAGCTGTGTCACCTGTAACAAGATTTGAATATCATGTTTGGCCAGAGGGAAAATTCAAATAATCTCTTTTTGGAGACAAGATTCGTGCCGACTACCAGTACTTTATTATTCCACGTTAATACTACCATTCACAGACAGGGTAGATCTGAGTCAGGTTAATAATGTGACTGTTGATGTTTCACTTTCAAACTGAAGGCCTCTGTATTCATGGTTCAGCTAAAATCAACACTAAAAGACACACTGTACTGTAAACCTACATGTGTGAGCTCAGAGTAGAGTGCAGCTTTCAACACCCTGGCTCATGAAAAGTCATGTCACACAAGATCAATGTGGCTTTGTATGTCACATTTTGGCTGAAAATGGACACTTGAATTTGCATAGTGCAGCATATTTATTTCCTGGTACTCTTCAAGGGAAGCTGTACCTCTCCTGGAGCCAGTGAAGGACTCAGGATGTTTGGGGGTCATGGGTGAAAATAATGAAAAGGGCTCCTGCTGCATGCAGACCAGTGCAGAATTTTTTTTCAACAAACCCAGACCCAAAGATCACTGCAGGGATTTTATATCTAAGCTGGCCTGGGAATCCCCAGATCCCCAGGAGGATCTGGAAAATGTAACGCCTGTTTACTACAGGTGTGTTTTGCTGCGTGCAGCCACTGCACGTGTCTGCTCCGGCACGCACCGCCATACCTTCCTTACCAAGCACGTATGTGCTGTGTGTTGGCTGTGTCTCCCTGCTGTCACAGCGCTGTCTTTCTCCATAAGTTTAACTTTAATAAACCTCCCACAAGTGACTTGATTCAGTGTAAAGCTGAGAAATTCAATACTGGGAAAGAGATGTCTGCCCAGATCCGCCCACAGGTTTGTCTGGGCCCCTGACAGTCCCAGAGAACGGTCCCTCTCCATATGTGATTTATGATAGCATCAATGCATGAGCACTGGATAAGTAGCATTGGTGCTAGCATCCTGGCTAACAGTTACATCATTTCAGAGCTGACTTTTTCAGCCCATTTTTGCCACTTTTCATTAATTTTATGCACTTTTCCCCCTGATTTGCCTCTTCTTACCCATTTTTGCCACATTTAACCTCTCTTTTCCACCTTTTCTGCCATTTTTGTCACTTTTGACCTGCCACGTCCTTCCTGTTTTTTTTTTTTTACCACTATTAAGCCTTTTTTCCCACTTGTAACCAATTTTTGGCACTTTTACTCGTATGTTACAACCTTTGCTGCACACTTTACTATATTTCTGCCATTCATTCCACTTTCTGCCCTCTGCATTTCTGCATATCAGCCTTTGCTACAGTCATTTTTGCCATTTGTAACACCTTTTCACCATATTTAATGCCTTTTTTAACCATTTTAAGCCTCTTTGTGACTTCTAGCCATTTTGCTGATGTAAACCAATTTTTACCACTTTTAACCCCTTTTCACCACGTTATCTGCCATTTTGTCACTTTTGATCAATTTCCTGTCACTTTCTTCCTGTTTTTGTTCCCTTAATAACCCATTTATCTTACATTTTATTTCAACACATTTGCAGCACACTGCATTAATGCCAAATTTTCCACTTCTTGCCTTCTGCATTTCACCATTTGTTGGGCTCCTTTTTGCCATTTGTAACCTGTTTTCACTGCTTTTTCTACTTTAACAATTTTTAAGCCTTTTTTGTAACTCTTTGTCTTTTTCCTGCCCATGTTAACCCATTTTGCCACTTTTTACCCCTTTTCAAAACTTTTTATGCCAAGTTTTGCCTTTTTTAGCTATATTTCACCATGTGTTATGCTCATTTTTGCCACTTATAACCTGTTTTCACCACTTTTTCTGTCAGTTTTTACTATTTTAGCCGGTTGTTGTGACTTTCCACCTTTTTGTTGCCCCTGTTAAGTAATTTTTACCACTTTTTACCCTTTTTCTACCAATTTTTGCCTGCTTTAACAATTATAAAGCCTTTTTTGCAACTCTCAGTCTTGTTCCTGCTGATGTTAACCCATTGTTGACACCATTTACCCCTTTTCACCACTTTATATGCCAATTTTTCCACCTTTTTAACTACATTTCACCATGTGTTATGCTCACTTTTGCCACTTGTTACCCCTTTTCGCCACTTTTTCTGCCTGATTTTACTATTTTTAAGCCTTCTATGCACCCTTCTACCATTTTGTAGCTCATGTTAACACATTTTTGCCACTGTTTACCTCTTTTAATCTTTTTTTTTTTGCCATTTTTTCGTAATTTTAGTCGCATTTAACCTTTTGTTTTGCTCATATGTGCGACTTGAGACCCCTTTTCACCACTTTTCCCTGCCTTTTTTTTTTTTTTACAATTTTTAAGCTTTTTTTGACTTTCCACATTATTGTTGCTCATATTTGCCCATTTTTACCATTTAACCCATTTTATTCTGTTTAAGAAAAAGGGTTGACATTTTGATGACGGCTCTAAAATATGTCATACGTGAATTAATAATTTATTTGCTGCTTTGATAAGAGTAGTTTTTATTCAGGTACTCCAGAAACTGTCTTTGGAGTTGAAAATGTAATACAAGTTTCTTAGCAGCTTGTTTTTAATCTCTCCCTCACTTACCCTGCAGACGATATTCAGGCTGTAAAAATATCCATATCTAGAAGTACGCTCTTAAAGCTGATGGCCTTGTTTGCTTTTGAAGGTCGTTCAAAGGCATCAGGATTTCTTTCAGTCTGTTTGTAAGCAGATAAAAACTCCTCTAAGGGCTTTCTATCAGAGAAGTGTGTTTGAATAAATGTATGTAGGTCTATCCCGGGTTTATCAGCGTTTAGCTCAGAGCCCTGCAGCTCCTGTTGTCTGTCTGTAGTTTCAGCCTTATTCTGGTGATTTCTCAGAACTTTGTGAAGTCAAAGTTGGTCATTGAGCTGTTCTGCCTTCTCGTGTGTGTTATTAATTTCTGTTTTCTCTGCTATGATTCGGACTGACTCATGTACAATATGAAGATGTGTAAGTGTGGGAAGCAGAGCCCGGGGACTGTGGGTTTTCTTGGCTCGTCCCTCATGCTGAGAAAACCAAATGAGAGCTCTGCTTGTTTAGGAAGTGTTTTCTTGCTTTTTTGAATCGCGCTCTCAGCTGTTGGACACTCATTGTTTTCTCTGGACGGCTGGCGTGACCAGAATCATCACACAGCTCTCGACTGCGGCGACAAATGTCAGCAGCATGTCGAATTCTAAGTAAGTGAACTCGTAGACCTCGTTCCTGTCATCCACATCCAGACAGGAGCCAGAAAAGCAGCTCTCGTTTAGCTCCGAGTGACATAACGTGCTTAAATTATCATCACAGTATAATTCAGATGTAATAAGTTTCCACTTCTGAACTGACTAATGCTTTGAAGGAGCTTAATTATGGCATGATAACAAGAGAGAGAGAGAGAGGAATGCTGGAAAAAAGAGGAGATTTATTAGAGAGAGGTTAATCCTTTTGAAAGTGTGTGAAGCAGTGGCGATACTAGAGTCTGTGTGGGCCACAGGCAAAAATTCACAGGGGAGGCCCTTCCATCCCTCCATCCATCCATCCATTCATCCAAAATGTCATAATGTATCTCTGGAGTAAGTTTTGTTGTCTAAAGCCTGTCCAACATGAATAAAATGCCTGTAAAGTTGCGGAATTTCCCTGAGTGAGCTGCATGTGTGCATGCAAAAAGCCTAATTTTTCATTTTGGCTTTTCCTAGAATTTTTCCTGCCAAATCTCTTCCACATTTTAAAGTTGAGGTGAGCTGATATGTTAATGCATCAGAAAATGTTCAGGAAAATTTGCCATGGGCAGCAGGTAGAGGTGATGGTGCTTATATCATGCAACCAACCGCAGACTGTGCTCTGTGGTAATAATGATAATGATCTCTTTGCATGCAATCAGGGTGCATCATTATGTTTTCCCTTCACTAGTATGCCCTCATGGCAAATTACACCTATATAAAGTCAAAATATTACATTATAGAGATGAACAGCAGACTCATTTTCTTCAAGTTCCTCTTCTGCACCATGCGTTTTACATCTGCACCTGCTATGAGGTGTGAACAACCAGATCAGGGAGATTCTGAAGACAATGTGCCTGAAAATTTCCTAAGACTTTCAGGACTGCACATATGAAAACAGTTATCATGGCAGTTATGACCAGCTCCTTTAGTCATAACATTAAAGGAGAGAAAGAGAGCAGGCTGAGGAAGTCTGCTTTTATACATTTTACACCTTTCACCAGATAGATACTTCATTGTCATTTAAAAAAAATACCACAGGTGCACAATGAATGAAAATTCATTGCATTTGCTCCAAAATCTCTGGCCTAAGATGTTGAACTAAATACACAAATAAATACTCTAAAAACAGCTATAAACAGGAAGAAACATGTGTTTCATTTGCAGGGATGCTGCACTCAGATCTACACATAAAAATCATGTTTGGTGAGGGAATCAAAGTCCTACTCCATTTGAGTTTAAGAGTCTTAATATTGAGGAATGGACCTGTTGCAGAACCTGGCTGTTCTGTACTTCAGGCTGTAGTCTCTCCTGCCAGAGGCCAGCAGGGAAAACACTCCATGTTGTGGGTGTGTGCAGTCTTTAACGCAGCATTTGAGACCAATGCCCTGGATGCAGGGAGAGACGTCCCAGTGATTTTCTCTGCTGTCCTCTCATCGCTCTGAAGGCTCTTCCAGTCTGCAGCTGAACAGCTGCCACACCATGCAGAGATGCATTTTGTCACTATACTCAAGCAATTAGCAATTCCAGGTAGACAGCACCTCCAGGTTGCCTGCAAGTATGCCACCAGATGGAGCCAAAGCTCAGCAGCAGATAGAAATGAATCAACAAGGCGAATACAATATAACCAGGGTAATCATATGCCTGTAAGTGCTGTAGAGTTATGGCTTGACTTGCATTTTTAGTCATTTAACATTATCTTTAAGATTTTTTTTTTACCTTTTCTTGCCACTTGCAGATAAATAATTTTTCTTCATTTGATTTCAGAGGGTTTCACTATCAAACTTTGATTTTCAGGGTAATGATACATGCAGCACTTAACTGCAGAACAGGAGTGAGTGCTGTCTTATGGGGCCCCCTCAGGGGTTTTTCCTACTGTCATTGCAAAATTTGCACATTTTGAGCCATTGCTGAGGGTTACATTTTGTCAGCCTTTGAGGCGCTATACTGCTCTGAGGCTCCATGCATTTACCTGCCTTGATGATTGATGAGCAGCGCTATTGGTTTCAAAATAAAATAAAATGTATATTTTCTATTGAAGTTGGTAGAGAAGTAGTCAAATAAAGGCTTTATTTACTACTGCAAATGCATTCTCAGTCATTCCCTGCTTAAACTACCTCCGTATTTTAACTCCTTAAAGTCACTTTCACTGAATGTTTATAAAATCTGATTTTAACCAACTAAAGCTCTAGATCCAGTCATTTTATACAGTATATGAGTTTTTACATTATTGTGATACCTCACAATACAACTAAAAATCACTATAGATATTGATGAATTAAATGGACTGGAAACATTATTCAGTATTCATGAAGCTCATACGCCCGGTTGTGACCAGCTGACAGCCAGCTGACCCTAATTGTTGCCTCCCAGCTCCCACAGCCAATCACAGCCCTTTCTGTCAACACAGCAGTGTATTTAAATATGACGCACTTCTCGCTAATCCCCGCATGCATTAATGCTGATTCAGCATGTCATTGCTGCTGCTGCTGGCAAAGCTTCACCTCCTCCACCCCAGCCTCCTCCTTTATAGCATAAAGCTTGTTGCACCCTCATTCAGATTCATGCTACTATGTATTCATTGCTTTTGAACTAATTTTATTTTATGCGATATGCAATGACAGAAATGTATCTATCCATAGGGGGGGTTCTGGCCCTGGAGAGTCAAAGCATGCTGCTTGACTAACCCAGGGAGCATCTTTAGAGCAGAACCTTCTCCGTCAAGTAAAACTGTAGATCCACTTTGCAATAAAATGGTAAAATTTATGATGAGTGGTCCTGACTGAATTAAATAAAGCAATGCTTAATAAAGTGTTGGTAAATTCTCAATTCATCATTTATGAGCATTATTATATAATTGATATTTCATGTATGAACACAGTTATAAAAGCTTTTAGAGGGTGCTGCATTGGGGAGCAAGCTCACAAGAGTGAGTATTAGAAAATTCTTAGAAATTCTCTTTATTAAAAACTAAATTGCTTTGTAAGAGTCCAGTGAAAAAGAAGCTTAAATCTAGACTAAAGACATGTTTTACTGGGCCACTGTACATGTAGCTTAGAAAGGACTCATGATCATGAGTTCATATCATGAACGCCATATTGCATCCATGTTATTCTTATAAATTACAGTTTTACTCATGGAACATGCTGTCATACATTTTAGGCTTTTTCTTGCACATTTGTGTTTTATTCCTCTTTACAACCGTCTTAACTTCAGATATTTATCCCTCTTTAAAGCCTCTTTGTCACTGTGAGCTTCACTGTTTTTCTCCCTCCATGCATTTAAGTATTTTTGATGTTTAACTGCACATACAGCCGGAAACTCAGATGTAAGATCAGCGCTGCACAGATCAGATATTTGCATTATTAAATTATTGATATACTTGAGTTATTAGTTTTATTATATCATCATTCATTGTTCCTCCTTTTATCCCTTTTTCTTTTTCCTTTTCAATTATTTACCAATCCGCACCAGCCGTCCTAGTTTCCCCTCCCGGAGCTGGAAATATCCTCCATATCTCCTCTTTCCCTTTCTTAAGATATCATCTCAGTCCATCTGTTAATGTCTGATTTTATTATCTGCTCTCTCCATGAACTCTCAGCAGGGACAAGGCCCGTCTGGCGACAGATTCAGAGCTGGATCAGGACCTCACTGACCGGCTGGGTCTGGGCAGCAGCGAAACGCTCACCAACGGAAGCAACCGGGCGGACGTGGCCGCTGCCAAACGCTTAGCCAAACGTCTCTTCAACTTGGACGGGTTCAGGAAGTCTGATGTGGCACGACACCTCAGCAAAAAGTGAGCTGATAAACATTTATTTATTTATTTATATTACTGTTTATTGGCACACACTGCACAGGGGATGAAGTTTTACCAGACTTGTTCCCTATCATTAATTCTCTGATTTTATGCCACACTTTTCATCCAATAAAAACAAAACATGTAAGAACAAAAGAACCTGTATTATATGTTTGAGCTCCCCTCTACTGCATCTCATGGATATTTAATGGATATAAATCTAGTAGTACAGTGTAGAGCAGCTGTAAAACTCTGCTGTAAGCTTTCTGACTGTGGTGTGTCAGTAGATCTGTATTCTTCCTGTGCTCCTCAGCTCCATCAGCCGTCAGTCTGTCAGCTGCTGCTCGTACTGATGAGAGAGAATTTAGGATTAAAGGTTTTCCTCACTTTCTGACAGATGCACCCTGTGAATCTTTCCCTTTTTTCCTATCCTGGTCTCCGGTCTGCGTCTCCAGCTGATTTCATGGACACGCTCTGACTGACTGATTGACACATCAAACTGAGACGGAGGAAGCCGGTGTTTCGATGTCTGATTGACGTTTTGTGCTTTTACAGTCACCAAAGATCCTCCTGCTTTTCATCTCCTCTTCCTATTTTCTTCATATCCTCTCCTTATATGTTATTCTGTCTCTCTGTCTGTCCACAGCAACGACTTCAGCCGTATGGTAGCAGAGGAGTATCTGAGTTTCTTTAACTTCACGAGCCTCGGTCTGGACCAAGCACTGAGGTGAGGAAACAGAGTAAAGGGCACATTCAAGCACATATAATGACCATAAAAACACTCATATTTAATGTATCTGTTATCTGAGCTGAGGTAGAGAAAGTAAAATGTTCATCCAAGCTTGTTTATTTCATAAAAGAAGCCTATATAGTCACTGTATTATAATTACAGTAAATAGTGGACTTTCTCCACTGTTAAACACTGCCCTCTAGTGGCACTCTATGGAGTTACATCTACAATAAAGATACAATGTACAGTATCTACAGTAGGTAATCAATTTTTCAACATTTGACTTTAGAATAACTCCAGATTAAACGATTTATTATTATTATGTGAAAGTATTTGATATCTAACGCTACTGTAAGTAATATTTAACAGGTCTGGGTAGTGTACAGTAGGAAAGCTTGTTTTACTAACAGGGAATAAAGCTGTCAGATTGATATTGCAGGATTTTGAGGCATGTTTGGGCCAAAAATTGAGGCTGGATTATGGCATTTGGCGAGTAAGCTTCCTTAGGGCAAGGGTTCTCAACCTTTTCAGCTATAAGCAGTACGTGAAGGTAGTTAAACACCAATGCGCATTCAAGAATAGTCATGTGCAGTGGAGACCGCCCATGAAGGAGGATAAAGGGGAGATTTTTCTGGGGCCCAGCCAACCTGGGGTCCCATGGAGGTCATGGTCCATTGTAAAGTTAAGCTGTGACACCCATATTTTCTATTTAAACTAAATAAAAAAGACTATTATCAAAGCAACAAGTATACTTTTTACCCATTTGTGCTGTAGTATGCAGCCATCTTAAAAATGTAAATCCCTTTTCATATAAACAAACCTAAAATGGTTTAAAAATGGCAAAAAATGATGGAAAAGATGGTGAAATAGGATTTAACAGTAAAATTATTGGGGGCGGGGAGGACTTAAATGGGGTTCGGTGGAAAAACGAGCGTAAAAAGTGGGAGAAATAGGTTTAAAGTGGCAACAACAGGTGGAAAATTTGGTGAAATTGATTTAAAAGTGGGAAAAAAGTGGTTTAAACTGACAAAAATGGGAAAACGTAGGCGGAAAATGGGCAGAAACAGGCAAAAATGGGCATAACAAATAGTGAAATGTGGTTAAAATGGGCAAAACGGATGAAAAAGTGGTGAAACAAAAAGGTCTAATTGTGGCAATAGTTGATCAACAGAGGCAACTGCAAAAGGAAAGTGGCAATAATTGCTGTGGAAGTGGCAAAAACAGGAAGACAAAAATGGTTTTAAGGGTTAAAAAGGGAAAAAAATGGGCTTTAAGTAGCAAAAACAGGAAGAACACATTGTCTCAAGGGGTTACTAGTGGCAAAAATGGGTTTAAAGTGGCAAAAATGTATAAAAATTTGGAAAAAGGGGTGGAAAAAAATGAGGAAAATGGGTTTAAATTTGGCGCATTTAGTAGAAAGTGGCATAAGTAGGTAAAAAGAGGCAAAATGGGTCCAAATTGTGCAAAAATTGATGAAAAGTGGCAAATTATAGTTGCAAGATTGGGTGGGAAAAGCTGCTGAAAAGTGTCATAGATAAATTCATTCAACTTTAGAAACCATTAACAGTTTGACAAACTTTTCAGCCCCAATATTAGGAAACAGTTACTCAGGACTCTAGCACCAATGCTGATAATAAAACACACATGCATTTATCATCAATCAGTCACAGCTGGGGAGGGACATTCTCTGGGTTTATCAGGGGCCCAGACAAATCTGTGTAGACACTTCCTTTTCACAGCTTTTGTGATTACTTGGATTTTAGCATAAATCTCACCAAATGATCATGGTTTTTTCCATTTAACTAATTTTATGCATACATCTGCATAAAAATGGGTAAAATATACACTTAAATAATCTAAAAATTATTCTCGGTTTTTTATAAGGTATCTGATGACCCCCTCTCAGTGTCTTGCGACCCCCACGCTGAGGACCACTGGCCTTGGGCATTGGTCCAGGCATCCTAGGGTGTGGTACTAGAATGTGTCCAATATGAGCATTAATATCTTGAATTATCATGTTCCTTCCTTGTCTTTTCTGTGATTCTCCAGCATTAGTGAATATTGAAGAGGAAGTAGCCGAGGGCTACACTGCAGATGATGAACTACCAGAGATAGTAGTATTGGCTTTTAGGGACATGTGACCAAACAACTCATGATGACTTCCCACACTGCCCATCTTTAAATTTATGGACATTTTCAGGAGTGAAAACAGCTTTAGATACTTTTGAATCTCTGGCAGCTGATTACTTTTGATTACATAAAATTATAATCATTAATATTTATTCAAAGCAGCCAGACTGTTATGACAGACTTATATAACTACAAGATGTTTTTACATAAAAACATCTTAATGAGAACAGAGAGATGCACAGTAATGTAACACTGATTATTAACCTTTCAGTCATTTTTCTTTTCAGCAGCCATGGGCACATTTAACGCTGGACTATAACCCAGCCACCCTCCCATCCATCCATCCATCCATCCATCCATCCATCCATCCATCCATCCACCCATCCATCCACCCACCTATCCATCCATCCATCCATCAATCCATCCATCCATCCATCCATCCATCCATCCATCCACCCACCCATCCATCCATCCATCCATCCATCAATCCATCCATCCATCCGTCCATCCATCCATCCATCCATCCATCAATCCATCCATCATCCATCCATCCATCCATCCATTCATCCATCCATCCATCCGTCCATTCATCCATCCATCCTTTACCTGTACAGCTTATCCTGTTTGGGTTCAAAGAGGCTGGAACCAAACCATTAAACAAGAAGCTGGGTACACCCTGGACTGATTGCCAGTCAGTCACATGGCTGGCATACAGACAAATGAGACACAGGGTATGGTGCTTTTCCACTAAGCAGTCTGGTTTGGTGAACCCTGACCTTGCTTTCATTTCTGCAGCCAGTCATACCCTTACATGGTAGGCAGGGGTATTAGCTGGATGGAGACAGCCATGTCAGCCATGCACAATTTGGGGAAACATGCAAAACCCAAAATTAGACCCTTCCCTTAGTGAGCAAAATTGGCAGATATGCTGGCACTGGGAAGGCTGTTAGAGTAATCCAGGGAGGGTTGCCATGTCTGATGGTATGGTGCAATAGCACCCTTGGTGCTCCTCTGATTTTAAATGTGCCTTTACTTCTCTATCCCACCAGGCGTGTAAGGGCAGAGCCTGGTCCTTCCATTTCAGAGGAATGAGTTTGTGGCAAGAGGGGAAGCAAATGCAAATTGAGATTTTGATAGGGACCTCCCTTTTGGGGCCACACTGAACAAAACTGTCATAGGATAAGGTGGTATATTGCAGGAATACCTGCATGAAAAAGTGTCAAATATGGAGGCCGAAATGCCCCTTGCCCCTTGAACAAAGTGGTAAGGGGTAGGGGTTAACACCTTCCCTTAAGGAATGACATGCACCACACACAGCCACAGCTATTTTGGGACAAAAAGAAACATAATGACCACAGTTGACAGGAGAAAAGGCCAATATTTTCATACGTTACCAAACCAACCTGGCCTGGACTACCTGGTAGAGTCACCAGTTAACCAAACAAACACGCCATGGAACATGCAAACTCAGAAAGGCCCTTTACAAACCAGGAACCCCCCCCCCGCAGCCCTGTACCAAAACCCTCCTTACATCTAACCGGTCATTTTTAACATGTTATAGTAAAGTAACTGTCATGCTTGCTCTCTGTGTTTGTTTGCAGGACCTTCCTCAAACAGTTTGCTCTGATGGGGGAGACTCAGGAGAGAGAGCGGGTGCTGTCACACTTCTCTAAGCGTTATTTTGACTGCAACCCGAGAGTCATACCATCAGAGGGTGAGTACTGAAGAGAAGTGTTTCAGCTATGAAAAAACAGGAATCAATATCCGTTCCTGAGCGTTTAAACCATTCTTAAAGAGGCTGTTATCCCTGTTTTATTATAAAAATGTAAGAACAATGCTCTCTGTAAGAGATCCCAGCTAAATCAAAAGCTCATCTTGGCTCTGTGTAGCTTTTTATCGATTCTGAGCAACAGTTTATCCCTCCAGAACAGGAGTTTACTGTTTTATTCACACTCAGCGCTCTCACTGAGTTGTTTTTAGCCACAGCAGGCAGCTTGTTGAGAGAAAGGACTCTCAGAAACCTGCTACTCTACCTACAAACAGCAAACTGATACAATGAAAGAGTAGTGGGTGAACCCACAGGAGCATTCAGCAGCTAGAGTGAGATACTCTCACTGACCACTTCATTAGGTACACCTGATGAGCTGCTTATCCGTGCAGATATATTATCTGCCAATCACATGGCGGAAGCCAATACATTTAGGTCTTTAGAAACAGTCAGCTGAAGTTCAAACTGAGCATCAATATGGGGATTTAAGTGACTTTGAACATGCCGTGGTTGTCGGTGCCAGACGGGCTGGTCCAAGCATTTCACAGCTGATCTACTGGGATTTTCACCCCATCACCATCATCTCTGGGGTTTACAAAGAAAAAAAGAGAGAATATCCGGAGAGCAGCAGTTCTCTGGGCCAACATGCCTCACTGAAGAGGTCAGAGGAGACTGGCCAGACTGGTTCAAGCTGATAGAAAGCAAAAATCCTCACAAAATAACTGCTTGTTACCACAGAGGGAAGCAGAGTAGCATCTTTGAACATGCAACACATCAAACCTTGAAGCTACAGCAGCAGGAGAAGACACCAGGTGTCACTTAGGCCATAATTACATGAGAATTATCCACGGAACTTTGTATTTTAAAAAGACAAAGTTGAGAGGTAAAAATACAAAAAAAGGTGAACCTTTGGGCCTTTCTCAAACCCCTTCTCTAACCTTCACCTACACAGTTCCTTTAACCATAGCCTGAGGCTAGAATTAGCACAGGCTCTTTAAAAACTGGACAATAAGAGATTTAAAAGTGTTGTTTGGTCTGATGAGTTGGGTTGTCCACACATACTGTAGGCACGGCTGCCCCAGAACTGGCTGGACCCCTGACAAACCCAGGGAATGGGCCCTCCCTGGGTGTGATTTATTCACGATGTCAGTGCAGGTCTGTTGTTCCAGTAGCATTTTGTGCTAGCGTCCCGGCTAACAGTTACTTCATTTCTTATCTGAAAAGTTTGTCAAGCTATTATTGGGTCTGATGATGAAATTGTTTAATACATTTTTAACCCCTTGCCACTACATTTGTGCCATTTATAACACAGATTCACATTTTTATTGCCACTTTTCACACCTTCTTTGCCACTTTTGCTCCATTCTCGCCACTTTTGGGCCACTTAAACCCTTTTTAACACATTTTTGCAACTTTTAAACCATTTCTGCCATTTGTTGCCACCCTTAACCCATTTTTAGCCATTTAATGCCACATTAAACCCATTTTAGCCACTTTTAACCTCTATTTGCCACGTATGCAACTTTTTAACCCATTTATGCCAATTTTCAGTGCTTTTAACCTAATTTCACATTTTTTTTCCTCTTTTAACACCTATTTTTGCAAGTTTAACCTATGTTAGCATCTTTTTTTACTTTTGGCCCATTCTCACCACTTTTGGGCCAATCCAACCTCTTTTTGCTACATTTTTGGAACTATTAATCAATTTCTGCCACTTCCTGCCACTGTTGACCCTTTTTCACAGTTTCTTTGCCACTTTTAACATTTTTTCTGCAACATTTTTGCAATTTTTAACTTATTTCTGCAACTTGTTGCCACTCTTAGCCCATTTTAACCACTTTTGTGTCACTTTTTACCTCTTTTTGCCCCATTTGCAACTTTTTAACCCATTTTTGCTGATTTTCAGTACTTTAAACCCAATTTCAAATTTATATCAACAATTTATTAACCTATATTAGACACTTTTCTACTTTTAACCAACTGTTGTCAACTTAGAAAGTTTTCACCATTTTTATGCTATTTTAAAACTTTTTTTCAACCACTTTTTATCACATTGAATCCATTTAGGGTTAAGCCCATTTTTTTTTTTAACCTTTTTTGGCACATTTAACCCTTTTTTTGCCATTTTTATCCATAGTAGGTAGTTTTTTTTGCCACTTTTAGCCATTTTTATAGCTTTTGGACCAATGCCAACCCCTTTTTGCCACATTTAAGCATCCTTTCACAAATTTCTGCCACATTTGCCACTTTTAACATCTTTTGCCACTTTTTTGTGACCCTTTTGCTCAGTTTTGCCACTTGTTGCCCATTTTTCAGCATTTTGCAATCATTTAATTATTTTTCTACCAAAGTTGTCCCAGTTTCTCCTGTTTTTTCTGAAATCTGACATTTATTTCCAGATAGTTTAGTTCAGTGTTGCTCTCCATATTACTATTATTACTTTAAGAAAACACTAATTCTGTTTTAATAAAATGGGTTAACATCTTGAAAGAGGTTATATTGTACTTGAGCATAAATAAGTAAAATTTAGTGTTGCTTAGATAAGAATGGTTATTCTTCAGGTTGAAAATTCCATATGTTTTTCACAGATTAACTTTACAATGGACCATGATTTTGCTGAGCTCCATGGGCCCCCCATTCTGCAGAGTTGTTTGGTGTAAACAACATAAAAACATGTGAAAAAGTTGTCAGCTCATAAACTGAACGAGTTGTCATTTTTAAATCATTTTGTTTACTTTGTCTTTGCTTCAGTGCTAGGTTTGCAAAATCTATTAGCATCAATAAAAACATCACAGTATTGTTTTATTTCTCATAAATCCAGACTGGCTGAATCTTTTTTGACATGTTCTCTCATTTTGGTGGGGGTTACTTTATTTATGTAGCGGCTCAAATTGCATTTGATTCTCTTTTATTCTCAGGTCAGTCTCATGTTGCAGCCTGAGCTGACTCTAACTCTATGTTTTCCTCTTCTAGATGCTGTCCACACTCTCACCTGTGCTCTCATGCTGCTGAACACAGATCTACATGGTCAGGTGAGTAAGTGAACATATAGAGTACACCTGTATGTACAAAGATGTTGCACAGTAACCTTACAGGTGTTGCAGCTTCTTCAGATGAAACAAATGAATGAAGGTTTGAGAGCTGGACCTTTTAAGACCTCTTGGTTAAGATGAGATTTGGGAATGGGAGTCTTATCATGATTATAGCTGATCTGTGTCGTCTGAGCCGTTTCTCTATTATTAATCTGCTGCTGTTATAATCAGAGCCTGCTTCTGTTAATCTGGACTGGCTGCTCTCCTCGGTCATAGTTCAGCTCTCTCACAGTCCTCATTAGTATTATAGCTGCTACAAGATGAGACTTTTTGAAGTATTACACCTGTAATCATTTTTACAGCTATGAAAAAAGCCCGGTCTAATATTCCAAAGTGGACTTGTTGCAGTTTCTTCCCACATTTGATGCCTCTATGCTGGTAATACAGTAGCTGAAGCTTGGGGCTTTATGTTTGTGGGTCGTCAGTCTGTGCCTACAGTGCCTATAAAAAGAATTCAAACCCATGAATGTTTTACTATTTTATTGATTTTATAAATCAATTGTGGTCAATATAATATGGCTGGCTGTTGAGAAGCATCCCCACAGCATGATGCTGCCACCACCGTGCAGTGGGGATGGTGTGTTTGTGGTGATGTGCACCAAACATAGCGTCTTGATGGCCTATGAGCGCCATTTTGGTCTCATCAGACCAAAGACCTTTCTTCCACTTGACCATGGAGTCTTCAACATGTCTTTTGGTGAACTCTAGTCCAGATATAACAAGCTTTTACTGGTGAAGAGCCCAGGCAACAGTTGTTGTCTGCAGATTCTCTCCCATTGTTGCTGTTGAAGCTTGTAACTCCTTCAGAGTAGTCATAGGTGGATTTAACTGAACTCTGGGAGATGTTTAGTACCTTTGAGTCTCTTTTGTATCCATCCCCTGACTTATCCTTCTAGTAACTTTTTTTTCTGAATCACTCAGAGTGTTCTTTTGTCTTCATAGTGTAATGGTAGCCAGGAATACTGATTAACCAGTGACTGGACCTTACAGACACAGGTGTTTTTATACTACAATCACTTGAGACACATTCACTGCACTCAGGTGATCCTCATTTCACTATTTCTGAGACTACTAGCCCAATGAACTAGGTCAGTCACTTTAAGAGTTTTTTTTTGTCCAAACATCATGATTTAAGACACTGTAAATCTTTCTTTCTCTCAGGCAACTTTAAGTTAAGTATTTAATCAAATATCTGAGTTTTTTTTTTTTTACAGGTTTGGTACTTTTCAGTACTATGAATTCATTCAGAAACACTCTCACCATACATTTAACCATTTTATTGTAAAATAGATCTATAGTTTTACTTGGCTCTGCTCTAAAGATGCTCCCTGAGTTAGTCAAGCAGCAGCTTTAACATGCATTTAAGTTCTAAGGAAATTAATCCACAGTAGCATGAATCTGAATATGAGGATGCAACAACCTTTATACTATAAAGGAGGAGGCTGGGGTGAAGGAGGTTAAGCTTTTCCAGCAGCAGCATGGTGCATCAGCATTAATGCAAGCAGTTATTAGTGGGAAGTACATCATGTTTAAAAACACAGCTGTGTTGAGAGAAAGAGCTGTGATTGGCTGTTGGAGCTGGGAGGTGATAATTGGGATTGGCCTGCCATCAGCAGATCATGGCTGGGCGTTTGACTACGGTGTCCTGCATGAACTAACACTGAGCTTCATTAATCAAAGATTTTGACAGTCCTGTTTTGTATATAGAATTATATAGGAACCAATAATAGGGAAATGGGATTGTTTTTATTAATTAAAGCATGAAAACTGAGTTAATTCATCTAATCTACATCTAGATTAGGTTGGTATTAAAAAAAGACAATAAAAGAGTATTATTATGAAACAAAAGTATATTTGTATTTCTCTTATTTCAGAACATTGGCAAGAGGATGTCATGCACACAGTTCATCTGCAACCTGGAAGGACTGAACGACGGCCAAGATTTTCACAAAGATCTGCTCAAAGTAAGACGCTTTCAGCTCTAAAATAGCACACACGCTGTCACACACAGACCCAGCACCCCGAGCAGCGTGTGCCAGCGTTGTATTGTCCCTCAGATCAGTGCGATCCAGCCTGGCTGTCTGGCCCGCGCTCGTTGCCAGCTGGCGCTCGCTTCATCTCCAGAGGCTTCCAATCGGAGTCCTGCCTGGGCTCGCCACTTCCTGGTACTCTCACGGGCTGGAAGACTTATTGTTATGCGATCTGGAGACACAGAGATCTGGACTCAGCCGCCCTCGGGGCATCTGCGCGTGACTCCAGCAGCATTAGATTAGACGATTAGCGTAATGCAGTTGAGTTTAGCAGCAATACATTGTGAACCATCAGACAGGGCTCGGACGGAGGCCTGGGGGCCGCGTGATGTGGCGAAATAACCCAATCAGTGAGGCTGCATGTCCATTGGCTCTCTTAATGATGGTGCCGTTGATTAGTTTTGTCTGCAGAGTGGTCCGTCAACATGCCACAGAGCCCCAGAGTGCAAGTCAACAGGTTGTAATGGAGTATTTATAATGCATGAGGGAGAGAAAGGCCGCAACGTTTCTGCTCCGATGACGGGAATGAATTCACAAATGAAAAGCTCTGTGTTACCGAGTCCATGCACCGTGAGCCCCGCCAGCTCCCATAGACTCACATTAGCTGTTTTATTAATGCTTTTATACAGATCCAGGAACAGTCTTTTTAATCATGCCGTCCACTTCCCACCAGCTCTTTTATTCTTTTTCCTCTCAGTGAGACTCTCCTCTTCTCACCCTCCAGCCTGACTCTCTTTTCTGCTGTTCCATCTCACTCTCTTGTTCTGTGATTCTCTAAATGTTCATCCTCCTCGCTCTCTTTGCTCCTTATCACTGCTCTGTTAAGCTCCGGTGCCGTTTAGTCCCTTATCAGCGGACTGTGACTCACTGCGAACTTTATCTGCTCTCTTTCACCTCCACCCAATCCTGCTGTCTTTAATTCATTTCTCCTCTCTCTATCCAAACTTTTCCTCCTTCTAGGTCTTTTTGATAGCAGCTTTTATTTCAGTTTTTGTTGCACAAACAGAGGCATGTATTGGCAAGGTTAATATCTGGTTTTATGAAGTTTTTATAAAAGGAGAGATTTGATAATTGCTGTAAAACTTCAATTAACAGCCTGCTATTTTTATGCCCTGCTTTTATTTAGGACAGGCTTCAACAGCAGACTGGCCTTTCATTATTTAGACACAAAACTCCAAAAACAAAGTCGATTTTATTTTAGATTGTATCTCCGCCATTGCTGTTGACAAAGCTGGTATCAGAGTCCCCCTTCTTGATTTTGATTGGCCACTGAAGTTGTCCAACTGAATTAATTTACCAATTAGGTGGCAAGCCTGGGTTAATCTTCTACAGAGAAAGAAAAACAAGAAAATAGGAAAGATGCTCTGCTGTTCGGGGAACAATACAGAACAGACTTCACCTAATCCTGTCAGAATATGACTGTCTTTAAAGATTACGGCACTAGAACACTGACTGACAGCTGACAGTGGTCATGATACCATTGTTAAATAAAGTGAGCTTGCTAATTAGCACTCACTCATGCTTAATGGTGAATTCTTGCCCTTCATTTACAAACTACGGCATTATTGACCTAAACACAGGGTACGTACATACATTTCTTTACATTTTCTCCCATTTTTAACACATTTAACAGTTTTTAACCCATTTTTATTCTGTTTTTAAGGAAAGGGATTTCCATTTTTAAGATACTATGACACAAATGAGTAAAAAAAGAAACGTGATGCTTTGATAATAGTGGTTTTTATTCAGGTTAGATATAAAATATGGATACCACAGCTTAACTTTGTAATGGGCCGTTATTTTGCTGACCTCCACAATCCAACAGATTGAGGTAATATCTCTGCAGCTGTCAGGTCATGTAAATGCTTTGTCTTGTAGATATGGATAATAAAATGCCGGTGCTGCAGCTCGACGTCGTGTTCAATGGCAGCTGCTGCTGTTCCAAACTTCTTTTGACCTTGGTGCCCCCACTGGTCTGATAACTACAAATGAGTGTTATGAACTGGTGAATCTTTGCACCCATAGACATCACCAGTAACGGACAAGTTTGATGTTTTTTGCCATCAGGTTTTAAAGTTCAGGCTGTTAAATACAAAAATAAAGCCACGTGTAAGTGTGAACTTAAAGCCCCCTCGCTCTGCTCTCTCGTTTTCTCTTATTGCTCCATCATTTCCTGCTGCCAAATGACTCCTGTTCCTCGCCCCCCGCCATCCTCATATCCCTCATTTCCTCCGCTCGGTCTCCTTCCCTCCCATTTCCCCTTCTTGCTCCTGGTATCTGTGTTTGTATGTGCAGTAAATACATTAGCAGAGAGCCATAAGAATCACTCAGCCTGTCTCATTTTCTGCTCAACAACAGCGAGCACGTTTGGTTAGCGGCTCTCTCTTTGTCCCGAACTCGGTGCTTGTTTTCTCTGACACCATTTTACTGCGGCGTCACAGCGCTCATTGTGCTTCTGTCACAACTTTCCTTCGTTTCTCCTCCATCCTTCTGTCGCTCTGTCTGTCTATAATCATCGTAGATCAGTAAGTGGTGCAGAGGGCCCATGATGAACCATACATGGGTTTGATTTGACGTTTTCTGCATGTTTTTAAAGCTGGGTGAAAAAGATCCGCTCTGCTACTGTGTTCAACTCCATCATCAGCCACAGTATGATTATTAAAGGATGCACCATATGTTGAAGCTTCTCTGATAGAGCAACTCTGCAGAGATGCTAAACTATTGAGCCCTCTAGCTAGAAGAGAAAGCTGCCTGTGGACTGAAAACTAATGAGAGGCTCTGCATCCCCCTGACAACCCCCTCCCCCAGGTAGACTCCCTCTTTTATCATCAATTAGTGCCTTTTTCATGTGTTTATGCTTTTTTATTCTTAAGTCATCCTCCTCAACGACTCTCTCCACCCTGGTCCCTTCTTTCTCTCTGTTATCCCCTCTTGACTCAGGCTCTCGTTCCCTTTTTCTCTCGCTCATCTTCAGTTGATTAAACCTCTTGATATGTTTCCCATTAACACCACAATGGAGGAGCAGGAATGAGAAATCTCCTTAACAGAGAGGGCCAAGCTTTGGCTTCAAAAAACCCTCACTAACACACTTTTCAGCACACAATGGACTCATCTCCTTACTAAAGTGTGCTTTTCTTACTATAATTTAGTCTTTGGAAAAGTGGGAGGTAACAGGACAAAGGTTCTGAGCCGGACAAGAAGATGAGGTGACACGGCACCAAAGTAGATCAACATTAGAATAACTGAGTAGTGAATTTGGTCAAACATAGACTGGTTATATCATTTGCAATTTTTACATTAATCTCAAATCACTTTTTTTCTGCAGTCTGGCATCAATTCCTTCTCTTCAGTGTGATCACACCCAAATTTGGGTAAAAGCGAGCCCAGAAACTACATAAATATCCAGTGCCTGTAAAAAGGATTCACCCCCTTGGTTGTTTTTCCCTTTTATTGATTTTATAGATCAATCATAGTCGATAAAATGTGGCTTTTTTGACCCAAAAAAATGCAAAACAAACTCTTTAACGTCAAAGTAAAAACAGATTTCTACAAATTGATGTCAATTAGATACAAATCTGTTATGGAAAATAAGTGACTGCATAAGTATTCACCCCCTTCAGGCCAGTATTTAGTAGAGTCACCTTTGGCTGTAATCACAGCTCTGAGTCTGTGTGGATAGGTCTCAATCAGGCTTGCACATCTGGACTCTGCAATTTTACTCCATTCTTTTTTGCAAAACTGCTCAAGCTCTGTCAGGTTGCACAGGGATCAGGAGTAAACTGCCCTCAAGTCCAGCCACAGATTCTCTGTTTGGTTGAGATCTGGGCTTTGACTCAGCCACTCCAGAACATTCACATTGTTGTCATTTTACCCTCTACCTGTACAAGCTTTCCAGGGCCGGCTGCTGAGAAGCATCCCCACAGCATGATGCTGCCACCACTGTGCTTCACTGTGGGGATGGTGTGTTCTTGTCTGGTGGCCACAAAGCCATTGTGGTCTCATCAGATCAAAGAACTTTCTCTCACTTGACCATGGAGTCTCCCACATGTCTTTTGGTGAACTCTAGTCCAGATTTAATCAGAGTTTTCTTCAATAGTGGCTTTCTCTAAAGCAGGGATGTCAGACTCAATCACAGCAGGGGCCGAATTCTGAATTTAGGTCTAGCCGATAACAAATTATAGGGTAACAAAAAAACAAACCAAAAAAAAAAGTAACATTGATGATAAAGGATTTTGAGATTTAAAAAAAAAAGTTTAAAGTTTAAATCGTGATCTTTAACAGTTAAAATACTAACAAAAAAAAATCAAAATTAGAAGTTTTAAATGACAAAATATGAGATAAAATTCAAAACCATGAGTTTAAAAGGTCAAGAGATGAGATAAAAAATGTAAAATTTTGAATCTGTGATCGAAATTTGGGATTAAAAGTTATATTTAGGGGTTGAAAATGTCAAGATATGAGAAAAAAAATATAGATCAAGAGTTTAGAAGGTGAAATTATGAGATAAAATTACAAAACAAGAGTTTAAAAGGTCAAAATATAAGATAAAATTCTAAATAATGAGCTTTCAATGTCAAAATATGTGATTAAAAAAACAAAAAATACTGAGTTATAAAGGTCCAAAGACTAGCTAAAAATGTAAGATTTTAAATAGAAAAGGTTAATATTTGCGATTAAAATTCTGAGTTAGGAGATGAAAATGTCAAATGTAAGATAAAACTCAAATTCATGAGTTTAAAACGTCAGAATATGACTTATGAATTAAAATTGTAAATCTAAAAGGTCAAAATATGAGATAAAGGTCAAAATTATGATTTGAAAATGTCAAAATATGACATTAAAAGTCAAAACTATAACTGCAAATTAGAAAATACAAAATGAAAAAAAAATTTTAAGACTTGTTATCAAATTATTTTAACTCTTTACTATTTCTAATTCTTATGACTTATCAAGGATATTTTCAATCATCAAGGTTATGTTTACATTGATATACTGTAGGAAATCTGCAGAACTCATACTGGTGGGCCAGTTATAATAAAAACATGATCTGATCTGGTGGGCTGGGTGTAACTGTGCCGGATTTGGCCCCCAAGCGTTGAGTTTGATACCCCTGCTCTAAAGCTTTGATTGTTGAAGAACCCGGCCAACAGTTGTTGTCTGCAGTCTCCCCCATCTCGGCTGCTGAAGCTTGGAGCTCCTTCAGAGTAGTCGTAGGAGTCTTGGTGGTCTCTCTCACTAGTCTTCTTCTAGTCTCCATGCTCTGATCTAGGCAGATTTAGGCATGTGCCATATTCCTTCATTTCTTGATGATGGATTTAACGTTAATGTTTTTTTCATCCATCCCCTGACTCATACTTTTCCTTAAACTTTTCTCTGAGTCTCTTGGAGTGTTCTTTTGTCTTCATGGGGTAATGGTAGTAAGGAATACTAATTAATAAAAGAGTAGGGATGACACTAGTTAAAAGAGCCACAGGTTGGACTCTAACCCAGGTTGCCTGCAGTCAAGCGGTGCGACCTAAGTGCTAGGTCATCTGCACACACAGTACTTCTCTCTGCTGCAGAGCCAGAGCATTAACCAGTGATTATTGAATCATCTACATCATGTGCTAATCTCAGTCTACCAATTAAATATTTTTGATAATAAACAGACAATAATGAATGGTTTTGATCAATCTGGGCATCCCTAACTGAAAAGTTTGCTTCCTTGCCTGAAGTGATTTCTGTTTTATTGACTGTGTTTCTTTCTGCTCGGTTTTGTTCTGTTTAGACTCAAAGCAGAAACAGTCATCAATCATGTATTAGTTTCCGGGCCATATGCTCAAGTCGCTTGATAAAAAATGATTGCAGCAGAGTTTTATGTTAATCAAATCTCCAGTATTTTCTAAAGAAACTGAGCTATTCCTTTATGAATAAGAAATCTCTTATCATAAATGCATTTCAAGGGATGTCTTTAGTCTAGCACAGAGGTTCTCACCCAGTCCGTCCTCACTTGAAACCTCCTTCATGAGAAATTTAGACCCAAATCTCATTATAATTTCAATCATTCTTATTTATTCAATGAAAAATGCTACGGTAGATAAAAGAAAAGACACGACTGATAAAAAGAGGAAGGGCAAAATAAATGTGTTTGAAAGTGCGTCATTGAAGACGCCCTGGGAGGACACACATGCATTCAGTTTTACTTCTTTTCTCATGATAATGAGAATTTCGGGACATTTTCTGAGATCTCAAGGAATTACCTCATAAATATGAGAAACAAGTGAATATTAGTTAAGGGCTTCCATACATTATAGACTTATTCCCATATTTATTTACTCTATGTGGACAAAAGTATTTGGCAACACCTGTTAACTCATTGAGTGCCTGCCCTTTTATAAAATGGAAAGTGGCTTGTGCCAGTGTTTTTGGCCATTTTGAGTCATCTTTCAAGACCTACAGAATATTTTGTACTATGATTCTGAAACACCAAATAGCTCAAATGAAAGAAGAAACTCTCTATTTCATCATGGAAACAAACGTTTGTTTGCACCTTGTTCCGTTCTTGATTTATCTGAAGTTGAATAGAGGCTAGTTTCACCAAAAAGACCACTCTTTTCTAGAAAGCTGAGAAAATGCATTTTTGTGAAAGAGAGTCTGTCAAGCAAAACACTGATTTGAATGTTATAATTATGCCTTCAATGACATAAAAGACATCTGAAAATTATATCACAAATGTTATTTTATTGTAAAATAGATAACAATGCTTCCACTTGCTGTCATGCTATTCACACTCTGGAACTGGACGGCCTCCACGGGACCTCCCTATACGCCCACGTCCTCTCCTGCTTGCGTGTCCCCTGGCACTGCCTGTAAATTATAGAATAATATAATAGCTATATAATATGTTTTATATATATAATATATAATCTATAATATAGATTTTTATTGTTCTTACCTCTTTTTCTGCCAAGAGACGGTGTTGCAGAACTGCATGGGGCTTGCTCTTCTCTCAGGTCTGCTTCTGAAATCACAGGTGCATGAGTGTTGGTTTCATTCGATAAATTTGGCTGAATAATCAGTGGGTTCCTAACGTTAACTTACCTCCATTGCTCTGGGATGGAGAACAAGATCCGCTCCGCTCATTCGGCAGCCATTCCTCAGAGTCTGGGTCGGAAAAGTCCATCTCTGAAGTGTCGTTGCTGTATGCATCCAGCTGGCGAGAGGCTGCTTTATTTCTCTGAAGCACGGGGGGAGACCTGGCGGCATTCTTTAGTCTCTTGGCCGGCCGAGGCAGATGAATGAAAGCGCTGATTCCTGGATTTGCTGTCGTTAAGTTCAGTGTCAGTTTGAGTGAGTACGCGATTTCTCAGGCAAAAGTTAAAAGTTTCTTCCAGCATCTATTTTTAGAACTTTTAGCTTAGATAACTACGGTGGCCGAGAAGTCTCACACGGATGCAAATTCAAAATGCTTTGCAAAAAGAAAAAACACGACGACATTTGAGAAAATCACAAATACAAAAACTTACTGCAGCGCATGAATACAAACACTCAGCGCCGCGCAAGGATACATAAACTCGGCACAGCGCGGAGGCAAACAGATTCCACAACAGCACAAAAATACAACAGCTTGGTGCAGCAGATGCAAATGAAAACTCACAACACAACGGAAGTGGGGCCGTTATTAGGGTCGGACCTGATAGTCTGCTAGCGGCTCCGTTAGCAATAGATACCGTAGATAACCTCTGTAACGATCGCTCTGCTCTTTGACCCCAGGGTCTCCACCTCTGATCTCTGTGGCTTTGATCTACCTTCTCTTCCGACTGTAGTGTTCCGACTACTTATCCCAGAAGCCCCAAAATTACTCACAGGGAGCGTGAGAGCGCCCCCTTGTACCAGCCGCCGAAAAAACACTTTGATGTATATATACATCAATGGAACTCAAGCGTTGGTTTTTAAATGAAGTATATATATTTGAATAGCAGTCAATGAGTTAATAATTGAATTCAAATGTTTCAATCAGACCTGGGGTATAAAATCATCACCTAGCCATGCAGTATCCATTTTCAAACATCTGTGATCCTAAATGGGCCGTTATGAAAAGCACTGTGACTTCATGCGTGGTACTGTGATAGATGCCACCTTTGTAGATGTTTTGTGAAATTTCATCCCTGCTGGATATTCCACAGTCAAATCTAAATGATGTTTTTAGAAAGTGGAAGAGTTTAGGAACAACAGCAACTCAGCAACCACGTGGAAGACCGCGTAGCGCGTAAATGTGGTCAACACTCGCTGGTTCCATAGCTGAAGAGTTCTGAACTTCCACTGGCATTAATATAAGCATAAAAACTGCAGTGGGAGCTTCACGAGTGGGTTTCCAAGGCCGAGCAGCTGCATGCAAGCCTCAAATCACCAAGTCCACCAACCATCAGATGAAAAATCACGTTTCACATAAGCGAGTCTGGGTTTGGGGGATGCTGGGAGAATGGTCTGGGGCTGTTTCTCAGGCCCCCTATCTCCAGTGAAGGCAAATCTTAATGCTTCAGCATACCAAGAGATTTTGGACAATGCTGTGCTTCCAACTTTGAGGCAACAGTTTGGGGAAGGCCCTTAACATTCCAACATGACTGTGCCCCACAAAGAAGGACTATAAATACAGCGCCCTTACCTCAAGCCCATCTAGCACCTATGGGATGAACCTGAACTGAGATTGTGAGCCAGGCCTTCTCTCCAGTATCAGTGCCTGACCTCAGAAATGCTCTACAGAATGAATGGGCACAAAAGAACTTGTGGAAAGCATTCAAATAGTAGTGGAGGCTGTTATAGCTGCAACAGGGGGGCAACTCCAATGACAAGTCTAAAAACACTAAACAGACACTAAAAACAGCTTCACGGCCCATTTTCAGGTCTTGCATTTTCTGGGTTTGTGATTATGTCCATGTGAATCGTGTACAGAGGCAGGTGGTTGATTTCGATTCAAAGCTGCTTTCCTGCATGTCATTTCCCACTCTCTCTCCCTTGTTTCCAACAGTACCCTCTATCACGCCTCAATAAAAGCATTAAAGCTTAAAAGTACATGAAAAATTGAAGCAATGATAGCTGTAGTTCCTGGTAAAATCTTTGCGTGTGTCGAGTTGAGTTTTATGAATCAAAGCCTCTTCTGTAACACATCCTCTCTTGTAATTAACCCACTTGTTTATTTATTTCTGTGCTTCCTCCTTTCTGTCAAACCCTCTGCAGATCCTATCAGCCTTCTTTTGCACTGCAGCATTCAAACCAAATGTGTCCATGTATGATAAGTGGCTGGCTGTTTGTTGGCAATTAAAACAAAAATAAAAAGATTGATACGAGTGCTCCCGATGCTGCAGTAAGCCTTTAAGCCTTCATCGCTGCGTGTTTTTCGCCCCTCTGTTAGCAGTGTGCTCCAAAAACATGGCTGCTGTGGAGCTCCCTGCAGAGCATGAAGCTCTGGCTGCAGGCCCAAACTGCTGCTTTGGAGGAAACTTTGTTCCTTTATCGTACAGCTGAGAGATACAGAGGTCTGCTCTCCATCCCTCTCTCTCTCCCTCCTCAGCACCGCTCAGGGCTTACAGCTTGAAGTGGGAGCTAATGATGCGCTGAAGTAGGTTACCAGCCCGCATTAGAGCAGGAGAACAAATTCTGCTGAAATGAAAATGTTGCACGGCTCAATGAGGCGCCGAACCACGCTGTTCAAACAGTAATTAGGTGCACTGATGTTATCGATTGTGTAGCGGCATCGATGGCGAGGGAAAAGACAGATGACTTATTTGTTTCTGTAAATGAGGGGGGAAGAAATCGTTCCCCCTCGTGTGGCGCTGCCGTCGCTCGGCTCTGTGGTTGTGTCTGACACGTGCGCAGGCCGGTGAATGATGGTCGGCCTCATGAGCTTTGGCTAAGACAAGCAGGTCATGTCTGAGGAGGGAGAAAGATTCAGATCTTCAGCTGCAGAGTGGACGGAGAGGAAATATCCTAGTTTAAATCATGAATAGAGGGTCTGTTGTGAGGATTTATTAAGCCTGGCGAATGAGCTGTCAGGATAACGACACGGATGTCAAAGGAAAGAGGGAAATGGTAGCAAACATTACAATGAGATTGTAATGAAAACTCTAGCAATCATGGAATTAGCATTTACATGATCACATTAATATGATAACAGGGAAACCTGATTTAGCTCCTCAGTAATACTTTATTAGAGAAATAAAACCTGATGCTGTCAATCATTGGACTTCTAAGGCCTACCTGTCAATGATTTAGACGAGGCTGCATCACTTCCCTCTGGTTTTTAAAGGTCTGTGACCCAGAAGATCTTCAAGAGCATCGAAACGTGGCTGGATTAGAACCATTTAAATCTGGTCTACACTTTTGCATGCACCAAATGTAGCAGCATAAATGCAATGAATAAAACAGATTATTGGGCACTGGGTGATATGGAGTTGGCCTCCTTTTTGCAGCTACAACAGCCTCTACTCTTCTTGGAAGGCTTTCCTCAGGTTTTAGGAGTGTTTCTGTGGGAATTTGTGCCCATTCATTCTGAAGAGCGTTTATGAGGTCAGGTCTGGCTCACAGTCTCCATTCCAGTTCATCCCAAAGGTGCTCCACTGTGTTTAGACCAGGGCTTTTATCGTGCACTGGGGCACAGCCATGTTGGAATAGAAAAGGTCCTTCCCTAAACTGTTGCCACACAGTTGGAAGCATAGCATTGTCAAGAATGTCTTGGTGCTGAAGCATTAAGATTGAGCTTCACTGGAGATAAGGCACCTGAAAAACAGCCCCATACCATTATCCCTCCTCCATCAAACCTCACCTTTGGCACAGTGCAGTCAGGCAGTGATGTTCTCCCAGCATCCGCCAAACCCAGACTCACTTATCTGACTGCCAAACAGAGAAGCGTGATTGGTCACTCCACTAACACGTTTCCACTGCCCCACACTGTCAGTGTGCTTTACACCACTCCATCCGACGCCTGGCATTGAATTTGGTGATGTGAGGCTTGATGGCATGAATGTTGAGAACGCTTCAGCCATGGAATCAGCAGAACGTTGGCGACTTTTACACACTTACCCGCTCTGTGGTTTTACAAGGTCTTCTGCTTCATGGCTGAGTTGGTGTTGTTCCTAAACTCTTCCACTTTCTACTAAAATCACCTACATTTGGCTGTGGAATATCCAGTAGGAATACTGCCCAGGTGGCAACCATTACAGTCCCACGCTTGAAATCACTGAGCTCTTCAGAACGACCATTTACGATCACAAATGTTTGCAAATGGAGATTTTATACACCTGTGGCAATAGGTGTGGTTAAAATTGCTGAATTCAATAATTAGCAGGTCTGGCCAAATACTTTTGTCCACAAAGTGCATTTTGGGACTGAACAATCCCTAGATTATTTGGATATTCTAAAGATTTTAAGGAATTGACTTTTTTTTTTAGATCCAGCTCTTTAAAAGTTTGGCTCTTTAAACATCCAGGTCATAAATAACTGTTTACTGATGCTTAGATTAATAAAATAACACCCGTCTGCAGACACAGACCCCTGCATGATGAAATGGAGAGAAAGTGTAAATTCTGACATTTATATGTATTAATTGTGGAAAATTTAAACTCACAAATACTGAAAATATGCAGTGTGTTCTGTAATGATCTTGCAATTATTACACTAAAAGCTCAGGACTTAGGAAAATTGCATTCTGCTGCAGAGATATAAACAAAAAGGAAGAGTTTGGCTGACTTTTCAGCTGGTAAACAAAAGATTTAAAGCAGAGAAGAACCTGAGGTAGAAAAAGTCGAGCTGAGTCAGCACATTTTCTTCTAGTTATAATCTAAGTGTTTTCATATTTTCATAGATATTTTTGTGAGTTAGTTATGCCAATTTTCCTTCTCCTTGTTTTTTTTAATGTGGAAATTGTATATATTTCCTACATGTTTTTGGTCATTGTTTATTTTACTTTTAAACTGCTTTTTGTGTTTTTTGTGTGTTTGTGACTTTCAGCCAAAACCAAGAAAAAAAAAACAAAAAAATGCCTCACATAGACAAATAAAAAAGAAAAAGAAGACAAGAAATACAGAGTTCTATCATTTAGATTTTTATGTTTTCATCTGATAAGAATATATCAGCATGAAGACCTGCCTACAAATCTGATAAAATTAGAATAAAAAAAGTGTAATGACAGTGAGGTTAATAAAAAGACAGTTAATTTAACATTTGATTTTAAGATGGAAAGTAGAAAATATCAGATCATAAATCATAGTTTGATAGTAAAATTATGAGACTAAAAATCAAAATGATGAGATTAAATATCAATATGTTGAAATTAACTACTGAGTTATGAGTTAAAAAATGTCTTCATTCTCAGATTAAAATCCAAATGATGAGATTAAAAATCCAAACGATGAGATTAAAAATCTAAATTATGAAATTAAACATCTAAATTCTGAGATTAAAAATCCAAATGCAGAAATTAAAATCCAATGATGAGATGGAAATGTAAATTATTAGATTAAAAATCTAAATTTTGAGATCAAAAATCCAAATAATGAGATTCAAAATGTAAATTATTAGATTAAAAATCTAAATTATGAGATCAAAAATCCAAATAATGAGATTCAAAATGTAAATTATTAGATTAAAAATCTAAATTATGAGATCAAAAATCCAAATAATGAAATTCAAAATGTAAATTATTAGATTAAAAATCTAAATTATGAGATCAAAAATCCAAATAATGAGATTCAAAATGTAAATTATTAGATTAAAAATCTAAATTATGAGATTAAAAATCCAAATAATGAGATTCAAATTGTTAATTATTAGATTGAAAATCTAAGTTATGAGACTAAAAATGTAAATAATGAGATTAAAAATGTAAATTATTAGATCAAACATCTAAATAATGAGATTAAAAATCTAAATTCTGAGATTAAAACTCCAAATGATGAGATTTAAAATATGAATTATGAGATAAAGTCCAAATTATAACATCAATAATCAAATCTAAACAAATTAAAATAGAAAAAGAAATGTTTAAAAGGCAAAAATATAATAAATGCTTCCTTTAAAATGTGTCTAATTGTAAATGCCTCATAAATGACTTCTTCAGTTTAAAGATATAGAGAAATATAGTTGTATCGTTTAGATAGTTATTTTTGAACATTTTAAGAATTTATTAACAAACAAATTTCCCTGCAAATTTGTATAAAATGGGATAATAAAAGTTTTAGTTGTCATACGATCTGAAATGTTGTAATTTCTCAGTTGCAAAAAACCTCCACCGAACCGATCATAGAAGAGACATATCCAAACAAACATTGAGTAAAACACAAACCTCACACATTTTTACTCTACAGATTTAAAATATAAAACGCTGCTGAGGAGAAGAGACAGAGTCTAAAAACGTGTGAAAAAGAGACAGCTGCTGGGGTCAGCGCAGACGTGTGACGGCTCTGGGTAAACTCCCCCGTCTCCCCGAGCTGTCGGGACGCTCCGGGGGGGGGGGGGGGGGGTTTAGATGGGACGTGAAATACTGAGTGAGGGAGGGTGGACTGACAGCAGACGGGGGCTGATTGAAGATGTAGAAGAAGACAGAAACATTCACTGTTTTATCTTATGTTTGCTGATTTTGGCACACAGGTGTTTCCCTGCTCTGACAGCTCTGATTGAAGAATTCTGAAGTCAGCAGCTTTGCTCAGAGGAGATACCAGAAGTGGAATTAATGCAAAGTTATCACTGGACAATAGCGAGTGGGTGCAGAGATTTTTTAAGGATTTAGCTTAAGCCACAAGTGTCATCTGACCTCAGAATAAGTGAAGAGGAATCAAACAGGAGGATGAATCAAAGGTGACAGCAGCTAACACTGAAGCTTTTACCTCCGTCCTGAAGAACAGGCCCTCATGCAGGTTCTCATGGGTCAGATGCCTCTGATGGAGTCCCGACAAGCCTCCACCCTGCTGTCAAAAATCAGATACTGACCACGAGGGAGGGACTGCTTCTTTTACGGCCTGGGCCCTCGTTAAACTTTTATTCTGACGTTTTAAATTTAGAGGAAGAGCAGGAGCTGTCGAGGTAGTCAGGAAGTCAGCAAAGAAACACGGCTACAGTTCATCACACGAAGCTTTGACTTCATCAAGTATTAAAATTAACTACCTAGTGGTTTAAAGCCTCAGTCAGCGAGACGATTAGACGGTTCTATAGATCAGTGTCTCATATATAAAGACAGGGTAACTGAAGACGGGATTTAGGACGTTAAAGTAATCTAAAGGAAACAGAAACCTAAATCCAAACAACAGCAGGTGAGCTGCATTAACCAGAGGAGATCACGCTTAAATTATTCAATAAAGGATCATCGTATCAGAGAACATCTCTGTAAATCTTTAACAAATGGTTCCTTGTCTCTGAGGGAGTTTTCATAGCTGGAATGTTTGGATTTGTTAAACTCCAGTCCGTTCATCGAGATAGTCTAAGAGCCAGTGTCTGCCACTGAAAATTATAAGGAGAGTAAGGATAATAAAAAAGACGATTAAAACCTGACATTTGATTTTAAGATAGAGATCATGAATCATAATAATCAAAGCAAAATCAAAAATATGAGATAATAGAAATGAGATAAAGAGAAATAATTGTGGGACTAAAAATCAAAATTATGAGATTAAAAATTTAAATTCTGAGAATGACAGTAACATTTCTGAGAAAAAAATCAGAACTATAAGATGATGTCAGATTATGACATTCAAAATCATGAGAAAAAAAATAAAATTCAGAATCTAAATTATGAGATTAAAAAAATTAATTAGAGATTAAAAATAAAAATGATGAGATAAAAAAAGAAAATTATAGTTTTGAAATCTAAATAAGGAGAGTCAAAATCTTAATCTTAACACTAGCTAAAGTCAAAATCATGATATTAAAAATCAAATTATGATATTAAAAATTAAGATTATGATATTAAAAATCAAATTATGACATACATTTTAAAGTCTGACATTAAAAGGCAAAAATTGTGAGATAAAGGTTAAAATTTTTCTATTAGAAATCTGAATTATGAGATTAAAATCTAAATTATGAGAATAAAATTCTGAATTTTACTTTAAAGTAAAAAAAATTATGAGTAAAAAAATCATAACTATAATATAATGTTAAAATTATGACATTGAAAATCAAAATTATGAGATGAAAAATCAAGATTATGAGATTAAAATCAAAATATGCTTTAAAATTCTGACAGTAAAGGAAAAAAAATGTTAGATAAAGGTCAAAATTTTACCATTAAAATCTAAACCATGAGATTGAAAATCAAGAAAAGAGAATAAAATTCTAAATTTTTAGGTTAAAGTAAAAAACATTATGGGTAAAAAATCCAAACTATAATATAATGTTAAAATAAAGTTATGAGAAAGGAATTGAAATTCAGAATCTAAATTATGAGATTAAAAATAATAATTAGAGATTAGAAATTAAATTGATGTGATAAAAATGTAAAGATTATGGGTTTTGAATCAAAATAATAAGTCAAAATCTTGATCATGAGATCAAAATCTAAACATTAGATATAGTCGAAATTATGAGGTTAAAAATCAAGATTATGAGATTGAAATAAAATTATGACATACATTTAAAATTCTGACATTGAAGGTCAAAATTTTACCATTAAAAATCTAAACTATGAGATTAAAAATCTAAACTATGAGAATAAAATCTAAACTATGAGAATAAAATCCTAGATTTTTAGCTTAAAGTAAACATTATGAGTAAAAAATCCAAACTATAATATAATGTTAAAATTATGATATTGAAAATCAAAATTGTGAGATGAAAAGTCATAAGTATGAGATTAAAAAAAGTCACACAGTGAGGATAAAAGTTTCTGGGAGTTGACAGTGTTAGATTTAAAGTCAAAATAATGACAGATAGTTATGAAATATTAAGTCAGAATTTTGATATTGAGGTTGAAAAAATGGGATAAAAAGTCAAAATTATGATAAAAGTCATTATGAAATGAAAAGAATGAGATGACTGTGGTTCTCATGAATTTGACTTCAATTTTCTCAAAATAATGACCTTCTAATTTTTATTGTCATCTTTTTTCTTTTTTACGTGACAGAAATTAGTTTCCATAAGTTTGTGCCGTTCATTTGAAAGCTCTCAGTTAAAAATCTGTATCAGACCAAATAATAATTTTTAAACTGTTTCAATGGCTGATCTCTTTCCGTTCTGTGACTCTGGTGTTTTTAACAGACTGATCTAACCTCGATCTGCCCTAACCACAGGAAGCATTGAGCCTTTTTGGATTACACGAGCTACCGTAGGCAATCAAACATGTGTGACCACAAATATACCAGAGCCAAAGCCCACCTCATCCACACATGCCAGGACCTGGAACAAACTGGACTCTACAGCTCAAAAAAGCTTGGGTATGGTTCCAATCACTGGGTGCAATTCCACACTTAACTAGAAATTTTTAAAATTCAGACCAGAGCATCTCGCTCCTACCTCCCATATTTTGGTTGTGAATGCCTCTGTGTGAACACAGACCAAACTGGAGGCAAAAATGCAACAACAGAGCAAACTGGTCCATGATTTAGACCTGAGGAAACCAGATTTAGGTGTGAAAACAGACCATTCATGTGTCCATCCATCCATATATGCAGTCATCCATCCTCTCTAAGTCCAGGGTCACAGGGTAGCCAAGAGACTCTGGAGATTACTGACTACCCCTTGGAAGACTAAAAACTAAAGTTGTAGCATCTTGAACACCAAACATGTAGCTCCTAACTGACCCAGTGACCTAACCCTACAAAATTATATTATTTCAATCACTTGATCGTATACGTTTCTCAGAACAGTGGACTGAATCTTCAGCCCCTCCCCTCTACATCCTCTCAGATCAATTTAAAGCACAACAGTGTGTAACCGAGCGCTGTGTGCTTTTGTTCCTTTTGACTTTAGATCACTGAAAAACCATCTAATCGATGGCCGTCGTCCCAGACTGACATAGTCATTAAATTTTCGGTCACACTCCTGCAGCTCCAGATTCACTCACTGTGGAGTCAATAATTCTATTTGGTCGATTTGTCTTTGGGGGAAACTCCTCCTTCATTTATCATGTGAGTAAAGGTCTCTGTCTCTGCTTTCTCTGCTGTTTTTAGTCTGTTCGTTGTGCCATCTTAGAGAGGGATTTATAAATCTTCCTCCACATCATTAGAATGGCCTTTAAGTCTAATTTTTGGATTTACTATAAAGGTTACTTCCTATTCTTTCCAAATCTGATGTAGGGAGAGCTTAAATGAATGCAGAAAGATGAGATTATTATCTTTATTAGAACTTTATGGGAAAAACATGATTTTATGCAGGTACTGCCTATTCATTCCTCAGGGTAACGACATCTTTACATGCAATTTTAGCATCTTATACCCAGTGGGAAGTAGCTGTAAGATTTATGTTATAACTTCATCTTATATTTTAGTAGTTATTATACTGTAAACTTGCAGAGCTGATGGAATGACCAACATTGGAGGTAGTCTCTGATAAACCCCGCTGTGTGGGGGCGATTATTGTCATTTTGAGAACAGAGTTCAGTCCCACACTGTGGAGATATGGGGAGAGTCTCATCTCGATATCTCTCTGCATTGAGATCGCCTCCAGTGATGTCAAGCCTCATTTTTCCAGCGAGGGAGATGCCGCCCCACACCATCACACCGCCTCCACCAAAAAAAGTTTCTCTATCGGTGCAGCAGTCAGCATTACGTTCTTCTCCATGCTTCATCCTTTGGTTCAACTGCACAATCTGGACTCATCACTCAACATAACGTTCCTCCACATGTTCAGGTTCCAGTCTAGTGTTGCTGATACCAGTGCAAACTGGCCTGATGGTGAAGGACAGTCATGGCAGGCCTCCTTGGAAGCCCTATGAGACCAGAGATTGGCCGTGTGTAGCTTGTTTTCGATTGCCTGGGCAAGGGGTTGTCAGGCATATTGTCCTGAAAACCTTCACTGCATATCTGTAGAAGACACCCTACAGTTGGGCAGGGTGAGGTAACGTCTTCTTAGGACACCCACTTTTCAGCCTGACTCCCCCATTATATAGAACCTGGCCTTCAGTTTGGAGATGGTGCTAGGGTTCACTCCTAACCCCTCATATACACCAGATAAGTGATTGGTTCATCTCCACTCCAGCACAGCAACGAACCAGATACGTTTGAGTTTGAGTCACTGACAGTGCTTCCACCAGCTCTGTAAGAGCTCTGGCTGTCCGGAGCCCTCCGCAGCAGATACGGACTTCTATTTCTGCTGGACGTCGGTGACCTGCGCATAAATTCAGCACAGAGCCAATCAAACGGGACAGGAAGTTTCGCCGTCACCAAATTAAAACATCCGGTTAAATTTCAGAATAAAATACTTTGTGTTGATGCCAGACAAATTCAAGACCATATTTTGTTTAAAAAAAAAAAAAAAAAACTTCATAATTGGGTGTAGCAGAGCCTGTAGTCAACTGGTCAGATCAGCAACAGTCTTAGTGTTGGCAGCTATTTTTAATTTTAGCCTTTAGATGAAATATCTGTTAGTATTAGCCACATTTTAATCATTTCTACCCTTTTTAGTTTTAGTCCAGTTTTAGTCCATGAAAAGTCCTCAAGTGTTAGTCTTTACTTTTAGTCCAAGCATTTATTTTCTTGCCTAAATCTGGTACCATATTATGGTAGTGTGTTCTCTGCACTCTGCCAAACCAGGGGTCTCTGCTTTCTACAGCTGAGAGGCAGAATAGCTACAGCTGCATTGTTTTTTGACAGATTTATCACCAGTAGAGAAATGTCACCGATTTTGAATGTCCGACAAAAACTACGTTACATTTTAGTCTAGTTTTAGTCATCTTGATGAAAACTAAACTTAGTTTTTGTCAGTTTTAGTCATCACAGTTCTATTTTTGTTAGTCTTAGTCTAGTTTTTTCATGGAAAAAAAGGCTGTCGACATTTTTAGTCATAGTTTTAGTCAACAAAATTAACACTGAGGAGCTAGAGGAAGCACATTTATTATTAAAGGGTTACTGACCCATGGTAGAAGCACATAAATCTGCATGAAAGGACAAAACAGAGACAAATCAAAGCAAGTTCACTACTCCTGCAGTTCTGCAGCCTGTTGCACCAGCTACAGTTCTGCCTTAAGTTATGATGTAAAGTCCACGCTGAACCTTACGTTGAAACCAGTAAAGTTCAGACTTAAGTTGTGTCATTGCTCAGTTGCACCACAGAGATGTGAGGTTGATCTTACTAGTAGAGATTTACGTCCAAACTAACCAAAATATTGTCACAGATATCTCCTACTTTAACAAATCACTGAAAAGCATTTTTTAACCCCGCGCTTGCTACAGATGCTTACGGCTAAAAATAACGTTTGCTAACTGCCATTAATCATCAAACAGCATCCAGTGTGTCCAGCATCCATTTTGCCTGTGTGAGTTTTGTGAAGCCTACAGCCTAAACCTAGAGCCAGTATAAGATAACAACACTGACATCGAGCGGTGAAATCGCCAATAACATGAGATAATGTAACAGTGGACGGT
Organism: Cheilinus undulatus; assembly: GCF_018320785.1. Taxonomy (NCBI): domain Eukaryota; kingdom Metazoa; phylum Chordata; class Actinopteri; order Labriformes; family Labridae; genus Cheilinus; species Cheilinus undulatus. The sequence goes on along the minus strand of NC_054884.1, from coordinate 36,028,825 downwards.
GGAAATGATCTCCGCCCATGAAAAACAACAGTGTTTCTGATCATGGAGAATGCAGTGCTGACTCAACATTTCCAGTAAAATCCCTCATCACCCTCCGGGTTATCACGTCTTTTAGAGCTGTCACTATGACAGTCATATTCTACGGAGGACTTTACACCTAGTATGGGTTAGGTGTAAGATTTGAGTTATAATTTACGCCTATGTTGAAATTATCTCAGCTGGTACAACAGCTTAAATGTTAGGAGAGCGTAAACTCCATCGTAAGAACTTACATTCAAACTAGGCTGCGTTTGAACCTAGCACAGCCAGTGCAACCCATAGCAGAGTAATAGCTTCATGTATGTCCGTTATGTTTTATGTCACTTCAGTAGTTTCTACTCTCATGGTCAGGTGTGATTCTGTAACTACCACGAAACTCCTCTGCACTAAACTGTAAGCGCAGTCACTGGGTGTTGAAGGATGGCGTGACACGCAGTCAAACTGCAGCACAGCTGTGAGACGTATCTGGTGTATTTTAGGGGTAATAACGCTGCAGGTTGGTTTTGTGTGGTATGCCGGTTCTTGGATCAGACTGTAGCAGGGCCCATGCTCACAGGTGCTGACAACCAGGTGCCAATCAGCAACTGGGGGTACCAGAAGCTCCAAACTAGAGTAGCAACAGTAGAATCAACTGTTTGGCATCGGCAGAGAAGATATGGCAAATTTTTCATGGGTGCAACCCACATACTCAGCTCTGCTGCTCATCCCACAAATGCATGATCCTTACAACTGTGGCTCCATTTAAAAGGGAAATAAACAGGCTTTAAAACAGTAGAGGATTTATTGCCAAGAAGCATTGTTACAACAAAGAAATAATCTACCAAACACAGACGTCCTTACGTTTGTGCTAGGTTTTTTGTCCTTATTTTTAGACATACAGATACATTTTTTGATCACTATCTAGATTTGAAGAGAAGTTTTAAAAAGCCTTCTCTAGTTTTAATACACCAATCTGTGACTCTCTTTTGGAAACTGGATGCACTTATTCCCAAAATGTTGAACTGTTCCTTTAATACAGTACAGTAGCAATGAATAGACTCACTTTCCCCGTCCTCACACCGTTCCTGTGCTGCTGATGTTTTGCTTATTTCTCTCTTCTCACCTCCCAGTCGTTCCTACAAGACCTCAGCAGAATACTGATTTACATGATGAGTGTATTTATTAAAAAACCTCACCTGTGTGTGAAACCTCGCCTGTATGAGAGTGTGTGCTGAGGAGGCATTTGGGAGACTGTGATTTGCTGGCAATGACTGAGAGAAGGAGGGAGGGAGGGAGGGAGGTACACATTGACGAAGCGAAGGCAGAGGGAGGCAGAGCGAGGGAGAGCGCCGTCCCCATCAGCTTCTCTTTCACTCCGCGATCCAAGCAGCCAGCTCTCCTCTCCTCTCCTCCTCCTCCGCATCAGCAGCCGCACGGAGACGAGAGGACCGCCGGGTTGAAGGGAAAGATTGCAACAGATTGACAAAGCAGGCTTCTATGAATGAAGACGAGGAGAAATCACACATAAGGAGTGGGAATTTTTTTTCTTTCTCTTACACCCACACTGAGGAGAAAATCCAGGCTGGGAGAAATGGGATCGTTTAAATGGGAGAAAAAGGAGTAAACAATGAAAGCGGAGCTCCACACATGGACAGAAAGACAGAGGAAGAAGTGAGCGAGTACGAGCCTGACTCAAACTGATGGGATCCATTTTACAGCAGGAGCAACAGGACGATTTTCCCTCAGATAAATCCCTACATTTTTAGCTTTTTGTACATATTTTTGTGGTTTTGTGACGAAATCGGCGGCTGGAATCCCTGCCCCGAAGTCCGCCGTCCCTCCCACCCCTCTGTATCTCCCTCTATTGTGTGTTTGTCTTCATACAAGCATTAAAAAGCTTCTTGTGTTCCTCCCTCCTCACTTCCACGTTTGGCACCCATCTGCTTCATGCTGCCTGTCCGTTCACACCTCTGCCAGTGTTTCATACCATCTGTGAGAGTGTCATTTCTGTGTTGTTCAGTGTGTTTGTGAAATCACTGGCTCTTTGCTGAAAGGCAGCAGCTGGACAGGTGTCACCTTTGGGTAACTTGGCATGCCCTTTTAAAACCCCTCACAGGGAGGGAGAGGTGTTCTTGTGGAGAAATGACACATCTTACCGCCTTAATGTGCAGCTTTATGGACATGTAAAGTCGACAAACTGGTGGAAAAGTGACGGATTTATTGGCTGGAAGAAGAAAAGGGCTCACTGTCATCTTACAGTGAAGGAGTTGTTTCTCTACATGTATAATACATGGCTGTCTTATCAATAATTCAGCGTCAGGTGGGCACCCCCATGTTGCCTGGTGGGCGTTGATGAAGACGTGGAGAGCTGTGACTGCTGGGGTTTGATGCCTGCTGATAGCACGGTCCGCCGGTGCCGCTGACAGCCTCCTGACGATGTGTCGCCTCCCTCTGCGACTCCGCTGATCACCGGCTGCTTTCTGTAACAGCTGACTTCACTCCCAGCTGTCTCTTGGCGCCTCATTTCACACTTTTTGGATCAACTTTGTCCTGAATCATTTGCACCAATCACCGCCCTTTCTTTTTTTACTGCTCTGATCCATGCACCTTCGCCTCCAACTATGATCGGTGTTAACAGCCTGCACTCGGCCGGGCGCCTACGCTCACGCTCTCTTTGCACTGTGCGCTATGGAAGGGACTTCAGGATGATGGACCCGTTCCGGTATCCCAGAACCCCTCGCTCACGCTCCTTGAAGCCCCTCGTGTTCCCAGACCTGCTGGGGAAAGCTCAGGACGGACAGAATCACCCGCAGGCCCGGAAGAGGAGGAAGGTACTGATCTGTTAGCTGTTTTTTTCTTACACGTCATTCATCTTCTTAAAAGTTCAACACTCATCTTCTGATGAATCATTTCGTAGCAGCGTGAAACATGTCACAAAAGGTGATATCTCTCCTCACAAAGCGCTTAAAAAGCAGCTCATTGTCATTCAAAGGCAGTTGGTTGAATTAATCAGAGTCCTGGATAGGGATGGAGACTGAGACCTGGTTTTTTGAACGAAACAGTTCTGCAAAACCCAACTATCATTATGTTCAAGCTGAATGATACTGCTACCAAGTCTTGTGAGTCCTGTAATGTGAAGTTATAGTTGAGTCTCATCATTTAGACAAATGATTGTCTGATCATGCTTATGAGTTTTTGCAAATCAAATTAAACCTGAATGAGACATCTTTGACTGAGTGACTTAGTGAAACTAGGGATGGCTCCTAGGTGTATAGTTTTCCATCCAATTATATGCAGAATATACCAAAATACATATTTTTGCAAAAGTAAAACAATGTCGAAGATGCAAAGTTGGCTTGCAGAGTGTGCCTCATGATAGCAATGCTAGCATTGCCAGTTTTCGATCCTCTTTGCAGGTGAACTTCCACATTCTTGTGCTGAATATCGTCACTCAGTGTTTCCGTTGTATGTGAGTATAACTTGAAACTGCCTCTAGATAGCTTATCCACATTTTCTAGATCAAAACAGTGCTCAACCACTCTTTCTATGATGTGCTACCAATGTCATAGCAGTTAGCGGTGTGGCAGCAAAGCAGTAGTCCTTAAGAACAATTATAGTGGCTACCAGAGGTGGAAAAAGTACCAGACTATACACATGTCAAGAGGGTTTTTTCATAGGTCTGGTGATGATCCACATGCAGATCAAGAATCATAAGCCTATGTCTAAAGGAGTGTGAGGGCAGGTGTTTTAAAGGACAAATAAAAAATTCAGAGAAGGACATGCTTAATTAGCAGAAGGGGTTTCTGTAAATTGATGCACAAATGTATTCAGAGTCAAGGTGTGCTCATCCCTGGTATGTTTGCTGATGACTAACAGAAGCACTGTAGAGTTATGTAGAGTCAAAATAGTTGGCACACTTCAAAAAATACAGAAAAAAGGTTTTACAATTTTGGGCCCTGTTCACAGCCCCACCCTATGGTGAAAACTCACTGTTTGAACAACTTTAGATCTCCATCTCGTCTAGAATAAGCTCAAAAAATTTGGAGACAATCTGAAGAAATCTGTAGGTGGATAACCTTCACACGTGACAACTGTGATGTTGCCCAAAGCTGCCAAAAACAGCTAAAATATGACCTTTAACTGTTTGTAGTGCATTTCCTTTGCATATTAGAGGATGGTCCCAACTGACTTTTTATTTTGGGTAGATCTGATACATATGTGTACCAATTTTCATGCATGTTGCTCATACCCAGAGGTAAGCCACAGAGGTTGCCAAAGCTTAGCTCCGGGTCTGGTCTTCACTCACCTGGAAATTTTTAGTGGAGCCACAACCTTACAGGTGTGGGGGAGTTCAGTGTTACAGGATGAGGTTGGGAAATGGAAATCTCATCCCATGTCAGATAATAATCGTGCTTCATGACAAACAAGCTGCACAAACATGAATAAGATACAGCAACAGAACGGCAGCTTCCTGTAGCACTGCCCACCACATTATGTTGCCATTTTTCACATAACATCCAATTTATTAATGACAATGCTAAAACTATGTGTCTGTCATGGTCACTATAACTAGGCACATCCTTTAAGAACTATAAAAATCAAGAATTTCTATGGTTTTGAAAGTGAAGCCTGTGAGCTAGTTCAGGGAACTCGAGTTGCTTTAATTCATATTCAACCTGCGTCATTATCACATTCTGGTCTCACTCGTGTCCTCTTTCCTTTTCGTCGTGCCATCTCACTGCGGTACTGTTCTTCAAAAATCCCCACAACCACCCCAGCATCAGCCTGCAGGCTCAACCTTGTTTTTTTAATTTATTCATTCATTTATCATTTTGTCAGGGGCTGCATGGCAGCACAGGGGTTAGTGCTGTTTCCTCACAGCAAGGTTCCTGTTTCAAATCTCAGTCAGGGTCTTCCTGTGCAGTTTGCATGTTCTACCTGTGCATGCACAGGTTCTCTCCTGGTACTTTGGCTTCTTCCCACAGACCAAAAACATGCTCGATAGATGAATTGCTGTCTCTAAATTGCCCGTAGATGTGAGTGAGAGAGTGCACAGTTGTTTGTCTCTGTAAGTCAATCCTGCGACTGACTTGCGACCAATCCAGGGTGGAACCCCACCTCTTGCCCAATGACAGCTGGGATAGGCTCCAAACCCCATGACCCAAAAGAGGATAAACAGTGTAGAAATTGGATGGATGGATTTGGATGGACAACACAGAAGCACTGTTGCATCCGATTGGAGTACAACAGGTGCAAGAATTCTAGCCATGGTTTGACTATAAAAAGATTTTCAATCTAATGTTCATTCCTCAATTTCTTCCCTTAAAATAAATCAGCCAGATGTGATGAAGCCTGAGCCTTCATACCAAACTCAAATCGACTGCTGCTGCAATAAAAGCTTAAAACATTACAAACATGAGCTGTCTGGCTGAGATATCAACATGTCTTTGCAAAAATTCTATTGATACGCTCGATATATGCGATGTGATAAAGCTAGTTCCCTTACTTAGCGAACTAATTTAAGCTTATATTACGATGCATTTAAGTTTAGGTTGTTAAAATGATCATTTATAGTGTACCACTCATACCTCCTGCTTTACAGAGTAAAAAGAAGAAAATTTGTAACTTTAAAAAACAGGCAGAAAGGCATTTACATTAAATATAGAAAAATAGCAGCAAAAATAAGAGAAGAAACACAACATATCTTCTGTAGAGTTGGTTAAATTTGATGTTAGGTAAACAACATGTTAGCGTAATTTTGTTTAAATGTAACTTTAGGAAAAAGAACATTTAGGTTTTGGTAAGAAAAAGCAGTAGTTTGAGGGTGAAATTGTACTGTCAGTGAACTAGTACTACCAGTGAAGTCAAAAACAAATGTCTAAAACAGCTTTTCTATAAAAATAGACACTGATAATCATATTGGAAAGGATTCTGATTGTTTAGGAGTGCAAAAAGAGTAAATATCTGTAAAACTTACTGATCCCATTCCTTACCTTTGTGGTGTTTATGGTGTATTTATTGTTCCTTATCTATTTTTTACCTCCTAATCTTCCTCATACATAAAGATGTTTCCATTTCCATCCTGTCATTGTTCCATAGTTTGATTTAGATCCTCAGCTCCATGTATGCAGCTCAGATCATTAGATAAAGGAGGTCTGGTCGACTGCCAGGCCCTGATTGCTGTACACCTCAGCTCAGTGTTGTCTAAAGCCAGCGCTCAAGGCTAACGGCTCTCATTTACTGCCACTCTGACGTTGATGAAGCAAGTAGGTGAAGGTGACGAGCATCCATCTTTAGCTCAATGAGCCTCCAGACTTGAATGAGTCTGACTGATGCTCTTGATTTACACCCCGACATTTGTCTACCTTTATTTTTATTTACTTACCGCCGTCTTCAGTCTTTAAATCCACTCTGAGTCTCCCTGCTGTTGGTACTGTGTGTTCCCAGAGGATTTACAGACCTGGTGGTTTATTTATGTGCAAATATTCTTCAGTGAGTAAACTCAGCTGTAGCTCCGTTTGAAAAGTCTATTTTCTGTTGGCTAAGGTAAGATAAAGACACATAGGTGTACTTGTACATTAATAATAGGGTGATGCTTCTTTTAGCACCATTCAAACAGCAACTTTTACTGACAGAGTCAATGCCAAATGAAGCTATAGAGGATTTATTTGTAAGACACATTCAAGAACATGCCAAAAAAAACTTGAAGGTTTTCTTTTATTTCATTTAAAGTAAAAAATATTTAAGCTACGGAGTGTCAATTGGACAAAAAGAATGTGTTACAACACTTTTACAGCTATTTTTACACATTTTATATACAGAGTTTTCACGCCAAGAACATTTTGTCCTGATAAACTAGTGAGTACTCGCAGCTCTATACTGACTGTGTGGATGATTATTGTTGAAGCATATACAAACAAGGACAAACACAGTCCTCCACCAAGGCTAATAGTCCCGTCTGTGATGTGCAAATCTGCAAGAGCTGCTTATATATGTGGTGCAGCTCAATTAGTTGTACATTATTAGGGATATTAGGAGCATTTCTGCCTTTTATTTCCTCATGCACAGTCGTTAGATGACATATCCTCCAGGTAAATTATAAAAAAAATGTTTGTGTTGCATATGTTCGAAATACAATGGTTACCATTGTTCCAATTGGCCTCCATAATTCTAGGGTGGAAGAAGTTTGGCACAACCAGGAATCTTCCTAGAGCTGGTTTTCCAGCCAAACTGTGCAACTGGGAGTCTTAGTAAGAGAGGTGACCAAGAACCTGATGGTCATTCTGACTGAGTTCCAGAGATCCTGTGTGAAAATGGGACAAAATTCCAGAAGGACAACTATCACTGCACCAATCTGGGCTTTATGATAGGGTGGCTAGACTGAAGATTATCCGTGCATAACACAATAAAGCCCAGCTGGAGTTTGCAAAAATACTCCAAATAAAACCCAAGTAGGTTGACATACACCAGTTCAAAAGTGTAACTATGCTTATCTGACACAGATTGCAAGCTCTGTGATTGGTCTGCTGTGTTGCACTGGCTAACTGTTGGTCTCTGAATAATAAAGCAAGATAACTGGCTGCAGACGGCGATGCAATAAGTGAAATCTGCTTGCAAGCATCCAAAACCATCAGACGTGTATTTTCCTCATCCATGTTTCTCCAGTAGCCAAACGAGTGCAAACAATTCCCAGTCTCTGCTCCAGCTAAATTAGTAGACAATAGATATTCTTTCCATCTGTTTTCTTCTTTGCAATAACTGCTGTGTAATCAACTTCTGCTCACTATATTTACCAGTTCCAACTCTGACATAATGTGCTCAGCTTCAGTCCACGGGGTTTCCTGTACACCAATGAGCCGGAACTATGCCGACAGGACCGGGAACTCCCGTAGAAATCACACTACCATTTTGGTGGATTATTGCAGAGCAATACAGAGACAACAATGCACAACTATGGCTGCAAGCAGCACTGAAGGGCCCTCGCACCCCAGTGCACGAGGTGTATCACAACTGCAGGAGTGTGGGAATAATTAGGTGTAAGCAACCCGAGCTGTGTGCAGCAGAGCACAGGAAGCATGGCGATCCTCTGGGACTGTTATTTATCATATAAAAGTAGGAAAAAACAGGACATTATTTATTAGAGATGCTTCTGCTTTCTTACAGTAGCTGGTGCACTAGCAAAACACGTCATACATATTTAAATGCACATTTAGATATGTAGAGGGGCCAACTCTCTAGTTACAGTGACTTTCTGTTAAATGGCATAATGATGAATTGCTGGCCAATAAAGAAATGGCCCAGTTGTGTCACTTCTTGTTGCCAGCAGGGGTGCTACATCAAAATGGTGAGATTAACCTTTGAATATGTAGATGGCAGACCTTGATCCTACATGGGATTGAAGGCAATCAAATGTTTGATATGAAAGTTGTGTGTACTTCTTGTCAAATTAGGGTGATATTAAAATGCTTGCCAGTGAAACTGAAATATATCTGTGTTGTGGCCAATTATTAAAGGCTTTCTTTGTAATAAGCGCTCAATAGGTTAAGCACAATAAGAGAAATGAAGATATGACCCATTTGTGTCACTTTCAGTTGCCACTAGGGGGCGCTGTGATGAGATGTTTGCATGTGGGTGTGTTCAGTGTGATACTGTTTTCTTGCAAAAAATAGATGATCATAGAATATTGTATACTAAAGTTATGATAGGTTTAAGTCATTTGGCACCATCAAAAACGCCTTATTTTGAAATTGAGATGAAGCTGGTGGACTTCCTGTTGGGTTGGGCATGGGTCCTGGAGGCTTTTTTGTAGGTCATATGATGACCCATATGCAGACCAAAAATCATAAGCCTAGGCTGGATGGTGTACAGTGGCTGAATTTTTAAAGAGAAATTTTCAAAAATCTGAGGCAGAAATGTTCAATTGCCAGTAGGGGGCGCTATGGAAGAGTAATGATATTGATATATAAATGTGTTCAGAATCAATGTGTGATCATCCCTGTGAAGTTTGGTTTAAAAGCATTAGCATTGACATTAGCATTTAAAAGTTATAAGGCATTATTTGTGTATTTTCACAAAAAAAAAATTTAAAAAAAAACGAGTTTAAATTTGAGCTCCGGTCATGGCCATGCTTTATGGTGAAAACTCACAGTAAACACAAGTTTAGATCTCCAGGTTTTCTAGTATGAGCAAAACAAATCTGGAGTCAATCGGCAAAAATCTCTCTGACTAGTTTGTTAAAATGAGAAGCTTGTGAATCGCCCAAAAACGCCAAAATTTGACACTTAGCTGTTTGTAGTGCACTTCCTGTACATTTTAGAGGATGGCCCCAATAGACTTTTGCTTTTGTCTAATCATGATACATATGTGTACCAATTTTCATGCAGGTATCTCCTACTCAGTCGCCTATTTCATATTTGGGTCCTCTGTGGGGTCCCTGCTTGTTAGACTTGCATTATTCCACCAAAAGATAAACATTTTTTCTGGGGGATGATTTTCTATAAAGTTTGGGGAGTTTTTGAGCATGTTAAGGCCCCCAAAATGGTGGGGGAAAAAAGATGCATACAGATACAATAGGGTCCTCGCTGACCCTCGGTTGTTGCTACCCTACGTCAGTGCTCGGACCTGAAATATGCAGTTAAAGTGCCCACAATGCATCTGCAGCATTTCAAAGCATTTCAGGAAGCAGCAAGATGATTGTGCTCGGTTTGGTCAAGTTTAGTTGCTTTATGAGAATTCTACAAGCTTTTTAATTAGATGGTTTTTCCTTTTCCTATGTCGCACCTCTTTATAAAGTCCTTCTGGGCATACAGACAAACAGCCCTCAACAAAGCCAGATTTCTTAAGTTTTGCTTCATTGTGAGCCTTTTTCTCACATTTACACACAATGAACCTTTGCAGAAAGAATATGATGCTGTTGTGCAGATCAGTCACCCTTTAGAGCTTCTGTGTAATATTTAATGTCCAGATTTATGCAACAGAAGCATATTTGAAGTCTTTTACTTTGTCTCGGTAAGCTCAGCAGAGATTATTCAAATGCATGAGCACTTTTACTTTGAAACAGTGAGGTTTTTACCGTGCAGCGTATGGGAACCAGAACTAGATCTGTAATGTTTTTTGGGCTTGATGGGACATAAATATTCATGACTTTCTGCAAGTGTTTCTGATTAGCTGCACTTTCAAAGAAAACTCTGGGAATGAACCTGATTATGCGAACAAAATCAAAGCCCATTAAAGAAGCAATTTCATTTGACTTAAAGACACAAAGCAACAAAATGAGGCTGAGAGTCTAAAACAGGCCAAGACCATCAGCAGCAGTTCTTTAATCAAAGGAATGAAATGGAAAATGATCGATTTTAGCTGACTGGGGGGTTTCCTGCTCCCTCATGGCCATTATGTGGAGGATGTAGAGGACAAGTTTTAGGGGTCTACGAGGAGTCCAGAGGTGAGCGAGGTGGTGATGAAGTGCCCTTAAGTGTCCTCTCCATCACCTCAGCTGTCACAGCTGTCCATCAGCTGAGTCTGAAACACGACGATCTGATGGCTTCATGCTGTCCCACCTACCCCTCCTCATTACACCAAGCTGGTGTGATGTTCAGGGTCATTAGGGGGAAGTTGGAGGAAGAAGTGTCCACAGATCATGGAATAGGGAATTGGTTTCTATAAAGCTTTTCAAGGCAGAGATGCAGAATCACTTAAACATTTCCACTATTCTCCTCACTCTGCAGGTTTTTGCACATGTTGATTAGGATGCATTGATTGTTTGGTGCAAAGAATGACCCAAAAAAGATGAAGCAAAGAAGGGTGAAACCATGCAAAATTGCAGAAACTACCCAGACTTCTGAAAGCAATTGCTGCAGCTAAATCAGGAACCCTGCCCTCTACATCACAAATATCCTTTTACAGTGTCTGTGGTTATAATACACCATAATGGCCATGCTGTAAAGATCTTCTTTAAGGACTTTCCCTTTGATTGATTGGGTTTTTAGCGTGATGGATCTGAGAAAATGTGACATTTATGCCTGGTGGTTTTTATCCATTAACAGTTTCTACATTGATTTTTTAATAAATGTAGTGTAACGTGATAAATCACCAACTCCAATGGACGAGCACTGACCAGGCTCCCTGTAGAAATCTAACAAGCTCCTACTGTACTACAGTATTTATAGTGCTCCTCACATCAGCACCAATAAGTTTTAATTACAATGAGGCAAGGGCCAGAAACAGGATGGTAAGCCACATATCTGAAATGGCCAAATAATGTACCTTAATGCAGAAATATGCAGCTTTTCCACTTTAAAACACTGCATTTAAACCAGATCTAACAGTGCAGTAACTTTCTATAGGGAAGTCAGCATGTATCCTATTTCCACAGAGGGCCCTGGTTCCCTGATTTCAGAACTGTGTAACTGTGCTGTGCTTCTTTCATGAGAACAGCTTTACAGCACTAATTCACACACCAGCCTTGAGCTAAAATAAGCCAGTTAGCCTGTCAGTACTGGTTGACACAATTGTCAACTCAAGCTCGCCATGCACGGCTTTCATTTGAGGTGCATGTATGCTGTAGCTGGTTGTGTCTCTCTGCTGTCACAGCCCTGTGTTTCTTCTCAGTTTTACCTCAATAACTCTCCTGACTAGTGACTCGACTCATTGTATAGCTGAACTGAGCCGGGTCTGTGTCCACAACCGATGTTTTTTAGTGCTTATTTCGGTACAAAGCCAGGGCCCTGAGCAGGAACAAACCTTGGCACCCTTGGCTTCAACCACACTCTCATCTGAAAACAGTTCAACTTTTAAGACAGCAGTGCGCTCACCTGTGTCACTTCTTCCTCACTGACCACTCAAACTTGGGACTTGTGATAGCCATGAAAGAAAAAACTATTTGGCATGTCTTTTCGAGGTTAAAGAACCTTGATCTAGACCTGCTACTTACGTCAGGACAGGGGTCACGTATTATCTTAATGTTTCTTGGTGATATTTCATCAAAATAAGAGCATATGACGCACACAGACCTATTTTGAAACATTATAGTGAAGCCAGCATGTGATGTGGTCCCCATTTGGGTTATATGCATATAGTAGGTCCCAAGTTTGTCTGCAGGTTTCATGGTGGCCCCATCTTTGATTGCCCATGGAGACTTCAACCTACATAACACCCATCTCAAGTAGACATCCACATGGGAAATCACAGTTGGGGCCACCATGGAACCCACAGGCAAATCCACTTGGGACCCATATTTTTAGTCCGTGTATGACCCATACGGGGCCCACATGGATGTACTACTGTAGGGGTGCATCCATCCAGATACTACTGGATGGGTACTACAGAGGAAAGCAGGGCTCAACTCTTGTAAATGATGGTTAGAAGCAGTGTCTCCACAGAAAGACAATTACTTTGAAAAGCTGTTGATTTTGACAGCTATTTTTAATTTTAGTCTTAGTTTTTAGATTAGTTTTTAGTTTTAGTCATGTTTTAGTCATTTCTACCCTTTATAGTTTTAGTCTAGTTTGAGTCGACAAAAACTCAAAACATTTTAGTCTGGTTTTAGTCCATAGAAACTCCTCACACTTCAGTCTTCACTTTTATTCCAAATATTTATTCTCTTGCATGAATCTGGTACTGAATCATGGTAGTGTCTTCTAAGCACCCTGCTAAACCTGGGGTCCCTGCTTTGTGCAACTGGAGGCAGAAGACAGGCAGATTGTATTTCGACAGATTTAGCCACAGTGGAGGAATATCATTGATTTTAAATGTCTGATGAAAACTAAATTATATTTTAGTCTAGTTTAAGTAATCTTGATAAAAACTAAACTTTTTTCAGTCAGTTTTAGTCATCAAAGATCTTTTTTTGGGGGGTGTTAGTCTAGTTTTTCTCATGGAAAAAAAGTGCAACTATATTCTACCTATGTGCACATACATATCCACTAAAACAAGGTAAATATAGGTCTCTAGCTATCAGTTTCCTGTCTATTTTGGTGAATAGCTGCAGGAAAAATAGGCGAGCCCTCTATTCTATAGATTCTCCATGTGCAAGACACCTCTTTCAGGCGTGTTAGCTTGGAGCAGTCTGACAGCCCTAGCTTATAAACATGCAAACCAAAATGAAAAGATGTGCTACTGCCAAGATGCAAAACTCATGCAATGAGTCTGAAATGAGCTTTTGAGAAGAGAGAGAATGGTAGAGGTTGAGGGCACATTCACACCAGAGCTGTTTGGTCCTCATTAAACAAACTCTTGTCCGTTTTCCCGGATAGTCCGGTTCGTTTGGAGTTAGGACTCCGGTCCGCTTGAAAACAGGGGGTCTCGGTCCGCTTCCAAACGAACCCTGGAGCGGTTCATTTGAGGTGTGAAAGCAAAGCAGACCGACTTGTGAGCCAAAGGCATGAAGAGGCATAAAGCATAATTATATACGGATTTATATGTGATTTAATACACTCAAATACATGTCGGTACCTCGCTTGGCGTCTGTGTAGCCATAGCAACACGTCGTACTCGGTGCTGATTTATTCGTATTGTGTAAAGATTGACATGCTGGACAGCTCACCACCTCGCTGGCTGCTCATAATGCCCCTGTGCAAAAGCAGAAGACCCTAAGACAGCGTGAATTCAGTGTTTTTTCATTGTTTATGTGGAAAAAAAGACCAGCAGAAGTAGATGAATTTCAGGTTTCGTCTTCTTCTATGCCGTTTTTTCTTCCTGGTTGCCATTTGTTTTGAACAACAGCGCCCCTAACAGGCAGAGTTTGTAGGTGTTCAGACGGTTTGGTCAGTTTGAGCCAAGAGCGATGTGAATTGGAACCAAACCAAAGGAAAGTGCAACAATGTTGCAATTTTCATTTCAAAACGGAACAAGTCCCCCGGACTTTCAGGTGTGAAAACAACCTGAAGCTAAGATGAGAAAGAGAGGGAGAAAAACGTTACATTACACCTGCACCCTGCAGATATTTCTCAGAACAGATTGTAATATAACATTAGACTGTATCAATGAATGAAAAGCAGTTGAAATTATGTTATTCTGGAGGTTTGCTGGGCTCTGCCTTAGAGATATGGCGAGGAGCTCACTGTTACCTTCACACTGAAAGGAGTCAGCTGATGTGGTTGGGGCCTCTGATCAGGATGTCCCCCCTGTAGAGGTCTTCCAGGCCAGTTCAGCAGTAGAGCCAGAATGCACTGGAGGGATTATTCACTATATGGACGAAAATATTTGGCCACCTGACTGTTATGACAACAGAAACTGTGATGACATTGTATTACAGTACTTTAATATGGAGTTGGCCCATACTCCACTTTTCTTGGAAGGCTTTCCACAACATTTGGAGTGTTTCTGTGGGAATTTGTGCCCATTTATTCTGTAGAGCATTTATGAGGTCTGGCACTGAAGTTGGATGAGAAGGTCTGGCTTTCAATCCAGCTGATCCAGCTTACATTTTTTGTCCATTGCTTTATTTTCATGCTCATGTGTCTAAATCTGTAACTTAATTTTGTTCTGAGCGGGTCGATGCACTTGCGTCAAAGCCTAAATTATTTACCAGCTGATTGATCTGCTGCTCTTTTCACTGATGGACCGTCTGCTCACTGGATAATGGCTCTGTAACTGATGCGGTGGTGGTCGGCTGATTGGCTGATTGATGGATCGTTTGGCAAAGAAAACTAGTAAAGCTCGGGCACAGGGTGGTTTTAGCAGCGTATGAAGCTTCCTCACAGAACACACTTGCAGCTGTAATAACTGATTTTATCACTACAACTGAAGCTAGCTGTCATATTCATCTAAAAATGTGTTTTTTTTCTCCCTCTGCAGGCGCTGTACAACTCAATCAAGAATCAAAAGCTGCAATGGACGCTGTAAGTCATTTTTTATTCCTCCCCTGTGGCTGTGTCCTTTCCTTTCACAATAAAACACTGAAATGTCATCATGAAGGGCGGGAAACAATCAAAGTTATTGATTAGCTTGTTAGCATCCTCATTAGTGACGTGTGTGTTGTCTGGCATGTGAAGGAAACATTAGTGTGTCAAGGGTTGCTATTCTGGATCGCAGCTCTGGAGTGCCTCGGAGATGCCAATTAAGTCACTCGTTTTCCAAGCTTTGTTGCCATAGTGACGGCACCATGGATACGACTCCATAGCTACCGCATTGCTCTTTCCATCCTTGTGTTCTCTCTGCTCAAACACATTCAGCAGCATAGATGTAATGCACATGAAAAACGCTCACCGGAGCTGCATTTGTGAAGGTTTTTGTGTTTAAACACAGAGATAAAGGTGCACAATAGAGGCTCTGTTTAAACGTCTCTTTACCTGCATCCCGTACAAAGGTGTGACCACAGCCTCCCACTACCTCTCCAAAAATAGCTGCAGCAGCGCTCCCGAAGCAGCCGAGTAAAAAGTGGTCAGAGGAGCAGATCGAGGAGGAGATCCACAGAGAGGCAGGCGATCCAGTTCAAACATCTCCGCTGACATATAGACAAGCTATTTAAACACTCGCCGCCGCCGCACAGGGGGACAGAAGAGGTGTCATTTTTAGTAAACACCATCGAGCAGAGAGAGAATCCACCTCCAAACAAAATGAAATACAGATTAAGAGATTCAACCCACAGCAGTCTGCCATTCTTTTTTCTGTTTTGGCAGTGGGGAGTTGCACATGTTGGTTTTTTAATATTTTAGAGGTGGAATAGAGTAAATTCTGTCTGTGCTACAGCTTCACTTTGAAAAAGAAGGCAGTTTGGAAGCAGAGCTTAGTGTCACTCTTTGCCTCCTCTTTCACACCCTGCGAGCTGGGTTGATGCATTTTTTATCACACAGGACATTTCTTCACTTGCAACTCATTGACTGCGATCACAAACACTCGCTAACAGATCCACGTCTGTTCTGTGTTTGATCCCGGGCTTTAAAGAGAACAGAAACACAAACACACACTAGCCTTTACAGGGTCTTATTTACATCACAGTTGGCATTCAAAAATACTATAATGAAGTTCTAACCCAGAACTGAGATACTGTCACTGTTTATCTGACTCTGCACTCTCCCTTATAGGATTAAAAGGCCTCATAAAATGTTATGGCTCAGTAGGAGAATATCAGAATGTTACAGACATGGTTTTAACCTTGCAAAGCTGATAGATTGTCCAGATTCCATGCCTCTCAAATTCATCTTTCAGAGCTTCAATCTGAAACGGTTGTGATAGGTCTGAGAAGGGACCAATCAGCATCATTGGAGTAGTACAAGGCGGGAGCTATAGGCAGGGTTTAGTTGGACTGGAAGTTGCCGAGGGATAACAATTAGTTCATAGGTAGCTACTGGAGGGAGGTCTGGGCTGTATGCTTCTGGTCATTGTCTTACTGGAAATTAAATCTTCTCCCAGGCTGTAGTTCTCCTGCAGACTGAGGCCCCATCCACATGGAAACGAATTCAGGTGTAAACGCAAAAGTTTTTTGTTGGATTGGCATTTCATCCACACAGAAACGGCGTTTCGGGTGACTGTAAATGATACTTTTTGAAAACAGGTCCCAGAGTGCATAAATCCATAAATGACTGCCGTTTCATCTCCGTGTGGACAGCTATCCGCATCTTTCTTGAAACGATTACATCACACACAGCATAGCTCTCTTGACTCCTGCACGGGTCCGACCAAAACAACAATGGCTGAATACTGGGTTGTGTTTGTGCTGCAGAGGCTACTGAGCTTGTTATGGATTTAATAGCAAAGTCTAATGCTCCTTTACCACCACCAGGAAACGCATACACCATGTGTTCTTAAATCCAACGCGAAGAACAACCAGAAGGGCAACTAGAAGAAAGATTGTGTCAGTTTTCTGTGATCTTCTTCTCTGGTTTGGTGAATGTCCGTGGCAGCATTACAGCACCACACACAGGCTGGGCATATGCACTGCAGTGTTTTCAGCGGTTCCATGCTTACGCGGATATTTCCCGAAACAATTCCATCTTTACGGAAAACTTTTTCAAAACAAAACGGAAATATATCATTTCCGTGTGGATGGGGCCTGAATAAGATTGTCCTCCACAAGCCTTCCAGGCCTGGCTGCTGAGAAGCATCCCCACAGCATAATGCTGCCACCGTGCTTCTCAGTGGAGATGGTGTGTTTGTAATGGTGTGCAGTGTTTGGCTTCTTCTCTGATGCCTAAAAAGCTCCATTTTGGTCTCATTAGACCAAAGAACTTTCTTCCATGTGACTATGGAGTCTCCCACATGCCTCTAATTAAGATTCAATCAGATTTTTTTTCAATAGTGGCTTTCTCTTGTCCACTCATAAAGCTCTGACTGGTGAAGAACCCATCAACAGTTGTCTGCAGAGTCTCTCCATCTCAGCCACTGAAGCTTGGAACTCCAGAGTAGTCATAGGTGTCTTGTCCTGGTGGCCTCTCTCACTAGTCTACTTCGTGCACAATCTGATCTTGGCAGATTTACACGTGCCGTATTCCTTCCATTTCTTGATGATGGATTTAACTGAACTCTGGGGGATGTTTAGATATTGGAAAGTTTTTATGTATCCATCCCCTGACTACTTTTAATAACATTTTCTCTGGATTGCTTGGAGTGTTCTTTTGTCTTCATAGTGTAATGGCAGCCAGGAATACTGATAAACCAGTGACTGGACCTTCTAGACACAGGTGTCTTTATACTACAATCACTGAGACACATTCACTGTATGCAGGTGGATGCTGAACCTCTGTTGAATTAGATCAGTCACTTGAGAAGGGTGAATATTTATGCAGTCACTTATTTTACATTACAGATTTTTGTTTAATTGAAGCTCCAACATTCAAATCTGCAACAGCGCCTTCCTGCCAAGCTCACATTACTTCAGCTGAACAGGCACTACATCATTTTATTTTGTCGCTCTGATTGGCCCGTAATGATCATCGCAGAACGTCCTCAAATCACCGTCAAGGATTCTTTTGAAAAAGCCCTCCCCTCCCCAAACACTTTTTATGGGAGCTTTCCCAGATGAGTGTGAAATATATCCATGCAGTGGATCTATGGCGCACTCTATTAGAAATGTCTGGTTACATGGTTATAGGATCTATTTGATAAAATATGTGTAACTGCCAGGAGGAATTAAAGGAGTTTGTAATATTTGTAGGGCTGTTAGATGATGAAAATTAAGTGAACATGATGCAAGGTCCAGGTGACATCTGACTAAGTGAAATGAGACATTAAAAACAGTTGTGGACTAATTTTACACCACTGGCTGCAGGGAGACATTGCAGTGTGCTAAAGGGACAGTACAGTATGTGATAAAATTTCAATACTTGTTCATGGTTAATGCATTACATTTACAGCCCTAAATAACTTGTATGTAGTCGTTTCAGACAGGATGTATGAGAGCTTCAGTTTTAGGAGTACTGGCTCACAATGTAGGGCTTTTAGACTGTGTAAGGACCCGGTCCAGCACAGCTAATAATATGTAGAGCTGTAGTCAACCAAAGAAAAACTTGGTCCACTAAAATCGCAACACATCATCAATTAATCGATTGGTCGTGGGACGGACCAAAATCACCCTTTTTAACAAAATGTTGCCACACTGCTGACTTTTTCGACATGTTGTCAATTAACGGGAAACAGAGTATAAACGTGCTTAACGGGCTTTGCTCTCCTTGAAGGTGGGATGGTCCTAGTGACGTTTTGACTTTCTGGGTATTTAACCAGTAATTAATTACCCGTAAAGGCACAAGTAAATTATATTTGAATAGTTATATTCATAGTGATTTTTTTTGTAAATTATATTTTGTAACACTAGATAACTGAAAAAATAAAAACACATGACGTCTCCCTTCTCACCCCTGCAAAAAATGGATTCTTCCAATTAAAGTAGCACTTGCGATTGTTCGACCAATTGGATTTTGGTCAGACATGAGGTCATCGACCAGTCGACTTGAGCTGTCAGCCCTGATAATATGTGCTTTAAGTGGCGACAATTGAGAGAATAGACAACCCCAATGTGTAATATTTAAGTTGTGTTTTTGTCTACAAAGAATATCAAAGTTTCGGTGCCCTGTTGTCACCCAGTGCAAAGCTTTTTGTCTGTGTGCTTTGTGTGGTATGTGTCTTTCCTGTTTGCTTCCGATTCGTTGTCTTTTTTGTGCCAAATTCTTGATTTGTTTAACATCAAATGAACTTTTGCTACTGTTTGTGGTGTGTTTGTATTTAAGTCAGGTGTGGTCTTGCTGGCGTATCTTGAGGATAAAGTAAATGACTGCACCTTAAACCACCAAGTTTAGGCCTAAAGTCTGTATGTGGTCTGATATTCCGAGGATGAGTTGTGTTTTATTTGTATTCAGCAGCACAATGAGGACAGACATTTAGGGAGTCTTGTTTATTCAAGAATAAAGAAGGAAATCCGCAGTGTAAATACAAACGCACCAGCTTGCAGGTGCACCTAGCTATTTCAGAGAATGAGAGCTGACATTGATTCATTTATGTTATGCCCAACATAATCACTAGTATAATCAAGAGGATTAATCCACTGTCTTTGCCCTCTGCACATGGCTTTGCACTTAGACTATTCTGTGTTCATACATGAATGTAAGACGGACACGCCCACGCTGTAGCAAGATTGGAAAATCCAAATGACCAGTAAAACATGTAATTAGTCCCTGCTTCTTTCTCATTCCAAATTGAGAAGTCTTGATCACATGCATGCATCAAATACAGGAGCAGGTTCAAAAGTGAGGAAAGAGCAGGAAAAAGGGTAAAAATTAGATTCCAAATTACAAAGACAAAACTGTGACTTTTCCACAATTGTGTGAGGAGTCATGAAGATTTCAATCAATAACAGATCAACTGAAAACACAGCCTTAGGATCTGGTCTTAGCTGCAAAATCTTTAAATAGATTTTTTTAAATTTGTGTATTTTTTAGCCTTTTTTGAGTGATAAGAAAGTGAAAGGACTAGGACCACCATCATAACCAAGGCCAGAGGCATTAGGTGCTCAGGTTGTCCGTCCGTTTGTCTCTCTAGGCTAGGCTTGACTGATTTTCAGCTTATTGTGCCGGAATGCTCACCCTGGCTCGAGGATGAACTGATTTGATTTTGGAGATCATGGGTCAAAGGTCATGCCATTGGACCTTAAGTTTATCCCTTGCTTTCTTGGTCATATGGAAATGAGATATTGTCAGAACCTTTGGAAAGGTTTCCTCCAAACTTTGCACAAATTTCCATCCTCACTCTGGATGAATGTTTTAGATTTTGGTGGCCAGAGGTTAAGCTTCTCATGAGGCCTTGCTCAAAATATTTGCACAAACCACATAACCTCAGAAAATGAGAGGTATCTGGCTGCAGACCTCTATGGTGGGGCGTTTTGGGCTCATCTGTTGCCGACCTCTACAATTGGGTGACCTTGACTGTGGGGTGGGGGGTAACGGGGTAACTCTTGTCAGGTTTTTCCTTTGTTTTTGGTGTGTTAGTCTTAGTATTATCCCTCTCCCCTTACCCTAACCGTTAAGGTTCAGGTGCCTAACCCTATCCCATTTTGGGTTTTCCTTTGTTTGTGATCTGTTGAATTTAAAGGAAAAAAAACACCTGAAAAATAACCATAACCTCTGACAGCGAGCAGAAAAAATATACTTGGGATAAGTACGGCACTTCCTGACCCATAGTTACGGTCACCTTATTGTAGAGGTCTGCAGTCGGACGTCCCGACATAGAGGTCTGCAGCCAGAAGTCCCAACATAGAGGTCTGCAGCAAGACGTCCCACCATAGAGGTCTGCAGCTGAACGTCCCACCGCAGAGGTGTGCAGCCAAACGTCCCACCATAGAGGTCTGCAGCAAGACTTCCCACCATAGAGGTCTGCAGCTGAACGTCCCACCATAGAGGTCATCAGCCAAACGTCCCACCATAGAGGTTCTGCAGCTGAACATCCCACCATAGAGGTCTGCAGCTGAATGTCCCACCATAGAGGTCTGCAGCTTAATGTCCCACCATAGAGGTCTGCAGCCGAACGCCCTACCATAGAAGTTTGCAGCTGAATGCCCTACCGTAGAGGTCTGCAGCCAGAGATCCCACCATAGAGGTTTGCAGCTGAACACCCCACCATAGAGGTCTGCAGCTGAATGCCCCACCATAGAGGTCTGCAGCCAGAGATCCCACCATAGAGGTTTGCAGCTGAACACCCCTCCATAGAGGTCTGCAGCTGAATGCCCCACCATAGAGGTCTGCAGCTGAATGCCCCACCATAGAGGTCTGCATCCGAATGCCCCACTGTAGAGGTTTGCAGCCAGATCTCCTTGCAGAAAACACCCCAGTCCAGCAGTTGAAAACCTTAGGACGGCATATCACCACCAGACATTGCACTATTTTTTTTCTAGCTTTTCTTTCTTTTATGAACTTTATTTCCTCTCAGATTTTTGTTCAAGATTAATGCCACATTCAGCTTTTTTCTACAGTTTTATATTGAACTCCTGCAGCCTGTCAACGCTGCTTTTCTGTCATCTTTAGCACACTTTGTTAGGAAAGCATCTGTTTGTGCATTTGCAACGTGCAAATGGTAACCACAGCAGGATGAAGTCTATATTCTATTTTATCCTGTTCTATATGTAGACCCTCCCAGCATCGATTTACTAATTTACTCTCAGATGGAGGCTTTAAAAAGAACAGCTCCACACAGCGCTGTGATCGAGGTGTGATTTTCAGACTCTAAAACAAACGGCACTCTGTGATGATATGAATCCAGATTGTGTTTGTGATATCTGCTGTGTACATCTCATTACAGGTGTGTGTGTGGGTGCACACTTCAGTGTGTGTTTTGCTGCCATACACAAATAAAAAAAAAAACAACACAGCGATGGATGTTATTTCACACCCCCACAGAGAGATACACGCACATGGCCACTCTCGACGGTGCAGTTGGATGCACCCACATGTTCTCCTCTCCACACGCAGAGAACACAGACGTATACAGAACACACATGCTTCCTCATTCAGGAGCGGGGGTGGAGAGCAGAGGGGGAGCTGGTGGTGAGCCGTGCAGAGAAAAGAGGGACGCAACAAGTCGTAGATGCAGATAAAAACAAGTCAAGGAGGGAGCGGAACGACCAGAGAATCATTTCATTAACGGATGCAATGAGAGGGGAACGAAGCATGCCGAACAGCGAACGAGAGGCGCAGAGGGGAGCCATCTGCTCTATTATTCTTTTTATTCTGCTAATCCCCTCTCTCCTCCGCCCCTCTGTGGTTCTAATCAGCTCGTCTTACTATTGTCTGCTGCCTCCACCTCTCACCTTCGGGGAGGGGAGAGCGTGTTTACTGTCCACTCATCATTTAATATTTAACAGTAGGGCATGGTGTCACAATATGTCCAAAAAAACCAGATAAATAAATCAGCACAAGTCACATCATGTTACCTTTGATATGATCTCTATTTACAGAGGCTGCAAAAATGTAGAAGCAGAACTTAAGGGTCTGGATTTGATGTTTTCTGGTTGCCTTTTGCTGATGTTTGCAGATTCAGAGGCACTGACCAATCACGTATAAGCAGGAAAACAGGTCTATAAAGCGAGCAAAAAAGACTCAGCCCACCAAAATGACATCCAGACCCCCATCACCAGTAACTCTGAAGGCAATTATTTCTCTTTTTGATGATAAATCTGCACCAAAGCTTTTCCTTGCATGATCACAAAACTGCAAATCTGCTTAAAGCTGTGTTATTACAGCACTGTTTATCTCTTAACAAGTGTTCTTAGTTAATATATTGGCTTCATTTCATTCCTTGAATAATGATGATCATATCAGTTATTTGAGTATTCCTACCCATCCTTATCCTGGAGCTATGGCATTTACATGCACACTGAGAAACCTGGTTACTTATTTCCAAGGAGGGATAGCTTTCTGGGGCCCAGCCAAATGGGGCAGCCCATGGAGGTCAGCAAAATCATGATTCAGTGTAAGTTTAATTATGAATTTATTTATTTATTTATTTATTTTTACCTGGATAACAACCACTCTAAGCAATGCAACAAATTATTTTATTTATTTATTTGGTTATTAATTTGTTTGTTTGTTTATATTTATTTATTAATTAATTTATTAAATAATTCATTTATGCCATCGTATATAGCCTTCTTCAAAATATCAATCCATTTTTTTAAAAACAGAATAAAGATGGGTTAAAGGATGCAAAAATGCATTAACAGAGGCAAAATGGGCAGGGAAAATAAGGACAAAAGAGGGGAAGTATGATTATTAGAGGCGAGAATTGGGCAAAAATGGGTTTTTACCTGGGCAAAAAATGTTTCTAAGTGGGAAAAAAGGGTTTAGAGAAGCAAAAATGGGCGCTAAGTGGCAAAAACAGCAGTAAAAGTGGTGAAAAGCGGTTAAAAAGTGTCAAAAATGGATTTAAAGTGACATGGGTTGGGACAAAAGTGATGAAAATGGGTTGAAATGTGGCAAAATTGGTACAAAGAGGAAACTTGGGTTAAAAGTGCACCAAAGAGATGAGAAGTGGCAAACAAAAGCTGCAAAAATAGGCTGAAAAAGTGGTTAAAAGAGGTTTAAACGTGTCACAACTTAATAACTTCACCATCAGATCCAAGCTTGACACACTTTTCAGCTCCAAATTGTTACCAAACTCCAAACTGTTTGCCAGAATTGCTAGCGCTAATGCTGTTGATCTAACACACATACACTGATATCATCAACTGGGAAGGCTCTATTCTCTGGGTTTGTCAGGGGCCTAGTCAAGTCTGTGGGAGGGTCTGCTTATGTCCCTGCATCAGGTTTCTCAAAAACAGGATAAGGGCTTCTCTTGGATTCCAGAATAAGGATGGGGACATTCCTAGTAGTCATCATGATTGGAGCAAATAAGAGAGTAGGGTAAAAAGAGCAGAAAGGTTTGTATAGGGAAGAGGTGAGTGGGGTTAAATGGGTCTCAGTCTTGACTATAAATGCACCCACCCGGCACAAAGTAAACTTTGTCACTGTGTTTCACTAAATCCACACATATCAGTTTAAGAGATTTCGTCTTCTATCAGAAAAAAACAGAATGGCCAGCTGTTTCACCTGTACGGAAGAGTATTAGGGCCACTGAAAAAAAAAAATTTTGAGACAAATTTTTTTTTTTCAGTGGCCCTAATACTCTTCTGTACACCTGAGTATGTCTGACGAATGGACGTTTGAATATTCTACAGTTTAAAAGTTGAAGAGTCATTTAAAGTTTCCAGACTGCTTCTTAAACTAACTTGATATTGAAGGACTAGAAGTCAATCAATCACAAGAATTAAAAGAGAACAGAATCAATTTACTTAAAAAAAAATTAATTACCTCCATTCCAACAACGGCATTTAAGAACAACTTTATAAATCTAATAGCCAGGTTAAAGTTTGTTTTAAAGACGTAAATATGGAGGTTGTTGTCTGTTATCATGTTTGATTCATGCAGATGAACAAACACGTTTGATGCATGCATGTGAACAAACATGTTTGTTGCATGCATGTGAACAAACATGTTTGATGCATGCATGTGAACAAACACGTTTGATGCATGCATGTGAACAAACAAGTTTGATGCATGCATGTGAACAAACATGTTTGATGCATGTATGTGAACAAACATGTTTGATGCATGCATGTGAACAAACATGTTTGATTCATGCAGATGAACAAACACGTTTGATGCATGCATGTGAACAAACACGTTTGATGCATGCATGTGAACAAACATGTTTGATGCATGTATGTGAACAAACATGTTTGATGCATGCATGTGAACAAACATGTTTGATTCATGCAGATGAACAAACACGTTTGATGCATGCAGGTGAACAAACACGTTTGATGCATGCATGTGAACAAACACGTTTGATGCATGCATGTGAACAAACATGTTTGATGCATGTGCATGCATGTGAACAAACACGTTTGATGCATGCATGTGAACAAACATGTTTGATGCATGCAGGTGAACAAACACGTTTGATGCATGCAGGTGAACAAACACGTTTGATGCATGCATGTGAACAAACACGTTTGATGCATGCATGTGAACAAACACGTTTGATGCATGCAGGTGAACAAACACGTTTGATGCATGCAGGTGAACAAACACATTTGATGCATGCATGTGAACAAACATGTTTGATGCATGCATGTGAACAAACATGTTTGATGCATGCATGTGAACAAACATGTTTGATGCATGCAGGTGAACAAACACATTTGATGCATGCATGTGAACAAACATGTTTGATGCATGCATGTGAACAAACACGTTTGATGCATGCATGTGAACAAACACGTTTGATGCATGCAGGTGAACAAACACGTTTGATGCATGCAGGTGAACAAACACATTTGATGCATGCATGTGAACAAACATGTTTGATGCATGCATGTGAACAAACGCGTTTGATGCATGCAGGTGAACAAACACATTTGATGCATGCATGTGAACAAACACGTTTGATGCATGCAGGTGAACAAACACATTTGATGCATGCATGTGAACAAACATGTTTGATGCATGCATGTGAACAAACGCGTTTGATGCCTGCATGTGAACAAATGTGCAGATGAATCTGTCTTACTCAGCTGTTTTTCAATAGATCAATAGATTGAGTTGAAAAGTGGTCTGGACACTGCTTTTTCAGCACTAATATCCAAGCATGCATCTTTCTCAAGAGGCCAACCTGCTTAGCTGACTTCTGAAAGTTAGAGCTGCACTTTTCTCTTCTTTTTACTCTTTTTTTTGTGATCTTCCCTCTCTTTTAACCTGCTCTCCTCTATTTGACTTAGATTTTCTTGTCTTTATCTCCATGTTTTTCCTGATTTCACTTCTTTTTCCGCTGGTCTCACCCATCCATCTTTCTCTCATCTTTTTCCCATTTTTTCTTTTCTTTTTCTCCTTTTAACATTTCTGTATTTTAAATTTCCTTTCCATTCCCATCACTTTCTTTCTCTCCCAACATTTTCCCGCTCCACTTTTGATTTCATTCACCCTCTTCTTCCTCCTCTCGCCTTTCCTCTCACTCGTTTTATTGTTGATAATTTTCTGCCATCTGAGAAGGATCATCTTTGTCTTTTTTTCTCCCCCCTCCTTACTCTCCGTCTCCTCACCTCTCCTCCTCCCTCCCCCCTCCAGCTCCTCTCTGCTGTGTCTCTGTGTAGAGCGAGATTCAGGCAGTTACCAGGCAACAGGCTGCGTGCTCATTGGCTCCATCACTCTCCCTCTCTCTCTCCCTCTTCCCTCTCTCTCTCTCTCTCTCTCCCTGGCTTCTGCGCGGGGTTAACTGCTGTTATGTTCTCGTTGGTTACTCATAGCATGGTCTCGGGGGGGTTCGGCATCCAGCCATCGTTCTATTTTCAGGCTGAACTTTTGCATGGGTGCCGCCTGGTGAGGTAACAAGTGGGATTGCCGCGTTCGCTCGGCAGGCTGCAGCTGCAGAGGCTCGTTGCTGTTGATGCCTGCGGCTCCGATCATCTCCTAATGTGACAAATCCCTTTAAAACACTAAAAAGAACTGAATACAGTGAATTATGTGGGATTATCAGGAGAATGGGATTTACACTGCGGGAGTAATGTGTGGCGTAAGATTGTCTGTCATTCAAATACAATAAAAACACATTTCCTCTCACTTATAATAAATTCTCTAATAGGGCTGTGCATCTTCACTGGTGACACATTTCAATCATGCTTTTTAAAGCAGGGATTTGATTTGATATCAGGATGGATTGCATCCTGGAGTTTCTTTTTATTTAGAAAGCCCTGAAATCATAATCAGTATAAAAGTTTTTCTATTGTAAATCAAAATGGAACTCTTTAAGTCATCTACAACATCTACATTCATATCTGCACATGCATGTGCCACTTCACATTATCTCCTGTTTTAGAATAAAAATCATGCAGGAAACAGCAGGACCGGTTAATATAAGAGGTAATGCACGTAAAATAAAACAACAAAACAT
Source organism: Cheilinus undulatus (assembly GCF_018320785.1). Taxonomy (NCBI): domain Eukaryota; kingdom Metazoa; phylum Chordata; class Actinopteri; order Labriformes; family Labridae; genus Cheilinus; species Cheilinus undulatus. The sequence continues at coordinate 36,001,903 of NC_054884.1, read as the reverse complement.
TTGTGATGTCCCAATCATCATCTGACAATTTTCTTAAGGTTTATTTTCGGGCTTTTTGTGCCTTTATTAGATAGAAGAGGACAGTGGATAGAGTCAGAAACAGGGTCAAGAGTGGGGTTGAGACATGCAGTAAAGGGCCTCAGGCCGGATTCAAACCCGGGCCGCCTGCATACATGGGGGGCGCCTTTAACCACTAGGCCACCTGCTCCCCATTATCTCACAATTTTCATCTAAATTATGTGATCAGGTGATCATATTAAAGCTTCTGCTTGCTGATCATCAAAACCGATCACCTGTTTTTAGTACTTTGGGGTCTGTGACAGAGGAAACCACTGAGTTTTCAATGTACTGTCACTGTAAATGCTCGCAACGCACCTTTGACTGTCAGCCTGGCAAACCTCACCTTGTCTGTTGGTCAGTCATCCTCCTCCACTCAAAGCAGCTGTAAGTTACAAATATTACTGTATAACTCTGTGTATAAGCTGATTTTAATACTTATTACTTTGACTAAAAAGTTAGCTGCAGATTATATACCTTAAATACCATTATTTAAAGCTAAAACACATGACGACATTACACGTGTGTGGAGCTGCGACCAGTATGCTCAGTTCAGACCAAAGATTTGCAACCAAAGAGATGGTTTTAGGATGTTGCTGGTGACAATCACAGCAGGCTGAACTGAGCTGTTGCAGATTAAAGCGATTCAGCTTGTTAGGTCACACACAGCTGGTTTTAGAACATTGCAGGCAGATAAATGTAAAAAGGGGACATATGAATCTTGTTTTAAGGGTTAGAAATGCCAGCTGTGTCAGATAAAGTCTTAAATAAAGCAGCTGATTCACTGATCTGAGACAAGACGGTTTGCAAATTTTAGCTTATCACATAGGTTTAATATTTTGCTCAGTCCGTTAATAATTATGTCACATAAATGCACACCAGCTGCTACAGCTTCAGTTATGATGAGTATTGGTTGTAGTTTAGGCTGGTCTCATGCATGATAAATATTTTATATTATATATAAATAAATGTGATTAGTGCATCCACTCATTGACAGTCTTATATAAGCCTCACATACAAGAGTCTACACACAGTAAAGTATTCAAATACTGGGGAAAAAAATTGATATTTAAGTTTTTAAACAGAAAAAAAGCAAACATAAAGCAATGAAATGTGTTTATAAAGCAATAGAATGAATGAGAAAGAAAAGAAAAATACTATTAATATGTTAATAAACTGTGCAGAAATCATCATAAAATAAAGATGATACAAATAGAAAAAGGAGACAAAACTAAAAATAATCAATTGAAACTCTCAGCCTGGTAATAAGAATGTAAAACAAAACTAAAAAGAGCATATAGACAATGATATTTATTGAGATTCAATCTGTGTGATTAAAAAACTTAAGAAAATGTTCTTGAAAACTGTTATCATGATATAGATGAGAAATTAAAAGAGAAATATGGCGGGTTGAAAGGAGTGAGCACAACAAAAATCTTTGATCTTCAAAACAGAAGTCAAAAGTGCTGCTTGGTTTCTGATAAAAAGAACACTCAGACACTGGGAGCACACCAGAGTGCTTATTAAGAAATGAGGCTGCGTTCAAAGACGGCAGCAGAACTGAGCGTCTCATCAGACTTTTCAAAGATGGCTCCTCGGGCCGGACTCTAACGAGCGGTGTTCACCAGAAACTTCACATCCAACAGAAACAACTTCACTGTAATAAAAAGATTAAAGAAGTCTGATGGATTAAATCGTAATCTGTCTGAGCTTCAACATTATCTCAAAAATGCTTTGACAGATTTTCTTTGACCTTTAGACCAGTGGCTCTCAACATGAAGGTCATCATGAGAGACTGAAAGGGGGTCGCCAGATGCCTTAAAAATGCTAAAAAAAAATTTTTTAAATGATTTCAAACTGTATATTTTACTCAATTTTATGAAAATATATGCATAAGATTAGTTAAATATAAAAAAGTGAGGTTTATGCTGGAATCATAGTCTTCACAAAAGCTATAAAAGGTAATTCTGCACACAGATTAGGCTGGACCTGATAAACCCAGAGAATGGGCCGTCCCCAGCTGAGATTTATTGATGATATCAGTGCATGTGTGTTTTATTAGTAGCACTGGTGCTGAGTGACTGTTTCCTCATTTTGGAGCTGAAAAGTTTGTCAAACTGTTAATGGGTTCTAATGTTGCACGTATTTATTTGTGCCACTTTTTAACAGCTTTTCCCACCCATTTTTGCCACTATTATTTGCCACTTTTCATCAATTTTTGCACAGTTTAGACCTATCTTTTTACCCACTTGTGCAACTTCTTAGTTTTCATCACTCCTTCTCACCCATTTTTGTCAATTTCAACACATTTTTGCTACTTCAAACTCTTTTTTGGTCAATTTTAATCCCTTTCAATTACTTTTTTCTTCCCGTTTTTGCCCATTTTAACCCAATTCTTGACTTTTTCCACCTGTTGTTGGCTCTGTTGACCCATAATTGCCACTATTTTCACCTTTTTAACCACTTTTTACTCCCATTTCTGCCCATTTTAACCCAGTTTCACTGCCAATTTCTGCCCATTTTTCTGCCTCAGCTGGCCCATATTTGCTAGTTTTCACTTTTTTCCTCTTTCAAATCCCCTTTTACAAAATTTCCTACCCATTTTTACCCCTTTTACCCCAATTTTTTCCTATTTTTTGGTCACTTTTATCAAAATTTTGGCTCTTCTAACCAATTCATCTACTGTTAAAATATCATTTCACCATCTTTTTCATCAATGTTTGCAATTTCTAACCAATTTTAGCCATTTTTATCCCATTTGTCAGTTTTTAAGAAAAGGCATTTGCATTTTTAATAAGGTTATTTACTATGACACAAAGGAATAAAAAAGGTATTTGTTGCTTGGATAAGAGTTGTTATTATTCAGGTTACATATAAATATGGATATCACAGCTTAAGTTTACAATGTACCATGATTTTCCGGACCTTCATGGACCCCCAAGTTGGCTGGGCCCCAGTGAGCGCTCCCCTTTCTCCCCCCTTATTGGCAGCCTTGTCTGCACATGACTGTTCTTAAATGGGCATGGCTGTGTTCAACCATCTTCAGGTACAGTGGGAGTCCTCAGTCTCTAGCACCTTTATTTTGAGGGTCCCGGGCTATAAAGGTTGAGATTCCCCGCTAAAGACAAATGCTCCAACTTAAAAATAAATTGAATACCTCACTCATTATTGCCCAAAAGCCGTTTCTGTTGTTGGCAGTGCTGATTGTGCTGTTTCTCTTTTCTTTATTCATTTAGTCATCTGAAAGATATTTTCAGAGAGGAATCTTAATTCTCTTTTTTGTCTTCTTTATTCTGGTTTCTGTTGTTTGACCCTTCAGAGCCACCATACACTGAGCAGCTCCTGTAAAGAACATTCAGGTTGTGTTGGTTCTGGCGTCACCTGTCTGGAGTCTCCTCTCATGTTTTGGTTGTGGAGTATCTGTGGGTTTCTGTCCTCTTTAAAGGCTCCTTGTGAGCATGAAGAGCAGCAGTGATGTGTCTGTATCTCTGAGCAGGATGTTGCCCCCTCCCTCGGGGAAAGATGCCCCTGTTTCTCACCTCAAAGCTGAAGGAGATGGATGATGGTGTCACTCTTTAGCTGTGGTACTTTTTGATCACGGAAAGGACGCCTTCTCAGGAGAAAAACACTTTGAAGACAGCTCCATTCACTCAGGTTTCCCCTGATACACAACGCTTTGTATTTGTGTTGTGTAACAAAACCCCTGCCAAGACACAACATTACTCATGTGTACTGTATGAAATGAAAGTAAGAGAGAGCCTGTGAAATCCGTGGACCCGGTGTCCTCTGCTGTTCTTGTGTAACCCAGCAAGAGCAAACAGACAGGATGAATGACGACGTGTTTGTTCGCCTTGCTAATGAGACATGACACATAAGTGTTGATCTGATTTTTAATGTTGTCTCCAAAGGGACGAGGAGGAGCTACGGAAGTCCTTCTCCGAGCTCGGGGACAGCCTGTGCGACTCCAACACCTCCAGATCCATGAAGCGGGTGGGCAGCAGCGGGAAGCCCCTGGACAGGACGGAGCCTTCAGGAACGCTGCTGTACAAGAACGGGTTTCTGGTCCGCAAAGTCCACGCCGACTCTGACGGGAAGAGAAGTACGAGTTGATACTCCAGTCTCTGACTCTTTTTTACCTTTAAAATCAGCCAGAGTTAAAGTTTTACTCACTACTGAACACACCCATGCTGTCACGTAGAGGATAAATCATTCATTCATGAGGATAAACGCCCTCAGTTGTACTAAAGAGGCCTTTCAGAGATCACATTCTCAACATTTTTGCAATGAAAATTGATAAAGTATGACAGAATATTAGTTTGACTTTTAAATTTAACACAAGGTCCTTTTACTAGCTGCTCTTTCTGCTAAAACAATCAATGGACTTTATCTGTCTTCTTAAACTGTACATATTCTTGTCTCATACTGGATACTGGATAGCAATGATGCACTGACACACTATGATACCACATCCTGCAGGAACGTTCTTCCTGCATACGTTCAGCTACCTCATTTCATCGCATTAATAGCAATTAAATAAGGTTCACAATGAATGCACTTTTTATTGGATGTTTTATTGTCTCTTTCAACACAGTCTGGCTCATCCACATCAGCATCTCTCTGCAGCCACTGTGATGTAAAGTAATTCCACCATTGCTCCTGAAAAACAAAATTAAATGTGTTAACTCGGACCAGGAGATCTCTGAAACCACACAGAGGGACACCAGTATTCTGTGCTCTTAGTTACATCAGCAATTAAGGTCAATTCAAGGAAAGACAAAAGAGAAACTCTGCTCCATGAAATGACCTTTAATTCATTCTCCATTCAGTCATTATCTTTTTCTTTCTGAGTGGAATTAAACAGCCATCAGACCAATCAGAGGACGCCCTCCTAAACACTGTGTGGTAACAAATTTCACACCAATTTTCAGTCATCAGCGATCAAACCAAGCGACTACATCTCTGTCGAGGTGTGAAAAGACTCACAAAGGAGGATGACACATAAACCAGCTCATGGTTCATCCTATACATTAGTCATTTAATGCCATTTATTCAACATTTCTGGAAAGCTTCACCGAACTTTCCTTTGGCTAAATTCACTGCATATTATTGCTTTTATGTTCTTAACCAAAACTGCAGCTTTAACATTTTTCTCCTCCTCTCAGCACCGCGAGGGAAGCGAGGCTGGAAAACCTTCTACGCCATCCTAAAAGGGCTCATTCTCTACCTGCAGAAAGTGAGTCGCTCACATTATCACACTGTTGTCTGATAGAAATGTATGTTTTTGTGTCAGACTGTGTGAGGAGCATTTTGTAACAGCTACCACTTGATATTCATTATTCAACCTTTGAAATACCAGGTGACTTCATCTCCATAAGCTTTCTCGTTAACTTTCAAAGTAACAACACATTTTTACAGAAGGTGAATCTTGTTCCCTGTGGCGCATAACAAATATTTTCTAATGCACCACGTCAACCACTAAATCTTTCCCTTTTTTCATCAAGTATTCTGTCCAAAGGAGGCCTGTTGTGGAGCCTATTTCCTGTTTACTCATCCAAATACTCACTCTGATATGTTGTCCAGGCCGAACAGTCGTGTCCTGGCACCATGTAGGGGTCTGGCTGTGGTAAGGGGAGACCTCTGCCAGCTGAACAGACCGCCATTCCTCTAGATAAAAACAACATTTATAGAGAGGATGTCACTGCCCATGTTGTTGAGAATTCTCTTCTTGAAATTGAGATTTAATCCTGTAGCCCTTTACAAAACCCTTATAACTTCTGGAACTGACAAAAATGTGTCAATGTGTCCTCAAGGAGAATATTCCAACAGTTTTCAGAACCAGAGAAATCCTTATTTTATAGTTGTATCACTTCCCTATTGTTACTGAAAGCACAGCAAAAGAACCCTCTTGGATGCCCCTATGGTACATCAAACAAAACATGACATGACATTATGATGTGCCTCCCAGGGTGCACTTCCAGTAGACAAAACATGGTAAAGTGCCCTCTGAAGTACCCTTTCAGTGGAGAAATAATACAGCGCCCTTCCATTCAAAATAAGCAATGAAGTGCCCTCCAGTAAAGAACATGTGGTAAAGTGCTCTCAAAGGTGGCCTTTCATTAGGCATTAAGTGATTAAATTCCCTCCAAGGTGTGCTCTTAGTTGATATAAGGCAATAAAGTTCCCTCTAAGGTGCCCTTCAAGTGGACAAAAGATCATGAACTACCCTTCCTTCGATAAACGATAGTGCCCTCCAGGATTCCCTTCCCTTCACTTAAGGGTGCACTTCCACATAGTAAAATGTGAAAAAGTGCCCTCCATTGTGAACTTCCTTTGGAGAAATGAAAAAGTGCCCTCCATTGTGCAATTCCTTTGGAGAAATGATAAAGTGCCTTCCACAGTGCACTTCCTTTGGAGTAAAAGATTAAGTGCCCTCGATTGTGCAATTCCTTTGGAGAAATGATAAAGTGCCTTTCACGATGCTCTTCCTTTGAAGAAATGATAAATCGCCTCCATTGGCACTTCCTTTGGAAAAATGATAAAGTGCCTTCCATGGTGCACTTCCTTTGGAGAAATGATAAAGTTTCTTTCATGATGCACTTCCTTTGGATAAATGATTAAGTGCCCTCCATTGTGAACTTCCTTTGGAGAAATGAAAAAGTGCCCTCCATTGTGCAATACCTTTGGAGAAATGATAAAGTGCCTTCCACAGTGCACTTCCTTTGGAGAAATGATAAAGTGCCCTCCATTGTGCAATTCCTTTGGAGAAATGATAAAGTGCCCTCCACTGTGCACTTCCTTTGGAAAAGTGATAAAGTGCCTTCCACGGTGCACTTCCTTTGGAGAAAAGATTAAGTGCCCTCTATTGTGCACTTCCTTTGGAGAAATGATAAAGTGCCTTTCACGATGCAGTTCCTTTGGAGAAATGATAAAGTGCCCTCCATTGGCACTTCCTTTGGAAAAATGATAAAGTGTCTTTCACGATGCACTTCCTTTGGAGAAATGATAAAGTGCCTTCCACAGTGCACTTCCTTTGGAGTAAAAGATTAAGTGCCCTCGATTGTGCAATTCCTTTGGAGAAATGATAAAGTGCCTTTCACGATGCTCTTCCTTTGAAGAAATGATAAATCGCCTCCATTGGCACTTCCTTTGGAAAAATGATAAAGTTTCTTTCATGATGCACTTCCTTTGGATAAATGATTAAGTGCCCTCCATTGTGAACTTCCTTTGGAGAAATGAAAAAGTGCCCTCCATTGTGCAATACCTTTGGAGAAATGATAAAGTGCCTTCCACAGTGCACTTCCTTTGGAGAAATGATAAAGTGCCCTCCATTGTGCAATTCCTTTGGAGAAATGATAAAGTGCCCTCCACTGTGCACTTCCTTTGGAAAAGTGATAAAGTGCCTTCCACGGTGCACTTCCTTTGGAGAAAAGATTAAGTGCCCTCTATTGTGCACTTCCTTTGGAGAAATGATAAAGTGCCTTTCACGATGCAGTTCCTTTGGAGAAATGATAAAGTGTCCTCCATTGGCACTTCCTTTGGAAAAATGATAAAGTGTCTTTCACGATGCACTTCCTTTGGAGAAATGATAAAGTGCCTTCCACAGTGCACTTCCTTTGGAGTAAAAGATTAAGTGCCCTCGATTGTGCAATTCCTTTGGAGAAATGATAAAGTGCCTTTCACGATGCTCTTCCTTTGAAGAAATGATAAATCGCCTCCATTGGCACTTCCTTTGGAAAAATGATAAAGTGCCTTCCATGGTGCACTTCCTTTGGAGAAATGAAAAAGTGCCTTCCACGGTTGCATTTCCTTTGGAGAAGTGATAATGTTCCCTCCATTGTGCACTTCCCTTTGGAGAAATGAAAAAGTGCCCTCCATTGTGCAATACCTTTGGAGAAATGATGAAGTGCCTTCCACAATGCACTTCCTTTCTAGAAATGATAAAGTGCCCTCCATTGTGCAATTCCTTTGGAGAAATGATAAAGTGCCCTCCACTGTGCACTTCCTTTGGAGAAATGATAAAGTGCCTTCCATGGTGCACTTCCTTTGGATAAATGATTAAGTGCCCTCCATTGTGAACTTCCTTTGGAGAAATGATAAAGTGCCTTTCACGATGCAGTTCCTTTGGAGAAATGATAAAGTGCCCTCCATTGGCACTTCCTTTGGAAAAATGATAAAGTGTCTTTCACGATGCACTTCCTTTGGAGAAATGATAAAGTGCCTTCCACGATGCAGTTCCCTTGGAGAAATGATAGTGCCTTCCACTGTGCACTTCCTTTGGAGAAATGAAAATGTGCCTTCCACAGTTGCATTTCCTTTGGAGAAGTGATAAAGTGCCCTCCATTGTGCACTTCCTTTGGGTAAATGTTAATGTGCCCTTCACAGCGTCCTTCCCTTGGACAAATGACAAAGTTCCCTTCAAAGTGCCCATTCAATGGACAGAATATGAAAATGTGCCCTCTTAGGTACCCTTTCAGCAAACACTTGATAAAGTGCCCTCCAAGATGGCCTTTCAACTGGCAATAAGCAGTTAAGTGTCGTCCTGGTCTCTCTTGATTGACAGAGTGTGATAATTTGCCCTCTAGTGGCCCTTCCATTGGACAAAATATGATCAAGTGGCTTTCGGAGTGCCCTTCCTGTGCACAAATGTGATGAAGTGTCCATCAGGCTGACCTCTTATTGGGGCGAAAACATGATATAGTGACCTCTAGGGTTCAGTCCCAGTGGAAGGACTGTGATGAAATGCCATCTAAGCAGATGATAAAGTGATGATTAAGTGCCGTTCCATTGAATTCTACTTTGACTCTAGCACCCTGACTACTCCTATCTTGACTAAGATTCTTAATATAATTAATAAAGTAATTCATTTTCTGCTTTATTACAAATGGCAGGTAGGTATATAGTAATCACATAGTAAAAATTATGCTGAATTCATAACAACTTGTTGTGCTCTGGCCAACTAGATGTTTCCAATTCAGGTAGAGATGCACTGCTCACCTCTGCTGCTTTCTTCTAGAATAAAAGAATAAGGTGTATAACTTGATAATCCCATGCTTCGGGACAAGTAATTTTAAAGATGCTGCTTCTGTAAACTCCACTCATTGTCACCTCATCAGCCTTAATGAGTGTGAAGTTCTCCTGGTTTCAATCTTAGCACTCATGTCCTATTTGTAATTATTGTGACTCCAGGGGGAGTATAGGCCTGATAAACAGCTCTCTGACGAGGACTTGAAGAACGCCGTTTCCATCCATCACTCTCTGGCCATGAAGGCTTCAGACTACAGCAAGAGACCCAACGTGTTCTACCTGAGGACCGCTGACTGGAGGGTTTACCTCTTCCAGGCACCGTGAGTCACGTTTCAACTTTACATGTGTTTATTTTCTGGCAACAAAGGGTTAAATAGTCTTTAACCAAACTAATACTAGTGCTATGTGCCTCTGTAAAATAAAGAAATCACAATTTTTACATTAGAAAACCTTCCTGTGGCTGAAGGTTTCTCAATGAAGGAAATGTGTTTGGCCCTTGGTTTCAAATGGAGGCAAATCTTATCATACGATCAATGTTTACATGTACAGGAATAACAAAGCTCCTGTAAATATGCGTGGATGCAGCACATCAGTAATCAGATTCTCTGCTGACCTTATTTTAGACACAGACAGAGCGGCGCTTTACTAACAGAGCAAATGTGTCCGAGATAGACAAAAATCAAATATTTTGCTATGCAAACTGCATTGGATCTGTTCTAGAGTGTTTTCTCCCCTATAGTAAAGTTGCTCTAGTCTGAATCATTGACCAATTTGTTCCATTGTTGCATAATTAAGTCCATAAGAGGAAGGGGAAAACACTTCATTCAGCATCCTTTTGTCTTTAATCATAGTTATTAATTAGCTCTTACGCTTTTATTAATATTTGGCGGTTTGGCTGTCCTGAGATCCCCCTGTCCTTCCCGAGCATCTGTGGAAAACATCAAGCAGGAACAGGACACATTCCTGCTCTTCCTGAGCTGATAAGGAAAGCCTGAGGCAGGGAGAGAAACGGCGAAACACCCATCAATGACAACAGAATGACAGTGATTAAGTCAGAAGCAGGATGAAGGAGGAGCTGGGGCGGAGGAGGGTTGCAGAGAGTGACAGAGCATAGCCAGGGAGAACAATTTAAATAGCATGCTTAGAGTAAGTCAGCTGATAAGGACTTGTGTGGGATCAGCTGATCTCAATTATGGCAGTGCTTGACATCGTGGCCTGCCTGAGCTAACGCTAAATGCCTGATTTGTGCATTTTTTTCCCTGAAGCACCTACAGGTTTGCCTGGGGTTTTTAACATGTCTGGCTACGGTGGCTGGTTTAATCCAAGAAGGCTCAATGCTTTCTGCAGCGAGGGTCCGATTAAGGCTGGTGTGCTGACTTAAAACAAACTGCACCTGAGTCGGGTTAAAAGCCGACTGAGAACCACAGTTTATGCAGTCTCGGTCTGGTTGCTTGGTCACACCAGGGTTGGCTGACAGCTCTGGCAGGCAGCTCAAAGAACCTCAAATGGACTTGAATTTGTTTCAACTGAACCAAACAGGTTAGGTCAGAATGAAAACACCTTGTTCACATTTTTCAAAATAGAAGACTTTGGCTGCCGTCCAGCCCATGACCAGGAGGGTCTGGAGGTTTCAGAGAACTCCCCCTCATAGGCATAGGTCCAGAATTCAAGTCTCTTTTCTTTAAGATAAATAAATGTGTCCTTTTTTTCTATAAAGATGATCAATAACTCAAGACGATGCATTTGTTCCCAGTGTGAGAATGACTGAACCAATCAGCATCGTTTTAGGAGAAAGAAGCGGTAGTGGCAGTGGTGTGATTTTGCTGAAGAGACCATAAACAATGGCGGTCAGTGAGGAGATTGGTGCAAATGCAGATATAGACACAGTTTGATCAGAACTGGAGCACATTTATTGATGAAAAGAGCTGCATTTTGTAAATTATTCCCCACTACGTTATATGTTTAGTTGCTCTGATTGGCCTGTGAAGAATTTGACAGACATATTCATCTGATCACACTATGACAGTGTTCATTTTGGCAGCTATTTTAAATCTGGTGTTAATTCATTTTTACTGACCTACCTTTACATGGAGATTGGAGAAATGTGGTTTTTGTATGTCCAACAGTCCAGCATGAGCATTTTAGAATTGCTTTAGTCTCCTTGATGAAAGCTAATCTTACTTTTGTCAGGGTTATAATCACTGAAGTTCTTTTTATGGGATTAGTGCTGTGCTCAAATTTACCAACATCTGAAGGAAATCAATGAGCTGCTGTATGGCTGCAGTGATGTAAATGCACAGTGAATTTTTATTTCTAATGTTCACACAAAAAAATGCAATTCTGTGCACAGCACGTTTTGCAGATGACATTTCTTGCATATGTGCTACTGTTAACCAGTTTCCAGTTTCCATAAAGCCATTTCTACATGTAAACGGAAATTAACTGTTAAGAGAAGCACTGTTTATAACCTACATGTGTCAAAACTTTAACAATCTTCTACGCTGCCTCTCTTTTTTTCTCGATCAGAAAAAGGAGCAGAAAAAGCCGACAGAAATTACAGACACCGATTTGAACTGGATTAGAATTACCTGTGTGCGCTGAAATATAGTAGAAAATTTCCCCTGGAATTTTTACTTCACAAATTAAAGACATGGTTGTTTTGCATGGGATTAAAACACAGTCATCTTGTGCGATTATTACAAATTACCAAAGGTCCCTAGGTAAGAAGAATCCCATGCGAATATGGCATTAATCTCATGTTACTCCTGGAAATAAAACCTTTTTGTTCATAGTTTATGTCAACAATGAGATTTCTGTGAAAGGTGCTGCCCTTCTCAAGCATGTATGAGCTTTTGCTCGGATAGATCTAAAATAAATCCATGGATATGTGGAAAATTCTATCTGGCATTTCAGGTTGCTAATATTCAAAACTAAACTTCGAAAATATGAAATATCTAAAATACAAAGAAACTTTTTTTGTTAAAAGCAGACCTTTTCGTGGTTCTTCTTCCTTTAATAAATAAGCTCATTTGACAGATTATTTAGTATGGCTGAACGTCATTTGAAGCTCCAGATACTTAAAAAATGGGGGGAGAAATGGCAAAAAGGCCCACTTTGGGAAAATAATCCCTCTTTCCACAAGTCTGACTGTTAACAAGGCGTTCAAAACACTTAAAAAAAGGGAACATTTTTAAAGACTCACCAGAAAAGCAAACTTCAAAAGGCCACTGCAGTAACTGCATGTTTTGGCACCTCTTCCTCAGTGGTGTTTTTTTGCCCTGGAGGTTTCTGCGTGTGCCAAACTAATCTGTTGTGTTGGTAAACTTGGCTGACAGGATGTCTGGACCCAGGCGAGGTTTCATCATCAGGTGGAAAGCATGAAACCAGAAGAGTTGAAGCAGCCACAGCAGCAGTTAAATGCTCGCTGTTTTGGAAGAACAAGTTGAGCGATTAAATATGCATGCAATACTACAGTTACAGCATTGTTTCAGTAATGTAGCGTAGCTGGATGTGGGTATCAAAGCACCTGAGCATCAAACCTCAGCTTCAAACATGCAGCTCCAGCTGTGCAGATCAGCCCACACAGAGAGCACACGGATCGATGCTGAGCACTCAGAGTGTTTATAGTTGCAGGGAAGGTGGAGGTGTGCGTTATCAGGATCCAGGAAGTGGCACATGAGTGGCCACATGTTTCAGCCCCCTGGAGGACCGGCTCTGTGCTCCAGTTGCAGTTTGCATTTGTCCCAGATACCAAGCTCCTCTCTCTCTCTCTTCTCTAAGTCTCTCTACCTCTCCTCCTCTCTCTCTCTGTCACTCCCTGGAGATTTAAGCGAGGTAGTCTGACTCAATCTGATATTTCTCCTGGGCCCCTAATAGGTCTGTTAGTGTAAAACAGGCTCGTTTCTCTCATGCATTAATTGGCTCCAAAATAATTTCTTTGTCAACAGCAGGGCTGCGTTTTTCTGATAATGACTCCTTTGATGTTTGCAGCTGCTGCTGTGAGTGTGCTGCACCACAGAGAGGATCTACTGTACTCTCAGTGTGTTTAACATCTCTTTCTCTTCTCTGTTTGTGTCTCTGCTCGTGTGGGCGTGTATGATCCATCGCAGGAACGCCGAGCAGATGCAGTCCTGGATCACACGGATCAACACAGTGGCTGCCATGTTTTCGTCTCCTCCTTTCCCGGCAGCCATTGGATCCCAGAAGAAGTTCAGCCGGCCGCTGCTGCCAGGAACGATGTCCAAGCAGACCGAGGTATCTTCATGTTCGTCCAGACTGAACCTGGTTTTTAAAAGCCCAGGATCATGTGAAATTTATCTGAAGGAGCCGATAGAAATCATTCAGAATAAGAGTAATGACCCATACTGTGTGACCGCTTTCAAAAGGAGTTTGACACCTCATTTTTCAGAGCTCAATAGCGGCGTAATTAGAATTAAATTTTCATGAATAAACACTCCACTTAACACAAATGTGACGTATTAGTTTGCCTCTAGTGGATCTGATTGCGGGCGTTTCATTCTTCTTGTTGGTCAGATGTGAGTGAAAGTGAAAACACATTACTGCCTGCTGTGGTTTACAGACATAAGAAACAAATGAAGCCATGTAGTTAACCCTGTGAGAACAAAACCATCAAATATTCATCTGACAATTCTTCCAATCAGAAGTCTTTGCTGAACAGTTTACAGAAATGAAATCAAACAAGGCAGTCCATGTTTGAGTTTGGTTTTATATTACATCTGACTGATCTAGAGGGTCAACGTGAGCTCAACACAGTCAGGCTTTCTTTGGGTAAATGGGCTCAACAAAGCTATAAGCCCCTAAACCGTTTCACCAACAGGGACTGTAATGACATTGTATTCAGACACATGTACTTTTATATGAAGTCCGCCCCTTTTTGCAACTATAACAGCCTCAACTCTTGGAAGATTTTGGAGTGTTTCTGTGGGAATTTGTGCTCATTCATTCTGTTGGATGAGAAGGCCTGGCTCACAATCTCTGTTCCAGATCATCGCAAAGGTGCTTGTTGGGGATGAGGTCAGGACTCTGTGCAGGCCAGTCATGTTCTTCCACCAAGAACTCATCAAACCATGTCTTTATAGTCCTTCTTTGTGCACTGGGGCACAGTCATGTTGGAACAGAAAAGGGCCAAGTTGTTGCCACAAAGTTGGAATCATAGCATTGTCCAAAATGTCTTTGTCTGCTGAAGCATTACGATTTGCCTTCACTGGAGATAAGGAGCCTAACCCAAACCCTGAAAAAGATCCACATACCATTACCCCTCCTGCACCAAACTTCACAGTTGGCACACAAACCCAGACTTGCCCATCTGACTGCCAAACAGAGTGTAACTTGTCTAAGAACATGCCTCCACTGCTCCAAAGTCCAGTTTTGGTGTACTTTACACCACTCCATCCAGCGCTTGGCATTGGACTGGGTGATGTGAGGCTTGCATGCAGTTGTTTGGCCATGGAAACCTGTTAATGAAGCTTCTGCTGCACAGTTTTTATACTTACATTAATGCCAGTGGAAGTTCACTGAAGTTTAGAACTCTTCAGCCAGAATATTCTTTTGGTCTGTTCCAAAATCCGATCTGGGCCAGGCCAGTGAGACATACAGAAGGTTAGCCCCAACACTGCTGATCTGATGTATGTTCATATTATTGATTCCTATATAAGGGAAGCATTCCTTAGGCCTAACACAAACAAAAACTTTTATTTCTGCTAACCATCTATCCTAGGTTTCATCTGAGACAAGAGTCGGAACAGACAACCTCAGTTGTATTATTCTACCAGATTTTTTTTGGTGATAGTATGAGCTTTAATAATAAAGAGCTAGAAAATGAGCTGTGTAAAGGTGTAGATCCTCCTGCAGGTATTGTCTTTTCATACCAGATTTCCCCTTTTTGTCTCTTTGTCTTTTGTCTCTGCACCTTAGCTTCCGAACCTTTCAGGGAAGCACAAAGTGGAAATCTAGTGCTAATAAAAACAGCTGTCTCTTTGATTAGAACAAACAAGGGAAGCAAAAGGGACAAGGCAGCCAAGCACTGAGCCAGAAGAGAAAACAAAGCTGTGATACAAAGCCAACAGTGGGCTGATCACTGAAACGGAGGGAACATGTTCGGTGAAGACAGTTATGTTGGTTGATCAGGTGACCAGACAGGAGTCAGTATGATGGAAAGGGAAAACAGAGAGAAAGTGTCACTAAAAACAGGTGTTTCTTTCATCTTCCTCATAATGATCTGTGCTGTCTTTGTACTTCACAGGAGGAACAGGTCAGATCTCATGAAGCTCGCTTCAGAGCTCTCTCCACCGAGCTCGCCGAGCTGCGCTCTTACCCTCCTGACCGCAAAGTGAAAGGTCGTGAGCTGGAAGAGTACCGCCAGAGAGACGAGTATCTGGAGTTTGAGGTGAGTCAGAAAAGAAATGGTAGAGGCAGTGAAGCATGGAATCATTTGTAAAGGATGTGAGGTTTAAGGAAAATTAATGTTTGAAAGACACGGCCAGTTATTCAAAGAAATGTAGGAAATTCTCACAGATGCTAGGGATATGCTTGATGCTAGCAAATAACCTTTGCCATGCTAGCAGATTTAGCATCATGTTGCAGTAATTTCAACTTAACCTGATTTTCCTGGCAGTGCTAACTTGAATTGATTGTTAAACTGATTCTCAGTTTCCTAAACTCTGTATCCCATCATGGCAAAGTGAAAACTACATTGTAGATTTTTTTGCAAATTTATCAAAATTAAAAACTGAAATATTACATTGATGTAAGTATTCAGACTCTTTCCGAAAAACTCTAAATTTAGCTTAGGTTCCTCCCGTTTCTCTGGATATTTGCTGAGATGTTTCTACAACTTGATTGGAGTCCACTTGTGCTAAATTAAACTGATTGGACATGATTTAGAAAAGCACCCTCCTCTCTATAGAAGGCCTCACAGCTGGCAATGATATCAGAGCAAACAACAAGCTATGAAGTTAAAGGAACTTCCCGCAGAGCTCAAAGACAGGATTGATGCAAGGCACACATCTGAAGAAGGCTACAAAGAAGTTGTTGCCTCACTCAAGGTTCTCAAGAGCACAGTGACCTCCATAATTCTCTAAAGGGAGAAGTTTGGCACAACCAGGACTCTTCCAAAAACTTGTCGCACGGCTACACTGAGCAATCGGAGGAGAAGGGCCATAGTAAGAGAGGAGACCGAGAACCTGATGGTCACTCTGACTAAGATCCAGAAGGACAACTACCACCGCAGCCTTCTACTGATCTGAGCTTTATGCCAAATGGCTAGACGAAAACCTCTCCTCAGTGCAAAACACATGAAAGCTTGCTTGGAGTTAGCAACAAAGCACCTGAAGGACTCTTAAGAAGGGACCGGGATTGAGCAGTTTGGCCCCAGTTCTAAACTTTACGAAGGAAACCAGGCAATGCTCATCACCTGCTCAATACCATTTCAATAGTGAAGCATGATGGTGGCAGCATCGTGCTGTGGGGATGCTTTTAGCAGCAGGGACTGGGAGACTAGTCAGGGTCAAGTGAAAGCTGAATGGAGCAAAGTGCAGAGATATCCTCAATGAAAACCTGTTCACCTGGACCAAATTAACCTTCCAACAGGCACAAAATTCCCTAATCCAGGTTTGCAAAGCTTGTTTTGCCATATTCAAAAAGTCTCAAGGCTGTAATTGCTGCCAAAGGTGCTTCAACTAAGTACTGAGTAAAAGCTCTGAATACTAATGTCAATGTGATATTTCATTTTTAATTTCTAATAAATGTACTCATGCTTTCTTTTTCTTTAGTTTTTAATGGCAGTTACAAAAAAGCTTCTAGATGCACTCCAGCCTCTTTCTGATGGTAGTACCGTATTACAGCTAGATGCAAAATTGATAGAAGATAACACATTATTAGGATGAGATAAAAGTCTCATGAAAACTTAGACTTTTATTAAATTAGTAGCTGTTTGAATTTTTAAAATCCTGTCCTGCAGCTGAATGTTTCTGTCGTATAATCCTTGCAGAAAACACGGTACGGGACCTACGTGATGCTGCTGCGAGCTAAAATACGGAGCGGCGAGGAGGACCTGTCTGTGTTCGAGTCCCAGCTGCTGGAGGACAGCAGTCTGCAGAGAGCTCACTCCAGCCCCACGCTGCAGGACAGCAGCCAGGCCAGCCAGGTGAGCCAGGTCAGCAGCTCACGAGACGGAGGCACCAGCAGCAAAGCCAGCGCCTGCAGCAGCAGCAAACCCCGACAGGAGGGCCAGAGACACAGCTACAGACAGGCCGTGAAGAAGTGAGGCGGGGCGGGGGCGCCGGGAGCGGCACAGCGTTGCACTGCCAGCGGCGGGCTGTCTCCCTGCATCGGTTTTTATTTGAGATCCAGGAGGGTTTGGAGCTCTGCTTGAAGGGGGAGCTGGAGTGAGGGTGCAACCCCACGCCCTCCCCCGACCACGACGCCCCACCCGGCACCCCAATCTTCTCGGCTACAGAGGAGGGCTGGGAAACAGCAGCCAGGATGTTGGTGCAGGAGGTGGGAGGTCACAGATGTGCAGAGACAAGGTGTCTTTGGTGCAGCAGCAGACTGACCTGCAGCGAGACAAAGATAAAGACGGTGCTCACAGACTGAACAGCAGACAGGAACAAACACCCAGCATCCTTTACTTTTCTCCCTTTTGTTCTCTCAAAGCACCTCTCCAGTCGAACTCGTTCTCCCACCTTTATCTTGACTTTTCTCTCCGTTTTGGGACCAAACATTTTCAACCATCACATTTTAGACGACTGATTGTTGGATTTCAGTTGGTTTAAAGTCTGACTTTGAGGCATCACCAGGTCTTACGGAGCCATTACATTCCAGCTCCTTTTTTTGCCACATCCCGTGGTGCATTCACATTCCACACAGGAGCAGGACGTCACAGCTTTAAGCTCACTGAAGGTGGTACAAAGACTGAGCACCACATATGATGATGCGGGTGTGGCTGCAGAGTACGGCGTGATGCGAGGGTGCAGCTCGTCTCTCCTCTTCTTAGATCGCTGATGGCCAATTAGAGGCAAAAGCATCAGTGGAAGTTGCTCCTGGTGTGCAGCGATTAAACTGCATCTTATTAAGAGTTTTTTTTTTTTTTGCTCTACTTGAACAGGCAATCTCTTTCTGCTTCTGTCCCGTGGTTGTGCTTCTGTTCTCTATTTCTTGGCCGAGAGTTTGTTTTCTCAGTGATCCGCATGCCTGCATCCAGCACAGCTTCTTTTAGGCCTTTTACTGCTTCGAGGACAGAAGTCGTCCTCTTTTGGTTTCCATGCCGGTGCCATAACCCGACACGTCTGTACTTACATTTATAACCCCCTATTTTACCACTCACCAGGCAGACCCTGAATGTTCTTGTTTTTTCAATATTTTTACAGTATTTTACAGCCGTTTGTCGATGTTGACCCTTATCCCACATGTGTATGTCAAGTGTATGATGAATATTGTAAAAGGAAATATGTTACCCATACTCTTTGTAAGCATCGAGGATATGTTGTATATATAATGCACCATTATATTGTAGGATATATGACGACAAAGTATATTTACAATATATTCAACACTTTATTGTGAAGAAGCATTAGAGTCCCAAACGCGCTACACAATAATTGTGTTCTTTTCTTACATGGCGGTAATAATTCAGCACAATATGAGTATTATAGTGAAGCCTATGAACCTATCAGAGATTAGTAAGTGATTTAAAGATGTTTGTGGAGAAGAGGGAAGTTTTTCCAAAGACGGAGCATGGTTGGAGATGAATAAGCATGACTTTAAAGGAATCAGGGTTGAAACTGTGGAGAGAAATGCATGAAAAAGATAAAGAATTGAGGGTGGAGAACATGGTTTTGGTAGCCATACACACCTCATAGTCGGGCTGGGCGATATGAACCAACAATTATAGCTTGATATTTTTTTAGTGGAATTGGGAAACATGATATATATCCCATGTAGGAACAAGAAATATTTGTCACAGTATTAGATTCAGAGATTTTGTTATGATTCTTGTTAAATCAAACAATATTATAGCCTGTTTGATTCCACAGCAACAAAGAAAGTCCTAGACACTCAACATAGGGCAGTTTTTTTGTTTTATATGTTCAGAAATATGCAGATAAACACCTACACACTGTCTACCTTGTAAAATAACATTAGAAACATTTTTAGCTAATTAGGTTGTTGAAGTTTTTTATTCTCTTAAACACCATGAAAATAACTCAATTTTTTTAACGATCAGTGGTGAAAAAGTACAGAAACAAAAAGATATTTAGTCGTATTTCTAACCAAAAGAGAAAAACTTTTTTCCAAGTTTTTCTACATTTTTCCCTTTCCTCCCATTTTTTCCAGTTTTTAACAGCTTTTCACAATTTCCCTCCCATTTTGCCACTTTTGTCCCATTTTAGCCATAGTTTTACCCTTCATGACTGTTTCTGCCCTTTTTTCTAAGGTTTTTTTTTTTGCACACATTTCTACTTTTATCCTAGTTTTGCCCATTTTTAACCTCTTCTTACCATTTTCCCTCCCATTTTTGCTCCCTTTTGCCTTTCTTGACCCATTTTTTCCACTTATATCCAATTTAGCCACTCTTTTACCCCTTCTCATCACTGTTTCTGGCCATTTTTTTGAATTTTTTTTCTAATTTTATCTCATTTTTGCCACTTTTTAAATGCTTTTCACCATTTCTCTCCCCAGTATTTGCCCCTTTTGTCTTTCCTGACCCATTTCTTCCATGTTTATCCTATTTTAGCCACTCTTTACCCCCTTTTCTGCCCATTTTTTCCATAGTTTTCCACTTTCACCCCCATTTTTTCCTGTTTTTAACCGCTTGTCACCATTTCCCTCCCTTTTTTTTTTGCACCTTTTTGCCTTACCTGACCAATTTTTGTCTCTTTTATCCCGATCTTGCCACTTTTTACCTGCTTTTCACCATTTTCTCAAGGGCCAATAGCAATGCTTTTTTTCTTCATTGCTACTTTTGGTGTAAGACTCCTACAATGCAGACAGTTTCCCATGTTTGATCATAAAACAGGTCAGTTTTTCTTACCTGTAGCACTAAAACAGTTACACAATTTCAGCAGTAAGACGTGCTAAATGTCAGTATTAAATCAGTTTAATACAACAATAAACGTCAGCTACTGCCATCTGTTTATGCCACATTATTAGCTGATAAGTGATGTTTAAAGGGCCAATATTTCTATAAGGATGTTTGAAATGATGCCATGGTGCATACCTAGTTTCAACCAAACCACACCTGTAGCTACAGCTTCTTTCTACTAAAATAAGGCTGATTAGTCCACTCATTCTCTGATTGAGAACAAGCTTGAAGCTTTGCTTTGTAAGTTCACAACTCTAAATATTGTGCAATCAAAAATTTGTGCCGTTTAGACAGTGTTCAGGAGATTTCTGCATTTTTAATATATTAAAACTATAAATTTACCAGTTTGTCTACAAGATATTTTTATGCTGTGGTTACAAACAAGGTATCAGTATCATTTGTTTGAAATTTAAATAGATTATTGTGTGGTCAACAAGCATATTACTGTTATTGGTTGTCGCTGTAAACAGTCTTTTTGCTGAGCATTAGGCCTGGCATTAATCAACATAAACAATATCAATATAAATAATACTGTCTTACCCTTTATCTCATTTGAAAGTAAATCTAATTATCTTAAAAACTGGACATATCGCCCAGCCCTACCTCACAGCATCATTGATGTATAGCCATCCTCTACTCAGGCTTTAACACCTTGAACAGCCGCAGCGCTCATGTCCGACCAGCAGGGGGAGCTGTTCAGTTTTTCAGCCATAATCACACCTGCTGCACCTGCAGTGAATATGCATGGCATCGCCCGCTCACCTGAGGCCGGGGATGGAAACCGCAGGGCTCAAACCAGACAAGAGCTGTTTGTATTATGAACTCTGGATGTCAACTCTGTGTGTGTTAGTGTGAGTGTGTGTTAGTGTGTGTGTAAGCGTGCATGCCGAGACTGCGCCGGCCGTTCAGACGAGACAGTTTCACATTGTTTCTCCATCCTTTAATGTTCTTTGGATTTGTTGGAGGAATTTTAATAATCGGGCTTTTGCAAATCATCATGTTTGCCTCTTAGTCACGTTCTGCCTGCAGATTAGAGCCATTTCTGTGTGAATCATCAATGAAAAAGCCAAACATTCTGAGTATTTCTCTCTTTTTCTTGTCTGGTGTGATATTCAAACAGATAATCTTTAGGTTTGGGACTGTTAATCAGACAAAGAAAGCAATTCAAAGACATTTACACTGCCATTTTTCACTTTTCTCTGACATTTGCCAACTTAATAAGTGTTGAAAAATGAAAATAATTATCACCTGCAGCCTCATTTTATTCTCTAGTTCTCATTTCACTCCCTACATTTCTTGTCCTTTCCTTCCTGTCTTTTCTCCCCTTCCTTTTCCCTCTGATGGCTTTAAAGAACGTTTATATTGTTGCCATAGCTGACATGTTGTTGCTTTTATTGGGTATGAGACTTTGCATTTCACTGCTGTATTTATTAATAATGTTTGAATCTGCTGTTTCTAATATGTGTTAATGAAGGAGAGCACAGACCCACTCTAAATGCCATTTGTGGTCTACTGAGGGGGACAGATGAGGATTTTTTGTTCGTAAAGAGCTGTTTGATTCATTCTTTATCCACCTACACCATAAAAATCCAGATACTAAACAAAAAGCACTTCTTATTTTTATCCTGGATTAAAATGGCATCAATCCAACACTCTTTGCATACATCAGTGTGTCCTAACAGCATGCAAGTGTCAGATATCATCCATCACCATAACTCACTGTCCTTGCAGTATTCATTACATATTTAATTCTTAGCAATTTTCCCCTAGGAAAGGGGCAACATAACAAATACGGCCTGCTGTTTCAGCAGCACTCTCTGGCTGCCAGGACACTTGTGTTGCATGCTGTTAGAACACCCTGTTACACCTTTAACAGTGTGTCCTAACTGATCCTGTGCCAGCGAGCATCAGCGACAAAATCAGCCGGATTATCATGATTCCTACTGTAGTGTTCTGACATCTAAAGACTGATGCAGCATCCTGCCGCACGTTGCAGCATCATGCAGCACTTTGCAGTGTGATGTGGCACTGTTTTACCCATGACACCCTGTCTCACTCTTGTTGAGATGGGCAAAGAACAAGGAAAAAGGGAGCTGACAAGGCACCAGGAGTGTCTGACAGGAATATTTGCATGATTTTCCTTCACTTTCCTCTCCCAGCAGAGCTTGTTAGCTTAGGTTAGAAAGTGAAAATAGTTGTATATCCTTGTCACCAACCTTACTTGCTCAACAATTCGTAGGACTGCACTTTTCTCTCTTCTTGTTCAAAACAGAGCACTGGTTTTATACTATTTACACATGGAAAACTGAAATTTGCAGAGCAGAGAACTAAGAAGGTAACGGATGTATTACAGACAGCTATCGTGCGATTCTGCTTGATGCAGCATTATGTGTGATGATTGCATAATGTTAGGACTGTGTCATTTTAACAGATTTCTGGTAGAAGTGTGGTTTTAAAAGGGTAAAATGTCTGGTGTGTTCTACTAAAAAAAAGAGGCTGGGGAGGTGGAAGAAGCACTGGGAGTTAGATATGGGGCACTGGGAAAATGGAACAACAAGAAGCAAGGTTATTTTCTTCACAGAAATCTTCACATAAACCTTTAAAGACAGAGCAAGAGTTTGAGCCTGTTACCACTCTGGACGAAGGTATACTCCAGCATTTTCCTTGCTTCAGCTTGGAGCATATATATAGTCAGGTGCTGATTACTTCAGATGACAAGCAGCTGTGTAGGGCGGAGCCTCAGAGCCTTTGACCACACCCACCAGCCTGCAACACAGAAAGAAGAGACACAAAAAACACAACCTCCAAAACTACAAAGGGAATACAAAGCATGACAAAAAAAACAACCACTAGAAAATAATTAAAAATTACACACAAAGAGTCAAATCATCTCAAGCACACGGTGTCATCCCTCAGTGCTCAGATGTACAAAAACACATGACTGAGTCTGACCATCACCTGCTGATTGACTCATGTGACATGAATGCTTGATAAAGTTTTTAGGGTGATTTCCTTCTACAGAGCACTTCCTTTTGATTTTCCCTTTATGTTTTTAAGGTACAGGCTAATCTTTCAACCACATAAGAGAGATTTCAAAAACTGTGAGTCAATCAAAAACTAAACTTCCCTGCAAAAATCCAAAAACATTTTGCAGGAATTTCAAAGTGCTTGGGGTGTCGATGGCCCAGCGGTTAGGTCAAGCCCCATGTGCACAAGCAGCCTGGGCTCAAGTCCGGCCTGTTGCTCCTTTTCTGCACGTCATTCCCACTCTCATCCCCATTTCCAACTCTATCCACCACCCCCCTCTATAAACAAAGTCATGAAAAGCCCCCAAAATAAATCAATAATAAATAAAGAATACTATACTTAATCTAGGCCATTATGTATTCAAGGCTAGACTAAGATTTAGTCACAAATTAAAAATTACTCAAAAGCAATCAATCATTCAAAATTGATCAATTTAAATACAAATTTTTCTTGCAATCGTGGTCAACTTTGGGGTAATTTGTGACCTTTATTTGCCAATTTTTCAAACTCCTTTTGTTTTTTCTTTGCAGTGTACAACCATGAATAGTAATGTGCATAATTTTTAACATATGGTGCATTGAGGATACACCCTGCAGAGATGACTTTTTAAAAGTAATAATCATTGTTTCCAGGTTTTATTATGAAAGTTTATCACTTATGTTGGACTTCATGAAAGTTGCAGCAATTAGTCAAGTAAAAATAAAACCAAACTGCAAAAATCCATCAAATTTTGCCAAAATGTTAAGGTAAAAATGACATTGCTTTAATGCTGCTTTTTTGCAATATACAACCATGGCTAAGACTCATCAATTTAAACTTTTAGCACATTTCACCTTCTGAAAATTGCCATACTAAACAAATCCTATCGCAAAAGCACTCCTTTCTCACTTAAATGTTGTAATTAGTTTCTGTAACAGATTTTTTTGCTCAAGCTTTTTAAGCAGGACTTAAAGAATCTGATTTTTAAATGACATTTTACCAATTTCAGCCCTTTTTCAATCATTATACTTTTTTTTTTTTTTGCTTCTTTACTACAAGAATTTGTTGTTTTTCTATCATGAAGAATAACCTGCACACTGGTCCAACAGAAGAAGTTAAAGCTTTGCTTGTACCTGCATCAAACCACCTCCAAACAGTGCAATAACCTAAGTTGACAGTATGTGACAGGTATTCTAGGAACAGGCTCCATGTGTCTGTACAGTATGGATGGATGTGGTATATACAGGGAGGCAGCTCCACCTTGACAAACTCTCCAAGGTCCCTCTCTCTCCTCCTCCCTCCCTCTGTGTTGTCTCCATCCCTCACATCAAAGAGCAGCTGCAGGATCACCGTGGCTCTGCTAGCATGGATATATGTCTGGTTCCCCTGATGACGGCTCTGCGATGCTCGTGTGAAAGTCACCCTGTGGTTGTGTGTGTGTGCCCGGCTGCAGGATTTACCTCTGTTAAAGCCGCAGTGCATGTCTGCAGCCGTCTGGACAAACTGTTCTGTCCATGGACGCCTCATTCTGAATGTAAATAAAGCATGAGATATTACGGCCTGCGTTCATTTCTATTATGGTTAGAGTATTAAACGAAGGGTTAATATATAAAGTAGGTCAACATTTTTTTCCTGTCCTTGAGCTCATGGTCATTTTTGTTGTTTTTGTTTTGATTTCTCTCAATGTGAATGAAGGAATATTTAACGCTGTCGTATGCTGTTGTTGTTTTAGAGAATCGAGTCAGCTCAAATGAATCTTTTTACACGTAGAGGTCTGATATGATTGTCTCTGTGTTTCTTTTTTTTTTTCTTTTTTTTTTTTTTAGACTGGTGCAGGTTCAGTGAGGCAATGTTCATTTTATGCTACACACTCAGTGAGCTTCATGTGTCACTGCCTTGTTTTAAACTCACCAAGGAAATGTTGTTTGTGAGCCTCTCGTTTAGGGAGGCTGAAGATGAAAATAAAGTGTTTTTGGAAGGTTACCGTGTCTCGGCATTATTGTGTGGTGTACCTTACATTTACTTAGAAGAAATACCCAACATTTCACACATTATTTATGCGTCTGTTATGTATTTTAATACTTACAATTTTTCTATGCAGATGATAATGAGCCATATCCGGGGCCGGGTCGTGGCAGCAGGCCAAGCAAGTCCACCTAGACACCCCTCTCCCCAGCAACATTTTCCAGCTCTTCCTGGGGGATTCAGGGGCATTCCCAGTCCTGATGAGATGTATTATCTCTCCAGGGAGTCCCGACTCTACTTTGGGGCCTCCTTCCAGTTGGACATACCAATAAGACCTTCACAGGGAGGTGACCAGGAGGCATCCTGATCAGATGCTGAACCACTTCAACTGGCTCCTTTTGATGTGAAGGAGCAGTGGCTCTGCTCTTAGCTCTAGATGTCTGAAATCCTCACTCTATCTCTAAGGCTGAGCCCTGACACCCTCCGGAAAAAAAACAATTTCACCCGCTTGTATCCTCGATCTCATTCTTTCGGTAATTATCTAGAGCTCATGACCATAGGTGAGGGTTGGAAGGAAGGTTGACAGGTATCTCTAAAGTTTTTCCTTTTTACTCAGTTCCAGAAACACAAACTCAAGATACTTGAACTCCTTCACCTGAGGCAGACTCACTCCCCACCCTCCCCAGGGGGCAATCCACCTTTTACCACAGCCTCGCATTTGGATTTGCTGACCCTCATCCCATCCGCTTCGCACTCAGCTGCAAACCGCCCCAATGCCTGCTGAAGGTCCCCAGCTGAGGACGCAAACAGAATCACATCATCTGCAAAAAGCAGAGATGGAATTCGCCTGTTATAGCTCCTAAAAGGCTAAAGTATGGTTAAAGGTCACTGTGACCTTTAACCTCTAAAATCTATTAGTTCACCCTCAAGTCCAAGTGAAATTTTGTGCCAGATTTTGCAAAACTTTGTCATTGCATTCTTGAAATACTGTGTGCACTAAATTTGAATTCAAGCAACCTTTGACCTCCAAAATCCAATCAGTTTATCCTTGAGGCAGAGTGGATATTTGTTCAAAGTCTGATGAAAATCCCTTTATATATTTGAGAGACATCAGGTTCACAAGCAAGGGATGATCATGAGGCCCAGTGATCTAAAGAGGGCCGCCTGCACAAACAGCTGGGCCCTTCATTTAATGGGCCCTGCTGGGATGCTGTTTGATGATACTAATGCATTCACATTAGTTATCAGTCCTCTGGTAATCATTCACTTGCTGGGCTTGACTCCAGTCAGCTTTGGAGTGCAATGATAAGAAATGTGGTAGATGTTAGCATGGCTATATATATTCACATTACAGTCCTAGAACAATGGCCCATCCACAACATAAATATTATAAAAATTTAAGTGTATAACATTTTAAGAAAGGGGAACTTGCAAACATCCATGGGCCCTTTCATGACTTTTGGCCCCTGAGAGCTTTACACTTTTACCCCCCTAATGGGTGGCTTTGCCTCTTTAAAGCAGAGAAAACATTTTTGCAAAGTTTGTAGAAAGTCCCTCAAGGTTTTCACAAGGAATGACTACTTACCCTACTGACCTTGACCTTTGACCTCTGATCTCCAGAATCTAATCAGTTCATCCCAAAGGCAGGCTTGACATTTGTGCGAACTTTAAAGAAAATTCAACGAAGCATTTTTGAGTACTATACTTAATATACCTTTGATTTATCTTTGTTTTTTTTTTTTTAATCAAATTATAACTTTTGTTATTGTTAGTGATATTGTATTGAATTTGTTCCCATATAGCTCTAATGCAACATGTAGGACATAAACACTGTTTTATTTTTTTTGCATGTGAAAACAGATGCAAAGGTTGCAAAATGAAAACAGTGCGTTCAGAAGCTGTTCAGACTCCCTTCGCTCTTTATAAATTTTTGTTATGTTACAGGCTGATGCTACAGTAGAAAAAAATCCTTTTTATTCTCATCCATCTTTACTCAATACCCCATCATGACAAAGTGAAAACAGAATTTTAGAAATTGTTGTAAATTTGGGACAACCAAGCACACAAGACACATCATGTCACAGTGGGTGAGAATGTCTATGATGGTTTAAATTAATGTTAAAATATTTTTGTACAATGAAAAAGATACTTATTTCACAGCAAGGCTGTAAGCATCTATCGTGATTACAAATGATCACTGTAAGATGTATTGATCATAAGTAATAAACACTACAGTACACAGTGTGACAACCTATCCCGGTCTCCTGTACATGCGTGCAGGCTAGACTTTTCTCTGGTGATGCACACTGTAAGAACAGTTAAATACAGATACTAATTGTGAAATAAATTAGAGATATTTGAAATTAAAGAGACTACAGTTCACAGCAAAACTTTTTGTGTCAGCATCATGCACTTTCTATTGTCAACATTCAAAATTAAGTCTCTAATTGTTGTTTATATGTACTCTTAAATGTATTTATTGTTTATTTAAAGTCTTACAGTGCAGTTTTTCTTCTTCTTTACTAAAAGTGTTAATATTTACATACCTAAATCGATCCTATTTGTTATTTTAGCGTTACCTTAACAGCAGCAGGTGCTGTTGTTGTTGAACGCGCCCTCGTTTCATTTTCTACGAACGCAGCCGGGCTGCGTGATGACGTCACTCTGGGAAAGTACACATTCTCACGGTGCTGCATTGACCCGAAAACAACAAGACAGACAGCTACACATTTCTACCAAGAACGGCCCATGTCACTTTCATAGAACCAAGACGTAAGTCTATAAACTCTCTTTACTTGAAGCATATAATGGAAACAGCCAATAAAACGTCAGTTAACTGGCGTCGACGCTTTCGTTTTCAAATCCCGGAGTGCTAATCGTAAACGGTTGGGTCTTTTTCCTGGAAGCTAGGCTGCTCTCCTGTTTTTGAGCGTTAGCCTCAAAGCCAAATTTAAAATACCGTTCTGCTTGTGAGGCTTTCTAATGCCTTTTCTCATTTATTAAAGGTGTCAAGTCTTTTAAATGTTGAGGCCACTAGTGTCTCTTAGCTTCAAAACATTGGTGCGACGTCAGTGTGCTAATAACGCTGTAATGTGACGTTAGCTTGGCATCCGTTCCAGGATGTAGCCATATCCTAATGCTTGGTAGTGGTATTTAACTGAAATAAAATTCACAGACTGAGCTCGCTTGGTGTGCTTGAGTGGTTTGAATTAATTATAGCTGTGTTGTACTTTTAGAGAGGAATATATAAAGGCTGTTTCTGTGTCACTCTTTGGTCCAGCTTGCGTTACAACAATGGAGAAACCTCCCTTCAGGCAGAACCAGAACTGCGGAGACTGGGAGCTGAAAGAGAGGCTGGGCATGGGCGGGTTTGCTCATGTTTACCTCTATCAACATCATGTGAGTTATAACTAAATCTCTGTCTGACACTGCACACGTGTGACACCCCACGTCATCTATAAATGAGCCCAAGAAAACATTTAAGTAGCTTTACCTCTTACTACATGCTCTTTTCTTAATCTTAAATGCTAAGAAAACCCATATGCTCATTCCCAATCCCTAGATAGGGCAAATCTCTACACCTCCAATGAGAACTCAGGTTTCATCATACAGTATATTAAGCATTTAGTTGGATAAAACGGTATACCTTTGGATACACACAGAAAATCCAGTGAAGAAGCTTAAATCAAGATCAGGTGTTTATTTTAGAAATAAACCCTGTTTTAACCTGTTTGCCTGGAAACATGTCTGTAGGCCATATTTTTGAGTGTACTTAATGGAATAAGATGTATGAGAAGATCAACATTTATTAATCCCCCATTGGAGGGAATTTGGTTGTTATGGTACATGACAAAGTAATGAAAAGAAACACCCTTTCAATAATTAGATACAACCCCAATTCCATGATAGTTGGGGCGCTGTGTGAAATGTAATTATATTTAAAAAATGCTATGATTTGTAAATCTCATAAACCCATGATTTGATTCACAATACAACATAAAAACATATCAGATGTTGAAGCTGAGGCATTCTAAAAATATTTGCTCATTTCGAATTTGATGGCAGCAAAATATCTCAAAAAAGTAGGGACAGGGCCATGTTTACCGTTGTGTAGCATCCCCTCCTCTTTTAACAACAGTCTGTAAACATCTGGGAAGTGAGGAGACCAGTTGCTGTAGTTTCAGGAGAGGATTGTTGTCCCATTCTTGTGTAATGTAATTATTCTAACTGCTCAGCAGTCCTGGGGCTTCTTTGACAGATTTTTTGTTTAAGGGTGCTCCAAATGTTTTCTATTGGTGATAGGTTTGGACTGCAGGCAGGCCAGTTTAGCACCTGGACTATTCTACTGCAAAGCCATGCTATTGTGATGGATGTGGTTTAGCATTGTCTTGTTGAGGCCTTCACTGAAAGAGACACCTCTGCTTTTCAGTAAGATAGTACCTTTCCAGATGTGTAAGCTGCCCACGCTATAGGTACTAATGTAACCTCATACCATCAGAGATTCAGACTATTGAACTGTGCGCTGAAAACAAGCTGTATGGTCCCTCTTTTCTTTACAGTGTCCGTAATTCCCAAAAATAATTTTACATTTTAATCCATCTGACCACAGAACAGTCTTCCATGTTGCCTCAGTCAATGCTAAATGAGCTTAGACCCAGATAAGATGGCTGCATTTCTGGGTTGTGTTCACATATGGCTTCTTTGCATGTTATAGCTTTGAGTTGCATTTGTGGATGGCACAGCCAATTGTGTGGACATACAATGATTTCTGGAAGTGTTCCTGAGTCCATGCAGGGATTTCCAGCACAGAATCATACCTGATTTTAACGCACTGCCACCTGAGGGTCTGGAGATCACCAGCATCCAATATTGACCTTCAATCTTGTCCCGTGCTCACAGAGATTTCTCAGATTCTCTGAATCTTTTGGTGATTTTATGGACTCCTAATGTTGGGATAGTCAAAGTCTTCAACATTTTATGCTGAGGACCTTTTTCTGGAATTGTACTGCAATCTTTGGATAAAGTTTTTTACAGATTGGTGAACCTCTACTCATCTTTACTTCTGAGAGACTCTGTCTCTCTAAAATGCTTCTTGTATACCCAGTCATGTGACTGGACTGTCGCCAAGTAACCTAAGTAGTTACAAAATGCTTCTCCAGCTGTTTTTTTAAGTAGCTCCTTTTACTCTCCTGGCCTTTTGTTGCCCTGTTCCTACTTTTTTCGATGTGTTGCTGCCATCAAATTCAAAATGAGCCAATATTTTTCATGAAATTGAAAGATGTCTCAGTTTTTAACAGCTCATATGTTGTTCATGTTCTGTTGTAAATAACATATGGATTTAATTATGGAATTGCATTCTATGTTTATTTGCATTCTACACAGCGCCCCAACTTTTATTTCCAAATTTTGGTTTTACATGAAGAGAAGCCTATAAAAATAGTGTTGACATATTGACAGATATCCACCTTCACTTGTGAAAGGGCAAAAAAAAAATCATGTTTATGATATCACTTGGTCATAAGATGTTACCAATTAAAGTGCAAAAAATACTGATCTATCTTTGGATGGCTGAGACATCTGTAGTAGAAAAAATCACATGGTGAAGATTCTATAACTTACATACCTAATACCCTATATGTGAAAAATCTAGCCCCATTTTAACTCATGTTAACTGTCCATTTAGCTGAAAAATGTAATTGTCCCTTTAATGCTTTCCTGTATGTCATGTTTAGCGTGTTTTACTGTCTAGGCCAAATCCCCCTGAAAAGACTCTTAAACTTAAGGGACTAACTAGTTAAATAAAGGCTAAAATTAAAAAGAATAATGAAAGGAAGAAGAGGATATTGGAGTACAACTATACCACATACTCCCCACTGGGATGAAGTTCTGTATTTGTCTAGACGGTTTATGAAGACATACGAGAAAAAGCTCCTCCACAACTTCACAACAACTGCTATTTTTGGACATGCTTTTATGTGCTGATAAAACAATGAGTTTCTGTTGTCTCTCTTGCAGGAAACAAATGAGAAACTAGCTGTGAAAATGTGCCGTCTGGAACTCACACCAAGAAATAAGGACAGATGGAGCAGAGAAATCCAGATCATGAAAAAGTTAGACTTATTTTTGTACATTTTTTTCCTCTTTAGTGGCAGTTAAGTTGTAGAGAAATGTTGTGATATCCAGAAAATACTTATGAATACAGTTGACATGATAGAAGAATTTTAAATTTTGATATAACTCTGGTAAAACTCAAATAATGTTGATGTTTTGATACCAACATAAAGAGAAGCCATCGGTTCACAATATTAGGAACTTTTTAACTATAAAGAATTCAAGCAAAGTCTTGCTCATTTTCTAAAATGCACAAATATGTTGTCAGTGTTTGGTACTGAGACATTCATAATGGTTTTGTACACAAATTATTTGGTAGAAGTTTACCTGAAAATTATGTTGGATTTATTTCCCCCTATAGTATGTAGACAAGCTGAAGTAGAAGTACAAGGTGATTGTGCAGCATCTGTATCCTTAAATTGTGACATACTCCTTTTTTTCCCTCGCTCAGGTTGAATCACATTAATGTCGTGACAGCCCGAGAGGTCCCTGATGAAATAGAGCACATAGCCCTGAACGACCTTCCATTGTTGGCCATGGAGTACTGCTCAAGGGGAGACCTAAGGAAGGTGAGAGGATCTTAGGAAGGATAATGCTGTGTGAATGTCCACATTTCAGCTTGGTTTATACTTTTATATTATATAAATCGATGCTGTCATGAGCACAGCATACTTGTACACTGGTGTGTCTGCATCGCTCTGCAATATTCTGCCCTGATGCTACAGGGCAGGGTCGTTTTTATGCCAGTTCCTGGTCCCGCCACCACATTTCCTGCTTGTTTGTGTTCAGGAAACCACAGCATCTGATAGTAGATGCATTGTGCTGGAGCTGGTGCAGGTAGATATTTAGCAGCAGTTGATTGAACTGCATTTGTTGCTAAGATGAAAGAGAGGAGACACTGGAGGAGATGGAAAGTACAGCTGCTGAATCAGCTGAGAGGACGGGGGGAATTTTTTTGCACTCATTTGGCAACATGAATGAGGAAATGCTCATTGCTCCTTCACGAAATTTGTCACGTTATTCCCTTTAATCTGGTGAATATGCATGCAGCAATTTGAGGCAGAAATTCAATGATGTAAAAGGAAAACTTAATCTTAACCGACTTTCTATTAACAAAACATAGCTACCTTATGTAAAAAGCTCTGCACTGCAAGATCAGATCTGTTATTTTTAATTTAAACTAAAAATTAGCAGATTTAGACATTTTCGTAAGAGAATTTTATCTTTTAAACTATTAAATCAGATAAAGACTAAATTAAAAACCTGAAGTAGGTCAGAAACCCTTCACAACACCCATCCTTTTTCTATTCTGTTTATCCTATTCTAGCTGTATTTGGCAAGAGACAGGGTACACCCTGGACTGGTGGCCAGTCAATTACAGGGCTAAACACCCAGGCATTCACACCTACGGCCACCAATTAACTTAAAAAGCATGTCTTTAGTGGTGAGAGTGAAGCCAGAGTACCCGAAGGAGAACATGCAAACAGAAAGGCCCTGAGCGGGAAGCGATTCATCGACTTTGTTGTTGTGAGGCAACAGCACTAACTCCTGCGCTGCAGTGCAACAGTCCAACTAAATATCGAATGAGATTTTGCCACAATATGGAGTTTACACAGTAAATTTACCCGGGTAAATATTAATCAACATGAATAAAGTTATACTCTGAAAATTATCACATTTGGTCCCAGTCTGTTGGAGTAACATTTACTCTGCTTACAGAGAAATTTTTTCAGAGTTGATTTTATTTTAAAAAGTGTTTTTTTTTTTTTTTTTTTAACTCTAAATGATGATTATGTACTCCACAATGAAAAAATAAAAACAACCCTACAGCAATGACTCAATACAGAGTAATACAGAGCATTGTTTATTAATTATAGAGGTGTTTTTGACTCAATCAGTGTCATATTGAGTCCTCTCAGAGTTGTTTTTCATTCCTTAGAGAAATTTTCTGCAACCCATGAAACAATTTCATCTTGATATAGAATTTGATAACGCTTATGTAGAGCTGTATCTTAGTCTAAATTGACTGATGTTCTTTTTTATATAGAGCTACATTTTTCTCTTAATATATAATTCTGCTACCTTCTACCTATACATGATATAAACATATAGAAGTATAAGACAAAGTGTTCTAATATTATAGAAACAATTGCGATGAACATATGATGAAAACGTAGGAGCAGAGCACGAGATGAGGCAGTAAGGTTAAAGAAGTTTATACAACAGTAGTGCAAATGATGGTGAGCTGCTGGTGGTTGACGGAGTCACTTGCAGAGAGATGCCAAAAAAAAAGGACAAAAAGGAGTTAGACAAGGCAAAAAAACTCACTGAAACAAGATTTGAAGGTTAAAGAGGAGCCAGGTTGCCTACTTAGATGCTGTAGTACTCTAGTGTCTGAAAGTTCACCAGGTGAAGAGATCTTGATTGCCAAGGATTATCTGCAGCTTGGACAGCTATCGAGCTGCAGCCATAACTGTCCATGAGTGATGGCAGCTGAATTGAAATATGTTGGTGTGGTGAAAGTTTTACTCCAGCAGAATTTCATCTGTGTTTTAACTCCAACTCTGGCAGTGGCTGGTGATAAATGCACTCAAAATAGAGTTGATTTTACCATTCTTGAGTGAAATATTTTTAACTCGGTAAAAATTAGTCCCCAGATTTTTCTGTGTGCCTTTGTGTTTGTGTTTCAAAGAAATTTTTCTTATCTAAAATTACTTCGTTTTAAAATGATACATTTAATGAATTTAAATTGTGCATAAAATTCACAATTTGTTAGTCAAGCTATTTTATTAAGTCAATGATACAAAAAAGTAGTTGACGTTATTATAGTATGTAGTCATTATGTAGTCACTAGTCAACTGTTTGGCTGTCAAGGAGTGAAGAGCAAAATAAGACAAAAAACCTGATCTGCGACACACATAATTCACATTTTTTAAACTTATTCATGACCTATTTATAAGCCTCTGTGTCATTGATAGGGTTGGGAGTCAGTTGTTTTTTTTCCAGTACCAGCGCTAAATCGAGTGTTGCCTGAGTCGATACTTTGAATAGAAAAAACTTTCAGAAGTCAGTGGGTAAATAAAAGCTGACTTGTGTTCATTACTGATAAGGAGAATTTTTTTCTCTATATTTAATCTGTGGCTTTTTGCCTTTATTGAATAGATAGGACAGTGGCTAGAGCTGGAAACAGGGTTAAGAGACTGGGGAAAGAGCCACTTGCCCCAAGCTGCCCGTGTACATGGGGCATGACCTAACCACTAGGCCATCTGCGCCCTGATTTAGAGAACTATCTTAAAAAGACGCCAATAGAGCAAAGGGAAAGAAAAGGAAATGTATGTAGCTTATTTATGTAAGAGGTGGAAAAAAATTCATACAAAAGAAGTTCATGCCCTGCTGAATTAAAGCGAGTGAACACAAATCACACAAAGTCCATAATGTATTTCATGACTTTCGTTTGGAGTGGTGGTAGGATACTGAAAATAAGCAGTGAAAGACAAACAGTCAAAGCCAGAAGTATTATGTTTTTGGAGTTTTCTGCCCAAGCCATTCTTGTGAATGGGATATCTCAAGAACCCTTTGATAGATTTTCTTCAGAAGATGATTTATTGCACTCCACTTAAACCCAAGGAAGAAAGTGGAGTACACAAGTCACTTTTTGCAGTCTAACAAGGTGCAATGACTTCAGCATGCACTGCATCTTCATGAGAGTCAAACAGAAGAGAAGCGTTCTGAAAAAGTTAAATACCCTCCTCCTCAACTCTGACTGGCTGCTCAGAGTCGAGTGTAAGCACTGGTATACTGGGAGGGAGAGATCAAAGAAATAACTAAGCATCCTAGTGCCTGTTATCTCCAGTCTGTCCAATCATCTTTTAAATATCTCCGTTCCTTTTCTGAGAGCATTGAAGTCAGAGGTTATTGGGCCTCATGGTCAGCCCTAGCCAAAACACCACAGCCTTCTTCTTGGGCCACAGCCACACTTTCACTGTCTGGCAATTGGACACCAGGCGGAGGCACTTAACCATTAGGAAGTAGTTGTGGTTCCATGTATATGCTCGGTCTGTCAAAGTTTTAAGTCATTATGAGTCAAACTTTGTTTAATAACTTTGTTTAATAGCATTGTTCTATGTGTCGGCAGCAGGTTTTTGCTGTACTGTTTCACCCACATGATACCAAGCTTTTGTTTTGATTACAGATGCTGAGCAAACCTGAAAACTGCTGCGGTCTGAAGGAGAGTGAAGTGCTCTCATTACTCAATGATGTTGGTACGTCAACTGTTCATTCAGACATGTCTTTTAAAATCTTATCATCCAGTTTAACCTCTTTGTTCTGCTGTAGGATCCGGTATCCAGTATCTGCACGAAAACAAGATCATACACAGAGACCTTAAACCTGAAAATATAGTGCTTCAAGATATCAACGGGAAGGTAAAGTAGCTCTTATTTGTTCTCCACCTGTTCTGCTTTACCTTAAACTTTGACAAGTGTGTGAAATATCTACATTGTCCTTGATAGTTGGTTCATAAAATCATTGACCTGGGCTACGCTAAAGACCTGGACCAGGGCAGTCTGTGCACCTCCTTTGTTGGCACGCTGCAGTATCTGGTAAGCAGACAAGCCATGAATTTTATCCTCAGATGCACCTCACTGTATTGATTCTGTCACTCAGATCTTTTGATCTTTTCATAATCTTTGCTTCTTTGTCAATGACAGGAAGGTAAAAAAAGCTGTGTTGACAGGGATCAGAAAAAGTCAGATTTTCTTTAATTCATTACTTTTCAGTACCTCATGTGTCTAAACAATAAAGCCTCCTTCATTTTAATGACTGATTGTATCCAAGAAAAACCTTGAAGCTTAAAAAATTAAGATCTCTGTTCACGTTATCGTCCTGAAGCAGCTGCGTGTGAAAGAGGGGGATCACTGTCTGAATTGCACAAATGCATTGGAAGGCTTCATGCAACTCAAACATTGTGCAGGAGTTCAGATGCCTTTGAGGCAGATTTGGAGGCACATATTGGTAAACCTTTACCGGAGGATAACCGGGATAAAAGCTTGAAGTATGTCCATGCATAATAGACTAAAGCTTGTAAAACCTTTCTATGCCTTGATACGTTTTAATACCACATGCTTTAGATATATAATATCCATTATTTTTACATTAAGTGATACCAAAAGTACAGATGTTTTGAAGAAAAACCTTTATATTCTGATTTTTAAAAACTGATTAGAGAGAGAGAAGGGTAGCATGCAGCTTTGGGTTGAAAAATAAAAGTAACAGTCAGTCAATATAAAAATAAATAAATCTGACAACCCCAGATCAAGAACCACATATTAAAATGCACTTTTCTCTCTGCAGGCGCCTGAGCTCTTTGAAAATAAACCATACACCGTCACTGTGGACTACTGGAGCTTTGGCACCATGATTTTTGAATGCAGTTGTGGTTTTCGTCCTTTTCTGCACAACCTTCAGCCTGTGCAATGGTAAGATGACCTGATCAACAAAACATTTCAATATGTAAGCTTAGTTCAGAACTGTTTCATTCAAGACAGTCATTGTCTGTTGGATTAAATGTTTATTTAAGAGTCAGGGAAGCTCATAAATCACTGAACAGTTTCCTTGATTCACCTCTCCAGACGGCGGCAGTTTGATCAAATGTGAGACACGAGGAAAAGATAGAGGGCGAGGTGAAAGAAAGGCACATGCAGGTGTAATAAAAACATCAGAAGGTTCATTATTTCTGTCTGGTGCTGATATGGCAGCTCATGAACACCTTCAGGAAGTAAAGCAGCAATAGAAAAGAAAGGTGTGACACTTATTTAGATCATGGAAGAAGTAAAGAAGTGCTTCTGGTGTCCTTAAACCACATGGAAGGGTACACATTAGAAAATGGGGCAATCTTTCAACTTTGTTTTGAATAATTTGGGTCCAGGCGTTCAATGTGATTAGAAAGAAAAAGTTATTGAAAGTTTGTCCTATTCACCTGATTTTATAGTAAGTCAGAATAAATGTATAACATTGTTTTATCACTAAAGAAACTATTGATATAAACAATATAGCCTTACCATACATCTTGTTTGAAAATATTTATCTCAAACAATAAATATAAACTGTGCTAAAAGCACAAAAGTATGTAAATTTGTGTTAGGTAGATTATTTTTTTGTTTTAACAGTGCCTCTTGGCAATGAAACTTATACTGTTGGAAAGCCTGTTTAATTCCCTTTTAAATGATGCACATTTGTAAGGAACATGCATTGGTGGGATGAGCAGTAGAGCTGAACATGTGGGTTGCACCCATGAAAAATTAGCCAGCTCTTCTCTGCCAATGCCAAAAGCATATCTGTATGAATAAACAAGACATAAGGGCATTTTAACAGTGAATTCATTCAACAAACTGGAGCTTTAGTAGCATGAGGAAGAACCATACACAGCCACAACAGCCTGGCACCTCCTCCTCATGCTGGTCACCAGCCTGGTCACACACTGCTGTGGGATGGCATCCCATTCTTCAACCAGCATTTGTCTCAAGTCAGCCAACATGGTTGTGTTGGTCGCTCCAGCACTGAACAGCACGCCCAAGCTGATCCCATAAGTGTTCAGTGAGGTTGAGGTCAGGACTGCTGGCAGGACATTCCAGCCTCTCCAGTGAAGCATTGTTACAACAAAGAAATTATCTACCAAACACAAGTTTCGTCCCCTCTCCTTACTGCAAAGTTTATATGACCTATAGGGAAAGAATCTTGCCACAAGCATTGATAGTATTTTTTCTGGAAACAAAATCTCCCTTTTGTTTTGGTGCTTGATAACTAGAATGTTAACTAAGGCATAACTAAGAATTTTTGATTTAGCATACCTTAAGTTGAGCTGTCTTCCCCACAGCTTCATGACAGTTTTTGCAAGAAAGTTGATTTGACCTCCTTCAGCAATATTGGCTAGGTGCCCTTTATAAGACACAGCTGTGCTAAGGTACTACAACATCTCCTACTAAGCCTCATAACATGCTGACAAAATATGCAAATGCTAATTGCTGATTGTTGTTTTGGTCAAAAATGATTTTGCTTCCTCATGTTGTTAAGAGCCAGAGATAGATAGCATGCTAACTGTTGTGAGAAAACAGCAGCTTAAAAACAGCTCGACAGTGATGATTACATTGATTCCTATTGTAGTTTTCTGACAACCATCACCGGCTCAAATCTTCTGTCGCTTGCATTGGCATGGTCAAGGAACGAGGAAAGAGGGAGATGAGAAGGAGCCAAGAGTTTCTGACAGTAATATTTCCTTGATTTTCTAACGGTTCCATCGCTCAACAGAGCTTGCCAGCTTCTTTACAAAGTGGAGATAGACTGGAGACATCTTTGTTGTGTTTCTCCACATTCAAAGTAAAAGCACAAGATGTTCGAATGATTGAAGAAGGAAACAGAAATTTACAGGCACTACCAGGACATGGTGTGAGGTCAAAGTTTTCATTGCTCTGATAATTTCTTGATACTTAATGTTTGAAATTTGCAGTGGAGTTATATTGAATGTCAAACGTTCTTTCCTCCTCTTGTCTTTGTTCATTTAAAGGGCCAGCAAAGTGAGGAATAAAGGTCCAAAAGACATCATGGCAGTGGAGGACCTGAATGGAGAAGTCAAATTTTCCACACACCTCCCCTACCCAAACAACCTCAGCAGGTGAGCAGCCAGTCGCTAAAAATACATTGCATTGTTCTCCACCGGTCACTGAAATGAAAAGGAAAATGGACTTAAGCCACGGCCTTTGTGCTTCGTGTATTTTCTGCCAAATCTTCCCCTTGAACTTGTTTCAATTGCTGTTTTTTTAGGACTCTGTTGGAGCCGATGGAGGCTCTGCTGCAGCTGATGTTGAAGTGGGATCCGGTGCAGAGAGGAGGAAAACAGAATCCTGATACAAAGAAACCCATGTGCTTTGAAGTTCTGGAGCAGATTCTGAGTATGAAGGTGAGACTTTATATGAGTTTTATCTAAAATACGACGGTTCTGTAATCACTGCTTTTGAGACAGTTGTATCTGGGTCAAAATGCATTTGCATAAATCTCTTAAAACTGATTGCTGCCTTTTAAAAATGAAGAGAGGTGTTGATTGCCAAGCTGTCACATTTTGTGGTAAATTGGTTAATGTTATCTAAGTTTCTGTGTCTTTATGTGAACCTTTGATTGTTCCTTTTAGCAAAGAAAAACACAAATCTCAATGCCATCCTATCAAAACCTCATCTAAATGGTATTTTATTCATTCATGCATTTTAAAAGACTCTTTGTAAGCTTTTAATGTCTGAATAAATTGAGGCAGTTACCAGAGCTGGAATCAAACTCGGGCTTCTTGCCTCCGTACATGGAGTGCTTGACATAACCACAAAGCGATCAAGCATCTCAACTTTTGTACTTCTAATTAGAGATGCACTAGTGGTGAAAAATGAAGTCTGATAGTCTCATTTGGGGACACAAACCTTTTTAACTCCCAGTTGTCTCTGTTATGAACTGTTAGGCCGGACCTTAGATCCACAGTTGTGGAGAGGTGGGTCACATTTCTCCAAGGCAAATCATACTTTGGGTCAAGTGTCTTTATATTTTTAAATCCTGGCTTTTCAACAACACTTACTTGGGTCGTGTCTTTGGGGATGTTTTGTGTTACTGTCGGCGTAATCTCTGCATCATCTTGCAGCTAATTTTACAGATTAGCGTGTTTCGTTCATTGGCTTCCTTTGAAATCCCAGCCATCAGCAGATGACAGATTGAGTTCCGTTTTTCATCAGAATCAAATCATCCTTCTCCGTCTCACACTACCATCTCTCCCTAACTCACTTTAGCTGTTTATCTACTTTTTCCGCTCTCTCATGCTTTCCTTCCACTCCTTCTGATACAAAAACACACATGCATGGAGGGGAGTTTTCTGGATGGGTAGGGAAGTGTGGTCTCTGCTGAGAGTGAGGCTTTTGGAGACAGTGGAGAAGCGAAACTCCAGAGAGAATTGTATGCTGATGATTTACATCTTCTTTGTAATTTATGCTCAATGGTTACAATGTTGTCATTTTAAACATCTAGTGTGGCAAAAGTTGTGGTACATTAAGTGTACTAGTTATGTTGCCCACCCCTACAAAGACCAAAAGTTATCCAACCCTACCATGTCTTAAGCTTAACTATTCTTTTTCTTCATTAAACTCTGTGAAACAATAATGCTTAATTTGGAGGTACCAGTAAGCCACTTTCTAACCAGGGAATAATAACTAAATTATTTCATTCAGGAACTCTATTGTCATAAATTTACCATTTTATTGCAAAAATGGCAGAGAATGCTCTGCTCAAAAGATGCTTCCTGTGTGAGTCAAGCAGCATGCTTTGACTTTGCAGGGAGCACATTGCTAGAAAGCCCCATATGGATAAATACATTTATGACATTGCATACTGAATATAATAAAATTAGTTCAAAAGCAATTAATCCATAGTAGCATGAATTTGAATTTGAGGGTGCAACAAGCTTTAAGCTATAAAGGAGGAGGCTGCGGTGGAGGAGGTGAAGCTTTGCCAGCAGCAGCGTGGAGCCTCAGCATTAATGCAAGCAGGGATTCATGGGAAGTACGTCGTGTTTAAATGGACTGCTGTGTTGAGAGAAAGAGCTGTGATTGGCTGTGGGAGGTGATAATTAGGATCTGCTGGTTGTCAGCTGAGCAAGGCTTGGCCAATGACTACTGTGTCCTGCATGAACTAATGCTGAGCTTAAGGGTTAGGGTTCTGATCAACTATTCAGTGCCAACTGCCCAGCAGTAAATGACACACTACTTTTTGTTCGATATGTTATTGTGGCATGTACTGATTTTAAAAACAGGGCTTATATTAATATTTAGAGTAACAATTTAGCCAATGTGGATTGCACTAAAGTTGTCACTAGAACATATCTGACAAACTCCCTTCTTCCATGTTTGACCATGAAAAGTTTCTCCGACAGGCTGAATTCTTCTGCACAGTATTAAAAAACTGAATCAGCAGTTAGTTGCACTACCCCTCCAGCACTAAATTAATACAACACAACAGATAAACACCAGCTATGAACACCAGTGCATACCACATTATCTGCTAAGGGTCCATGTCAGCTGACAGGACCAATATCGGGCAATAATAATGTTCAACTGATGCATCTTCAGTTGTCTATAGACAGGAAACATCAAAATGTTTGGCTCCTTTTGAATGATGACACAAGATTTTTCCCTCTTCAAAAGAGAGTCATCAGTTTCGATCCCTTTTAAAACCTCCACTTTGACTCAAAGTGCTGAATCTGTGGATTAAGACTCCTTTAAGAGGCTTAAACCAGCAGAAATAAAATAATCGTCTCGTGTCCATTCAGGTGGTCCACATCCTGAACATGACCACGGCTCAGGTCCACTCCTTTCAGCTGACACCCGACGAAAGTCTCCACAGTCTGCAGAAACGCATCGAGGCTGAGACAAAGATCGAGGTGGTGAATCAGGAGCTGCTGCAGGAGACGGGAGTGTCTCTGGATCCTAGGAAGGCCGCAGCACAGTGTGTCCTCGATGGAGTGGTAAGATGACTGTGGTGAAACTTAGAAACACAGCGTTGAATTTTTAAACTTCTCCAAAGTTCTAGTAAAGTGTGATCAATATCAAAAGTTGTTTTGATACCACAGCTATAAAAATAGAAGTCTTAGGCATCCAGGATAAGGTATTTATTGTATTTAATCACTAAAAATTCCCTGCAAATTCTTGCACAGTGCCTCACTACTCACTCCCTTTCTCTCACAGAAAAACTGTGACTAAAGATCTGAAGCTTCTGTACTTTCTGATGCCGTTGATTATTACAGTATCAGAGATTTTGTCATTTTAAAATGCTTTGTGTTGAAAGGCATCAAAATTTTGACAACTTTAGCCCGTCTGTAGGTATAAATAAGATGAAGAGTGTTGGAATCTCTGTTAACTGCTGTAATTCACCTTTAAAAGAGCTTTTTTTCTCATTTTAAAATGAGTTCGGCTTGAGTTTGTTCACCTTTGGCAGGATTTTAGGCTTGAATTGGAGAGAATCATAATTTTTTTCATGTATTTAATGTCCGAAATACATGACTTTCCTTTTCACTGACAGAACTTGGTAACCCAGGAGTTACAGGGAAGTCTGAGTGGTTCAAGGGTTCATAACACTAACAGCACTTTTGCAAGATGCCTGAATTAGAGCTTGTTCTTGCTGATGAAG
The DNA here is from genome assembly GCF_018320785.1 of Cheilinus undulatus. Taxonomy (NCBI): domain Eukaryota; kingdom Metazoa; phylum Chordata; class Actinopteri; order Labriformes; family Labridae; genus Cheilinus; species Cheilinus undulatus. The sequence goes on along the minus strand of NC_054884.1, from coordinate 35,959,431 downwards.
CAAACATTAATATCTCCCTTTGGATCATTTACAAAGACAGGGATGGGTTTTTCAAAGACTTATGCCAGTGTTAAGGAAACCTTAATGATGCAGAAAATGGCTTTGTGTGCATGTTTTGACTCACTAAATCTTCGACCGGGGACCAGTTTCCTCCTCTCTGAGTGCCAGGGACAGTGTTTACAGAAGTGATTTTATTTTCTCCTGTGCAGAGAGGCTGGGACAGCTACATCGTCTACCTGTTTGACAAAAGCATCACAAAGTACTCCGGGCCGTTCAGCGCCAGACAACTGCCAGATAAAGTCAACACTATTGGTGAGTTTAAGTGTTCCCTGCCCATAATGTGGCGGTGTTAGGAGTGAAATAAACTGTCATATTTACCTTCTCTCATCAGCGCAGATATTCAGACTGATGTCAGTTTTTCTTTTTACCAACAGCAGTGTTGCTGTATTTTATCACCTTATATAGTAGCTCTAATTTATTTTATTCTACTTTTGCAGTCCAAGAAGCAAAGACTCAGCTCCCCCTGGTTGTGTTGAAGAAAGTTTGGGGTGAAGCAGTGAGCTACATCTGCGGCCTGAAGGAGGACTACAGCAGGCTTTTTCAAGGACAGAGGGCTGCTATGTGAGTCAAAACTTAGACATCTCTTATCTTCATTTATTTCAACTAAGAGTGCCCTTACACTAGTGTAAGCGCTGTGTGAGCGCTCTATTCCGTGCTTGGGCGAGGCACACTTCCCTTGCCCTGGCACGTAAAAACGAGGTGGGCCAAAACATGGCATGAGTGCAAATGAAGGACCATGAGTGCGAGACTGTGCCATAATGTGATATGGAGGGAGATGAGGGATAATTTGGGAAAATACTGACTTGAAATATTTACAAATTAAAATATCTCTGATACACATTTATGCCCATCTGTTATTAATGGTTATGATTAATCAAGGGAGAAGGTAAATATGATGCAAAAACCCTCTGAGGACGGTGTTGATTCAAGATTCAAAGTTAAGTAACTATTGAACAGGGTGCAAATGGTCCTACTGTATGTACGCGGGCGGCCCAGATTCGAATCCAGCCTGTGGCCCTTTCCCCACTCTCTCATTCCTGTTTCCAACCATCCACTATCCTCCTCTATTCAATAAAAACACAAAAAGCTCGAAAATAAATCTTGAAAACAACCTATTGAATCTTAAATTGTATGCAATTCCCTTTTATTTCTGAAAGCCCTCCATTGTGCCGTTCTAATGACGCTATCCACGCCTTCGTAGCTCTTAGAGAGCTACGAGCATATTGCCGGATTTTATCCCAGAATGCATTGCGACTAGGCTGAGTCAACTAAATGCCAGGATTCGCCGTCATTACATCTTGCTTTACCACTCAGTGCATATACGGACTGCAGGAAAAAAAGCCTGAATCACTCAGAATAGAGAGAAATGGACACAAAGAGGCTGTAATTTGTCTCTCTTTGTCTCCGCAGGCAGGAATGGCTTTTAATAATGACTCTAATTCCCAAAAGTGGGAGGACTTTTTTGTACATTAGATTTTTTTTAAAGACTTTCTTGTCACAGAATGATTATTTTGTAATTCCTTGGTCCAAAGAGATGGCAGAACAAGTTTGTGCAAAAAAACCCATAGTCATTTATGCTTACTGTGTTTAATTGTATACCGATCTTTGAGTTTTTTTTTTTTTCTCTTTTGTCTTAGTAGTTCCATAACTTTTAAAAAATTCCAGTGACATTGCTGCAGCCAGAAATACACCTGAATGGTCCTGTTTGTACATGCATCTGCTGCATTTTTATGTCCACTGGACATATTTACTTTTATTTCTGGCTCATTGACACCAGTTTGCTCCACAATCTTGTGTAAACACTTCCTTCCTTTATTCTTGAAGCTCATGCAGACCCCAGCTGCTCCCAGAGCTCCTATCAAAGCCTCCCACCTGTGGATGATGATGTTTTGCTTTATTAGGGGACTGGCCAGACTAAAGCCTGCAGTTTTGGAGCTCGTTTTCTAAGTCTTAATGTTCTCCACCCTCTCCAGGTTGAGTCTCCTGCGCTACAACACCAACCTGACCAGGTGTAAGAACAGCATGTTCGGCTTCTCTCAGCAGCTGAAGGCGAAGCTGGACTTCTTCAGGAGCAGCATCCAGTACGACCTGGAGAAGTACAGCGATCAGATGCACTACGGCATATGTGAGTGTTTACAGGAAGTCGTTTGTTTTCCTTCCATGCGTGGCCTTCTATCAGGGAACATTTACATATGCGAGTATTTTTATCGTGCTGGGCAAGATGGTGTTTGTTTTGATGAGCTGTCTGTGTGTGTTTGTCTGAAGCCTCAGAGAAGATGCTGAAAGCCTGGCAGGAGAACGAGGAGCGGGCTGCTGCTTTTGCACAGGTAACGCTGTTTTTTCAACAAATATTTGAAAGAGTTAGATAAGCTCTGTTTTTTTCAGAAGTCTCTGTATTGGCTATCCTTGAGCTTTGAGGAAATAAGGCATTCCAAATCAGAGATATCTTTTAAATCACTTGATTTTATAAGCGGCCAACCTTTTTTACCTTTACATAGCTTTTTATTCCCTCTTCCTTAATTCATGTTGCTTCTCTTAGTATATTAATCTGTTCCTTAACTTTCTGATGTCCAGTTCTGTTTTTATGCTATGTCAAGTCCCTGTTATCAGCTTCAATGGAGGGTTTTTTGTCCTGCAGGTGGCAGAGGTGAGCCATCTGGATGATGAGATCATGGCTCTGCACTCAGAGATCGTGGAGCTTCAGAGGAGTCCGTACGCTCGGCGCCAAGGAGACAAAATGGAACAGCTGTAAGTGTTTATGGGGTTAAACACTGCTAATGTCATCTAAACAGTGTCTCGGCTGTCGTTTATTGCCCATGCTTTGCTGATCTGAAACAGAGAAGTTTCCAAGTTTTATCAAGAATGATTGTTCTGTAAGAAAGAGCTAACAAATCCTGTAGATTTTTATCATTTCCTGTCCCATTTTAACAGCACTTACAATATATTTAGTCTTAAACGACTCAATTTTTTATTTTGCAGAGAAGAAAAGGCAATTGAGCTTTATAAGCAGATGAAGATGAAATGCAAAAGTAAGAAACATTCAAGACTTGTCATGTCTAATTTCCTTTAAAAATCCAGAAATTAACACAATCAGTGTATGTGTTTAACTGTAGTCAGTGGTTTATATGTGCTGTTTCCCTCAGCACCAGAGACAGACATGAGCAGTGACAGCTCTGAGATGGTGAAGGCGATCATTCAGACCGTCCAGAACCAAGACAAGGTGCTCAGAGACCTCTACACGCACCTCAGGTAAGGGCTAAACCCTATTTCCCCCCACGTATTTGTATTTTTCTTCATAAAAAACTCTGAAATTTAAAAGACATCCCATTGTGAACTTGAAAAGCAAGCCAAGCATTAATATCTTGATTCCTCTCAACAGTAAAATCCTGATCAGCAAACAAAAGATCATCGACTTGTTTCCTCGCATTGAGAAAACTCTGGAAAGCATCAAAGATGCCGACAACACGGTGATGCAGATGCAGGTCAAGAGGCAGAGAGAGTTCTGGCATCTACTCAAGATCGCCTGTGTAAGTCACTCTGCATTTTTTAAGATAATTTAAGAGAAACCTTTATTGAGCTCCCATTGGGGGAAATTTGGTTCTTACAACAGCTCAACTAGAGAAAGACAGAAATTATCAGTATTTGACAAAAGTAAGAAATAAAACCTGCAAACAATACTTAACCATAGAACAAGTTCGCCAGAGCATATCTTTACATTTTTACATGTTGTAGTGCAGTTTTTCGAGTATTTGAATTGGCTATACATCAATACAACCCTTAGAACCCAGACTTTAATGATATGTATGTTTTAAGTCCATAGAAACAAATTGAAATGCTCAAAAGTGCAAAAACACAAGAAAAATGAAAAGCTTTTTTTTTTTTTTTTTTTTTTTTTTTAACACATATTCCTAAATACAGAGATATCATAGTTGTATCCCTCAAAATTGTGATTGTGTTTGCAAAAAAGACAACATCTTTATAAAAGAGCAACTGTTTACAGTAGTGAAATCAAATCTCTAAGCGTGCCAGATACTTTTGAGCATACAAATGTGTGCAGAAGACCATGCTGAAACAATAACAAGTGCAACCTGTGACCTGCAAGAAAACAACACATGTAAAGCCTGGATTCTATTATATTGTTTTTTGATGTGCAAAAGAAGAAAGGATATTTCTAGAAGGAAACAGTACTCTGGGACACATTGAATGTATGATATGTTAGTGTTACTCCACTGGTTTTATGTGCAAAAACAAGTATTGCTCGATCTCATTTGGTTACAATTCTACCCAGGATTAAAAGTAGAAATGCAAATGGGAGCATGATCCTGTAGGTTTTAAGGGTTTATTACAGTATGACCAAAATAATCTATGGGACTATGTGTACACCTTCACTTGTGGAAGGGCTAAAACCAGATTATAAATAAAAACACACACAGTATGCATGGTACTGATGTTAAAGAGGGACTAAAAATTCCAGGTGGCATTACACATCGGAAAAATAACAACAAACAACAAAAAAACTAACAGAAAATATATATATTTGCAGTTCTTCACTGAATAGATTGTTTTTACTCTGGTCTACAAAGTTAGCTGTGCAAACTAGCCTAATCTGGCCACATGCTACATGATTGTAGGCTGGACTTTCGGCCACATTTTCCCCTCTGACAACCAGGTGGCATGTCCCCTGTCCAGTTCGTTACAAAATATTTTTTGTACAAATAATCCTCAAGTGTGTGGCGTCCACGCAGTTATGTTATGCCTCCATACTGTCCTCACCTTGAATAATAAACATTAAACATGTTTGATGTTTACTGATCAAGGTTGGATTGACTAGATAATGTCCCCGACTGGATGCTATGTACTTTTACGGCTCACTAACTTAGCAGAGCAGATGGATTAGGCCAGCTTCCATGCCAGTCATCAGGCAAATCTATCCTGAAAAGCTCCAGTCTACAATGTTTGTGTTAAACCGAACACAGATCAGACTCACTGGCTTTATTTGAGGAGGGTGAGGCAGAGCTACAGCGGGGTTAAAGTTGTACTGAAAGTAAAATGTTCTCTACCTTCAGTTTATACATTTAACATGTTTGATCTATATTCAAGGAAGCAGCTATTTGTTTTATTTATTAAAAAAACATGCACAAATTTAATTGGCCAATATATCGGTTATCAGAATTTTTAATTCCCTGATATCAGTATGGGCCACAAAAATACATAATAGTCGGGCCCTAGTTGTTTTTCTTTTGAAGTCACGTTTGATCCTGAGAGTTTCGGTAAAATGTTGGGTCTGTGGGATCTCCACTGTGAAATCGTCGAGTGTGTGGCCTTGCTGAGCCCCCCTTGTCGTCACTGGGTCTCTCTTTAGTAATCACTGAATTAAATCATGTTCAACTTTTTTGTGGCTTCACTCATTGATCCAAACCATTTGTGGCTTCTCTGTGGTTTATTTTTATGATTAAATCTCTCATTTTTAAGGCTACAAAAAGTCATAACACGTTGGAAATAATCCTGAAACCAAAGGTAAAATCCTAATACTGCTTGTTTTGTGAGATAAACACCAAAGATTGTCAGAGAAGAGGAAGAAAACACTCAATATTCTCACAACAGAGGAGCTAGATCGTGTAAATATTTATCATTTTTAGCCTGGAGCACAGTAAAATCATTAACGGTTGTCAAAGCAGCATTTCAGCTCTGAATAATCAAAAACATCGACAGAGGGAGGATACGCTGCTTGAATTCTTGTTTGTAGGAGAAAAACAACATGTGGTAATCATCATTGCATGTGCCAATATTTCTCCCTCTCCCTCTTTTTTAGGCTCAAAACTCATCAAGGAACTCGATAGCAGCGAGTCCCGAGTCATCCAACCTGCTGCACGTCTCTCAGTGGTCACAGTCAGCACAACCAGTCAGCTCGCCACATCCACTCACATCCCTACCTGGGCCGAACGACAGGTAACACACCCAATTAACCCTTTATTCATTCATTCAGAGCAAACAAAGTCACTTCTAATTAGGTTCTAGTTACCTGTGATGGTGTTGGTCAGATCTAAATCTTTGCTATGCAGCTTTCATAAGGCTCTAAAAAATGTATTTGTTGATGCCAAATGTTTTAAAACGACACAAAATTTGTTATCTTAACATCCTGAGCCACATCCTTTGGTTCTCCTAAAACATAGTAATATTTTCTGCTATTAGAATTTTTGATAATTGTCTGGAATTTGCTTTGAAGTTAAAAGTTGAAAAAAGTTGCTTGAAATGTTAGGACGATCGCTTGGAAATTTTCATGAAGATTTTAAGGGGAATGTGTCATAGTTTGTGTGGAAATTTTCAGTATTTTCATGATGATTTTGGGGTTTGTATGTATTTTTGCGGGGTGTCATTGGAAGTTTTGGTGAGAATTTGTTTGCATTTGTTTATCTATCTATCCGTCTGTCTGTCTATCTATATTTGCATTTTCATGAGATTTCAGGAAATTGGATTTAAGGGGGTTTCCTCTCATTTTCATAGAATTTTGGGGAATGTCTTTGTAAGTTGAGGGGAATTTTGTAAGGTTTTTTTTAGGGGAATTGTCTTTGAAATTTTGAGGAATGTTTGGTTTTTGTATTGAAAATTTCAAAACAAATTCTCAACTCTTACTGTAAAAAAAGCATCTGGTCCATCATCAAAGTAACTCTCCCATACCTCTCTGAATGACTGACACCATTTTTACTGACTGAAAACCTCCAATAACTGTTCAGCTGGTCAACACGCAGCTAAAATATCTACTCTAAACCTATCCGGTGGTTTATTTTCTCCAGAATACGGCCTTCAGAAGATTAGTGGACATAATTTTTTATAAAGAGTTGGACTGTCAAGATTAATCACACTAACTGCGATTAGCTACCATCCACAATTAGTACACTATTTTTTTATTGCAATTAATTGCAGTCTTTATTGTCACTTTCCAAAAACTGGATAATCTACGTTAGCGTCTCCCTGCAGCCACAGTGATGTAAACTAAGCCCACCACTGCTCTATAATGTCTAGAGTCACTTTTTTTAAAACTCAGAGAGTTTCAGTGAACAAGTAAGGAATCATCTGAACCGCTTGTTACCAAACATTTACCTTTTTAATAGTTCACTTATTGTCTTTTCAGTCCATAACCAGCTCCTTTTTGTGGTTAAGTTCATGTTAAAACCTTCATTCTTCTTAAAGCGGGTCTGTGTCCAGACTGGAAGTCTCCTACCCTTGGTTAAACACAGTAGAAAAATCCAAAATGACACAAACCAGCTCCACTACTTTTGCAACATAGTGGAATTTTAAAATGCTATAAATAAGGTGTGATTAATCATGATTGACTTCAGAAATCCTGAGATTACAAATTAAACATTTTGATCTTTTAACAGTCTTATAAAAAGTAATTTCCGTTTAAAGACGAGGCTGTGGGCTTAAACATTTCGGGTCCTACTGATCACAGAGAAGAGAAGAATGCATCCCAAACAAAAGCTCAGCTCTCACGATGTAAAAGATTGATAATTATGAAAGCTTTATAAACTTAAACATGTTCCATAGCAGAGGTGTTTAATAGAGAGATGAGCCTTCAGAAAGACCGCAAGCAAATCCATAAACACTGTCCAAACACTGAACAAAGATGTTGAAATATTTTAGTACATAATGCATAAATGCATCTGTAATGTTTTGCTTGTGCTTTTGTAACTTTGTCTGCATGTAGGAATTTGCCTGCATTTTTAATCATTGAAAAAAACTGATACTGTGTTTCTTAGACTTCTCAATTTTTGTAAAAACAAGATATAATAATGATTGATCTAAAAGAAAACCTTTTGTAAATATGCACAAGTGTCCAGCTATGGATAAGACCTGTAATTCTTGGAAAGAACATTATTTATTTATTCTTCTAAAACATTCTTTCTCTCACATTTCAACCACTAGGGAGCAGCAGAAACAAGCTGTAAGGGATTCAACACTCAGCTTTTTATGCAATGTTTGCACATTAATTCATCCCACAAACATGGAGCAATAGAAGCCTTTATTTCAGGTCTAGAGGAGATATCAGGCCGTTCTACTGCTCCACTAGTTTGTGTCTTTTTTGTCTAATGTTATTCTTGTTGAAAAGACATAATTCAATCTTGCTTTAGCTTGTGTACGTCAGCCGTGTTGTTTCTGGGAATGTACTTTCTGGCTCGGGAATGATATTTTTAACTTAAACCAATTGTCCTTCTTTTATTACACACTGATGATAGCCATCCTTTCTTTCATATGGTTGCTCAACAGTTGGGGATGTTACAGTGATAGGTAATATTCTGTCTGTGTTTTCACAAAAAATTACACCATTTGTCTCCACCATTTCTAGTTTCACTACTTTACAGTTTTTTTCATTCAGATAAAAAGGCAATGTTTTGAATATGTTGTCATATGAATAAACAGTTTGCTTTTGTAGGCTTATTAGCATCTATGTCAGGGTCTTTTCTCTTCCTTAACTCATTGATTATAAGAGGAAGAAATCATTTATCATGGCTGAACATCTCTGTTTCCTTCAGTGATGCTGCACCACGTCTGCTGCAGGAGAACCAGAAGTACCTCAGTCAGCTGACCAGCCTGATGCAGGAGGCGGCAGACGAACAGAACAAGAGCATAGTGGTGAGTTTGATTGTTTTTATATTTATATCTTGTTTAGATGATCCTGAACCTTCTTTTAGGCTCACTACCTATACACCTCTTGTCCCTACCACTTAGCCTTATACCTACATTTTGAATTTTCAAATCAGAAAAACAAATTTATCTCAAGTATAAAATATTGAACTAGCTGTGACTTGGAGCTGTTGCTTTAGTCCTTGGAGTAGTCTGTTAAGTTTAAGGAATGTGAATTGTTAAAGAGAGCTGAGGTAGGTTTATTGATTCTGCTGTAAACTCCACAATTTTCCTTCATGCACTCTGCAGTTGTTGGGTTTTTCAGATGACACTTTTGCACACACTGTTCACTGAGTTTCCAAAAGACAATTCGTGTCAACGTAGCTTTTTCAAACTCTTTTTTAATGTTTTTAACATTCTTAGCTATCTGTTCATGATCAGTACACTTGTCGATGATCTTCCCTCGCTCTTCCAGGGTGTCCATGGGATCTTTAAAGTTTTAAAGCTTATAAATCAATAAAACTAAAATAAAGGCTTCTAAAAACTATTTAAGGCAGGGATATTAGGTCTTAGCTGTTCTTCTTTTAAGTTTTAAATGCAGTCAAAAACTTAAAAATGTACTTCCAGATAATGGTTTGTCAACTTCTAGGCCGCTTCAGTAGAAAATACAGACCTCCCATTGCCTGCTGCTTTATGGTATCAAGCCAGTGTCTTTTTTTTCTCATGGTCTAATCTCAGAATGCAGTATTACATGTGGGCTTATTTTTATGCTGAAACATGTTAAGTGATTTGCCCTGAAATTTTTATGTTGCAATTTATAAACATGAGAACTATTTCCACAGGACTAGTATTACCTGTGGACCTCTGATATTTCATGATTTATCCCCTGACGTCGGTGTTGGTGCAGCACATTTCGCACAAGATTCGCAAAGTCTGTAGTGTATTCGAATTTCAAAGACATTTCTGAAGGAAAACATGGAGTTGCTTCACAACTGTAGCAATGAAATTACATTGAAGTTTTCTTTCTAACTTACATACAAAAATGCAGTGTGTTTCAAGACTTGCATACATTTTGCAGGTGATGTTCAGTTTATGTAGCCTTTCCTACTACTACTGTCAACTACAGTTAACAATAGATAACATCGGTAAAAACACATTTTTCTAATTTGTAGCAATCTATCCATGATCAGTAAACTAGTGATCAATCTCCCCTGGCTCTCCCAGTTGGCATTTAGGTTACGTGTGTAACCTGCGTATCTGCAGCTGATCAGATAGAGAGGAAGAAGAAGGGAAAAAAGTCGAGTATTTTATCATCTATCCTATTAATGTATGAGAGGGTGAAACGTCTTGTGTTATGAGTGGCTCTGAATCTGTAGTTGATGCCGTCGATGTTTTTCTGCAACTCTCCTTGCACATATCAGTTGTTGAAGTCTAAACACTGAATGTTGAGGGACACATTTCAAATCGCTAGTTGTGTTATGCTTGAAAAAGTACGGCTAAATAATACTAATGTAAGATCAGGCACGGGGAGAGAAGCTGTAGGAGACAGAGCAGAAGCTCTGTGCTTGTTAAGAGAGCAGAGGTGCACACATACGCATTTAGAAAGTGGAGTTTAAATTAATAAATCAAAAAAATAAAGCACTATAATCGTTTATATGTGTCAAACTATATTATTATTTTTTTTAACAGAAAAAAGCAGTATAGACCATAAAATACACATGATTGCCACCCTAAATTACAGACATGCCAATTTATTCAGGGTTAGAATTGCCTGTGGACCTCTGTGTGTGCTGAAATTTAGTAGGTAATTTACCCTGGACTTTTTACTCTGTAAATTACAGACATGGTTGATTTGCAGGGGATTAAAAACACAAATGTCCTGCACTGTTATTACAAATTACTAGAGATCCCTGGGTAATACTAATTCTGTGCAAATAAGCCAATGGTCAATTTGAACAGGACTGAAATCACAGACAGTCTCCAATTATTATAAAATTTTAGAGGTCCCTGCCAAGATAACAACAAATTAACCCAATGGCATAAAATAATCCTGGCTTACAGCTGCTGTTAAAAGCATGAAGGCAAAGTCTCCTTTTAAGAGTCCTTTTAAAAAGCAAAATGTCCCAGGGGATGAAAGGGGGTAAAATCAGTGAAATTTTAGTAATTCAAAAATGAAAAACTGAGGAGCTGTTTCCTTGTGCACAAATGTTTTAGTTTAAATAAGTTTTTTGTTGTTTTTAATTTTTTTTGTTCTGATTTTTCTAATAACTCGGTTTTCCTCCCTCAAGGACCAAGACTGGAGCTGGACAAAATATGAAACTTTAACAACAAAATTAAAAAAGAGAAATGCGTAAAGCAGGCCGTGTCCTCCATCCCTGCCTGTGCTCCGAGTAACACTAAAGACTGTGAGATGTTGAAACTCTGCAGAGCGACGTCAGACATTGTACAGTTGTACATGGACTCGAGATATTCGATCAAGCGATCGAGATATAACTCCTGATCTACGGAACAAATAAAAGAAAAAGATGAGGCTCGCACATGCTCAGTTGTGTACACTCCTGTCGTCTAACATGGTGGAAATATTCTTATTTAAATGAGAAAACATGAAGCCGTGTCACTCCATGTTTTTCCTTCCTGCTGTGTCATTATTCATCACATTTACTTATCAAAACAGAGCAAACTGTAGCACCAGATTTTAAGGTTTGAGGATGATTTATGACATCGGAGAGTATCGGACAGAAACATGGGAGCTTGTTTTAACTTGTGACATTAAAGGAAAACACAGGATGTGGTCGGGGTGGGGGCAGGGGGGTCAAGGAGGAAATTACAATCAAGCAAACAGCACTTTGATACTCCCATGTATCCTCTGAAAACGTTCCAGGCTGCCAAAACTGTCGCAGGATTTACAGACGAGACAAAAACTGTTATTTTCACACATGATCAGTTCATATATGTCGATATATTTAAAGTCTGGGGTTTGATTCTGTGTAAATGTTGTAATGATTTCAGTTTTTTCTAAATAAAGTGTTATAAATCACAGGCAGAGAGCTCTTTTGTTATGTGTGACAGATGTGGCTGGCCATCATGTTAATATAAAGTCTGTAATGTACTTTTTACATGTCTACAGAGGGGTTTGTTTTGTTTAGGTGAGCAGAATGTTTCACAGGTTCATCTGCTGCATTCATGTCATATGGGCCCATCCCCCTAAGCTCTCTCTGACAGATATTTAACAAGCTGCCCAAGGTATCGTTGATCATAAAAGTTTTTTTTTAACTGCAACTTTTGGCTGCAGTTAGCACCGATGTCTGATTGTAAAAGAACAGAAATACTGAGTTGAAACGATGACACCCTGAGCTAACTTTACAAAGCTGTAGTTGCCCTTATCATTAGCGATGCTAATAGCATTTAACCGCATTGCTACCTCTGTTTACTAATCTACAGCCACTCAGCTTTAGGCTTCTTTTCACTCAAAAGGGGTACAAAGTCAGGACAGAACGTGTTGTGATGTAGGAATGCTCTTTTCAATTATGTAGTGGTAAGAAATGTGATTTACGCGCGGTGTTGGAGGGGTAATTTATCCTAAGGGCCGAGTTGTGCCATGAAGATCAAGCTGAAGGCCGGAACATCCACAAGTTTTCCTAAAACAAGTTATTGTAGATGTTGTTATTGCTTTGATTGCTGTTATTTTATCATTACAATGTGCTGGAAGATGGTGTGGTATTTAAACGTTCTCAACTCCTGTATAAAGTTCACACAAGAAATGAGAATTGAATCAAAAAACTGGTGCAGAAGTTGTTCAAAACTAAAATAAAGTGGGAAAACATCACAATCATATGATTTAACTCTAGCATAATAAGTTAAAATTATGACTAGACTGTGTGGGCAGGATATTAAGTACAGGTGGGCCGGAGCTGGTCCACAGGTCATCAACTCAGGATCACTGTCAAATAAAGTAAAAAAAACGGAAAAAAAAAAAAAAAGGCAATGATAAATTGTTGTAAACCGTAAACTGGTAAACAGTTGTAGACAAACAAAGCACAGAGTTGAGAGTCCTCAACGACTGGTCACAGGTTATTATCCTGATCCTGGTGCTCTTTCTCCCTGTGTTTCCTGTCAATCTCAGCAATCCTGTCTAGTAACAGTGAAAACCGAAAGGATAATCCTCAGTAAAGATTGTCCCCAAGGTCGCAATTAATACCATGTTTTCACCCCAAACTGTAAAAATATATTGATTTATTCTCATTGCACATGTAAGTTAAATTTGCACAAATACTTCCATGCCTGTAAAGCCTTAAAATGATTTCCACTTTAAGAATTTTTGCTTTTAAAACCCCAAATTACGAGTTTGAATAAAAGCTTGTGGGTGGAAATGGCCTAAATCAGGGGTGTCAAACTCAAGGCCCAGGGCCAAATCCGGCCTGCAAGATCATATCATATTTCTATTGTAATTGGCTCGCTGGTATGAGGTCTGCAGATTTACTGCAGTATAAACATGTGATATTACCCTTTAAGGGGGGAAAAGTAAAGAGTAAAAATATCTACATAAAAAGTCAGGAATATGGAAAAGAAATCAATTTAAATTCATTTCATATTTTCAATTTTGTATCTCACAATCAAATTTATAGTTTTACTTTTTATTTCAGATTTTGTCCTTTTAAATTCACAATTTTGACTTTTTACATAAATTCACAGTTGTGAATTTCAAGTCATATTTGGACCTTTTCAACTCCATCCATCTTCTTCTGCTTATCCGGGTCCGGGTAGCGGGGGCAGCAGTCTCAGCAGAGAAGCCCAGACACTCCTCTCCCCGGCCACCTCCACCAGCTCGAGGTGTTCCCAGGCCAGCTGAGAGATGTAATCTCTCCAATGTGTCCTGGGTATGCCCCGTTTTTTTTTTTTTTTTTTTTTTCCTTTTCTTAAATCTGAAAACCATTTCTCATCAGTGCTCGGTTAGTTTTCCCCTTTTTTTTTTTTTTTTTTTTTTTTTTTTTACACTGGTGCACATGACAGTTTACGGTTAAATGTTGACCCTGTTAGGCTCTCAGGTTAGACCTAAATACAGAATCCGGCCCCTGCTGTGAGTGACTTTGACACCCCTGGCCTAAATCAATTGTGCATTGACATTAACATCACTTGGCTGTGCTTTTTTGCGCAGATAACTAAAAACTGAATGTACTGTGATTTTCTAGTGATATTCAATTAAGATACACGGAATTTCTTTATTATTCTTAGAGCTTTAACACCTGACCAAAAGAAGGTAACAGATTAAAAAGAGTGCAATCATTATCTTTGTTAAAAGCATCAAAACCAGCATGGAGGTTCTTTAATATCTAAAGAGTTTGTCTTTAGAAATAAAGCCCAAGCCCAACCATAGTCTCAAACATAAAGCAGTGAGAGAACACCTTTAGGAAGCTGTAACAAGAGAAAGAAATGGCCTTTTATCATCTGAACGATTGTTCAGAAAATAAAGTTTCAGCTTTGCTTGTACACACAGAACTCTTGTAGTTGATAATCCTTCCCATATGACATGAATGTGGCGTTATTCCTGCAGACGTCTCACTGCCTGGTCTCCAGGAAACATCAATGCAAGTTAACAATCTTTAACCACTGATCAACAGTGGAGCGTACATGAATGATTGGATCCAGGCTGCTGACAGAGAAAGTGAATGTTTGAATGTACTGCAGTGAGTCTGAGCTGGTAGAGAATCAGCGAGAGAAATTAAACATTCTGGTTGAATTTTTGCAGGTTAAGTGCAATGAAAGAAAATAGTTTTATATTTAAGTAGCTTATTCGTCTTCTAATTAAATATTTGTTTCATTCTGAATGTTTGATTTTTAAAGTTTCATTGTATAAAGATCAGATGTTTGCCTGGTGAAGAAATAAAATGACTTTGGCATGATTCTGATGTTTTTGCTTTAACTTCATTCTTTCAGGTCATTACTGGGTTAAAAAAAAAAGCTCTGCAGTAATGTTTATAATAAATTGTACATTTTCCACTGGTATGACTGTAATTTAGTTAAATCACAACTTCAGTCTAAATATCTCAGTACTTGAAAAGATTAAAGAATTTTGGCATAGATCATTGAGATATATAATCCCTTTAGTGAGATTTTGGTGTACCCTGGGGTCCCCGGTTGGACGCACCCGGAAGACCTCCAAAAGGCATCCTAATAAGATGCCTAAACCACCCCAACTGCCTCCTTTAGATGGAGACCCCAGGGTAGACCCAGGACTTATTGGAGGGATTATTCATCTCATCTGGCCTGGAAAAAAATCTAATTTTGACTCATCTGACCACAGAATAGTTTTCCATTTGGCCCTAGTCCATTCTAGATGAGCTTTGGCTCAGAGAAGACGTCATTACCAGATCTTGTGTACTTAGAGCTTCTTCACAGATTAGTAAACCTCTGCCCATCTTCACTTCTGAGAGACTCTGCCTCTCTAAAATGCTCCTATTATACTCGGTCATGATACTGAGCTGTTAACCTTATTAGTTGTAAAATGCTCCTTCAGCTGTTTTTTGTTAGTATCACTCACTTTCCCTGCCTTTTTTGCCCTGTCCCTACTTTTTTGAGATGTGTTGGTGCAATGAAACTAAAATGAACTAAGATTTTTTCTGATCAGCTGATACTTCTATGTTCGATTGTGATTTGACGATCATGGCATTCTGTTTTTTACATTTTACACAGCGTCCTAACTTTTTTGGAATTTGGATTCTACAATCAATGAACAGAATGGTGCAGAACTGGTGTCATGGTTCAACTGGTGTGGAATTCACTGATGACACTCTGTTAGACATTTTATTACACTGCTTCTTTAGTGTATGGATTTCTCAGTGCCCAAATCAGGATGAGTATAAACCCAAAACTAAATCATATTAAAATAGAACACTGGAGGTCAAGGATTAATAGCCCTCTTAGGATCACACACCTGCAATCACATCACCTTTATTCACCATCCTGGACATATTAGCGCTGACTTTAGTGACGGTACTGTTGCAGTTTGTCCTGGTTAGAAGAAACCTGGAAACAATGGAGCTAATCTGAGTCATGTGCTAAATGGTTTGTCAGCCTTTAAAGTTAAGAGTGATTAACGTTGAGTCAGTGGAGATTATCTCCATCACTTCTTCCTTCCTTCTCATGACCTACTGCCTGGTTGAGGGTTTCTGGTTCAGCTCAGGACTCGCTTTGAGCCAAGTTCATCTGTTATTAAAACACACGAGTCAGGAAGTGATTTGTTAAAGTGTTTTTCATGCAGTTTGTCTCTGGGAAAATTACGATTACTGTCTCTGCATTCTCCTCCAGCAGAAACATGCAGCTCTAATAACACACTTCTGTCCTCTGTAGCTTTGAAATCTAAGTATATTTGTCATGGAGGGAGGAAAATTCACAGCTGAACGCCTTTAAACTCTAAAGGAACATAAAAATAAACACTGAGCGGCCGCACAAAGACCTTTCATTGTTTGATTTTACTTCTTCAGGGTTGGAAAGTCTTGTGGTTTTCTTGTGGATTTTTCTGTATCTGGAATTCAAATCAGGGGACGACCACAGATGGCTGCATGTTTGACTAACTGCCTGTCTCCTCTGAAGGGAGGGGTGTCATCATATCATCTCATCTCGTGCAGAATCATCCCTGTAAATACTTTGATAGGAGACAAGCCGAGGCAGATCTCTGCTGCAGAACAAGCCACACACTATGTAAACGGTGTTTTTATGAGCAGCTTGGCTCGTGATTCAGGGTGAATCAGACTAGTTTGGTGAGGGACCAACACCGAGTTCAGGCCAACATTCCTTAATGCTCAATTCCCTGAATGAAAACTGAGCTATAACAGATCCTACTCTCACCTATCTGCTGGCTCCTTACAATCCTCTGCTTGTCCTTAAAGGCGCATTATGAAGATTTTTTGCATTGAAAAGTCTACATTGATTAAAAAGATACCTCTGTATCTCTGAACTCAGATCATCTACCAGGAGCCTGAGGGTTCTGCAAAGCTTCTTAGGTGTTGCATAACCTGACACACTAGAGACTTCTTTTTGCATATCCAATGCATGGGATATGTCTCACATTGGTCAGAGACAGTCTTGGAAAAAATCTCAAAGGGTGATTGGATGAACGTCTTGTCTGTCTCATTTATTATGGGCCAACCAAAGCGATGAAACATGATGTTTTAGGCATGCTGTGCTCCGGATTAAACTTGACACAGAAGTTGATATTGTTGCTCTCTATCAGTGGAGCCAGCTGGGAGAACAAAGTTGTGCTGAAGCTGGCCTGGAGAAGAGCAACTTTTCTGCCAAGAAAAGCTTTCAGTGCAATCCATTGCTCTTCTTTTAATAAAGAAATGCCTTCTTCTGATGAAAAACTGCCGCCATTCTTTAGCTACATCTGAGGTGATTGCTACACTTTTCACTATTCCTTACCAGCTTTACCAGTACAACTAAGCTGCTCATAGCTACCGCCTTCTTCTACTCAAATGAGACTGATTAGGCCGTTGATTCTCAGACCGGGCACATTTGCATCAGCTTGAAGCTTGCAAGACTGATCTGCCTGATAGCAGATATGGAGTCTGGCCAATCCATTGGCTTTGCAAGGTTAGGGATTCTGCTTTCTTTTTTTTTTTTTTTAAGATTTATTTTTGGGGCTTTTTCATGCCTTTATTTGACAGAAGAAAGACAGTGGAGTCATAACGTAAGCAAGCAGCAACAAGCTGGTGTAATTATGGAGGAAGAGATTAGCGTGGATGCTGCTAAAGCGCCAGTTTTATCAGAATCTGATGGCGTTTCTGTTAAAAGAAGGACAAACAACAGCAGTGAGTTGTTTTCTTTTCAAAAACGACAAAAGTCGTGTACTGACATGTCTAAAGTTGCTATGATTCGCGTTATGCAGCTCTAATGGAGTTTACTCCTTTGGTAGGGGCGCAGCTCGCTGGCGGCTACGTCATGTGTTTTGTTGCTCTGATTGGCCTGTAAAGATGTGACTGACAGAACATTCATCCAATCACCCTCCAAGTTTATTTTTCAAAGACACTGCCCTTTCCCAAATGCTGTGTATGAGTGGTTTCCCAGATGGATGAAACACATCCATCTGGTGTGCCAGGTTAGCTTGAGGCTACCAGTGCATGGAAACTTCATTACTACAACAATGAAAGGATCCCACTCCTCATGCAGAGGCTACCCAGCTCCCCCCTCAGGAAAACTAAACAAAACTAAAGGGGTGTGATTCTGGTGGCTCAAAGTTAGTCTCGCCATGTAACAGGAAGTTACTATTCTTCAAGGATACATTACTGAAAGGAGCCACCTCCTTCTCCTGCAGAGACTACTCAGCCCCCCCGGTCAAACAAAACAAACACCATGGCCTGGATGTCTTTAAATTTCTAGAAAATGTCATGAGTTTATGAGCAACCTTCACAGAGGTCACCAAATTCAACACTAAATAAAAGTTATTTAAGGTACTTTTTTATTGTTCTTTTTTGGTATTTCAATGTTTGCTTCCCACGATTGCTGGAAATCTAACCAAAAAATTTAAAATCCCATCAGCCTTTGTTATCCAGCTGTTTAAGAGGCCCGAGCAGGAAGTCCAGCTGATGAAAAATCTCACAGTGAGAGTCTGAGCTGGTCCACAAAGCTCTGACTCACTGTGGCTCCTCAGCTCATTTCCTCCGACTTCTCACAAGAGACTGACAAATCTGGATGAACCGTCACGCACGGAGTCACAGAAAAACAAAAGAAAACTTCTCAGAGGGCTGATAAAAATGTTTCACAAGAAATAAGTAAAAAACGGCAAAGAGAAACACACAACAGACTCCACACAGATAGAAAGTTTAATCGTTATGCAACATCATAAACATGAGAAGATAATCAATGCTTTGTCATGTTTACTTCACAGTGATCAATTATGTAATCTCCTGATTTAACACAGTAATCTTGTTTTGATTCTGACGTCAAGCTGGTAAACTTTCTGGTAAAAGTGCACTTGGTTACAACAAAGCACCCTCTCAGAGTCAGTGACACCTACAAGACTTTTTCTCTAAAAATATTCAGTGCAGTTAAACAATACAAGAAAAACTACTGGCTAACCTCTGTACTGAAGATGTAAAAAGGAGTGTGTAAGGACGTTTTCACATCAGGAACCATTGGTTTGTGCCATGCCAAAGCATGCCCCAACCTCCCCTGCTGGTCTTCTTTCCTGTTAGTAAGACTGTTCCATGCCCCAGAACACTTGGATTTTTACACAGGTACACAGCAGGGTGTGGTATGCACTTAGTTGGTTTGCAGCTCAAGAAGAAGAGGCAATCCTGCAGGCTACTATGGATGTTTTTATTAATTTCAAGATGCCAGCAATGACCCTCCTTCTGCTTCTATATCTACCGTGCACCCTAGAGGATAAAATGGTCAGAGACAAAGTTTTTTGAAGAGACTATTGACTTTGGAACTCTACTCACAGATGAGGACCCAATTCTGAAGCATGGTTGTATGCAAATCTAATGCATACCATGCCCAAGTATGGTATGCCGCTTCTTTTTACGCTGATCAATAGAACTAGACTTTGTGATGAAGCGTACTTGAATCCAGGCTCAGGTTCCTAATGTGAAACCATCCTTCATGTTTAAAGCTGAACCACAGTAAAAAAAAAAAAACGGGTCATGGGATACATGGAAAGTCTCCAAAATGCAGGATTTCAAGTACAGTGCAAAGAAATATATTATTAGAAAGGCGAGACATTTCCTTCAAAATAAAAGCGTACATTTTTTTCAAGGCACATATTCATGACCTACTGATGGCTATATAAGCCAATTTTGGGTCCCAGCCTGACAGCTGAGAACCAACGCACTCAACAATTTTAGGCCTGATTATGGGTCTGATTTTCTGTAACTAGTCGTAAATATTACTCAGTGATATTACTTGTAAATATCATCATGTTTGATATTTAAATGCTTCTGGAGCAGAACAGGTAGCGCCATCACACGGATGTTGCAAACTCTAAAGCTTGCCAACACAAACTACTGTCTTCTCAGCCAGTAGTCTCACTGTATTCTTGGTCTCATTTTTATTTTTTCACTGTAAAACAGAATAACACCAGGACTTTGATGTGTTTGTTTTTCTTCTCGAGTCACATTTGATCTTGTGAGTTTCTGAGATCTGGCGTGGAATCACCACTGTAAAATCATTACTACAGACAGCAGCTCTGCAGTCACTGCCTTGCTGAATTGTCCAGTGTGTTTTTAGAGGATAATAATTTTAAAAAATGGTTGAAACTGGTAGTCTCCCACATCAGTCAGGATCCGAAACTTGTCTAGTGGGAGGCCAGCAAAAGCGGTCAAAAGCTCCACTAGTGCCAGACTTAATTCTCAATCATTAAGATCTTTGTTTTGTTGTCTTAAGAACCATCTTCACAACAACAGCAGCAGTGTTTTTTTATCACTCTATGAGATCTAAACAGTCTTCCTGATGGTTTGGGCTATTTGTTTTTATCTGAACATCAAATTAGTTTCTTTCACGGTGGATTTGGACTTTTATCATAGTCATGTATCTTTTTTTGTGTTCAGCCATAAATACAGTTCACTTCTAACACAGCAGAGTAACAGCACACTGTGTAGACTCCTCACTTTTTCATTATTACTCCACTTATTGTGCAGTCCCTTGCACTTACATTAAATAAATTAAACAGTACATCATGTGAGCTCTGGTTAGCTCATTCGTATAAAAGTGCATTGAGAAAATTTAGGTTAGAAAACAAAGAAAGCACACAGGAAATGTTTAAGAACAACCAACAAAGAAACTGCAGCATCAGTTCATGCAGGGTTTCCCCTGCAGCAGTAATTCTTTGGTCATCAAAGACGCTTATTCTCAGTCAGTGAAGCTGCGATCACACACATCTTCAAGGCTCTGAAGACAAAGAGTTAACTTTTCCAAACTCTGCAGCTGCTGTGACTCACATGAGTTTGATCCCTTAGAGAGACGCTCTCTCTCTGAATGTGCAGCTACAGCCTGAGTCTCTTCTTCTTTGGTCAAAGTTTGAAGGGTTTTATGTTGGTTTGTGAGGTTGTGGCTTCGGTGGTGGCATTGGAGGAGTGCACGGTTTGGTTCTGGCAGCCGGAGGAGGGCTGGGTTTGACTGGAGGGACAGGAGGAGGGCCCGGTTTGGCCGCTTTGGACTGAAAACACAAAGAAGATGAATATTAGACCCAAGAACAAAACAGGAAGTGGCGTTTTAAATTGTAACAAAACAGATAGCAATTTAACCCATGACTGGAAATGGACTTAAACCCTCACACTAGAGAGCTGAAGCATGATAATCCCCCTCCCCAGTCCCCCTCGTTGCAGCACTCACATTACTCCAGCCCTAACCAGACTTGAACACGGATACGTCATCACATTGTAATATGACACGAAGAGTTTACAAGAAATCTGGCCTTATAGAGTCAGCTTTATGGAGAATTAGGCAACATGACATCAGCTTTACTCACTATGTGGCTTATTTTGAGACTTTTTGCTCAGATACTCTGTAACATTCTGCCCAAAGCCACCCATATGGGGGAAAAGGGAGCCTTAGAGTTCAGCAACAACAACAACACAGTCCATTTTAAAGGTAAACTGTGATGTGCTATATTTCATTTTAAACACATATTATTTATTGTTTCTTCAGTGAAACTCAGCCTATTTCATTGATGTTCAATGATGTGGATGGGCTAATTGATCTAAACCATTTGGCAAGCAATGTCAGACTTCAGTCATGCCATGGCCTGCAACTTTCTAGAGAACTTTTGAACCAACCAACCACCAATGCCACTGATCCAACAGACATGCGTTGGTGTCAATAAATCACATTTGAGGGAGCGTTCATAGGACTTTTCATAGGCAGGCCTGACTCTGCCATTGTTATGAAGGACTACCTTTAGATACTGTACTCTGAGGTTCATAATAAGTCCTTAACTCATCATCGTTTCCTGTATTATGCGTGTGGTTGGCCTTTATTGACCACTTGTAGACAAAATCATTAGCATATCCTTGTTTTTAAGACCATACTAAAGTGGCTTCTGTCATACTTGTGTGGTTTTATTCATGTTGATAGTGTTAAAAGCAACAGTATTCACTCTATGACCCCGTCACAAGACTTATTTTTACTATCTGTCCCAAAATCTGTCTTGAAATGGGTTAAAGGAGTTTCTGGTACGCTGCTCCTGCAGCCTGGAATACGATGCAGGAAAATGTGCATCTCAGGGAGCTGGTCTCTTCAAATCTTTGTAAAAGTACATTAAAAGTGCTGTTGTTCATGACTGTGTTTTAATTAAATGTGCTGCCTGTTGCAGGTATTTAATCTTAAGGAGGTTTTTCCTGTGCATGAGCAATCATCCTGTGCCGAGGCACACCTCTTCAATCTGTGCCAGGGCCAGGAAAGCGGGACCAGCCCAGGAGCACTCACAACAGTCAGACAAACTGAACTTTTGGAGTCAGTCATGGTGCAGACTGTCTAGTGTGAGTGCACCAAAAGATAAGACTGTAATGATTCCCAGGAAGGAAACTCCTACTACAGCAGAACAGCAGACAGAAAGCAGCTATTTAACATGAATGAACCAGTATAACCAAGGCAGTCCTTAGGGCATGGATTAAGACCTTCAGGAGCACAAAAGGACTCTGAAACAGACGGCCTACGATGCAAAGCCTCAGCGCTAGTAGTCATAGAGGAGAAACTATTAATCATGTCGGCACATGTAACTCAGGGGAAAGTGACTGGTTCTGGTCAATAGGTTCTTAGAAATTTCGAACATTAAAGATTACTGAACATCTTAAAAGACGCTTTCACTGATCTCTGACTGGTCCGCTGGCCCACCACTCAGACAGCCTCCTTCATTACAGATGTTGTTCAGCTACTCCAGTTACACAAACTTTCACTCTGAGTTTTTTCAGTGCATCACAGATGAGATAGTCTTCAATTTGGTTACTTCACTGAGGTGTTCTTTGGGTGTTTGCAAGAATAAGTGAAGATATCTATCCTAAAATGAAGGTTAACTATGAAAAAGTCCTTTGATTTGACTCTGTGGACGTCCACACAGGTAATTCAACCCATCTATCATAAAGATTACTTTAACTACTTTACTACTTTGATCATGATGTCATAAAATGCATCAGCCCAGCCCAGGCGTTGATCCTCTGCAGAGAAAGAAGCTGAAGGTGTGACTCACCAGTGTTTGGCTCAGAGGTGGTAAAGGTTTACACGGAGGTTGAGATTTTGTCTGCAGGGAAAAAAGAAAAGGTTATTTTGTTAAATTTTTCACATTAAAACACACTAAAGGCTGTCAAAATGTTTTTACTTTTGACACTTTTGTTAGCAGGTTCTTAAGTAAGCTGCCTCTGTTTAACAGAATGGTGTGCAGGGGACAAATACATCATCAGAACTTTCAGGCAAACTTCTGCTATGGACTAAATTTCACAAATAATGTTGACAAGTTTTGGAGTATGTTTTAAAAGGCACGTTTTTGTACAGAAAGGACGCATGAATAAGCCCATAGGGTTTCGGTGAATTGTAAACTTTTTGCATCAAAGTTTTTCAAAGGAATTAACCCTTTTACTCCTAGCGCATTGTCAACGACGCACTGTTGAAGCACACTTTACATGACCATAATTGCATGACCGTTTGTGCTTTCGGAAAAATTCAAACAGTTTCTGAAAGCTAAGAAACTGTGCTTTGCAGCCAGCATGTGGTTATTTCTGTAATTTCCCCTTTTCCCACTGAGATTCTAGCATGAAGTTCCCGTTTTTTGTGTTTCTTCATTTTAAACTGTTAAAACACTTAACATGCAGTAATATGTAAATAACTGCCATATATTAAAAGTTGTAAGTAAAGTGGAAAAATGGGCAAAAGCATGTACTCACAGGACATTTTCTGGGCCTTTTATGGTTAAAATAACAAAAGAGCCCAGAAACTCAGTTTTAACTTAAACAGTTTAAAAAAAACACTTTTTAAACATGCAGTACATTGTACACAACTGCCAGATATTAAAGTACTCTGGAATAATGGGCAAAAGCACTTACAAGACACTTTCTGTGCCATTTAAAGTTAAAAAAAGAATGTGTCCAGAGGCTCAGGAGTTAAAGGGTTAAAAGCTCCACGACCCACTCTAAAACTAGCACAACCCACCATTCAGCACAGTAATCTCAATCAACTTGTTTTAACTGTAGGAATCAAGGATGGGATTGGCATTTTTTTAAAAAAAATCATGATTAGAAATACTTTACAACAATGTATCATGGCAAACCTAAAAGATTAGAAAATAAAGATAATTAATATGTGAGGGAAAAATAAGTCAAATGTATGGGGGGAAAATCTAGATGTTTTTTATCATAAAGTTGTAAATTTACAAGAAAACCAACATTTTGAAAATTTATGGGAAAAAAAAATGCAAAATTTCCAGGTAAAAAAGCCAAAAATTTTGACATTAGAAACTCAAAAATTTCAAGTTTTTCAAAATCTTAAATTTATGACAGTGTGAAGTCAAAAATTAACAAATAACCAAACTGAAAACAGTGGTTGGATTTTTTACTTTTCCACTTTATAATCCCTAAAATTCTAAGATTTTGTCCATGTACATTTACAACTTTTAAAGTAAAAATGTATAGTTTTTTTCTTGAAAATTAAGATATCCTCTTTTATTTTCTATCAGAACTATCAGGGCTAAGGAAAAAAAGGTTGGGGACCACTGCCCTAGGTCATGCTTCCTCACCACATCAACCTCTTACTCTCCCCTCAAGGTGTGGACTGTTATTTTTCGGCAGACTATTTTTCCATGCTCCTGGTAATGTGCAAGGACATCCACAGCACTACTGGGGCTGTGTCAATCCTCCTTCCTGCCTGTCAGTGTCCTCAGACAGCTTACTCACCACATCTACGCCTCACTTCAGTCTCAGTGTTTGTCCCAAACATGCCTGAAACTTCTGCACTGTTCTGTATATATGCATGTTTTTAATCATTAAAGCCATTGGAATAAGAGAGCGTGGGTTGTTCTATTAAAAAAGTCTGGGAATTCAGCAACAGTTTGGTGTCTTTTTGTCTTTTTTTTTTGGGGTTATCGGTGTACCATCAACCTGATTCTCTAGTCTTCTGCACACCACATGCCTGATTCTAGACAAGTTTCTCCGTGTTTATTTAATTTAACTTTTGCCCTACAGAAGCAGACTACAGTCGCCAACTTTGAATGTGATCCTCAGCTTGCATAATGCCTCAGATCACATTACACCTTGTTTTTTTTTTACAGCTTACCGGCTCTGTTTGTGAGGTCGGCGATGCTGCAGACGGTTTGTTTGGTGGCTGTGAAAAGAGAGCAACCTTTCAGTGAATTCACTGGTAAATCTGTAACCAGTCCTTACAAGAATATCTAACAGGAGTTTTCTGTGCGTACCTGTGGAGCCGGTCTGCAGGGAGTCACGGTGACAATCAGAGGAGTGCATACTTGTGTTGCTGTCGTTTCCATGAAGGTGGGCAGGCTGATCTGAGGTCTGTTTTTAACACTTGGTTCCTGGAACATTGGATTCAGCTTCCCTGGAGCTGAGTGTACTTTCCTGTAGTAACAGAGAGGATTCATGATTTTAAAGAGATGGACATTAATGGAGCTTCAGTGAGATACAGGATGATAAAAACTCTACCTTTTAGAGGCGTAGTTGTCCCTGTTGTCCTTTTTGCAGCACATCAGACCTGCGATCACCATGGTGATAAGCAGGAGGACGGAGAGAACAGCGCACACGCCGGCAATTATCGCACTCTGGCCTGCAGACAAAGACGAACAGTTACAGCTTTATTTAAACACTGACACTGTTGTTTTTGACCTCTTTATGTCAGGCTGCTTTATGTCTATAATATTAAACATAAAAGAACTTCTAATAGGCTGCATTCATGTACATTTATAGCAATGTTATTTATATCTGTGCTAGCTTTTAGTCATGCTAGCTGCAGTTAAGGGGAAAATTATTGAATTCAGGCCCACTTTTCTCAACAACTGATACATGGATTTCCAAGAAATTTGGAGTAGATATTCATCTTTCTCAGGAGTTTATCTGTGTTTACTATGGTGGTGCTTCAACTTTTAACTGAGCGACACTACTTGGCTTTGTAATGGGATTATCAGTTTAGCTCAAGGGAGTAGAGCAGATGCAAAGTCCTCCAAACATCAGCTACAGC
Source organism: Cheilinus undulatus (assembly GCF_018320785.1). Taxonomy (NCBI): domain Eukaryota; kingdom Metazoa; phylum Chordata; class Actinopteri; order Labriformes; family Labridae; genus Cheilinus; species Cheilinus undulatus. The sequence continues at coordinate 35,933,577 of NC_054884.1, read as the reverse complement.
TGGTCTCGTGCATGAGTTCCCCTCTTTCACTTCATCAATACCTGCAGATATCTTAAAATGTCATCAAACCTCCTCACATCCCCACAGCCCTTTTTTTAGTGCTCTCCTCCTTTAACAAAATTACAACAGGCACTTTTTAGACATGTTTACTTCTCATGTTTTACATCAGGGAGAAGAGATGTGGCTTTTTTGATTTAGAAAAAAGTACCGTTTAAACTAGTAGACAGTGTAAAAGATGTAGGAGGTCATTAGCTGACTGTGAGAGGGGTGCTTTCTCTGAATTGATAGATTTCGTCATTTAAGTCCTATCATAGGATATTATTAATGCATTTTGTGAAGACAAAATACATTCTTCTCAAAACAAAAACAATATGACCCCAGCACCGCTCAGCCCCGACAGCCTCAGCTGTTTACTTCATGTTTTGAATTGAGGACTCCGTTCAACAAAGCAGCACTCCCTACAGTGTATTTACCAAAAAAAGAAAGCAGCATTTTGGTTTCATACTGATGGAGCAGCATTCAGTTCATTGAATAAAACTATACTGATAATGTTAGTTGACTACCTTTTTTCCATTTGGAGGACCAGCAGATTTTACAGTTATTTCTTAGAGAATTAAACTGTCCTTTATCGTTAATAAGGCAAGCAAAGTTATCAGTTTACCTCAAATGCCCCTTTCTGAACTGTACAACTGCTCTGTGATAGAGAAAGCCATCCTGATCAGAGAGGACCCCTCTCACTCCCTCCACCATTCCTTCCAGTTGCCACTATCAGCCAGACAGTACAAAGTCCCCCAGCCCCCAGAAAAACATCTACAAAAACCTTCATTCCCTCTGACATAATCACCCTGAACAATATAAAATAGACTCTACACAATGCTTGTTTTTATTCGTTGACACAAAACTTCTTTACTTTCTTTGTGCTTTGGATTCATATGTTCTTTTTTAACTTAAGCTTTGATGTGTTCTTTGAACTTTGGCAAAGAAGAATTGCTGTCACTCATCTGACAGACAAAATCCATCCATCATCCATCATCCATCCATCCATCCAACATAAATTGATTCATTTTTTATGCATTCATCTCTCCAGCATGCAGTATTTCCCAACCACCGCTCCATCCATCATCCATCTATTCATGATTTTGCATCCATCTATCCATTCATCCATCCATCATAAATTGACTCATTTATTTATACATTCATCTCTCCAGCATTTAGTATTTCACATCCATCATTCCATCCATCATTTTGCATCCATCCATCCATCCACACTGTAGACATCAATTTTACTCAGAAACACTGAGTTGAATTAACTCAGTTTTTTGTAACCTGTTCTACATACATATTATAAACAAGTTACCTGTACTTCTTGGTCATAACAGCAATTTACTTTGGTTTACTTGGTTTAAACAAATTAAATAAAAGGTGGTTAAAATGGAGTTGTGTTAACTTAAAAATCCAAAACAGCTATTTCAAATCTATTTCTATGAGCTGATAGAACTCATTTTATTTTTAAGTGAACAGTAATCAAACAATTTAAGTATTTTTTTTATAACCTAAATTATTTGAGTTGTGACAAATCTGCAAAGTTTTCCCAGAATGCCTTTGGGCGCTAAACCTTTGTGCACCATGAGTGAAGTTGGTGTCTCAATTACAGAGGTCTCACCTATGGGGGGCAATGTTAATGTAAATGAATGTTGGATGGCACACTGACATTACTGAAACTACTGGTTCAGTGGGTCACTAACAGCCATTGTTGCAAATGATGGCACAAGTTAGTTTACCTTAGGTGAAATGATAACTAAAACTTTTCAGTGAGCACGATTTGTCATATTAATATAAGCAGTCACCTATGATATTTTGAACGCTGTGGACTTATCGGTGTTTACGGTGCACTAAAAATATTATGTATAGCACACTCAAAGTAGATGATTTAGCCTAAGTCCTGCAAACAAATTAACATTTGAATCTCAGTTTTGAGCAATTAAAATAATAGATTTTAAACTAGTAGTGAATACTTAATGGTTCATTAAGAACAAGTACTGCACACTAAAACTAAACATGTTTGTTTAACTCACAAAAGTCAAGTGTAGTTTACTTGTTATTTTTGAGGCGATGAGTTTGCAAGAAGCTCAACTAATTTTATTTTACAGTGCATAAATACATCCATCCATCATTTTGCATCCATACATCCATCTATCCATAGATGTAGACTAACACTAAATCCAAAATAGCTGCTATAATAACACTACGGGGGAAAAGCTGTTAATAGTAGTCTTCCTGGTTTGCACTGCAAGCTACTCAGAAAGCATTCTTGGATCAGTTGCAGCACTATCAACAGCTTTTTTCTCTCATCATGATAAATGTTTTTCTTGTTTTTTTTTTTTGTTTTGTTTTTTTTCCATGATTAGTGACATCTCATATCTAAACCGCACATTTTTTTCATTCAATTAACATGATTGGTTGAAATTTAAAGAAAAAAAATTGGGTCACAATTTTAGGAAAGAGTAGGACTATTTGACTGAAAAATAAAAACACTCTAGATGCCCTAAAGAGGTCAACTCAGGCAAAAAAAAAAAAAAAAAAAAAAAAAAAAAAGGGGGTGGGAGGATGTCATATAATATGCGGAAAAGGCTGTTGGTTAAATTTCATTACCATTTTGGTAAAACACAAGCCATCAGCTTGCAAAACACTCAGATTTCACAGATGATTCAATTTATTCTGATGAGAAAAGGCTCCTTGTTCTGGGGAATTTCACCATTTGGCTAGATCTGTGATTTAATATCCTCTTCCTTATTTTATCTGAGTTGTTTCTTCAATTAGTTGCACAATTATTTGGCTATTTCTGTTGAACTTCTGCAAAACTGCTGTATAATCTGAGTTTTTACAATGTTTTAAACTCTTAAGTGGACATCCACTGCAGTCCAACTTTAGTGTGAAGTGAGAGGAAAATCTCCTTAAAGTCTGATCACTTTTAAGATATATCAGTAACACCTAATGAGGTCAGTGCTGACACAAATTTGGAGATCAGTCATAATGAATCACTCCTGTTTCTTACTGGAAGAATGATTCAAGCAGCAGCTGTGACCTGCTTTTGTCTGAGCCGCTCACTAAGAGCTGACCTTCAGTGGCAAACCTGCTCATAACTGCTTACTTTAAATCCATAAACAGGAAAAGAGTCCTGTACCTTGAGGTAGATCGGCATACAGGACGTCACAGTATGGTGGAGCCCAGCCGGGGTTACAGCTGCACTCATTCTTGTGATTACACACCTACAGACAGAGAGAAGAAGCAGGCTCTTTTAGTCCAGAAGAATTCAAATAAAAACAGCTTTGTGTTTGCACATTTACAGCTCTTTTACCCCGTTGTTGTTGCATTTCTTTGCACACTCCTCCCGCTTCCCATAAACGGATACGTCCACACATCTGTTGTCAAAGCAAACCTGCACACAAATGTTTGATTTCTAGTGAAGCATCCAACGAAAACCACTAAACTTCCCGTAATGTTTCTCCTCTCTGAATGTTTTACCTTATTTGGTCCACATCTGGTCCCTTTTGGCACCATGTCCATGTTTCTGGTCTTGTCGTCATCCACTGCTACTTTACATTCGATTCCAAACAAGGTGTTGTAGGATGCTCTTTTACCTGTGATGGACTCTCCTCCTTCGACACAGAATATCGATCCACACTTCAGATTCCTGCAAGAAAGAAACATTAACAAACTGATGGAACACCCGTTGAGACTTCTGAGAGCACAAATGCTGCACAAACATAAAAACTAGAATAAAAAACAACATTTAATGGAAGTTTTAAAAGTCTGCAGCTTTTCTAAACTGGCACTGGTTCATTCTGTGGGGGGTATAACCATGAAGCAAAATTAGAGAGTAAGCAAGAATCAATTTAAAATAGCTGCCAAAATTTACATTGCTTTGTGGATACACCCCCCCGGGCTCTTTCAGGGTCATTCTGTGATTAATGCTGAGTAGAAAATAAAGCAGCGCAGTGTCTAAGATACAGATACATACTGTCTAGCACAGGAGATGAAGCCTGATTTGTTCTTTCCACAGTTGGCTCCTTCTTCCCCTCGTTTGTTCAGGTCAAAACACAAATCAGGTCCGACTCTGGCTCCTGGGGAATTCATGGTTCATGGTTAGCCTCTAAAACAGTGGGCTACAGAGAAGTTTCCAGTAGGTGATGAATATGTGTAAGAGAAAAAAAATCAGGGAAAGGTCTGATGTACAGAAGCCTTAAGTGGACACACATAAATCTTATTTTACTCATTTTCCCTGTGATACAGTGAGTACATTTTAGTTTTCTCAAAATCTCAACTCATTTTTCCCTGCGATAACACTACTTTAATTTGTAATATTCTTTAAAAAACAACCAAAATGTACATGTTTCATAGGAAATGAAGTAAAATAAAATTATGCATGCCCTCCCAGGGCTTCTGTAAGAACACAAGTTTCCTCGTGAATGGAGTTGATGACCCCCGCTTTAGTGTTTTATAATAGTAATAATAATAATAATAATAATAATAACAACTTTTGTTTATATAGCACTTTTAAAAACATGGGTTTACAAACTGCTTTGACGTGTAGAAGCAAACAGACGAACAAAGCAACAAATCCAAATAAGACAGAACAAATGACACCTGACAACATCAGCAAAATCCACAACAATTATAGAATCTAACCAAAAATATGATTGAGATAATAATTCATCAACAACTAAATACAACAAAACTAGATGTCATGTGATGCCATGCATCTAAGGCAAGTCAGAGAACAACCAGAGTGCAGTCATCCTGTGATACTACACAACTAAGGCATTGTGGACCTCATTGGGATGCAGGCAGGACACGGACATCAAGTCCCCTAAAAACAATAGAACCAAGTTTTGTTGCTCTTTTGCCTTAGATTGTTTTTAATTGTCACACAGAAGGTATTTTTTTTACTTGATGTCATCTTAGCACACTGGTCCTGACTATAATAATTCTGTTCCTCCTCACACCTAGAGATTGAGGATGAATTGACAATCAAACTTTAACCTTGTGTGAAAGAGATCAGTCCTGGCTTGCTTAAGACTTTGGACATTATTTGTCTGTTTTGACTTACATGTCAACATCCACAGCCTCCTTAAAACAGCGTATCTTAGTGTCCTGAAGTCTGCACATCCAGTTTCTGTTTTGCTGACTTAAAAAAGCTCATATTTCATACCCTGCAGAGTTCATATTAGATGCTAAGGCCGTAGCTCCAGGCAGTCTAATCCTTGCATAACTAAATTCGGCGTTGTCTGTCTGCTCTAGGCGTGAAGTCAAACATGTTTTCAGGAGATGTCGGCTTTGCCAGCATTGTCTCCTGTCGAGGATTTTATGATCTTTGTGGATCTCAAGAGTTGGAGTTACATAATATGATGTTGTCATGTTGTGAGCTCAAACTTGGACATGGTAAACAAGACTCTGATTTAGATATACGTCTTTGTACACATGGATATTTTCTGAGAGAGCTATTCAACAAGTCCTGTGTACTCCACTGGGTACAAATTTCCACAATCACTGTAACAATCTTGCTCAGAAGGCGCTATTTCCACCACGTGACAATGAAATGCACAGAAATCACTAGAGCTGCTGTATATCTGGATGTCTAAAGCTGTGTATTAAATGAAAACACTGAAACCCTTGTTTTGACTTTAAACACAAGTGTACCTTGTCCAAACAGCCTCCAACAGTGCTGCTCGTATGTTGGACACTGGCCGTTGTAGCAGTAGCTCTGAGTCTGGTAGTTGCACGGTTTGCCGTTCATCTCAAAGCTGTCTTCAGGACAATCCTCCGACACTCCGGTGCAGTACTCAGGCAGGTCGCAGAAACCGGCCGAGTTTCTGCACACACTTCCAGACGCTGAGAACTGTGGATTGGAGCAGATTTAAGATGATTTAGTACGGATTAAAGCAAAAACAGAAGCTGGTTCAACAGTGTTTTTGTAATTATCTTGTGTATGTCTGTGGTGTTGCATGCCTTGTGCCACCTCTTTGAAATTGTCTTCAAAGGAAGGATGTGGTGAGTTACATGGGAGCAGCAGCATATCACCCTCTGTTTCCTGTTATTATTGAAGTGCTGCTGTCTGACCATGGACTGAAGAGTAACCTTCTCTTGGAGCTATTTTAATGCCCTCAGTGATTAGCCAGCAGCAGGGTGTGTCTGTATGATAAAGCTTTTATGTAGCCTGCGCTCAGTCCACTGACACTTGAGCTGAGTTGGCTTTTTTAACCCTTTCTTGAGCTTTTTTCTCCTGTGTTGCTGGCACATTTGTGACAGACAAGCAGTCCATGGATTGGATCTCAAATAAATAAACAACTTTTAAAGGGTCTTACATTCTACTGATCTGATATGACATCTTTGGAAACTTTGGGCTTTTCCTCATTAGCCATCGTGATTTTTATGCCTCCATGCAGGCATTAGTTGAGGCCAGAGTCATTCTGTTTTGGTTTGTCTGTCCGTCCATCTATTCTTGTTAACATGATAAAGGAACACTTGGAGTAAAATCTGAATGCCATAGGTCAAAGGTCAGTGTGCCTACTGTTCATCTTGCATTTGTAAACACAATATCTTGTAAATACTAAGTGAGACTTTCTTAAAACATTGCTCAATTGTTAACTATGACTTAAAGATGAATTAGTTGGAATTGGAGGTCATAGGTAAAGTCCAAGGCTATTGGGCCTCATGTTCTTCTTCTGCTTTTAAGGCCATTCTCTTAAGCACAACATCTCAAGAAATCTTTTAAAAGTTTTCTTCAAACTTAGCACATAGACGTACTATGACTTAAGGCATAATTAATTAGATTTTGGAGGTCAAAGGTCATAGGCCCAGGTCACTTGGTCTCATGTTCATTCCTTGCTTTCATGGCAAGTCTTGTGAGCAAAATATGTTTTTGAGAGCATTAAAGGATTTTCCTGAAACTTTGAACAAATGTCCTTTATGACTTAAGGATGACTTTGTTTGATTTTGGAGGTCATAGGTCAAAGGCCAAGGTCATTGGGACTCATGTTTATCCCTTGCTTTCCAGGCTGATCTTGGAGCACAATATCCTAAAACAAATTCTAGGGATTTACTTGAAACTTTACACAGATGTCCACAGTATCTTTTTGATGTATTGATGTGAATCTGGAGGTCATATATCAAAGGCTAAGGTTACTGGGCCTCATGTTCATCCTTTGCTTGTACCGGGAATAGCTCTGGACTGCTTTGAAGGCTTTTCTTCAAGCTTTGCACAAATGCCTACCATGGCTTAAGGATGACAGGGTATATGCAGGAATCTTGAAGTTAATTTTAATACCTTTTTAAGACTTTTTCAAGACCTTCTCAATATTTTTTAATACCTCACCACCACTTCAAGCTGTAACCATTTACATCAGTGATACAGCTTGCTGTGGCGCTCTCAGAGACAATTTACGAACGCACCCACAATAGCCTAGTTTTTTATGTACCTGTTCATCTTTGTTTTTTAATAAAAATAAATAAATTCACACGCTTTTATGATGTTTCTGGGACTCAAACTCTTGGACAGCTAATTCAGAAAAAATACTTTAAAAATTTAAGACTTTATAAAGTCGTGATAAGACTTTTGAAAACTTTTTAAGGGTCTTAATTTTCTCAAAATTGATTTATCACCTTTTAATACTTTTCAAGACCCCGCGGATACCCTGGATGAGCTGATTCTAATTTGATGTCACAGGTCAAAGCTTCAGACTTTCTCTTGTTACTCACTATGATTTTTTTGCCTCCGTGCTAGCAATGGTGGAGGCCTTGAAACATTAAATTCAGCGTGTCTATTTGTCCATGCAATTTTTCTGAATGCTGTAATTCCAGAATGATATTCGGGATTCCCTTCAAACTTACACAAATGCCCACTATGACTGAATGATGAAATAATTCAGTTTATGATGTCCTTGGTCAAATATCAAGACTACTGGGCCTCATGTTCATCCTGCAAATACCTGCAATGTTTTAAGGACTTACAAGATTTGTGGGTCATAGCTCAAAGGTCCAAGTCATGAGACCTGGGTCATGACCTTGCTTACGAACATAATATTTCAGGAATCCTTTGAAGGATTTTCTTCAAACTTTGCCGATACATTCACTGTCTCTCAAAGATGGATTGCTTGGATTTTGGAAGTCATAGGTCAAAGGTCAAGGTCATGGGGCTTATGGGCATCCACTGATTGTGAATCCAATATCTCAAGAATGCTTTGAGGGTTTTCCTTCAACTTAGTCAAAAGTGAAAGATCCTTTATGATCACATTATCTTAAGATTGCTTTGAGAGATTTTCTTCAAACGTTGTACAAAGGTTCACTCTGACTCAAGGATGAATTTCGTTTTTTGGGGGATCATAGGTCAAGGGTCAAAGTCACTGGGCGTCATTATCTACCACTGTACTTCCCTTCACCCTGTTGTTTCTCCTCCTCTGGATTTTATGGATGCAAGCAAGCATGTCAGAGTGTTTAGTCAAGTTTGGGTCTGATTGAGATGTGTCCATGCAAATGTAAGTCGATGTCCAACCACATGATCTAGCTGTGTCAGTCTGACTTTAAAACTTGACCCACATTTACATGCATCTTAGAAGTCCAGTTTATTCAGACTATAATAGTAATTCAACATTTTGCAATTCTGCAAATGTACTGAATTTGATCACAATAGCATGCAGACATGAATATCAATCTCAAAGTTCTTCCATGCAGCCTCACAGAGAAGTTAACCGATGCATTAAATCGGCATTAGAAAACATGATTTTACTATGTGTTTCAGCTAAAGAAACCTTATTGAAAGCTACATTGAAGGAATTTGGGTAATGTTACCTGGCAGTTGTCACAGCATTGTCCATGTGCACACTGGGATCCTTCAGTAAGACGGCACGTTGATGCATCACAACACGGGTTCTTGCATTCCTTGAAGAGAAAACATTCTTGCTCAGTTGAGTCATGTTTTATATGTATCTAAACCTTGAACATTACAGAGATGAAATCTCAGCCAAAACTCCTCACACAAGCAGCACCTCTGCCAAGAACAGTGTGCTCTGATAACACATGAGCACAGAGGAGAACTATTTTAACTTTAAAGGCCAAACTTACGCTGAATAACCCGAATCTTCGCTTTTATTAGCTGTAAACTCTCTCACAGGAAACCACACCAGTCAGGGGTGGCATTTTTCTTCACCAAAGGATATATTTAAACTTTCCATGGTCCACAAAATGACTAATTTAGGCCGTTAATCCTCAGCTGAAGGTTTTACCTCCACAGTGCCACAGTCACACTCCTCCCCCGGGTCCAGCAGAGCGTTTCCACAGCGAGGGCCCACAGCAATGGTCCTCACAGAGCTGGGTTTGGTCAGACAGCTGGGCTGAGCTCGCTCCATAAACTCAGCGAGCTGCTCCACACTACAGCTGCTAAAAAACTCAGGGAATGCCAGGCTTCCTGTCCTAAAGAGGACCAAAAAGTTAATAAACACCTTTTTCCTTCAGCATAAAAAGTCCATTGTTAAAAGTGTGTGGCTATCTAAACATCTAACTATTATTTTGATAGAAAGGCGCTTGTTTTAGGGTTTTAACATTCTTACCTGAGCTTGTCTGCCATCACACAGTTCCCAGAGCCGTAATTTGGACCACACACACAACCAGCAGCATCATGAGACAAGCCAAAGTTATGTCCCATCTCATGAGCGATGGTGGAGGCGAGTCCTATCGGGTTATCGTGATGATCCTGGCAGAAAAGGGCAGACTTAGTGCTTCAAATTCAGTGGACAAAATCACAAAATACCCAAACAAAGCAAGCGACACCTACTTGGTTGACTCCACCAGAGTTTCCAGTGCACATGGCAAACTTATTTGCAAGTCCTACTGTGTCTCCTTCAAAATCTTTGCCCCTGTAAAGACAAAAAGTCTGATGAATCTGGAACTATCATCAAGATGAGCATGTACAAAGATAGCTGAGACTTACGTCACAAATTGAGCGTTGTCGTGCTTCGTCCTCCGCAGCAGATCAGACTGACGCCAGATGAGGAAATTATCCAGAGCTGTCTCAGAATTAAAGTCTACATCAATGTAGTCTCTGTCCGTCCAAATCTCCAAACCCACCAGCATGATGCGGATGTTAAGAGTCCGATACAACTGCAGGAAGAGGGGGAAACATTCAGAGGGAATGCATCGGAGGCTAAAAACAACCAGAGCATGAGCTCAAAGAGGGGAAGAAATACCTTATCAATGTGATTGACCACTCCAAGGATACGGGATTTTGTCTCGCTGCCGTATCGTTTATACTGGAGAATGAGAAGAGGCAATTAGACTTAACTGCTGTAGGAACAGAACTGGCTGCTGTAAATTAATCAGAATGAGATTTATTTTACCTCAGTGTTGTCCACCACAACAAACAGCTCAACAAACCTCTGTGGACCTGAGATCGGTTTTGATTTCTAAAGAGAAAAACAGAAAAGGAGATTTAACATTCATTCAAATATTTTCATTTAAGTCAACAAAAGATGGCACAAAATTATAAATTCTGGACAACTGTCAACTTAAGCTCTAAACTCAGCTGTTTGTAACTTGACTTTCGTCTCTGCAGTTGTAATAAAAAGACCCGCTATTTCACAAACAGCAGACTTTATCTGCTACGGTTTCAGAAGTTTTAATATTTTTTGATACAACATGCTTTGACTGTATCCATTATTTTTACACTCAGTTGTACCGAAAAGTACCAAAGCCGTGAGGAACAAGACACATAAACAGTCTCATTTTCAACCCAAACCCACCGCAAGCAGAGAAAGAGAGATTGTTTCATAGCCGTTGTGCTCTAAACAATTCAGAAACACGACGACACCTCCACACAAACATGCAGGAAGGAGCAGATTTTGTTTGATTTCTGCTGAAGATGCACTCTTTCCTGTTCACTATGGATGTTTCAGCCCTTCCCTCTGTCACAGCCTCTACCCTGCTAATTGGTTATTCACCATTCTGGAGTTGACACCCTCCAGTTGGCTGGTCAAGTAGATAGTTGATGAGCTCTTGTCTGACCAAAATCTTGACAATCACGGTTGCATGTTGTCTGGCAGTTATGTTTATAAATTACAACAAAACTGGGGGAACAAGTGGGTCATCTTATTTGTCACAAGACTGTACAAAAGCAATCATCTTAAGTTATTCTGTGTGTAACTCTAAACAGTTGTTGTGCTGTGATCAGAGAAATACATAATACAATACAAAAAGACCTATAAATACAAACAGATGTACGCTGGTCCTCTCTGAGTCAGTTGTCAGGAGAAATAGAAAGTGAGTCCCATTTTATTTTGCATTGTACCAAATATGATGATCTAAGAGAAGTATTTGTCAAAATCCTGAAATTCTGCAGTTGTCTGATGAGCAAAAACTGAAATGGCTGTTTAAGTTTGGTGTGTTTAAGCTTGCTACTTTTGTCTCAAAAGCCTGGAAAAGAAGACAAGATGCTTTATTTAATTAACTAATTCTTTGTTTGTCTCCATCTTCTTTTCTGTTCTATAATGATGAGAGAACTACCATTTACTCTGATCCTGGTTTTGTCTGGATTCTTGGTGTCATGTAAGCCCATGGGGGCTGGGCATATGATTGTATGTATGACACAATAATAAAATAAAAAACTTCAAACTTCCATAGATTTAACAATGAGGTTAAATAAATTATGCTGTAAAAAGCTTGTCCTGTTAATTTTTAGGTTCATCTACAACAGTGTTTCCCAACCCCCCCCATGTACCTAAGAAAAGATAGCCAGACTGCAGGAAAACCAGAAGTCCCGTCTGCTCACCTGTTGGAAAGTTGGTTTTCAGAAATAAACTGGTTTACAGCCTGATTCAAAAAACCAAACATGTCTCTTTAGCTAATGTCTTCACGTCCTCTCACTGTACGGGGGGTGAATTTTTTGTACCACAATGGTTTTGATTATATTTAGGAAAAACCTCACTGCACACTGATTGGCACGTCTCATTTGACAGATAGCTCGACAAGCAGAGGCTATGTTTCTGTCAACCAGAATGCTAGCTAGCTAGCTGACAGGAAGTCAAGCTTAGTGGGTGGGCCGTTAGGTTGATCCAAAGTTTGGTTGAGACTGCGATTTCAAAATGGAAGCTGCTGTGGATTGGCTTCAAGAGCTGTTTGAATCCGCCTGTTGTAAGCAGCTGGCTGACGTCACACAGGGTTTGTCCAGTTCTTTCTACAGTCTAAGATTCTTCCCCCTTTTTTCCCAGTGTGTGGAAGTAATTTCAGCCTAAGAAGTTTTTCTTTGGTTGACTACAGGCTCACATCAGTCAGCAAGTAAGATTCTAATCAAATTCTAATCAAAGTAAATGTACTTGTACTTGAGTACAGCAATCTGGTACTTTTCCACCTCTGCAAAAGTCATATTCTGGTATCTTGACAACTGTAGTTTCAGTATTTGAATGCAATATTCTACACTTGCATGTGAAAAATTACCAAAACTCTAAAAAAAGAAAGAGGAAGTGGCAACAGGAACCAGAACAGGAATATTAATAATAATTCAGTATGTATTAAATCTAATTTCCAATCTCAAATTCAGTAAACTCAATCAGAAATAATCATGTTTAGAGAACTTGTCTCAAGCTGAGTCTCATCTTGAATCCCTCACACATGAATAAAGCTGATTAAAATACTTAGATCTCATACATTTCTCTTTGAGTTTTTCTTTTGACAGATTATTTTTTCAGCTTTATTTTGATAGGACAGGATCTGGATTCAAACTCCTGACCAGGGCACTGCAGACTGTAAACTCTAAAGTAAGGACGTCTGCTCTACCAGCTCAGCCAAACCAGTGCCGATTTATCTTTGCTTCTCTCTGGTTTTGCCATTTCATTTCCTCACACATGAACTTTTCCCCTTTAACAAACGTCAATTTGCCACTTAGACCCGTGCTTTCCATTACTTTGTTCTCTACTTTGCATGTACAGCACTTCCTAAATTCATTTTAGCTTTTTTTTTTTTTTTTTAAATGCATGCTGCATATCCAAAAAATATTTGGTTCATCAACGACCGGAGGCAATGTGGTTCAAATTCTGCCATGTGCAAGTCATTTATTTTGTTATGTTGTGCATTATCTGGAAAAATCGATCTTTGTTGGCAAAAATCTGCAAATTAGGCGCAACAGGACAAGAGGTTCCATCACATAAACAATGAAACCATGATAAATAGAGATTTGACACACTGGCCTGCAGTGAAACATCCAGGGAGAGCTATTATAGCATAAAGAGGATGTTAAAAATGTGGTGTGTCGTGACGTTACAAAGTCTGACATTTTATTTCACCAAGTAAGAAGTGAAACTGGGGCAGCAGCTGATCTTACTGAAATTGTTACTCATTGAACTAGCAGTGAAAAGTAAAAAGAGTACATGTTGGCATGATATCTTTGTTAGAGATGAGAACACAGTGTGCAGGAACTTCATGTGAGAAAATGAGTTTTAGCTGTGTGCTGCATGCTGACTGTGACTGCTGATGTTCTACTGAGTTAATTATCCATCCTCGATCACGGCATGCATGTCCTCAGATGTCAGACGTTCAGAGTGCGGTCAAAGATGTCCAGCTTGTTTAGATGTGCTTGAGGCTGTTTCTATACAACAAAATCCAATGTTTGTCTAGTAAAGATGTTTGTACCGGTCTGATGTTACAGTGTTACTGTTTAGCATCATTTTAAACTCCAGAGTTTCAGTCACTACCCAGTTACAGTTGGTTTAATAAGTCTCCTACCCATGATCTGGACCTGAAGAGGGCTGCGGGGCTCAGGTTCTGCTCGTGGTCATAGACTGTGGTGGTGCTGGCGTTGTCGGAGGAGCCACAGCCAACGGTGCCGCTGATCTTCAGGTGCTCCCGTCTGTAGACTGCATGATCTCCATCGTCAGAGCGTCCCAGAGGTTCGATCAAGTAAACCTGCTGCTGAGCCTGCACAAAACCACTGCAGGAAACAAAAAGGCACATGGCTTATTTTAGAGCAGTGTTACTCAACCCTGCTCAACCAAAGAGCCAAATTGTTCAAAAATACCTTTGCAAAAGCCACAATCTAAAAGTGGCAAAAATGGCTTGAAGTAGCAATAAGTCAAAGGTGGCAAAAAAAGGTTCAAAAGTGGCAAAAACGTGGCAAAAAAAGAGAGAAAAGTCACTCAAATGGGCAAAAAGTGGTCAAGAGTGGCAAAATAGGGCAAAAAATAGTAAAAAGTGGTATTTAATGGCAAAAGGGAGCATAAATGGGCAAAAAAATTGTGAAAAGGGGCAAAAATTGGATAAAAGAAGCTAAAAGAAGTCGTAAAAATGGGCATAAAAGAGGAAACAAGCGATATTTAATAAAAAAAAAGGTAGATTAAATGGGCGAAAAGTGGTGAAAAAATGGTAAAGAGGGGCAAAAATGGGAAAAAAGTGTCATAAGTGGCAAAAATCTGAAAAAAAGGGGTACTTAATGGCAATAGGTAGCCTAAATGGGCCAAAAGTGGCAAAAAAAAAAATGGGGAAAAAAGGCAAAAATGGGGAAAAAGTGTCAAAAAGAAGTAGCAAAAATGGGCAAGAAGTAGGAAAAAAGTGGTATTTATTTATTTATTTATTTATTTATTAGTTTATTTGACAGAGGCCATGCAAAACAAAACTGTCAAGCCAAAGTTAGCTATAAAGCTTATTCTCATCTGTGGTCCCTGGGCAGGAAGATGTAAAGGAATATAGAATACAAATGATTAAGACAAACATTCTAGCATTTAATGGCAAAGATAGATTAACTGGGTGAAAAGTGGCATAAAATGGTGAAAAAGGGCAAAAATGGGATCCATCCATTCATTTCCATCCATTTTCTATACCGCTTATCCCATTCGCGGTTGCAGGGGTCTGTAGCCTATCCCAGCTGTCATTGGGTGAGAGGTGAGGGCAAAATGGGATAAATGGGACAATTAAGTTTGACAATTTAAACCCTCTGTATAAGTCTGGGAAACAAACTGATTAATGTGATTAATTTCTGAGGTCAGAGTTTCCCTTTTCTAAGGTTTCCTGGGGGAATCATTTTTCAAATAAAACATAAAAGAAACACAAATCATCACAAAAGAGCCACATGTGGTTTAAGAGCCACACATTGACTATCACTGTTTTAGAAGCTCTGAGACCAGTCAGCTCCATAAAAATGATATAAACAGCAAAATGTTCTGACAGCTTTAAATGTGGAGCCTGTTAGGGCTGGGATTTATATATTAATATACAAATGAGATATAGGGTAAGACATCAACGTTTATAACAGAACCACAACTTGAGAAACACTGATTTGAATCAATATAGTATATGTGGATGTTTATTTGGAAAAACAAACAGATATCAGGCCTAATGCTCGGTAAAAAATGCTGATAACAATAAGAAACACTAACAGCACTATGATCATTGATACTCTATTCAAAATGTTTAGTCGAAGTAGGGAGCTGTTCATTTCATTCAATCAGATGGGCTCAGGACCAGGGAATCTGCAGTGCTTCTGGATGCTGTTGATAAATGGTTTTCTCTTTGCACGGCCTTCATTAAAACTGACAGACTTAATCAACCAACAGTGGTTTTCTGAAGTGTTCTTGAGCCCACGTTGTAATATCCATGGCACAGGCATTCAATCTTGTTTTTTTAGCCTTGCCCCTTCATGCAGAGTTTTCTCCAGATTCTCAGAATCTTCTCATAATATTGAGGACTGCAGATGGTGAAATCTCTAAATTCCTTGCAACTGCACATTGAGGATTGTTGTTCATAAACTGTGACTACTTATCATTGCAGTCTCTGTTGACAGTAAATAACAGAGCCTTTCAGGAGTGCTCCTTTTCTACCCAATCACAATACTATCACCTGTAACCAAATAACCTGTAGTGATTTTGGGTATTTCTGCAACTTCTACAGTCTTTTCCTGTCCCAACTTTTTTGAAACATGTTGCAGGCATTTGATTCAGAACGTGCGTGCGTTTGTATGTATCTTGTCTTGTGCCTTATTCAGTTGAAAAAAGGTTGAAAGGGATTTGCAATTTATTGTAGTCAGTTTTTATTCTCAGATTACAAAACGTCTCAACTTTTCTGGAGATTGGGTGGTAAATCCAAATAAAGAAAGCAACTCTGAAAGTAAGTTATAAGTAGGAAGGTTAAAAAAGGTTAAAATAAATTTTCCATCACTCAAAAAAGGAAACGGAAATGCAGCAACAATCAAAAGTACAAAACGATTAACAACCTCATCATGACGAAACAACTTTCACAAGCATTACAGGAACTTTCACTGCAGATAATGTGGATGGAAAATAACAGGTTTTCTTCTTTTCTTACCTGATTCCTGAACAAATCCCCACACTGACTGAAGAGTCTTTCATGCCTTTAATGTGGCCGTGATAGAAGCAGTGCTCCTGCAGAAGAAGAGATGGGTATTTAATGAAAATGAAGGTAGTTTTTTTACTTTACATTCTTCTTCAGTAAACAAAGAGTTCCTTTGTTTATGATCTCAATGCAAGTATGAATAACATGAGAGGAATGTCAGATCTCTATCATGTTTGAGTCACTAAAACTCCTCACTGATAAGGTGGAATGAGGAACTGATAACCAGGCCTGCTCGCTGTAATTACAGGGTCCATGAGTGATTCAGCAAACAGACCCTCCTTCAATCTGATTTAGTCATATTAATACATGCCCTATCTGGGAAAAAAAACTCTCTTAAAACATACAAAAGAAAAGATTCCTACCATTACCAAAAGAGGACAACTGTACTATGTAGGCATACATACAGACATACATGGAAGCTGGCAATGAATTCATGTCAGGCTCAGCTGGGTGATTACTGTATTACATTTGAATACTCTAGATGTAAATCAAAGAAAAATCTCACCTCATTTGGAGATGTCGTCACACGTTCTCCATCTTCTGAATAATGTGTCTCAGTGTAGTCTTTCCCGATAAGATTCCTGTAACATACAGGAAGGAAAAGCAAAAAGTTTTATCCTGATGCTTAAATACTTATACTGGTGTTCTTAATGAAAATAAAAATGTGTATTTGATAATGTATACCAGTTTTTTTCCAGATGAATTGTGTGGTTCTTCCCTTCAATGGCCAGCTGGTACTGAACCGTATCAGGATACAGCTGTTGTAAAGAAGGTTTCCATTACTCAAAGGCAATTACATATCATTAAAGATCAGTTACTTTAAAGCTGTGGTTCTCATCTGCTGTAGTGTCAGGACCATCATCACCTCCTTGATGACAAACTGTGACCCAGATTTCTCACATTTTCAGTCACAAACAAACATTTTTGATTAAAAATGGGTCCTTGAGAAGGAACAAAAGATGTGATGGAACAAATAGATCAAGACATGTCCTTCAAAATAAAAGCACATCATAGATTTTTTTTAAACACATATTGGCAAAATTTTCATGACCCATTTAAAAAATGGCTTCACAAGCCACTTTTGGGTCCCGACCCACCAGTTGAGAATCACAGCTGTAAACCACTTTATAGTAAACGTAGTAAAACAACAGCAATGTAAAACCTTTACTACAGAAAAATACTGCATTCAAGTCTTTAATTTCATCAAAACTGTATGATCTTTAGCAGCTAAATAAAAACGTTGCACCCTCTCAGAGCATTGTTGAGTAGTTTTTTTTAAGTTATTTTGTTATTTAATTGTTCCAGTATTAATATAACCTTTATATATAAACTAGATCAAAAAGTAGCTCAAAGATATAATTTTTACAAGGAAGAGGAATGAGGAAAGATGAGTTTGAATATCTCCAGATGTTTATTTATTTAGTTTGGGATCTGTTCTTTCTTTGCAGACCTTCAGGTTTTGTTTCCTTTTTTCTTTTTTGAATAACGGCATCCATAATGCTTGTATGTTGTAAATAATCATTACGTTTGTGATATAAATTTAATAAAGTAAAACATATCCATTGCATTTTCATGGTTTTGAATAGAATTAATATATCTGAGAGATTTTTTATCAAGGTGTTTTTATGTATAGCTTGGTTAAGAGAAAAACTTTAATAATCTATATCTTGTTCTAAAACAGAAATGACTGGTAATTCCTGAGACATATTAAACCAAGTGTGAAAGAAAAAAATAGTGTTTAACTTTTTATTACAAAGAAATTGTTTTGATTTACTATGTCTAATAATTCATTTAAAAGAGGATATATGTTCCATTCTTTTTTAAATGTAATCTGATTCATTAAGGGTTTTTTTCTCTTCATTTTTTTTGTAGATGCATTTTTTATGTCTCTCTGTGGGTGTAAGATAGATCATTTTGCTTTTCCTTATCTCGCATGTTCAAAATAAAACTGTTCAATCAGTAAATCAATCAATGTACCATTGCATTGCCCATGTAGCAACAAGTACATTAATGTTTGATTACATTTCACTCTAAAGGGAAACTCGGCTAACTTCTAACACTGCTGAGAAGTTAATCTATGCCAGTATTTAGGTTATTAAAAGACTAAAAATAGCCCGGAAAATAGAAACTGTGTCACAGTTACCCGGATATCAAATAGTCACCTAAACACTCCTTAAGGTTAAACAGTCCAGGAGGCGCCGGCTGGTTGCAGGAACAAAGTGACTCACAATAAAGTCACAGTAGGGTCATAATCAGTGCAGTGAATTATTTCTTACATTAACATTCATTGTCCTTTCCTACCACCAAGTACCCAAACCCCTAAATTAAAATTTATTTAAACTGACTTTCTCTTGAATGCATACATATTTTTTATTTCATCAAATGACTTTTAATTTACATTTCCTTTTATTTACTTATCATTTGTAATATTTTTGTAATATTTTATCTTTTGCTGTTCTGCTATTGCCTTCCTTTGTTGTCTCAATTTATCTAGAAATTTGTGATACATGTGATTTATCCGTTTTTTGTTTGCATCTCCTGTGATATGATGCCCACAAATGATTATTCTGATCCTAGAGTTATTTTTCTATTAATAATTGCTTTATTTTCTCTGCTATTTTTTCTACTTTTTATCCTACATACACATTAATTCTTGTTACTGCTTTCATATTTTGGTCTTTCCACTATTTGACTTTGTGTTCTACTATATATTTGGCCTAAATACTGATCCCTATCAAGTTACTTTCCTGAGATCAGACTTTTGCTTTTTTTTGTCAAAGCACTTTGGAACCATCTGTTTTTAACAGGGTGACTACACACTTTAAAAATCCAATTAACTGCTTTTTAGGACACTTTTAGAACCAAACTGAGAACTATTGAGACCACTTTTTGCAGCAAAAGTTAAAAATTAAAGGCATGCAAAATATCAGTACACCGGGCCAGGGCTGAATTTGCTGATTTAATTCACTGTGCATGAAATGGCAATGAGAGATTTTTTGGTTATAATTGCCCAGACTTGATGGGTTTCGGCATATTTAATGCCTCTATTTAATCAACATACAGTAGAGAATAGTGATATTCATCATAACACAATCAGGTTTTCTAAGCTGATTTTTAACAATGCAAAAAAAAATTAAAACTGAATAAATTTAGCCAAAATTAAGCTTGTATAAAGAAATGTATTAGTCAAAGTGCCTTCTATAAATTTATGACCTCTCACAAGTAAAAAACTTTTCAATACTTTTATGGCCTTATGTTTAAAAACTCATATTTAAGACTTTTCAAGTGGGCTATCTGTTGAACCCTGTTTAAGTGTCTAACATAAACAAAATAATATGATCATTATCATTTATGTTGTGCCTTAAAAGTGCTTTTTTCCCCAAAGAAAAGGCTAAATTATTAAAGCATTTACTCTATTATGAGATGTCCTTTATGGGTCAATGATAATGTTAGTTAGCATTGTCAGACAGTATTAGGCCTACTACACTCTGTACAACTAGTGACAATTAACATTCAATTCTGATTTTGTTGTTTAAGGGAAAGCAAAATAGTTAAGCAGGTAAGTAGCATATGCCTTTTTTCAGCTTTACTTCTTCAAGCTTCTTTATATTAAAATTTACTTCATATATTCTAAAAGCTCTTCATACTCTTTGTCTTTCAACAAACCTAAATAAAAAGTATGTGCTGATAAATGCAAACATCAAACTAAAAAGTGTGGTATTTCCCAGTGAGACAGGTGAGGTGTACTCACCTGTGGCTCCTCCAGACTTCTCCTCTGTCTCCCTGAAACTCTCTGAGGTCTGACCACCTCATACCTGTCCACGTGAGAGAGCATCCCAGAGCTCTGCACGAGACAAACTACACACAACACACAACAGTTACTAAACTGTGCTGTCCTGTCATGGGCGCTTTAATGTAATCCTCCAGGAAAATTCCTGAGAACAATGTGGCATTATAAATTATTTAATGTAAAGTATAAACTTACCCCATGTCAGCCACAGCGAGACCGTCAAGGCTTCCATCGCGCTCCTCTCTGCCCGGTATCTGCCTCTGTTCTACCGTTACTCCGCCGAGAATCATCAGGCAGCTGTTCCGTTAAAGCTCCGCCCACCTGGTTCGCTTATCACCGCCTCACATAGTAACCGGAAACAACTGGTCAAGCTTCCTTTGATAAGAAAACATACTCGAATTGATTTCCGGTGATGTTAAAAGTGACAAAAGATGTTTAATAAAGTGGTGGGTCAACGCAAACCAAGCAGAAATAGTAAAAACCGTATTTTTTCTCTCGATATTCAAGTCCGGGTTACGTTTTCAGCATCATTCTGTTATTACAAACTGTTAAACTGACAGCTGTTAAACGCCGTTATCCATTGATTTCCATTAAAAGCTCGATTTAAATGTGAATTACGGTTAATGTATGAATAAAGTAATTTTAAAAACACGTCTACATACGCCAGTTATCTCTAGGTATTTAGCTGAGAGACGGTGAGCGCAGTTGAAGAAGTTTGTGGCTCCGTCTTCTTCTTGAAAATGACAACTCGAACATTAACGTTCTACCTGTGACCAGGATATGGCTCCGTCTATTTCCTGAAATATATTTTGGTTGACGGTTGTCGCGCGCGTTCTGTTTCGACTGTTCATCCCTAAAAAACTATTTTTAAAAACTGAAGAGATTCATACTAAAATTTATGAACATCCTGAAATTTGCTTTTTAAAAACATAGATATAGCTAATTTAAAGGTTATACCAGTTAAATGCAAAATCTGTTGATTCAAAGACGATATGTCATTAACATAAAACAGCAAATATGCTGGTAAATAATGACAATTATTATTATTATTAATGTTATTAAAATAATTAAAAGAATACGAATAATATTTGGGGAAACAATTAATCAATGAATTGAATCAACAATTAAACGGCAAAAATGCTGAACAAATTCAATGATCTACATTGAGAAGGTACTTCGTGCAACAAGTTGTATGCTTTTATTTTGAATTGTCACGCCCATTTCCAGTATGGCTCTATTTTTCTTTGCTTACTTGACTTACAAGAAATGCTGTCATTGTATTACTTCAGAATCTAATGAACTGTCCTCAATCATCAACAAACCACTTCAAAATGTTTTCTGACATACAGTACGTTCAGAAAGTATTCAGTCCCCCTTTTTTCATTTTTCATATGCTGCAGCCTGATACTACAGTAGAAAAAAATTTATATTTTTATTCTCATCACTCTGCACTCAGTACCCCATCATGACTAAGTGAAAACAGAATGCAATATTGTTTTGCAAATGTATTAAAATAAAAAAATACACATTGACATAAGTCGAGACCTGTTGCAACAACACTGAATACTGTTTGAATGCACTGTATACCCTTAGACTTAACATTTATAGTAACCTTCACAACTGAAACTTTACATTTAAGTTGCCCTTTTCCACAACTATCAGCTACAAGGCAACCTTTTGAGAACCCTCTACAGTTCACCACAAACCTTTGTGGGATATTCTTGGAACAATTATACTGGAGCAGAACAGACTGATCATTCTTTGCAGGAAACAAAAACATTATTGAACAAAACCTTGAGGAAACATTACAGGAAGTTTCTCTGCTTGTATGGTGTTTAGTTAATGCAAAGGCCTGAGGTACAAATTCAGCAGTCTTGTTTAAATGAATACAAACATACATTTTGGTTTTACAGGTACAATAAGTTACCCATAAGGAGTGTCATGACGTACACTTTCAGAGCAGAATAAACATACAAGTTCCATATTTCTTAAAATGTACAGTTTGAAGCATTGAAATGAGGCTGCAAACATTAGACTTTAACTCTACATTTCTTACATACATTTTATAATTTACACACTGATGCATCAGTTCTGGGACTCCACAGCCTGTGGGCGGTTTGTGTAATAGAGAAAGAAAGGACATTTTTACAGCTGGACGAGACAGAGACAACATGCTATGCAGCTGCTTTCTGACTGCGCTCTATGGCCATCCTCTCGAGCCTCTCTGTGTAGAATCCATTGAAATCCAGCCTGGGAAATCAAAAGGGCAGTGTTGGTAACTTATGCACAAAACACCTTTTGTTCTAAATACAAACAAGTACAATTTGAGTGTTAGCTGTGTTTTGTCATGAGTTTGACTAAATGCACTAAGCCTTTATCAGCTTTCATAACTGGCCTTCTGATGTTTAAAGCTGTATTTATTGATATTTTCATCCACAAGGGGGCAGCAAACAAACACCAAGCCAGGCCAGGATCTCTCAGTAATATGTCTGCGCTTCATATTTTTTAGAGAACTATTTTCTAGCCAGCAACCACAAAACAAGATAACTACTTGTGGATTTATGACTAATAACACTCTAATTCCCCTTTATCAGCTCTAGTTTGCTCCAAGATTTTAAGAGGAAACATTTAGATCTTTATCTGCCCAGAGCTCCACTGTTTTTTTCTGGTTAGTTGTTACATTTTTAAGCAGAAGGCTGCTCAGCTGATAAAATACAATGCGTCTACTGTTTCGATCAAACACAGATTCAAAAAACGTGGTCACATAAAACCAAAACAATAACATTATAACAATTTCCCTCTATGGGAGTGCTTCCCAAAGTGTGGCCTGGGGCACACTGTTGGGCCCCAGAGGGACTGTAGGTGGGTTGCGAGAGGTCATTTTAAATCAGTAAAAAAGAGAAATTAAATCCCATTTTAAATGATCATAAATACATTATCATGTGATATTATTTTGAGTTTCAGACACTAAACACTGCCTGAAGTTCTCACTCATGTCACCTTTTTTTCTTTTATTTTCCCATTGTTGTGGTTTAACTGGTGTTAGATTAACTAGTGACACTCCGTTAAACATTCTACTTTTTGCTTGTTTCCCGATTTTACAAATTTGTATTTGCAACTACTTTAATGCTACTCAGGAGATGTTTGCCAGGCACAAAGGATTTTCTTTACAGAGATTAATATATAAAAAAAAGAATCTTAAGTGACTTTCTGAGTAATGCTAATGTCGCTAGAATAAAGTATTTGATTTGAAATTCCCTGTTATGAAAACAGAAACATGATAAAAAATATTTAAGTCCTGTGTTATGGTTGTTCAAGTGATTTTTGGTGGGCCTCTCAGGTCTTAAACTTGGCTGCAGCAGACCAAAGTTTAGGAAAGGCTGCTCTATGTGAATTTCAGTGTTTATGGTTTCAGCACAATATAAGAATTTACTTAAACTATTTTATCATTTCATAAGAAGGAGCAGACTTTATTTGAATGACAAATTTTTGTAATGGATAATATGAAACAGTTTACTTTAAAATACTGAGTTATATATTATCAATATAATAGAAAACAGGTCTTGAGCCTATATAATGTGGGCGGTTTTACCTGTAGATGATGCTGATCATGCTGTGCTCACAGTCGTTGGTGCTGTAAATGCTTAGTTTGTCCAGCAGGTCCAGCAGCAGAATGCTGAAGTTACTGTCAAACTTGCTGATGGTGGCCTCAAAGCCTGCGTCAGACTGCAGAGTGTCCACGTACTCCGATAATAACTGAAACAGTGAGAGAACACAACATGTTCAACCTTACCCCAGTCAAATTTTTCTACTCTGCTCAATGTTGATGACTTTTCACAACATGTTTACATTCTTGAATGTGTACGCAGGATTGGAACATCCCCTTCAGTACATAGTCTTTAAATGTGGTGGTTTTGGACATGCAGTACCTTCGTGGTGAGTCTCTTCTTCTCTGCTTCATCAGCCTGTTCGCTCTGTGTCGGTGGACTGTCCATGGTTCCTTGTTCCAGAGAAAGACGCTCTAACCTCATACTCTGGGTGAAACGCTGCAATAAACAGACAATAAACATCTGGGTTCAACATTTAAGAGCATTTGTTGCAGATTTTTAAGCTCTCTGGTGTACTTGTTTGTAGAAACGTAGTAATAAATGTAATTGTTTTTCACTGACCTATTTTTTCTGTTGGTTTAGATATGGAGCCACGCAGAAGCTTAAGCAGGAAGACAGTTTCTCACTCGTTCATTTATCTCCTTTCTCCCATTCTCTCTATTTAAGGAGTACTAAGCTAATCAGATACTGCCACAATCTCACCATGCATTTGTCATATTCTAAATCTGTTGTCCTCTCTTCCACAGTCAGCCTATCATTTCGGTGCTTCAACCCTCCTCCACCCCAGCCACCTCCATTCCACTTTATCAGCCCAGATCCACCCAGGTCTGCCGCTCATCTTATCCTGCATACCTCAGTCTCCTCCAAGCCACCTAATCTGTGTCCCAGTCCAGCTTTTTAGAACCCTACTCCTCATCTGATTCTGCCTCCCCTGTCACCTCGATTAGTGTCTAGACCCTATAGGGAAGTGGTTCTCGACTGTGGGGCATCACGACCCACCACCACCACCTTAAGGGAATACACAACCCAGATGTTATGGAAATGTGGTACTTCCACGAGTAATTTGTTGATCAATTGGAAAAACCAGCTTTGTCAATCAAAGTAAAGCAGATAAATTAGTAGAAATATTGAGACAAATACCTAATTTTACTCGTTTTCATGGGAACGTCTACTCATGCCATTTTCTTTTAAAATGATGATTTTACCGTTCAATTTTTGTCCTCTTTTATTGCTACCCAAGCCGTAGATTTGACGCAGTTTCAACCAACCTGCATGCAGTTAGTGAACTTGACGCAGACTGCTATAAGTTTGGAGAAGATCCGGAGAAGCTCCGGGTTTGTCAGCATGCAGTCCTTCAGGCAGTTGTCCAGAAAGCTTGTGTGATGGCAGAGAACGTCGTCAATGTTTGACGCCTGGAGGAGGAGAAGAAGGACAATCAAAACAAGACATCAGTTTCGCTACAACTTTAGGACATCCTGTCATTAAACTAACAACAAACCATCATTAGAAACAGTGGACTTATTCCCCCAACAACTGGTTTGTAGTTATCAGGACACTCACTGTTTTCAGGTTGTTCTCCATGATGTGCCAGTTGGGCTCCATCACCTCGAACATCATGTAGTACTGGATGTTCTGCACAAAGTTGAGCATGCGCTGTCGGAGGGCGAATGCCGCAGCGAACCTGTAAACAGGAAGTTTGAACAGACTGTGAAGACATTTGGCTGTCTGGGATTTTCAAATAGAGGTCCCCGAACATTTTTTTACTACCGTACCATTTTGGAGAACGTAAGGAGAACTGCTTGAAATCTTTGTTGCTGATCCACACATTGCAGAGCAGCCTCTCCACATGTTTGCAGTAAAACATGTGTCTGAACAACATCTGGTACCTCGTCAGGGCTTTCCTGGAAAGAACAAGACATTTTCACCATGACTAAAAAAGATTTTCATCAAAAGAAAAGGCATTACATGCTCACGTTTACATGTTTATAAAGTTATTCAAGGCTTCCATTTATTTTTGTAGACACTATTCTGCAAACTATCGTAGACTTCTTATTTACTCTTTACTAGAGATGCCCCAACTGATCGACAGGCAGTCATTGTTGACCAATTTCATTAAAAATATGTGATGGGTCAATGAGAATGAATGCTTCTAGCCACCAATCACCAAAAGCAATTATCTGTGATCAATTCTTGTGTCTGCAGCTGCAAGAAGAGCTGTAATTTTATAGGCTAATTCAATTTCAAGCAAGCATTTAGTGCAACATTACTGTCAAACTGAAATGCAGCATCTTTATTTATTCATCTTATTTTGCGATTACAATTTCTCATATAAATCTAAGTTCCCTGTCAGCAGATTTACAGCTGTTTTTATAGTTTAACGCTACCTTTTTTCTTCTTCTTTTATCATATTTTCCGGACTATAAGTCGCTGCCGAGTATAAGTCGCATCAGTCAAAAATGCGTCATGAAGAGGAAAAAAACATATACAAGTCGCACCAGATTATAAGTCGCATTTATTTAGAAATTTATTTCACAAAATCTTTCTTTCTGCTGCTCGATTACCATTTTCTGCTGCATGTTTTACTACCTGCTGTTTGTAATCTGCAGAATAGGATTTTCTTTTTGGAGGCATTTTGTTTGTGTTCAGTCTTTCTCAGTTGTCTTTAAGTTAATGTTTCAATTAATTTTTTCAGTGGTACAGGAGCAGCATATTGTTGTCACAAGCCTAGAGCGCCCTCTCGCGGCTGTAGACGGTAATGTTTACTCCTTGGTTCATGTCAGTCAGTATGAATTAACATTTAAAAACATGTTGAATTATACATATTTTGATATATAAGTTGTACTTGACTATAAGTTGCAGGAACAGCCAAACTATGAAAAAAAGTGCGACTTATAGTCTGGAAAATACGATATTTGTCCTTTCACCAAACACCAAGTCAATTTCCTAGTCTGTGAAAATGTACCTGCCAATACAACTTAAAGGTCACATATTTTACCCCTTTAAGACAAGTTTATCTTGGTCTCAGAGGTCCCAAGAACATGCCTGTGAAGTTTGTTTCTGAAAAAAAAACACTCCAGTATAGGATTTTTGCTTGTCTAAAAACCCCTTTTTCAGCCCTGCTCAGAACGAGCTGTTTCTGTGTCTGTGGCTTTAAGTGTTATTGAGCTGTCTGACCCGCCCCTCTCAGGAAATGGATGTGGCTTAATGGATGTGGCTCAGGAGAATCATGAGAAGAGGGCGGAGCTTTCTTCCAAGTCGGGAGAGCTAACCACACATGGGGGCAGGGCTAACTCCTCACATGACATCATGAGGGTAAAATCTGAGAACGGCTTGTTTCAGCCCACATTTTCTGAAAGGAGGAGAAAGAGAGGGGGGAAGGAATGGATTTTTCTGATTCTTGGGGGGATTGAGGACAGGCCAGGGGCACATATTTTTGTTAGAAAAGCCTGAAAAAGTGTATTTTGCCTAATGTGTGACCTTTAATTCTGAAAAAATAATATCCCTCTCCCTACAGATTAGAAAAAAAAGACACTCAGCAGCAGAGCTGAACCTGTTGATGATGAGTGAGAGCGGCCATTTGACGATGTAGTCGAAGGAGAAAGCTTCCAGCCCGCTCAGCGTGTTGTCTGTCGGGTCTGCGTTGATAATGGCTTTCTCCTGTTTGGTCTCGATGGCGAGAACTCGCAGCAGCTGAGTGATGACGTCATGAGGCATCAAGTCGATCTGTGATCAGCCAATCAGAGATCAGCTTGTGAGTGGAGGCAGACTACTAGACGTGTGGCCTACATGTGGTTTCTTATCATTTCAGTCCCATTCACCTTGAGGTCGTCTTTGAAGGGGTCGGTGTTGGTCGTGCTCATCCTCAGAGCCAGCTCCAAGAGTGCCTCCAGTCTGGGGGGAACAACGTCATCTACTGGTTTCTTCAGCTCCTCCTCCGTCAGGTCCATGAAATGAACAAAGAAATCCCCTTTGTCCATTAAGAAGTAGTGCTTGATGGATCTGACAAAAACAAAACAGGAGAGCAAGTTTTACAATAATCATCCTGAGAAATTACAGAAATAATTTCAAAACTCATCTCATTAGACAAGGCAGGGCATCATGGACCAAAATATTTAAATGAGTACTTTTTTCTGTAAAAAAATAATAATGCTGAACTTAATATGATTCTAGTAAAATCAAACAATATTGATTTTTTAATAACAAAGCAACAAAAATAGAAGTCCTAGACGCCACAATTTTTGTTTTTTATTATCAAGAAATGTCAGATATACTCCTTCAAACCATCTAAATTGAACAAAATGTTGGCATTGTTTCTGTATATTGAGGTTGTCCTAATACTCCATACTCTTTCCATAAACATTTTTTTAAATAATAATAAAGACTGTGTCCAAAATCACCTATTCTCTACCTATATACCTACCTATATATACCTATTCTCTAAATCAGGGGTGTCAAACGCAAGGCCTTAACTAGCCCGGTACAGTGATAGAGATAAAAAGACAGGAATGTAGGAAGAGAAATTAATTTGTGTTTTATTTCAAATTTTCAATTTTGCATCTCACAATTACAACTTAAACTTATGATTTATTTTATTTTTTGACCTTTTAGACTCACAATTTCAAATTATAAGTCATATTTTGACCTTTCAATTCATAATTTTGACTTTTACCTCATATGTTGAACATTTAAACTCATTATTCTGAATTGTATCTCATACTTTGATCTTTTTAACACTTGACCTTGACTTTTGATCCCTTTTTTGGAAATATGACTCACAATGTACAATTTAAACTCATGATTTTGACTTTTCTCTCATATTTTAACCCTTTAGAATCATGATTTTTTTTTTATCTCTTTAAATGATAAAATCTGGATTATTAACCACAGTTTATTTTTTTAGGATCTACCAAGGGTAAAAGGAAACTAACATAGTTCTTGTGCTGCTGTGTAACACCTTTCGTACTATCTGCTTTTGCTGTACAGGGTTTGCGCATCTACTAGCTACAATACGGTAGATGAGCCCTGAACCTGCAGTGATGAGAGACTCGCAGCTTTAAAGATGATCTGCCATCCTCGGCTCGTCATTCGTTCTTACTGAAGAGTGTTCTCAGCGCTCCACACAGTGTATCTACTTACCATGTACTCTTATTTTTCTTTTTAATTGTTATCACCTTACAAGTGGGAATGCAGTTAAAAAGTGGTGCAAACCCCCTGCCTACGTGGTTGTGTTATGTATTCCAGCCTGTTCTGAGCAGTGAAGTAGTCATGTGCATATACACCATAAATGGGATGACTTTTCAATCATGTTAGGTCTTGTGCTGTGTGTGAGTGACAATGGCAGCTGCATGCACCTGCAGCAAGTCACAGCAAACTTTTCATGGTAAATTATCTAAGTCCATAATAACTTTTTTGAAAGTATAAAAGCTTTTTAAAAAAAAAAACAATATATCTCCCAGTTTTCTGTGCGTAAACTGTCCAGGGGTTACATAAAATGAGATTAAAATCAGATATTTTACAAAAATAGGAAAGGAAAACTGCAGAAGCTTCATACAGAGAGATAAAATCTCTGTTTACCTGAGGCGTGACACCAGCTCCTTCTCCTCCATGAGGAAGTCTAGCAGCACCTTGCTGGCGTAGTTGTAAGCCTTCTCTATCTGCTCCACATACGCCCGCTCCTTCAGGGTGTACAGGACCTCTTTAGCATCCGGACACGTCACATCACGGCCACACTCCCGCACCACGTTCAGGTATTTACCTACAAAAGAACAGAGAACTCCATCAAACCTCTTGTCAAAAAATACTCTTGTTAAAGCTTTGACGTGTTTGGTGAAGTTTTTACCAGTGCTTAATATTTTGTCAGCCATTTTCTGCAAAAAAGAAGGAATACGATGTTGAACGATGGTGTATCTCTGATCCCAGTACTTGTCATTGTAGTCTTCCTGGATTTTCTCTTTCTGCAGCTCATGCTCCTCCACCATGAACTCACTGAGAGAGAGCAAAATCAAACATTACACCAGATTTGAAAACAAAGCAGATTCAGTGGTAGAGGGTTATTTTGAGGTCAACCTTATTGCCCTACCTGTATGGATCATTAATGATGCCTCTGTAGATCCACTTCTCCAGTATCTCAAAGTAAGGGACGCTGGCTGCTTTGGTGAGGTAAAGACACGGCTCCTGAGCCTGGCTGTCTCCGGTGTAGTTGAAGGTTCGATCATGAAGAAGACTCAGTGTCGACCCACCCATACACTCCCCTTTGTCCAGGGATGAGGCTGTGGAAATGGCAGAAAAGTTGACATGAAGCCTTTCCTTTCCTTTCTTAAAGCAGGGGTGTCAAGCTCAATCACAGCAGGGTCCTGATTCTGGATTTAGGTCAATCCTGAGGGCCTACTAGGGTCAACACTAACTATAAACTGTCAACCTCATTTTCATCAGTTATAAAATATGAAAAAAAAAGCACTGATGATAAATCATTTAGAAATTCAAAAAGTAAAAATGATAAGTTTAAAAACTCAAAATCTGAGGTACAAAGTCCAACTTAATTGTGCTAAAGGTCAGAACACGGTATTAAAAAGAGAAAAATAATGTTTTTTAAAAGAAAATATATGAGTAGAAAGTTGGAATCATTAGTTTGGAAGGTCAAGATATTAGATAAAATTTGAAATCATAACTTTAAAAGTCAAAATATGACTTAGGATTTAAATTGTGAGTCTGATGGGTCAAAATATGGGATTGAAAAGCCAAAGTCAGGAGTTGAAAATGTCCAAATATGAGCTAAAATTAAAAATAATGATTTAAAAAAGTTAAAAATATGAATCAAATTGAATCTTAAAGGTCAAAATTTAATCAACAAAAGTCAAAATTACAAATTTAAAATGTCAAAATATAATATAAAAAGTCAAAATTACACATTTAAAATGTCAAAATATGAGAAAAAATAGAAATCATGTGTTTAAAAAGACAAAATATGGTATTAAAAAGACAAAATAATGAGTTGAAAAGGTAAAAATATGACTTAAACTCCAAATTACAAGTTAAAAAGGTCAAAGTTTGAAATAAAAAGCCAAACTCACAAGTTTGAGTCACAATCTTGAAATGAAAAATTCTGACTTACCTAATTTTATTACTCTTTACTTTTCTGGGTTTTTTTTACGGCTTTAAAAGGATATTCTGAACAACCAAGTTTTAGTTTACATTTTCATACTGGAGGAAATCTGCAGACCTCATACTGATGGGCCAGTTATAATAGAAATATGATATGATCTTGCGGGCCGGGTTTAACCATTCCATGGGCCGAATCTGGCCCCTGGGCCTTCAGTTTGACACCCCTGCTTTAAAGCCTTCTTTTGTCCTTTGGTCTGAAATAGCTGCCAAGCTGATGCCTTCAAAGACAACTGTGTGAATATAAATCAGGCTAATATGCATGTTCAGACTCGTACCGATGGAGGCCAGTATCTCCATGGTTCTCATGGTGGGCTGAATGTAGAACCAGAGTTTCTGCAGGGACAGCAGACCCTGTCGCTGCAGATGCTCCAGCTGAGTGACCAGAATCCGATACTCCTTCATCAGAGTCCTCATTGCCGCCGTTAGTGCGTGGTTCACCTGACCGTACTCAAAAGACGACTTCTCCTCAATGAAGCTGGAGGACAGACACAGAAAATCTAATGATTCCTCCTCACAGTCATAAATGTACAGAAACACACAAGCTTACCACACCCACCGTGTTATAGTGGAGTAATACGAGGCTACAGGTAGAATCCTGTTGACCAGCTCTTTGACAGACATGTCCAGCGTTGAATCAACGATGAAGGAGCGGTTCTGTCTCCCAAGCACAGGCTGAGCTGTGATGTCTCGCCCATCAACGCCCACCAGCACAGACAGTAGATCCTCCACTAGAGCCTGTTCTTGAGCAGCTGGGAGCATCGTACCTGAGCACAGGTGAGATCATTACAAATACAAGCAACAATCAGAGATGGGTTATATCACCTTAAGTTTACATATTGGTAGTGGTCGGAGGTAAACAGGTATCAGAAAGTCATCAGTAAAATTTCTGTGCATGTGCACAGGTCAGTAGCACTGGTGCTTGCATCCTGGCTAACACTTACTTCATGTTTGACTTGAAAAGTGTGCCAACTATTATTGAGTTCTGATGTTGAAATCATTTGTTTTTGGTACTTTTAAACCATTTTTCCCAACCATAACTGGCACATCTGTTTGCCACTTTTAAACCATCTTTTGACCTTTCACCTACTTCAATGCCTGTTGCCACTTTTTGCTGCTTTCAGCTATTTTTGCAAGTTTCTCCTACTTTGCACCACTTTTTTGGAACTTTCTTTCTAGTTTCATCCTGGTTTGCCCTTTGTCACCCATTTCTGCCACTTTTATTTTCTAACCACTTCTTGCCCACATGCGAAGTTTTTTCCCCTTTTTGCCTTTCTCTGCCACTTTGTGCCCATTTCTGCAACATCTTTCTGCAACTTTTGTCTACTTTAGCCATCATTTCTGCCACTTTTTGTCCACATATGCTGCATTAACCAATTTCTATATTTTTTGCAACTGTCTGCCCATTTTTACATAGGTTTTTTTTGTAAGTTTTTGCCCTTGTTGCCACTTCTCTCAGCCGCCTTACCCAACTCTGCCACTTTTTTGCCACTTTTGCCCATTTTTGCCACTTTGAATCCATTTATGCCACTTTTCACCCCACACTTTGCAACTGTTCAGTTTCTAGCCTTATTTCACCCATTTTTGCACATATTGGTAGGTTTTTGCCCCTTTACCATTTTCTGCCATCTTTCATCCAATTTTTTGCCACTTTTCTCTCATTTTATGCCCATTGATGCCACGTTTTTATGCTTTTTGCACATTTTTGTATTGTTTTATGTAACATTTAGTAAACTGTTGCCACTTCTTTTTGCCACTTTTCACCCATTTTTTAAACTTTTTGCCCATTTTTGCCACTTTTAATCTATTTAACCCAACACCTTTCCCTTTTAACTTCTAACTCAACTGTATAACGCAATGTTACGGTGTCATTTTTTTCTGATCACATTTTCTACTTCTGATGTGAACACATTGCATAGGAAGTGATGCACATCACTACCTAACACTTAAACAGTAGGGGTGTAAATCACAAGTTTCATCCCGATATGATATAGATATTTTGGAATATACGATATTTTTCCGATATCACAAAATCTGCCACGATATGGTTTTGATTTGATTCGATTCAGGGCCCAGGGTCGATTTTAGGCAATTTTGTACAAAAATTCACACAGTAACAGAAAAAATAAAAGTTTCTGCAATTAAATTATTGACAGTTCTCTGTATTTAATAAAAACATGTCTTTAACAAAAACAACAAAGACCCGATTACCCTGATTACCTTTAAATTAGGAACACAACTACGCACATTTGTGTTAAAACATGTTGATTTAAAACAGCAAACATTTTCAGTACCAAACATTTTATTTCCTCACATCCCCAGATCACTCTAAAGCATCAATATGGACTTTTTCTGCAACCCTTTATAATAATGATCAAAATGTTTGGCCTGTGTTCCCATTTTAGATTTTTTTCTTAAATTTATTTACACACATGTGGACTTCAACAGATATTTCTGCTTTATATTAGCCCTTCATACTTTACACAGGGGCCTGTTAATGTGGCAGATAGTTCATTTTTGTAGTTTATTCACCTTATCAGATTTAGATGAGGTAAAATATGGGGTATATGATGTTATATAATGATTCTATATCATTTTTTAATTATTGCAACCTCGATTTTAATAAATAGAAAGGTTAGACTGAATACTCGAGCAAAGCCTTATTACAGAAGACGTTCCTGTGATGTGCAGCTTTATAACAAGAGCGAGGGGGTGGGGGGTATACAGAGAACAGCTGTCCTGTCCAGACAGCACTCGCTTCCTCAGCCATAACGAGTGGAGTGTTTTTGTCTGTGAACAATCTCATACGGCGGTTATATACAAATAAAGACGTAGATGTAGTCGGCAAACTAAGGGGAGAGATCCGTCCTGCAGTCGCGTCTGTCTGAAATATATCCACACAGCAGAGAGAGGAGAGGATATCCTCTTTCACTTAGCCGTGAAACTTGGCTTGCAGCTAGCTTGTTGAGGACGCTGCCTGGGGCGGGAACTAACAGGCGTGTGTGGGGAATTACAAAATAAAAGCGTAGCTTGAAGCATCCATTTAGATCGATGTTTTGACTTTCCATCGATCTGATTGGATCATCAATCAACCAATCGATAAATCGATATACATCGATGAATCGTTACATCTCTGTTAAACAGTGGAGCAAACTCTAAGCAACATCAAAAAATTGGTTTAATAATCAATTAATAATTAATTTATTTCATTTATAATTAACTATTTTTATATCAGGACTTTTAGCTGTCCTTTGTTTTAAATGAAAAAAAAAACAACAACTTTTTTTTACACATCTTTTGTATTGTAGGTGCCACAAAAGCATACAGTGTTATTCAATACATTTTTAAAAGAACTCTGACTTATTGTCTATTTTTAGTTCAAACATGTTTCTAAGCATGTCAAAGTTCTTCTTTTAAGCTGTCATTAAAAACAAATAATTAAGCTGAGCAAGCAAAACCATCAAGGGATCCCACAGCGTGCAACCCGACTGGTCGACTATAAGAATAGTCATTAGTTGCATCCCTAATTGTGTGTGCACTACAACACCATGTATGCGGTTCAACTGGTGATAAAAGTGTTGTAAAAATGCCCTCCATGGCAGAAATGTTACCAGTGACGGCACTGATACCGGTTTACTACCCACCACTTACAACAACAAACAGTTGGAGAACATAATTCATGAAAATCCATTAACAAAAGAATACACTGAGTTCAAGAAATTGATTTAAGGCTGTCCCTCCTTACCGATGGCCACAGCTGGATCTCCTGGTGGAGATGGGCTAGTGATGAAGTCTCCGAGGAGAGCCGGACGTTCATACACCCAGTTTGGAAACACAGGATTGGGCTGAGTCGGGTTCTTCTTGTAGTGTTTGTCCCTTAGCATCTTGCGGGTAACTTCAGCAGGCTGCAGACAAAATTCACAAACAGATGTCAATGAATTTCAATCAGCACCAGACACAGGGCGACATGTAATTTGTTTACTCCACAGCTGTTAAGTTCAGTGAGTGTAATACTCACTAGAGGAGCATTGGAGCTGGCCGTTGCGTTTCCGAGCTTCTTTCTCAGCTCATCCAGCTCCTGCATGGACATTTTGGTGCTGGTCTGAGGCAGACTGTAGCTTGTGGTTGTGGTCGATGCTGTGTTTGCTGAGGACTCTGACCTCTCTTTGGCATTTTGCTGCAGGCACTGGAGCGTCTACAAAAATTTCATGAGACTCTATGACTACAGGCATTGAATATACAGTCATGGACAACAGTATTGGCAATCCTGCAATTTTTTTCAGAAAATACACTATT
This sequence comes from Cheilinus undulatus, assembly GCF_018320785.1. Lineage (NCBI taxonomy): Eukaryota > Metazoa > Chordata > Actinopteri > Labriformes > Labridae > Cheilinus > Cheilinus undulatus. The sequence goes on along the minus strand of NC_054884.1, from coordinate 35,898,339 downwards.
TCTCCCAGAAATTGTTGCAATTACAAATGTTTTTGGTAAACACGTTTATTTCCTTTATGTGTATTGGAACAACACAAAAAAACAGTCAATATATAACCTGCTTTGTGACTACGTACTACATCCAAGGCTGTCAAAAATCTTTATACTCCTTTTATATCATATGGTTTAAACAATACAATATCAGGTTTTTTATGTTTGATGGTACTAAAAGTACTAAAAAAACATACAGTTAACTCATAATTCTGTGAGTGGAGAAGGAAAAACAGCGTGCAGAGCAGTGATATAGAGAGATGTGTTATTTTTTGATTTTCTAAAGAAGTTAGAAACACCAAAAATCCAGCAAAGACTTTAAGGAAGATTCAGAGTTTTTATGACTTATGCCTCTTTGTGCCTGCTGCACTCCTCTCTGCTCCACCCTCTTTCACAGCCTCTATCCTCAGTGTCTCTTAAAAGCAGATAAAGTGCAAAGAAAAGGCATAGGGATGTCTCCTCTTCTGGTATCGGGTAGCTAAAATTACCTCTTTGTCCTCGCAGAGCTTGGAGAGCAGATAGACTAATGGATCAAGGTTTCTGACATTTTTGGACTTAAGCTCCTCATACTTCCTCAAGAAGTCCTCAGGAGTTTTGGAAAATTCTGCTAATTTAACCTGAAAATAAAAAGAGCAAACATCAAGGAAAAAAAAAAGTTAAGTAAAACATTTCATCTTTACAATACCAGCAGTAATTTAGCTATGTTACTGTTCTTCTAGACTTATTCTTCTTAGATTGTTAAACTGAAATGAGGACATACATGTTTATATTTCTTTTGTTACCGTCAGTACATGGTCATTATTTCATTATCTGCTGATTGAATGTTGGGTTTCTGCAACAATAATAGAGTAGATTTAAATAACATTATACCATGGTCTTGGTGAACACTCGATTCTGATTGGCTCTGGAAATTCCATTAGTGTCCATTAACTTCTGATACATGGACCCGGTTCGAACTCCACAAGTACTTCCGGTCAAAAAATCATCACACTGTTCCAAATTAATGCGCGGCAGCCGTTAGCCGTTACTGATAATTGGACACCTCGTCGGGAAGTAACCCTTACATAACTTATCCAAATACAGGTTTGTATTCTAAAGTTATACATTTTAACACGCATGTCACCCACATCTCCATCAGCAGTAACGTTTCACCCACCTTCGCGCTGTGAGCAGAGACTGTGGTCGTTACATAAGGGGTCCTGTGTTTCTGCAGCAGGTCTATGTAGCCCTCTGCTCCATCTCCTCCTCGAACATGAAGCAGACTCAGCAGCTCGTTCACATCGTGGTGGATCCTGAACTCACTCATGGCTCAGGACGCTACAATAACAACACACTTCATTCAGGGGGGAGGGAGAGAACTGCAGCTAATTTACGGGGCAACTCGGCATTCTATTAACTTGCTAATACCGCTAAAACAGCTCGAAACAGAGCTCAGAGGACAGCCTCCATTTAGACCAGCAATTTCAGAAACAAAGCTAACGTTACTTCATGCTAGCTTGCTAACTAGCCTACATGCCAAAACCATTGAAAATGAATTGACAAAACTGATGGGGATGCTAACTGCGTTGCTAGCTCTTTTAGAGTCAAAAATATTTTATCATCGTTATAATGCAGATCTCATTAATCGTAATTCTTCTCAGATGTAATCAATGGGTCTTCACTGTACCTGTCAGTTGTATTTTCTTCAATACAACATCGAACACTGACACCGAACGCGCCTGTCGCTAGTCAAATTCTTCTTCTTCTTCTGAATTTCCGGCAGAGTACACCCAGCCAAGGCGTAATGCTGCCCCCCACAGGTCGCTAATGCTGGTTATTCAGGCGCCTCAAAATCTAGCATACAGTCCAGTCCAATGGAGAACTTGATAGAATAAAGATTGTTTCATTAGCAATTCAAAATATACAAATAAAATCCACCGATGACTCATACAGTTTTGCATGTTTAACACATAAATAAATAAATGAATAAAAAAAAAATCAACTTAAAAATTAAAAACATAATGTACCCGTGATTTGTCATTATAACACAAAATTAAAAAAATATGCACATGTGAAACAAAAGCACAGATAGAAATGACCAGAAATCAAGCAGAAGAAATAATAGTATTCAAAGAGGACGTTCAAGTTTTTTAATATTTTGATATTATATGATATTGCAAGTTTTAAAACAATATTTTAGTATTAAAAATACCTCTGAAAACACATGCAGATGTATCTTTACTGGTCTGTTTAATTGTAGTAACCAAGCATGCTTGTACAAATTCCCAAGGCACACCAAGACATGCCTCGAGGCACACCGGTGTGCTTTGCCACACCATTTGAGAATCTCTGCCTTAAACTGTCAGTCTGAGAGTCAACCATCGCTCCAGCTGGGGATGCTACAATGTGTGTGTGACAGAGCTGTCATAACTTTGGTGAGTGAACATCAGCAACACAACTGAAACACTTAGAAAAACTTAAATTATAGAAAACAAACCCTGAGAATTATTTTTCAATATGTGATCCTCACAGCCTTTGTTAGATAGAAATAACTTGATTTACAGAATAAAAGATCCACAAAGACAGTCAAGTGTTTCCTGCCCTCATGTGGCCAAAGTGAAGAACTAGGTGTTTACATAAAAACAGAGAGGGAAGCTTTAGTACAGTGATGGGAATTTAAACTCTTTTCAGTGATCTGGATCATTTGGCTCAGCTCAGCAAAAAGAGCTGACTGCTCTTCATTCGGGAACCAGTTTGACTTCATTTGACCTGCCAATTTTAGCAATATCATAACATATGATTGTTGTCGGGCAGGTATTTTACCTCAACTATGCTCAATTTTTAAATCTCATGAAAATATCATGTAACTATTGTCAAAATCTACTGTCTCCCCAAAACCCCATGTGGGTCTGATGAAATCTGCTCACTGGTTGGGATGTATGACACACCTGATGTAAAACATTAATGTTACACCATCAAATATAAGTCCTTAAAGTAAGGTGTGCCTGTAGTAGAGGAACAAAGATCATCCCAACTAATCAATCAAATAACACTCAGACACACAATCTATGTACAAATGCTAACAATAATAATAGTTATAAAAATACAAAACAGCTTTCTATTGGGATCCGGCTCTTATTGTTCACATAAAAAAGCCGCCGGTTCTTTGAGAGAAAAAAAAAAAAAGAGAAAAAAAAAACTCAGAGGGTGAATGGATGAACGTTCTGTCTTTCACATCTTTATGGGCCAATCAGAGCAAATAAACATGTGACGTAGCTGCCAGCGAGCTGTGTCTGCACCCCTACCGAAACTCCATTAGAGCTGCATAACGCAAACCATGGCGACTGTAGATGTGTCGGTACACGACTTTTGTTGTTTCTGAAAAGAAAAAAACTCACTGCTGTTCTCTGTTCTTCTATTGATGACCAAATGTCATCAAGTTCTGATAAAACTGGTGCTTTAGCAGCATCCATGCTAATGTCCCGCCTCTTGTTGCTGTCTGTTTATACAAACCTTGCTGCACCCAAAAGTACTGCCCCTCATCGTTGATTGGTCCTGTGACTTTCTAACTGGGCCAAAACGGTTCAGACGGGAGCTTTGCAAGATAGATTCACCAGTGAGAAACACGGAAACGGGCGTATCCATCTGCTTTGCAAGGTTACCTAACTGAGTGTAAATGACCTGGAATTATTTTAGTGTCGACCATGGCAAAGGCTGTTTGAAGTCTCTAACTGAAAAGGAAGGGGCTTCATTATTTCCTTTATCTCCTTTAGCCGAGGAAACACTTGACACTTGATAAACTTGACTGTAACTTAACAGGTGAATCTCAAAAAAAAGTTCATTATTTTTTGTCAGTCATTTCAGAAAGTGAAACCCATATATCAAATAGACTCATTACACATAGAGTGAAATATTTCAAGCCTTTATTTCTTTAAGTGTTGATGATTACAGCTTACAGATATGAAAACCCAAAATTCAGTGTCTCAAAAAATTAGAATATTACATAAGATCCATAAAAAAATGATATTTCAAACAGTAATGTCAGGCTTCTGAAAAGTATGTTCATTTCTATGCACTCAATACTTAGTTGGGCCTCCTTTTGCATGAATAACTGCATCAACGTGGTGTGGCATGGAGGCGATCAGCCTGTGGCACTGCTCTGGTGTAATGGAAGCCCAGGTTGCTTTGATAGCGGCCTTCAGGTCATCTGCATTGTTGGGTCTGGTATCTCTCATCTTCCTCTTGACAATATCCCATAGATTCTCTATGTGGTTCAGGTCAGGCCAGTTTGCTGGCCAGTCAAGCACAGTAACACCACAGTCACTGAACCAGCTTTTGGTACCTTTGGCAGTGTGGGCAGGTGCCAGGTCCTGCTGGAAAATGAAATCAGCATCTCCATAAAGCTTGTCAATGGAATCATGAAGGTCTCTAAAATGTCCTGGTAGATGGCTGCATTGACTTTGGACTTCAGAAAACACAGTGGACCAACACCAGCAGATGCCATGGCAGCCCAAATCATCACTGACTGTGGAAACTTCACTCTGGACTTCAAGCAACGTGGATTTTGTGCCTCTCCACTCTTCCTCCAGACTCTGGGACCTTGATTTCCAAATGACATGCAAAATTTACTTTCATCTGAGAAGAGGACTTTGGACCACTGAGCAAAAGTCCAGTTCTTTTTCTCCACAGCCCAGGTAAGAGGCTTCTGACGTTGTCTGACGTTGCATTTCAAATTGCATTTGTTTTGCCATTTTCTAAATATTACAGTAAATGTGATAAATGTTTGTAAATGACCACAAGTCAAAGCGATAAGGTCGGCATGGTCACATATTGTGATTATTATATTTATCATAATTACGCAAGCAGGACACAGTTTATCAAGCTTTTCACATGACTAGCTGAAGGAAAGACAGAACCAGAGTAGACTGATAAAACTAACAGAGATGAGATGATTCAGGAAAATGGACAGGCTGGGAAAAAAGAGAACAATTTAATATCGCTGTGAAATACAAGGACTTGAATATTATTCATCTTTTCATACTGACTATGAAGAGAGTTCAGATTAAGAGAAAAGTTTCTGCTGTTCTTGATGTTCACAGTCACAGTTAAAGGAGACATATTTTACCCTTTTAAGACAAGCTTATATGGGTCTCAGAGGTCCCCAAAACATGCCTGTGAAGTTTGTTGCTGAAAAAAACACTCCAGTATAGGACTTTTGTAAGTCTAAAACCCCTTGTATTTCAGCCCATCTCAGAATGAGCCATTTCTGTGTCTGTGGCTTTAAATGGTCAATAGCTGTCTGACTCCGCCCCTGACCACACCCCTCTAAGGAAATGGATGCAGCCCTCTTGGTACTACAGACACTGGCTCAATCCCAAATGGCCCCTACACACTACCCCTTCACTACTGAGTGTCACTGAAATGTCACAAATGAAGTCACACTCGTAGCTCTGGAGGACTCTTTAATTGAAGGGGGAGGGTATAAATATGACGGGCAGGAATGGGAGGCCCTCTTCAATTCACCGGAAAATGGAAGACCTTGTTGCCATGGCAACAGAAAGACACCCCCCGTGTATGGCTGTTACGCTGTGTCACAGATTGCGACTCGCTAGGATCGCTGCCGCTTGCAGAAGACGCAAGTGTCTCCTGCGTTTGTTGGCTTTGTTGCATCAGCAAGAGGTAAATGCTGCTCCGCTGTGTATTTCGTTAACTTGATATATTTGATGGTACATAACTCCTTCTACATTTAATGGCAGCTACATTATACTGACTCCCACCAGGGTATGTGCAGTCGGATTCTTTAATCATCGCTGTTCTCCATTCCTATCCTCTTACTCCCACCTTTCCTTGACCCTGGTCTGCATGGATCTTTAGGTGCCTGTCCAGAGTACCTTTCCTGGTGAATGACGTCCCACAGATACTGCAGGCGTAAGGCTTCTCACCTGTGTGTATTCTCATGTGGACTTTCAAATAACCTTGTTCTCTGAAAGATTTGTTGCAAATTGTACAGGTATGTGGTTTTTCACCTGTATGGATTTTTAAGTGACAGTCTAAAGAATATTTCTGAGTGAATGATCTTCCACAGGTACCACAGGTGTATGGCTTTGTACCTGTGTGAATAAGAATGTGCTTCTTCAAATCTGACTGTTGACCGAATCTTTTCCCACAGGTGCTGCAAGTGTAAGAATTCACACCTGTGTGTGATCTCATGTGGACTGTCCAATAACCTTTACGTCTAAAAGATTTGTTGCAAATTGTGCAGGTATGTGGTTTTTCACCTGTATGGATTTTTAAGTGTTGGTTCAAACTAACTTTCTGTGTGAATGATTTTCCACAGGTACCACAGGTGTACGGCTTTATACCTGAGTGAGTGAGAATGTGTTTATTCAAATCGTACTGTTGACCGAATCGTTTCCCACAGGTTCTGCAGGAGTACGGCTTCTCATCTGTGTGTCTTCTTGTGTGGACCATCAAATTACATTTACGTCTAAAGGATTTGTTGCAAATTGTGCAGGGATGTGGTTTTTCACCTGTATGGATAGTTAAATGTTGGTTCAAACCAGCTTTCTGTGTGAATGATTTCCCACAGGTATCACAGATGTACTGCTTTGTACCTGTGTGAGTAAGAGTCGTGAGTATCTCTGAGTCTTTCTGCTTGTTCTCTCTGGGATCTTGATTCTCAGCAACATGAGAGTTGGGAGGAAGGACATCGTGTTCATGTTGTCCATCTGCCTCCCTGTGCTCACTTTCCTCCTCCTTAGGACTCATAATCAACACGTCAGTCTCCTCCTGTTTGAGCTGCTCTCCCTCCTGCTCCTCTTTAATCTGTGGAGGCTCTGGCTCGTCCTGGTCCAGACTGGACTTCCTCTCCTGGTGACAGAGCTGCTGCTCAGCCTCAACCTCCTCCTCCTTACACACATGTTGCTGTGGGATGTCTGGAGATCCAAAAACAAAACAAAGTGAGAGGAAACATGTCATTAGTTCTTCAGTGTTTGCATGTCACTTCGCGTTTTGTTTTGTTTTGTTTGGCTTGAGTCTTCTTCTTCGTCTTCTTTCTTGGGACTATTTGGCGGTTGGCAAACAACAACATGGTGCATTTCCACCACCTACTGGTATGGAGTGTGGACCAGAATATTTCATACTAAACTTAAATTAAATGTAAAAAGTTACAAAAAAAATAGATTCTCTCTATCAACTGTGTTTGTCTGAGACACTGAAATAGCATCTTATTTTCTGAATCCTTTTGTAGAATGTAGATCACGAATTAACTTTCTTCTTTCGGTCTCAAATCTTTGACAGTGCAGAATAGCATGTTCTATTGTTTCCTCTTGTTCACACTTATCAAATCTACCACTTTTGTGCTTTGCTATTTTAAATAAAGCACTGTTTAACCCACAATGTCCAAATCTTAATCTTGATATAATCATTTCACATCTCCAATTTACACTTGCTTTTCAACCTTCCTTTGGATTCTATAAAACCACCTCCCACTCCTTTCTTCCTCCCATTGCTTTTGCCACCTTTCTTTCAATGTCATCCTCACAATGCCCTTTACCTCCATTCTGCTTCAGCCTACTGTCATGTCAACTTGACTGTGGTTTGTGGCCGTCTTTGCCTCCCTGTCTGCCTGCTCATCTCCTCTGAGGCCAATATGTGCAGGTACCCATAAAAACATGACTGTAATTCCCATCATGTGAATTCTGTACAGTGTTTGTTTCATTTCCATTAAAATATCCGGTGTGCTGTCTGAATGGTTGTGTTGTAAACTGATAAGCAATGAACTGGAATCTAAGCAAATGACTGATCTTAATGGCCTTTTTTCTTCAATCCACTGTGTTGCTGGTAAAATTGCTAACAATTCCCCTGTGTAGACAGTTAAACCCTCACTGGTTCTTTTCCCCACTTTGATCTGAAACTCTGGTACAATAAATGTGACTCCTACTTTGTTAACTGTTCTTTGATGCATCTGTGTAGATCCTGACATAGCTGTGGTATCCATCTATGTATTCCTGTACATTGTATGAGCTGAGTTGAAATGTTCTGTCCTTGTTTTGCTTTTCTAACAGTGTGAGGTCTACATTGGCATCAGGCAGTATCCAAGGCTGTATTGTGGGTAATGGTACAGTTGGAGTAATATTCAACTGATCTATTTTAAGTTCTGCTGCTTTCTGTTTTACTGTCCACCCAAAACTTTTGGTTTCCTTTTTCTCCTTTTCCCAGCATGTTTTTAAAATGTCCTGTGTTGGAGGATCCTGACTATGGCCTTGTAACTTAACCCAGTATGTGACATAACTGGGTCCTTCTCATTTCTAATGGCATCTCTCCCATTTCCACTTGTAAAGTTGTTGGAGTTGTTTAAAATGCACCTGTGCATAATCATAATGCCTGATGTTGGATTTTATGTAATTTCTTTAAATTGGTGCTTGCTGCTGACCCATATACAACGCACCCATAGTGTAATACTGATGGTATTAATCTGGTGTATATGGCTTTCATAGCAGTTCTATCTGCTCCCCACTCACTCCCAACTAAACACCTCATAACATTTTAAGTTTTCTTACACTCATCAAAAATGTTTTGAATGTGTACCACCCATGTTAACATTTCATCGCATCCTAAAAACTTTAAATATTTCACTCTCTCTCTAGTTCTTGATCGTACAATTTTACTTTCAGGTCACTCCCTATTCTTCACTTTGTGAAAAACACTGTTTTATCAACTGAAAATCTGAATCCCCATTTAAAGGACCATTCCTCAACATTTTTTATAGCCCCCTGCATTTATTTATGATAAAGTCCAAATTTCTTCCCCTCATCCAAATTGCCCCATCGTCTGCAAAAAGTGAACATCCCATTCCATTTCCAATTTCTTCAAACACATCATTAATCATAATAGAGAATAACAAAGGGATTATTATGCTCCCTTGAGGTGTTCCATTATCAATCTCATATTTCCTTAAATCCTTTATCCATCTGTAAATCTTACCTTTGATTCCTAATTTACATAATTTTATCAACAATCCCTCTCTCCACATCATATCATAAGCCTTTTCAATGTCAAAGAAGACAGCTAGTACACTTTCCTTGTTTACTTGAGCTTTTCTGGTATCATACTACAGTCATAACGGTGGATCCATGGTATTACATCCTCTCCTAAAACCACTCTGACATCTACTTATATTGTTTCTTTTCCATACAGTAGGTTCACCTGTCATTTATCATTTTGTTTGGCTTAAGTCTTCGTCACTCCTGCCAGAAGCTCAGGAAGAGGCAAAGCCTTCTTCGTCTTCTTTCATGGGGTTTATTGGCAGTTGGCAAACAACGAAATGGTGCATTTCCCCCACCTACTGGTATGGAGCCTGGGCCAGACAATCTAATAGTAACACTTTAGTTAAAGGCCCTGTACAGTGAAAATAAACCCGTATTTAGGTTTATGTATGATACGAACCCCCAGGTCAAATTTCAATCAAATAAAACTTCTCTGAGGTTATAAATTTAAGATTCAAAATCTGGAAAAATGACACTGGGCTTGTGATGTCATGAGCCCACAGTAGGGATTAACCCTACCCCTCTAACACTACAGTGTAAAACCACAAAACAGTTCATCTCAGTACAGTCTGTTGTTAGCTGATATTACTGCCTTTAATGAAAGTTAAAAATCAGTTAAATGCTGTTTTTTTGTTCATTGTGAGGTAAATTTGCCAAATTTATCAGCCACAGTAGCCTATGGATCATTTAAAGTATTATAGCAGAGAGTTATCAATCATTAAAATAAAGGAGGATGTTTCATGATTAAGAATCTGTTACTTATATATTCTGTTTTTAACATAGAGATAAAACGATATCAAGATTATTATTTATGCGCGTAAATTAACTTCTAATTTCTTGATTCATATTTTTAACTGAGGGGAGTGTCAGTAAATATCCCCCCATCCATTATCTGTACCAATTATCCCATTTAGAGTCACAGGGGCCTGGAGCCAATACCAGCTATCAATGTGTAATGTGATAAAAAACCACACCAATACAGAATGGGAATATATGATACTAAACAACAGCATGACATTTATCTGTTCAACCTTTATTTAACCTGGTGAATAAAACCTCATTGAGATTAAAAATCTCTTTTTCAAGAGTGTCCTGGCCAACACAGGCAGCAGCACAGTCAGAGTTACAAACAGTGAGTAGTCTTATAAATAAAATGTCAAACACCAGCACACTGAAAGAGAAAACCGCAAGTATTTATTAAAATCAGCTACGATCAAAACAGACAGATATGACTGCCTCCAAGCCAACCAACCTCCTCTTAAAAATTTCCAGAGACACTAGCTCTCTATGTTTTAGGTCTTTCTGTAAATCATTGGCAAAGGGAGCAGCTATTTAAAGGCATTTTTTTCCAGATTCAGTTCTCACCCAGACAGGAGAGATCCTGAGATCAAAGATTATATGTTCCCCAGTTCTTCAGAATGATGTAGGTCAGAAGGTAGGAAGTTAGAAGACCAAGAATAGCCTTGTAGGTAAGAATATACCAGCTTCTTAAGCTGTTCTCAGACCAAAGATTCGCGACAAGACGAGACGGTTCTAGAATGAGTTGCAGCAGTCTGAGCCGAGCATTGCAGCTTGAATGAAGCTGTCTGATGTAGTTGCCAGCGATTCAGCCCATTAAGTTGTAAAGAGCAGGTTTTAGAATGTAGCACCCAGAGAAATGTGAAAAATAATTCTCATCTTAAAGGCTATATACGCCTATTCCGTCATATAATCATGCTATTAATTTTTTAAATATCTCTTTTCTCATCGATCCTCCTGATAATCACTTGTTATCACCATTGCAGCACAGCAACAAAATTTCACGGCACATTTAGAGGAAAAATGCTTTTCTAGATCAGTGTTGTTATAACAAAGATATCCGCTGTGAATAATTAATGTTCCTCCGACATATTCAGCTCCTACAGCCTTGAATTTCCCATGGATTATCCCGTAAAGAACAGCGCTTCCTACTTAGGAGCACAGCCATAAAAAGTGAAAGAAAACCTTTTCTGAACAATGTTTCTGTCTTCATTTTTAACACATATCTGCTTCTTGAAAATAATTAGGCTTACACCAATCTTTTTAATGATTTAACACGAAAACTTCTGCCTGCCAAACTCCTGTCTCCTGAAAAGTGAAGTGTGGGGCCTAAAACAGTGGGAAACATCCTGGGACTTAACTAAAATAGAAAACTTCCAAGTCCAGTTTTGTAGAGACCTCATAGGTCCACAGAAACTGTCTAAACACTGAAAAGAATTAATTATTTGGTGCTTACCAAGGTTTAAAAATTTAGATTAAGAAATGTTAGATGATTAATCTCACGTAGATAGTGTTTGTGGTTGGCCTGGGTGGTAATGGTCTTGATGACAAATTTGATGTCCTCCATGCACTTTTGTAAGTATCCTGTCACAGATGCTCTGAACATGTCCCGAATTAGCTAATGCAGAGGTGGAAAAAACTGCAGTTCTTTATGGATTCACTTGTTTCTGTCAAAAAAATGTCCTTCTATAATTTATCAGTTTTGACTTTATTGGACTTTTTGAACGAACCCTAAGTCTCTTTTCTAACAGTTTTCACATATTAAAGGTACAGCTTCTCAGCAGTGGCAGTTCTTCTCTCATCAACCATCAAGTCAGCACCAATTTTGAGAGACCTGCCAAATGTTTAGGAAGTTTACGGATTATTGTCTGCATGGACCTTTATGTGCTTGTCAAGAGAAAATTTCCTGGTAAATGATGTCCCACAGGTACCACAAGAGTAAGGCTTCTCACCTGTGTGTGATCTCATGTGGACTGTAAAATAACTTTGTTGTCTGAAAGATTTGTTGCAAATTGTGCATGTATGGGGTTTTTCACCTGTATGGATAGTTAAGTGATTTTTCAAATGAACTTTCTGTGTGAATGATGTCCCACAGGTACCACAGGTGTATGGCTTTGTACCTGTGTGAGTACGAATGTGTTTATTCATATCTGACTGTTGACAGAATCTTTTCCCACAGGTGCTGCAGGAGTAAGGCTTCTCATCTGTGTGTGTTCTCATGTGGACTGTCAAATTACGTTTAAGTCTAAAAGACTTGTTGCACATTGTGCAGGTATGTGGTTTTTCACCTGTATGGATAGTTAAGTGATTTTTCAAACTAACTCTCTGTGTGAATGATGTCCCACAGGTACCACAGGTGTATGGCTTTGTACCTGTGTGAGTACGAATGTGTTTATTCATATCTGATTTCTGACAGAATCTTTTCCCACAGGTGCTGCAGGAGTATGGCTTCTCACCCGTGTGTGTTCTCATGTGGAGTGTCACTTCTTGTTTAAGTCTAAAAGATTTATTGCACATTGTGCAGGTATGTGGTTTTTTACGAGTATGGATAGTTAAGTGATAGTCTAAACTCCTTTTAACTGTGAATGATTTCTCACAGGTACCGCAGGTGTATGGCTTTGTACCTGTGTGATTAAGAATGTGTTTATTCAAAGCTGAGATATGACTGAATCCTTTTCCACAGTCGTTGCAGGAGTATGGCTGCTCACCTGTGTGTGGTCTCATGTGGATTTTTAAGTGTTGGTTCAAACTAACTCTCTGTCTGAATGAGATCCCACAGGTACCACAGGTGTATGGCTTTGTACCTGTGTGAGTAAGAGTTGTGAGTATCTCGGAGTCTTTCTGCTTGTTCTCTCTGAGATCTTGATTCTCAGCAACATGAGATTTGGGAGAAAGGACATCGTGTTCATGTTGTCCATCTGCTTCTCTGTGCTCACTTTCCTCCTCCTTAGGACTCATAATCAACACGTCAGTCTCCTCCTGTTTGATCTGCTCTCCCTCCTGCTCCTCTTTTATCTGTGGAGGCTCTGGCTCCTCCTGGTCCAGACTGGACTTCCTCTCCTGGTGACAGAGCTGTTGCTCAGTCTCATCCTCCTCCTCCTTACACACATGTTGCTGTGGGACGTCTGGAGATACAAAAACAAAACAGAAAAAAAAAAAAGTGAGAGGAAGCATGTCATTAGTAAAGCCCCAATTTTGAAAAGTTTGAGAACCCCTGGTATAGAGCAAATAGGCCTAATAATAAACTGTAAAAACAGTGGATGACTATAAAGGCTTACATTTTGACATTCAGGCTTTTATTTTGAAATGTTCACCTTTCCCAAATGGGTCACATGATTTACTTTTCCTCAAGTACCTCATTAAAACAAAAACAACAACAACAAAAAAAACATAACAGAATAAATTTATTGCGGCCCGCCACAAATAAATGAATGTATGGGAAACACTGCCATTTGTTAATCATGACAGCCTGTTATCATTTGGTTTTATGTCAGATTTGACATGAGTCAGCTGAATCCTTGTTTAGTTAATTGAAATGTCAGATCTGACCACTTGTCAAGAATTTATTCCAAGAGGAAATGGGGATTATGTTGGTTAGAATTAGTTATAGATATATTTGCTCACTACACACTAACCCCTTCTTACCCCCAGATGTGCATAAATATATAAAATAAACCTGTTTTTTAACATCAACAATGTTAAAAATTATCAGTTATTATCGGTTATCGGTATTGGTTCAAAAAAAGACTTATCGTGCATCACTAAGCTTTTTTTACATTACGAGAATAAAGTCATAATGTTACGAGAAATAAAGTCGTAATATTACGAAAAAAAACGGAATATGGTGAGAAAAAAGTTGTAATATTACAAGAAAAAAGGTCTTAATATTACGAGAATAAAGTCATAATATTACAAGAAAAAAATCGTAATATTACGAGAAGAAATATTACAAGAATAAAATATTACAAGAAAGAAAGTCTGCCGGGATGCCGCCTGCGTTAAAATGAGCAATGTTGAGCACCCTGTGAAGCTATACTTTAGTGGTATCGGTTTCACAAATAAGGAAATACTTCATCTTTTGGCACATCAGCATCAAATTATTATCAGAATCAGGACAATACTCGGTCGTACATCCGCGGCGCCGCGGCAGACTGTCTTTCCTGTAATATTTTATTCTTGTAATATTACGATTTTTTCCTCGTAATATTACGACTTTATTCTCAGAGTGTAAAAAATATACATATTCTTTATTTTTTCTCTTCGTGTGGCCCTAATATTCCGTCGTAAGTTTCTAAAAGGAATTCTGGATCTGCCAGAAAATACACGGACCCATTATAACTCAATCTAGAAATGTCAGTTACCGTCTGTTTAACATATTAGCCAAAAATTTCGCCTAAATAACATATCTGAGCACAAATACAGAGCAAAAATCGTATTTCTTCACCTATTGTGTGTAAGACAATGTAAGGTATCCAAACAGTATCCAGCTTTGTGCGCTGACCGTTGATCTCTGCCTCGTCCTCGACGGCAGCTCTTGTAGCATCGGCACGTATTTCCTCAGCTGCAGCAGTCAGCCGCTCGTTACCGACATCTCTAAACCTCTCAATTGAAGACATTATTGTTCGTCATTACACGCTTAAGTTCTTCAGCGTTTGCGTCTCACTTAGCGTACTGTTAGGCTTGAGTCTTCGTCACTACAGTCAGAAACTCAGCGAGAGGCGAAGCGGAAGTCTGTTCTTCTTCGTCTTCTTTCTTGGGGTTTATTGGCGGTTGGCAAACAACGGAATGGTGCATTCCCCCCAACTACTGGTGTGGAGTTTGGGCCGGACTATTTCTTTCTTTCTTTTTAATGGAGGTTGGCAACCAACTTTTGGTTGCATTTTCCGCTACCTACTGTACTGGAGTGTGGAACATGAGATGGTCAGATTGCACGGAAAAAAACATATATTTCCTAAACCCGTTACCTTCAAATATTTCATTTCATCTCCAGTAGTTGGATCTCCTCCAGTCGCTCCTCTCCTTCCTGTACTTACTACGCTCCAGCAATACATGATGAACTGTCTCTGGTTGTGTTAACAACAACCATTGTGAACAAAAACCTGTCGGATGTTTCCCTATTTTATTTAACCCTCTGGTATCCCTACAAACTGCAGCCTCATTTTCCTCCAAGTGCGCAAAAGATGCACGGGGGGAGGGGTATTACTGTAAATAAAAAGGTTATAATAGTTTATTTTTGTTTAATTTGTTCCTTGTTTGATCAACTTGTGCCATTAACAAAAATACCAAATACTCAATAATTGTCATACCTTTTAACCCTTTATTTGCCATGTTTGTAATGTAAACAAACAAATATTTTTGATGAAAAAAAAACACAAATGGATTTTTTTCAAGATACTACACTGAAAGTGATTAACTTATTTATGGATGATTGCAGCCTGTTATATGTCATTGATTAGTAGCAACATTCATGGACGAAATTTTGATTTCAGAGGTGGGGGGGACACAACTGGTTTGAGTACGGGGGGGATTGGTCAATAGGCCTCGTTTACATAAAATTATACCTAATTTTTGAGTAAAAATAAGCTATGATAAGCTATAGTAAGCTATAAAAATAAGATTATCATCACTCTAACATTTGTCACAATGCTCAATCTCATGACTAACATATCTTTATTCTTTCAACTTCACCTGTGAGCCTCCAGCCTCTCCTCCTCTACCTCCTCCAGCCTCTCCTCCTCTACCTCCTCCAGCCTCTCCTTCTCTACCTCCTCCAGTCTCTCCTCCTCTACCTCCTCCATCTCCTCCAGCCTCTCCTCCTCTACCTCCTCCAGCCTCTCCTCCTCTACCTCCTCCAGTCTCTCCTCCTCTACCTCCTCCATCTCCTCCAGCCTCTCCTCCTCTACCTCCTCCAGTCTCTCCTCTTCTACCTCCTCCAGCCTCTCCTCCTCTACCTCCTCCAGTCTCTCCTCCTCTACCTCCTCCAGTCTCTCCTCCTCTACCTCCTCCAGCCTCTCCTCCTCTACCTCCTCCAGACTCTCCTCCTCTACCTCCTCCAGTCTCTCCTCTTCTACCTCCTCCAGTCTCTCCTCTTCTACCTCCTCCAGTCTCTCCTCCTCTACCTCCTCCAGTCTCTCCTCCTCTACCTCCTCCAGTCTCTCCTCCTCTACCTCCTCCAGTCTCTCCTCCTCCACCTCCTCCAGCCTCTCCTCCTCTACCTCCTCCAGTCTCTCCTCCTCTACCTCCTCCAGTCTCTCCTCCTCCATCTCCTCCAGCCTCTCCTCCTCTACCTCCTCCAGTCTCTCCTCCTCTACCTCCTCCAGCCTCTCCTCCTCTACCTCCTCCAGCCTCTCCTCCTCTACCTCCTCCAGCCTCTCCTCCTCTACCTCCTCCAGTCTCTCCTCCTCTACCTCCTCCAGTCTCTCCTCCTCTACCTCCTCCAGCCTCTCCTCCTCTACCTCCTCCAGTCTCTCCTCCTCTACCTCCTCCAGTCTCTCCTCCTCTACCTCCTCCAGTCTCTCCTCCTCTACCTCCTCCAGTCTCTCCTCCTCCACCTCCTCCAGCCTCTCCTCCTCTACCTCCTCCAGTCTCTCCTCCTCTACCTCCTCCAGTCTCTCCTCCTCCATCTCCTCCAGCCTCTCCTCCTCTACCTCCTCCAGTCTCTCCTCCTCTACCTCCTCCAGCCTCTCCTCCTCTACCTCCTCCAGCCTCTCCTCCTCTACCTCCTCCAGCCTCTCCTCCTCTACCTCCTCCAGTCTCTCCTCCTCTACCTCCTCCAGTCTCTCCTCCTCTACCTCCTCCAGCCTCTCCTCCTCTACCTCCTCCAGTCTCTCCTCCTCTACCTCCTCCAGTCGCTCCTCCTCTACCTCCTCCATCTCCTCCAGCCTCTCTTGCTCTACCTCCTCCTGTATCTTCTTCTGGATTTCTATTATCTGTCACCTGACAAAAAAATATTGATGGATGACATATGAACAGTGGGACAATTTGGGATACAACAATCATTGATTTTGACGGTATAGTCTGAAGAAAAAACTCAGTTTCTCAATTATTATGTCTAATTTATTCACAAACAATATGGATGTATAAAATCACATTTATAATCCAAGGTTTTATTTTATTTTTCCCACAAACTTTCACTGTTAGTGTTTTTAAACAGTGGCTGTCTTTCAAAACACAAATAATACATGAAAAAAAAATCAAAAAGTGTATCTCTTTGGTTTTAAATATACGCTTTTTTAAACTCAACCTGTCTCCATTTAACATAGCCTAATATTGTTTTTGGATGGTAAAAACTGCAGGGGACCAAAAGTGCCTTTTTAAAAAGTGCAGGGGACATGCCCCCCGCTGCCCCCCCAAATTACGTCCCTGTAGAACAGGATCTTTGGACCGTCCAGATGAAAGGCAAGAGCCCGGAAGCTGCCACCGAAACCGGCAAGTTGAATCGCCGGACGACCAAAGCCGAAGCTGGGCGTTTCTGGGAGATGGTGGTGCTCAGGTGGGTCCCTTGGCAGTCGGTCAGAGTCACAGGCGGGGTCCTCCTTCTCGGGTCCAGTTCGTCGGTCCCAAAAACTAGTTTTACTTCGCCCAGTTAACTATAAAAACAGCGGCGCTTGGCCAATAGCGCCGCTCTTAATCTACTTCACTGAAGAAAGTCTGGTGACGTCGGGAACACTGACGTCAGGGCGTGTTTGGGCGGAAAATTTAAAAGAAGCCGGTTGTAAGACAGACGTGTCTTACAGGGCGTCTCAAGAAAAAGCGGCTGGAATTAACAGTTGAAAAAGATCTCACAGGCCAATCTCAGAAACAGTCCAAAAGGCACTTAAGGCCGACGGAGGAATAGTTGACCGGCAACCAAAAACAACGTCGGGGTAGATTAAAAGAGAGTGGGAGAGAGAGGGAGAGAGACTTAAGGTGAAGCCGCTTGGAGGCCAAGCTCAACACAGTAGACTGAGCGAAGTGAAGAACAAAGAAGATAAGAACTGAACTGCAAAAGCAGTGATGAGAGTCGAGAGAGTCAGCAAAAGCCGAACAAGAGGAGAAAAATAGGAAGAGCCCCGAAAGGAGCCGGACGCTCTTCTTTTAAAGAAGAAGGTGGGGTTGCGATCACTGGGCGCGTCTCGGACTCATCCTTCATTTGATAAAGGTCTACTACATTATAAAATAAAGTAGCAAATATAAACCATGAAACAATATTGAGGTAAATACAAATTTCACATCCTGAATTGGCTATCCTTATCCCAGGTATACTTGGCTAATAACAATGGGAGAGTCACAGTGATAACTAACTACTGTTACAGGAATTAGGCAAAGATAACATCGCCAACACATATAATGAGGACATGGCAGCATCACATTACATTCTACAAAATAACCGATACACAAAGGGTAAATAAACATTCATAGTATTAAACTTATTTAATCCTCCTTTAGTCTCGTCTTTGAAGCCTGTACTAACCAAAACGACCAAAAGGGGGCAATGTGGCTCCATGAAAGATTTCAGAGTCCGGGAGCGGTGATGGGATTTTCCTTATATTTGGGACAATTGAAAAGAAAATCATATCCAAAGGCAGCAATTTTCATCCCCAATACATCTATGGCGATGTACTGGAGACCAAACATATGATTACAGTCCTTTTGGAGGATTGTGGTTCCTTAATAGATGAGAGCTGACCAAAAAGGGAGTTTATGACTTGCAGTGTCCTTCCCTTGATCCCACCAGGGGTGAGAGTTTTTATGGCCTGAGGGCTTAGAGTGTTTGTATAGTCCTGGTGTGAGTTATCTTAACCAAAACAACTATTGGAATGGGCTAGACACTAATGGAGTTTGTTAAGCCCTTTCTGTTCTGGTTTCTTTAAGTTGGGGTTTTGAGGTGTCACTTAGACTCCACAAGACTGAAGAGGTGTCATAAAACTCTAGGAGGGGGAAGTTCTGTCTCTTCCCACTCAGAGAGGAGAAGTTCCTTCAACAAAGTCTAGATTCTCACTACAAAATCAATTATTTGTCTAGTGAGGTCAGCAGAGATGACGGTCATAGAGCAGGAGAAAGTTAGTACAACCCTGCCAGCACCAGGGAAAGGATATTAGGAATGCAAGCAGGGCACGAATTAGATGGCCATGACACATGAGGTTTGCAAGAAGTGCTACATGAAAATAAAATACTACAGAAAAACAACAGACATCAGGGCAAGACTAATGCTAAATCAGCAAAATAGTCGAAAAAGTGCTATAGATCGCAATATATCGTATCGCGATACTCACTGTATTGCAAAATGTTTAAAACCGCAATAATATTGATTTGTGACTCAAGTATTGGGATAATATTGTATCGTGGGGCCACTAATGATTCCCATCCCTATTACGCACAGTGGACAAAGGAATTTCTAGATCTCTGGAGATGGTCTTGTAACCTTGAGATTGTTCATATTTTTCCATTATCTTGCTTCATAAGTCCTCAGACAATTCTGGGCTCTTCTTTCTCTTCTCCATGCTTGGCGTGACACACACAGGCACACAACACAAAGGCTGAGTCAACTTTTAGACATTCTAACTGGCTTAAGATGTGATTTCTAGATTGCCAGCCCCTGTTACTGCCACAGGAGAGTTTAAATAAGCATCGCAGGCATGAAATAAAATGATTTACTCACAGTTTTAAAGGGTGCCAATAATTTTGTCTGGCACATTTTTTAGTTTTGTGTGAAATTATGTCAAGTTTGGGTTATTCTTCTGTTTTTTGTGTCGCTTCAATGCACATAAATGAAATAAATATGTGTATGTATGTTACATGTGTTTCTGATAGGAATCCAAGCAGGTGCATGAACTCACTAAGCATTGATTTGGTTTTCTCCACAGTCAACTCTTTGAGTGCAAGTGTAACCTGGGTAAGGTTGAGGTCAAGCTGTCAATCTGTCTAATTCAAAGACACATGAAAGAGCACACACACACATGCACACACACATATGGACTCATGCAGGCACATGTGCACACATACAAACACTATCTAAAATTAGCCTAATAAGCTCAATAACACAAACACAAATAATAATGAAATGACAGGCTTTTCATGCATAGGCCTATAATGGGGAAATGGCTGATTTTAGTGATGAACATTAAAATTGGCAAATTTTACTATTTTTCTCAATAATGAAACTATAACATTACCGAATGCATGATTATATCCAGCAATGGCGATGAGATCAAAAAATGTGGTTTGAATGGGAGTCAATGGGACGTTTTTGTCCAACAGCTACTCGAAAGGGTCATAAATTTTAAATCGGATGCTACACAAAAACTGATAATGCACCAAAGTCAATATTTTAGCTGTTGTTGGACATACCCAGCACTGATTAAAAAAAAAACAAAAAAACACCCCATCCCCCGACCATGAGTTTTCTAAAAAATAATTAATGTTTTGTGGGGGCTTTGTTTTTTTTTAGAAAAAAAAAAAAAAATCAGACAAAAAATGAATCTGTTAAGTTTTTATAGAAGTTTTTTGGAAGTGGGACATTTTTGTCCTTAATGGCTCTAAAGGGTTGGGAATTAAAGTGATGCCTGAGGGTTAATACAAAACAATGATGCGTGAGGGATTTTAAATTAGTGAACTTGAAAGCAGTTTCAGTTTTAACCTTTTAACCAGCTACTGAATGTGAGGAGTAAGAGACAGGGAATCATCCATCAAAATACCTAGGTATCTATAACATGAAACAAACTCCATCTGTAAATCCTGAGTAGTGACAAACATTGAGTGGTAAACAATTTTCAACATGTAAATAAAATACACAATCTTAACTATGTGCTTCAAAGAAAACGGAGCCTCCTTGAACATCAGGTTATTGTCATATTGAAATAAAGAACTGTAAAGGTTTTTATTATTGTTAAACTGCAGAGAATGAGCTGTTCTTGAAGCTGCATGAAGACTGTAGCGATTTACAGTGATAATGAATAAACATTATCAATAAACCTGGAATAGTATTAATAATAACAGGACACCACCGCTTATAATAATGATTTCTGGACAACGACTGATGTTCTGAAGATTTATTAGTAAATCACAGAAGCACAAGTATAAAAAAATCACAAGGCTGATATGAATATAATGTAAGTAAATAAACAGGAAATGAATACATGTGATAATAAAGGAATGATGCTACTCTAGTTTGATGGAGAGTGGATGATTTAAAAAAAAAAAAGGACAAGATAATTAACAACGTAGAATTGGGATGTAAATTTTGAAAAATAGATCTGAATCAATTGTTTTAATGGAACTGATGGAGGCACGTTAACCCTGATGAGTTGGATCAGAATCCTACGGTTTGCCGTAGAAGGACGAGGTGCGGAGAGCCCGGAGCTACCGTTGGTACCAGCTGGATCGGACCTTTTCTTCATTTCAATTAAAAAAAAAAAACAGTTCTTAATTTGCCCAATTAATTGTGCTGGATCAAAATAAATTTCAAGGTTCAATTAAATTACTGAACCAGGCTCAGACTTGTAAGAAACAAAGAAAGGAAATGTGTTTCATGGAGAAGTCTAAAAAGTTACTTAGAAAACTTAAAGAAAAAGAGATAGGAAGAACAAAGAAACTCGAAGAAAACTAAACTAACTCTACTGGAGACTGCTCACTTGGGTTCTGATACCCAAGGTCTTAAAGCAACAAAAAGGAAGGCCAAGTCCATCTGATTTTTCCCTCCTCTTGGAGATCAAATGTACCCTTGTGAACCACTCTTCATCAAACAGTAATTCAACAAGAGCATGTAGGAATAACATAAATGGTTATAAAACTCTAGAATAATATGACATCAATTAAACTGCCACAAAGTTAAAAATGGACATGAACATAGCTGGACACCTAAACATTTAAACTAAGGCCGTGTCCACATATTGCCATACTGAAACATTGCCATTTTATTTTGGAAAAGACACAAAGGGGATTTGTCACGTGGAGATGTGTGGGTGACTGATACTGGACAATAGATGGCACTGTTGGTTCATGGAAGACATCTGGATTCAAATCAAAAATGAATTTCTCAGCCATCTTAAATGATACAGAAATATGGAATATATTGTTGTGTTTCATGTGTGCAATCTCAGATAAATATGAACATTTTCTGCTAAAAAACATGATGTTTACAGTAGTTATGGGACACCCAGCCCAAACAGAAAGAACAAGAAGTATTTACGATCACCATCAGGTTTTGTTGTTTGTCCAGATAGGAAGCTATTGTCCAGGGTTTCTCTGATTTATGATACAGAGTTCAAAAGGTCTAAAGTTTTTACAGCTTTGGCAAGACACAGATAGTCAGTGAGATGGCTCTTACTCCAGCCATCCAATCAGATATCTTCAATGTGATCTCTCCTGAGAACTGCCATTTATCCTAAGCGTTAGGTCCAGGTTTTTCCTGTCTGAGAAGCTTTTTAGGTGGGAAAGGTTCATAAACAAGTATGGGTAGTTGGTAAAATCGGGGAGGAAAAGTCCTCCTCCCCTTTTAGGAATCCTGCAGGAATTCTCAAAGCTGCAGACATTAACCACAGGGAAGGGTTTCTAGCAGATTCAGGCCTTGAGTCCGCTACAAGGTGCACAGTGTAGCAAGACACAAAAACGTTTCAATCTTCAGGAATGCAAAAGTACACTACATCCCAGATCATGTCAATTTTTATCCAAACCGTAAATTATCAGCCAGTATTTCAAATTTCATTTGTTTTGCCATTTTCTAAATATCTTAGTAAATGTGATAAATGTTTGTAAATGACAACCAATTAAAGTCATATGGTCGGCATGTTGCCATTTTTTGATTATTATATCATAATTATGCAAGACAAAGTTTGTAGATCTTTCCACCTAACGAGCTGAAGGAAAGATAGAACCAGAGAAGAATGGTAAAATTAACAGAGACGAGGAAATTAAGGAAAATGGATAGGTTGGAATAAAAAGAAGAATTTAATATTGTTGTGAAATAAAATGACTTGAATATAATTCATCTAGTCGTACTATGAGGAGAGTTCAGATTAAGAGAAAAGTTTCTGCTGTTCTAGATGTTCACAGTCACAGTTCCTCATCCTGAAGAGACTTTAGGATATAAAAATCTTTATGACCTCATATTTATCACCTTGAGGTTTCGCTGCACGTAACAACATGGAGAATACACAGAGAGTAGATGCCAATTTTGTAGTCCATCAACGTTAGATCGTAGTTTTTACACAAATAACATGTCACGTCCGTAACACCCACCTGGGAAAGTGCAGTCAGATTCCCTAATTATCACTGTTCTCTGACCCAAAGTCTCTTTTCTAGCGGATCTCAGATATCAAAGGTACATCTTCTCAGCAGCGTCAGTTCTTCTCTCATCAATCATCAAGTCAGCACCAATTCTGAGAGACCCTCCACATGTTTAGGAAGTTTACGCATTATTTTCTGCATGGACCTTTCGGTGCTTGTCCAGAAAACACTTCCTGGTAAATGATGTCCCACAGGTACCACAGGTGTACGGTTTAATACCTGTGTGAATAGGAATGTGATAATTCAAACTTGATTGTTGACCGAATCTTTTTCCACAGGTGCTGCAGGAGTAAGGCTTCTCACCTGTGTGTGTTCTCATGTGGAGTGTCAATTTTTCTTTAAGTCTAAAAGATTTGTTGCAAATTGTGCAGGTATGTGGTTTTTCACCTGTATGGATTTTTAAGTGAAGGTCCAAAGTCCTTTTACTTGTAAATGATGCCCCACAGGTATCACAGGTGTAAGGCTTTGTACCTGTGTGAGTCTTAATGTGCTGAATCAAACCTGAGTGTCGACTGAATCTTTTTCCACAGGTGCCGCAGGAGTAAGGCTTCTCATCTGTGTGTGTTCTCATGTGGCTTGTCAACTGTTGTTTCAATAAAAAAGATTTGTTGCAAATTGTGCAGCTATGTGGTTTTTCACCTGTATGGATAGCTAAATGTTGGTTCAAACTAATTTTCTGGGTGAATGATGCCCCACAGGTATCACAGGTGAAAGGCCTTGTACATGTGTGAGTCCGGATGTGATAATTCAAACTTGAATGTCGACTGAATCTTTTTCCACAGGTGTTGCAGGAGAAAGGCTTCTCACCTGTGTGTATTCTCATGTGAATTGTCAAATCACTTTTACATCTATAAGATCTGTTGCACATTGTGCAGGCATGTGGTTTTTCACCTGTATGGAGTTTTAAGTGACGATCCAAAATAATTTTCTGTATGAATGACTTCCCACAGGTATCACAGGTGTATGGCTTTGTACCTGTGTGAGTGTAAAGGTGCTGTTTAAAATAATATTTATTTGTGAATGATATCTCACAGGTATCACAGGTGTAAGGCTTCTCACCTGTGTGAGTGTGAAGGTGCTGATTAAAATAATATTTGTTTGTGAATGATTTCTCACAGGTATCACAGGTGTAAGGCTTCTCACCTGTGTGAGTACGAATGTGAACAGTCAAAGCTGATTTACAACTGAATCCTTTTCCACAGTCGTTGCAGGAGTGAAGCTTCTCACCTGTGTGTGTTTTCATGTGGTCTGTCAAAGAATATTTGTGTCCAAAAGATTTGTTGCACAGTGTGCAGATATGTGGTTTTTCTCCTGTATGGATAGTTACGTGTATTTTCAAAGCAAATTTATTTGTGAACGATTTCTCACAGGTATCACAGGTGTACGGCTTTGTACCTGTGTGAGAATAAATGTGATTATTCAATTGTGTTTGAAAGCTGAATCTTTTTCCACAGGTGCTGCAGGAGTATGGCTTCTCACCTGTGTGTGTTCTCATGTGGGATGTCAAACAAGTTTTTTGTCTAAAAGATTTGTTGCACATTGTGCACGAATGTGGTTTTTCTCCTGTATGGATAGTTAAGTGATTTTTCAAACCAGATTTACTAATGAATGATTTCTCACAAGTATCACAGATGTACGGCTTTGTACCTGTGTGAGAATGAATGTGATTATTCAATTGTGTTTGAGAACTGAATCTTTTTCCACAGGTGGTGCAGGAGTAAGGCTTCTCACCTGTGTGAGTACGAATGTGATAAGTCAAAGCTGATTGTTGCCTGAATCTTTTTCCACAGTCATTGCAGGAGTAAGGCTTCTCACCTGTGTGTGTTCTCATATGTGTTTTCAATAAGTAGTTGTATTTAAACCCTCTTCCACATACTTCACAGGAATACAGCCTCTCATCTGTGTAATTTCTGTCTCTCTCTTGTCTTGGTTTTGATTTTCCAGTTACCCCTGAGTCTTTCTGCTTGTTCTCTTTGGGATCTTGATTCTCAGCAACATGAGAGTTGTGAGAAAGGAGCTGGAGTTCATGTTGTCCATCTGCCTCTCTGTGCTCACTTTCCTGCTGAGTAGGAGTCACCATCAACGTGTCACTCTCCTCCTGTTTGATCTGCTCTCCCTCCTGCTCCTCTTTAATCTGTGGAGGCTCTGGCTTCTCCTGGTCCAGACTGAACTTCCCCTCCTGGTGACAGAGCTGTTGCTCATCCTCCTCCTCCTTACACACATGTTGTTGTGGGACATCTGGAGATACAAAAACAGAACAAAGTCAGGGAGAGGAAACATGTCATTAGTGCCCCCCCTTTTTAAAATTTTGAGAACCCCTGGTATAGAGCAAATACGCCTAATATTAAACTTTAAAAACAGTGGATGGCTATAAAGGCTTACATTTAGACATTCAGGTTTTTATTTTGAAATATTCACCTTTCCCAAATGGGTCATATGATTTGCCTTTCCTTGACGATTTCATTGAAACAAAAACCCAACATGACAGAAAAAAATAAAGAACCCCCCCCCCTTTTAGGAAATGTATTTGTTTTCCCTTTTTGTAACTGAAATGTAAAAAAATAAAATAAAATAAAATAATGAGAGTTTGTCCTGTTTATCCATAGATTTTACCCTGCTAAAGTTTTCCTACAAAAATATAAACTTGATATTCACATGAACTGGTTATTTTGCAACAACTCACCAGAGACCAGCTCACATCTTTTTGGACTTGTTCATTTACGGAGGTATTCTGGTCAAAAATGCAGATTTTCATTAACTCACATTTAACTCCAGACTTCTCCTTTTGCTTTAGAGATGTTGCTTTTGGTGTTTTTGATTTACAGAGAAGGGACAGAAGGGCATATTATATTTTTCATTTTTACTGGCCAAATATCACATCTATAGAAGTAAATTCAGTGGCTTCAAACCTTTATTCAAAGCTTTCATATCAGAAGCTCAGAAAATATATGGACTCCATTAAGTTCTCAGAAAATGCCAAGGCATCAAAGACTATGCAAATAATAAAAACACATTTATAGAAGGTGACTACGCAGGCATGAAAAAAGAAAATTTGACAGGCTATATTGTTTATTTCACACATTTTGTAGCAGTAAAGTTTAGTGCCTTGTCACTCGAAGTTCATACAGCCTTTCCCTTGGAAATCATTATTTTGGTTTCTCATGTTTATTTTTCTATTTTTATTACTGTGCACATATTGATTATTTAGCTCTGTGTTTATTGTTTTGTATGGTTGTCTCTGTTCACACCTGTGTGTGTGTCTTTGTATTTCAATTAGACAAAAAAAAAGTTTGTCCTATTTTATTGAGTCTGATTTCTAATAGGAACTACATAAAAATGCAAATTCAGCTGAAATTGCATGAGGATACTGAGAGCTGAACTTTGGAAGAAGTGCTGAAAATAGCTGAAAAGACAAAAAAAAATAGCTGAAACTAGCATTAAAAATAGCATGAAATGCCATAAAGGTAACTGAAATGGCATTCAGTAGCTAAAAAATGATAAAAATAGCTGAAAGTGGCCTCAAATTAGAAGCCAATAGCTCAAGAAAGTAGCCTTAAAACAGCTGAAAATAGCATAAAAATAGCTAAAAAATCGTGGAAAAAGAGATGAAAATAGCAGAAAAGCTGAGGACTGAAATATCTGATTCATGAAGAATTTGAAATCATTGCTCAAAATATAGAATTTAGTTAAGAAAAAAGTTGAACACTTCCTTATTGACAGAGTAGCCTCTTGAGTCTAAAGGCTGAAGGTGTGTGAGATTGTGCTAAAGACGGTGGAGATATTGTTCACAGCAGTGTTACTCAACGCTGCTCAACCAAAGAGCCAAACTGCTGAAAAATATCTTTGCAAGAGCCACAATCTAAGCAGTGAAGCAAAAACAGCTTGAAGTAGCAATTAAAACTAGGGCTGCAAGCAGCACTGAAGGGCCCTCGCACCCCGGCGCAGATCAAGGTGTGGTGCAACCGCCCATTAGTGGCAACAGTGGGGTGTTAGCAGACCCTTGCACTGTGCTGCAGCATGGCACAGAGACCATGGAGATTAGCTTTTGAGTGTCATCATGTAAAAAAAAATCAGTACGGTGCACTTTTTATGAGGTAATACTGCCCCTCAACAGTAGGTGGCAGAGTGACAAAGGTGGATGCTGATATGTTAAAATGACCAGGCAGGGTCCGACATTAATAGTTGCCCGATCAGGCAAGCACGACTCTGAGCTTTTCTATTCAATAATTTTATTATTTTCCTCTCTTGTTTCTGTTACTATGTAGCCCCCGAGTAGCCAGATGCAGTGTCGCTGCCTCCATTGGCTGAGCGTGTCTGCTGACATGCAGACAGCTGCACAAACTTTAACTAAAACCCTTTATGAAGGTAAACACTGTCATCAGTAAAGATTCATGGTAAGTCACATCAATAAATCTGTTACCCACATAAAGAAGACAGGCTTTAACTTCCAGATTTAAACGTTTATTATTTTAAATCCGTATTTTATTACCGTCGGATGCGCTCGACGGAGCAGCATGTGTAAGAGAGCAGAGGAAGTCTGTGGGTGGCGCGTCTCTTCAGTAAGCTCATTCATTGAGGTGTGCTGTCGTGTGAAGCTTCCTATTTCCTCATTTTAACTTTTTCTCCAGCCACATCCTGTCGATGCCCCCCACACCCATATCTTTCGACAATTGTGCCAATGCACGTCATCAACAAGCATATCACACATGGATCACAGGTGGAGATAACGTCATATCTAGTGAAAATTATGTGATCTTTAATGCACTAATGATCATAAATACTGTAAAAGGGCAGAAATATAAAACCAAAGCTCCAAAATGAGGCAGGGTGAAACGATGTGTCTGGAAAGCTGCAGGTGTAAGGTAGGGCTGGTTTTAGTCATTTGGAGGCCCAGGGCAAAGACCAATATGAGACCCCTCCCCTTTTTTACTAAAGAAGTAATAATGAGTGGAAAAAAAATCAGAAAGCATCTCTTTTATGTTAATAGAGCCACAGAACTCCAGTAAAAGCCCCAGTGTGAGATATAAATATCAAGATAGCCATCCATCATTCATCATTTTCTTTAAAAAGCATCTCAGAGCTCAAACTCAGCATATCTTAATATCTAAGCATCATTTCATAATTGGTGCATATGTAGCAGACCCCACCACCTCTCTAGCGTCAGTGTTTTGCTGACCTCATTTTCCTCTGAGAATAGTTGGTTTCATCAATTACAAAGAAAATATTTCTGAGTTTGTATTATTACCTTATTAGTATTGTAAATACGAAATTCCTGAGTTTGAATTTCTTCAGAAAACAAACTGGTGCAGCTTTCACATTGCACTGATCTGTACAAAGTTAAATAGAATTTTCAGTGGCCTAATCGAATGCTTCATGGGAGAGTTACACCCACTTCCTGTCTCATGGCAAAAATCAAAATGGCCATTATGGCTGCACTGGGGCATCTGGAAATGAGACTTGTCAATGTTGGGAAACATATTGTGGAAGTCAAAACTAGAGCATGATAGATTCAACACAGTAAGAATAATACAGAAATGACCCGCTTCCTGTCCAATGGTGAAGAAACAAAATGGCAGCTGGGGCATCTGTTAATAAAACATGTCCATGTTGGGACAGATATTGAGGAGTTCAGGTCAAAGTCAGAGCATGATAGGTTCAACATAATAAGAAAAATACAGAAATGACCCACTTGCTGTCTCATGGCGAAGGATCAAAATGGCCGACATGGCCACTGCGTCATCGGGGAATAAAACTTATCAATCTAGGGACAGATATTGAGGACTTAAGTTCAAAACCAGAGCATGATAGGGTCAACACACAAAGACAAATGCAGAAATGACCCATTTGCATCACTTCCTATTAGAAGTAGAGGGCGCCACAATGAGCTGTTTTCATGTGGCTGTGTTCAGTGTGACACCGATGTGTCGCCATAACACACTGAAGGCCATAGAATGATGTCCATCAAAATTACATCAGTTTGCAGTGAATAAATGTCCAAAAAGAGATGTTATTTAGAAATTGGAGTGGAGATGGTGAACTTCCTGTTGGGATTTTGGCATCTGCCTAAGTTCTACAGTGTTCAGGGGTTGAATTTAAAAGTGAAAAAAGTGGAAAAATCAATTTTGTTTTGTCAGAAGGGGACGGAGTTATTGATTTCTGATGTTGGTGCATGATTTGATAGAGGCTCCATGTGTCATGAAGTTTGGTGATGATTGGTGTAAGCACTGAAAAGTTATGGACAATAATTGCTGTTTTTACCTATGTTTTTTTTTTAGAAAAATGGTGAAAAAAATGGTCGTCAAAGGTTGAGCCCTTTTAACAGCCCCACCCCCTGGTGAAAACTCCTGGAGAGCACAAGCTGAGATCTCCATCTTGTCTAGTTTCAGGAAATAACAGTCTGAAGTCCAGGAGATAAGTCCTCACGAACAAGTTCATTTAAATGCAAGGACTGTAAATTGACTGAAAAACAGCCAAATTTGGACACTTTTCCTTTATGATGTCACTTCCTGTCCAGGGTCTAACAAGCCACCAAATTTCGCAAGTTTTGGAGCATGTTAATGCGCCAACAATGCAAACGTTAAATCTAGTTGGCAAAATGGTCAAAAAGCAACAAAAATGGGTGAAAATGGATGAGAATGGGGAGAAAATGTGGAAAAGGGGTCAGAAAGTAGCAAAAATGGGTGAGAAGTGGCAAAAAAATGACTGAAAATGGACTAAAATGGGCAAAAAGCAGTCAAGAGTGGTAAACATGGGCAAAAAATGAAAACAATTGGTATTTAGTAGCAAAAGGTAGCTGATATGGGTGAAAAGTGGTGAAAAGGGGCAAAAATGGAATATAGTGGCAAAAATGGGCAAAAAAAAGAGGAAGCAAGTGGTAGCTCTTTAATGGCAACAGGTATCTTAAATGGGAGAAAAAATGGTGAAAAGGGGCAAAAATGAGTAAAAAGTTGCAAAAAAAATCTAAAACGGGCAAAAAAGGAGGAAAAGGGTGGTATTTAATGGCAAATGTAGGCTAGCTTAAATGGGAGGAAAGTGGCAATAAATGGTGAAAAAAGAGCAAAAACGTTTTTACCATTAAACCATTTACACCCATTGTAAACATCTGAGAGAGCTCCAATATTCAGTAATATGACCAGTGATTTTGAAAAATCTGTAAAAGATATCAATCATGTGAATCATTCCTAAATAGTTGAAGAGTTTGTCAGTGTTTTAAAGCAAAATGAAGTCTGCATGTAGAAGCGAGCTGAAGTTATAAGCCTTAGAGTTTCAAACAGTTTTAGAGGATTTAAAGAGCTGGTTTAAAGAGTATAAATAGTATTTTAAAAAGTATTATAAATTGCTGAAAAGAGCACAAGAAGCCGAAGAATATGATAGTAGAATAGTGAAAATAGCCCAAGCAATGCCAAAGCTGTGAGGAGTTGAAGAGTGTCCGGATCGTGAAATTTTTGGGATCCGTTTAACACTGGTGAAGAGGAGATAGAACAATGAAAAAAAGTGGCCGACGCGAAGATCAATAATATGGATCTGCGAGAAAATACACGGACCCATCACGGCTCAGTCTAGAGATATCAGCTATTGTTGAATTAGCTGAAAAATTTTGTCTAAATAACAGCATCCTTAGCACAAATACAGAGCAAACGTCGTATTTCTCACCTATTTTGTGTAAGACGATGCGAGGTATCCAAACGATATCCAGCTTTCTGCGCTGACCGTTGATCTCTGCCTCGTCCTCGACGGCAGCTCTTGTAGCATCGTCACATATTTCCTCAGCTGCAGCAGTCAGCCGCTCGTTGGCGAACTCTCTAAAGCTCTCCATTGAAGACATTATTGTTCTGCGGTAAAGTTCTTCAGTGTTTGCATCTCAACAATCAGACACTCAAGGAGAGGCGAAACGGAAGTCTGTTCTTCTTCTTTCTTGGGGGTTTATTGGCGGTTGGCAAACAACGAAATGGTCCATTTCCGCCACCTACTGATATGGAGTGTGGGCCAGCGTAACTAATAGTAACACTTTAGTTAAAGACCCTGTAAAATAAAAATAGATCCGTATTTAAGTTTGTTGTATGATAGGTCACTGAGTTATGAACCCCCAGGTTAGATTTATAATTCTTTAAACTCTCTTTTCATTTCATTTTTTTAACAGAGGACAAAACATTGTCATGGGTGTTACAATTACAAGCACAGGTCTTTTCCATGCAATCTGGAATACACTCGTACTTTTCTTAATTTTGTTTATACATAATCCATTTGTTCCAAGGTCCACGCATTTTTCTAACTCAAGCCTTACAATGAAAGTAAGTCTTTCCATACACTATATTTCATCTATTATCCCCAGCCACTGGGCTGATGTTGGAGGATCAACCTGCAAACACTTGTGGGTGATAGCTTTCCTACAAGTTAGTGATGAACCTCAAAGCAGTTTCAGTTTTAACCTTTTAACCAGCTCCTGAATGTGAGGAGTAAGAGACAGGGAATTATCAATCAAAATACCTAGGTATCTATAACATGAAACTAACTCCATCTGTGAACCCTGAGTAGTGACAAGCACTGAGTAGTAAACAATTTTCAACATGTAAATAAAATACACAATCTTAACTATGTTCTTGAAAGAAAACTGAACCTCACTGAACATCAGGTTATTGCCATATTATTGAAATGAACTGTAAAGGTTATTATTGTTGTTAAACTGCAGAGAATGAGCTGTACATGAAGCTGCATGAAGATTGTAGCGATATAAAGTGATAATAAATATTATCAATAAACCTGGAATAATATCAATAACAGGGCACCACTGCTTATGTGGGTTTGTTATTTAATAATCAACTTAAAAATGTCATTATAAATTAAAGTTTTAATGAAATTATGAATTATGAATCAATCTCATATCTCAAGATATGAGTCTTCGTGACGGTGACTCCACTTCCCGACTTAATAATGATTTCTGGACAACTGACATTCTGAAGAATTATTAGTAAATCACAGAAGCACAAGTATAAAAAAATTACAAGGTTGATATGAATATAATGAGAGTAAATAAACAGGAAATGACTACATGTGATAATAAAGGAATGATGCTACTCTAGTTTGATGGAGAGTGGATGATTTGAAAATAAAGACAAAGATAATTAACAACGTAGAAATTGGGGTTGTAAATTTGGAGAAATAGATTCTGAATTAATTGTTT
Organism: Cheilinus undulatus; assembly: GCF_018320785.1. Lineage (NCBI taxonomy): Eukaryota > Metazoa > Chordata > Actinopteri > Labriformes > Labridae > Cheilinus > Cheilinus undulatus. The sequence goes on along the minus strand of NC_054884.1, from coordinate 35,866,038 downwards.
TAATGGAACTGATGGAGACACATCAACCCTGATGAGCTTGATCAGAATCCTACAGTTTGCCGTAGTAGAAGGATGAGGGGATGAACTGCCTGAGGTGCGGAAAGCCCAGAGCTACCGTTGGTACCAGCTGGATCGGACCTTTAATCAGTGGAGCTGGAGGGTTCTGCAACGGCGCCAAGGTGGGTCTCTCAGAAGACAGTCTGACGAACATGGCAAGATGGGTCCTCTCCAAGGATTCAGATAGGCTCATCTGGTTCCAAAAAAACAGTTCTTAATTTGTCCAATTAATATCAAAATTAATGTCTCAGGACGGTAGACATCACTTTGATTATTGGACCACAGTGATGAAGTCTGGCTGTGCGAGGAAAACAAAACAAAAGATTACAGATTTTGTGCTGGATCAAAATAAAGTTCGAGGTTCAATCAAATCCTTGAACCTGGCTCAGACTTGTACTAAACAAAGAAAGGAAATGTGTTTCACAGAGAAGTCTAAAAAAATTACTTAGAAAACTTCACAAAGAAAAGAGATAGGAAAAACAAAGAAACTTGAAGAAAACTAAACTAACTCTACTGAAGACTGCCCACTTGGGTTCTAATACCCAAGGTCTTAAAGCAAAAAAAAAAAAAAAAAAAAAAGGGAGGGCTAAGTCCATCTGAGTTTTCCCTCCTTTTTGGAGATCAAATGTTACCACTCTGAACCACTCTTCACCAAATAGTAATTCAAGAAGAGCATGTAGGAGTAACATAAATGGTTATGAAACTCTAGAATAATATGACAATTTAACTGCCACAAAGTTAAAAATGAACATGCACATAGTTGGCCATCTAAACATTTAAACTAAGTAGCCGATTAAGACACAAAGGGGATTTGTCACGTGGAGACGTGTGTGACCGACACTGGACAACAGATGGCACTGTTGGTCCATGGAAGACATCTGGATTCAAATCAAAAATGAATTTCTCAGCCATCTTAAATGATACAGAAATATGGAATATATTGTTGTTTCATGTGTGCAACCTGAGATAAATATGAACATTTCCTGTTGAAAAACATGTTAACAGTAGTTATGGGACTTCCAGCCCAAACAGTTGGAGCCTTGCAGAGAGAACAAGAGGCATTTATGATGACCATCAGGTTTTGTTGTTTCTTTAGATAGGAAGCTATTGTCCAGGGTTTCTAGCAGATTTAGTCTTTGAGTCCGCTACAGGTTGCACAGTATAGCAAGTCACAAAAACATTTCCATCTTCAGTAATGCAAAAGTACACTACAGCCCAGATTAGACCAAAGATTTACAACCAGACAAGCTGAAACTGACAACACCATCAGCTGGTCTGACTGGAGCTGGTCTGTCTGGTTGTGTCATGAGTCTCTGGTCAGAACTGGGCTTCACGTGTTACTTTTCTCACTTTGTAACACAGGAATGTTTTTAATGGCAGTAATCTGGTAACATAAAAAGTAACTTTAACAGTAACATGACCTAACACTAGTCATGAAAAAGTAGACGGTTCCCCTTGTGCCAAAAATGCACACTTAGTTGATATAAAAAAAAAAAGACAACAACTTTGTCCTCTTTCACAATTAATATCATGTGTTGTATTGTTTGTTCATTTTTGCACAATTTTCAAACTTCTGTTCCAGCAACAACAATCAGCCAGACATAAATAAACCTTTTTTAAAGCGTTAATATCCCTGGTGTGCAAAAAATGCGCATTAAAACCCATTCAAACCACTTCCTTTGATCCATACGCCATTAAGGCATGAATCATGCATTTTCTGGTCTCTGGGCTTTTGAGAGTTGGGGCTTTACATTTGCAACTGGATCATTTTTTTCCTCTTTGACGTCACTTTTACCATATATGGTTGTTACGGCCTCTTAAAAATGATTAATTTAAACCATGAAAATAAGGCTTCCACATGAGAGATCATAACATATAAATGGACACAGACAAAGAGTTTGAGTTTCAAAAATAATCCAAGCTTTATTTTAAACAGTAATTAATTAATCAATCAACCAATAAACAATTCAATGAAATTAAAAGGGCTGCAGCCGCCGGCAAAAAGAACAAAAGAGGGGTGGTGGACGTGGCTAACCACGCAATGGGCCATTGGACCAGCCACCACCCCTAACTAAAACTACCTAACCAAAAAGAAACTACCCATTTAATCAGAAAAGAAAACAACGAGAAAATAGGACTACCGACGACTACAGCCAAACTAAAACAACAAACCCAGCAATCTAAACATGCCTGGGGGAGAAAAAGAAAGAACGGGAAAACAAAACGCTTGGCTAAACTGAATTAATTAATACACAATTAAAAAGAGAAGGTTAACCAAATCAAACAAACCTCCTCGCATGCTTGTCCATGAGTGTGGCTAGCTCAGCTCTGCTCTGCCATGCTCCTCTCCCCTGCCACTCTAATACCCCCCCCCCCCCCCCCCTTCTCCACCCTGAGTGCTAACAACACACAGGTGTGCTGAAATCACACAGGCAGGGCGAGGAGGGAGACCAGAGAGAGCAGGGAGAGAAGAGACACGCAGCAGCCAGCCACACGTAACAATGGTCGAGGGCAGGAAATACATGTTTTTTTCCCACCAGATTTAAGTGTTATACTGCCCTTTGCTCCCCTTCTCACTAACTTTCTAAGGTTTTGTTTAAGTGCAGATCAGTGTGTGACTCTGTGAGTGTGTCTGTGCATGTGATTGTGTGTCTGTGCAAATGAGCATGTGTACATTACATGACTTTATACCCTTATTCCTAAAAAAGACAATTTGCATAAGTGAACTGTTTTTCTTTCATCTGTAGTTTTTGTGCAAACATCAAAAAACCTCTGAAATTTTTTATTGACAAATACACATCCAACAAACCTATAAAGAACTACATACACACCACAATTCCTGATTTTGTTTACACACCTGCAGCCGCAGTGTGGTGTGAAGAGGGACAGTACATGAGAAGTGGCCATTTCTTAAGGCCCAAACATACTCGGGCAGAACATACACGGAACAGACTCCGCAGAGGTCCATGCGGACTCAGAGTGGACGTCCGCAAAGCCCGTGTGCGCAAAGCTCAAATGTTACGACTGCGCAGACTCCGCTCCGCATACTGGTGTCAAACAAAACACTGCTCAGCATACATTTTTCACATGGACCCGCATTCAATTTGACATCGCCCTGCATTTTGTTCCTCTGCGCAGCGAGATTGGAGAAGGAGTGGGGCTAGACGCCCAACTAGAACATTAAAGTTTTCACGTGTCATTTGGAAGTACTGAAAACGTTTTTCTACGTCTATACTTCGCATGTCCTTCACCAACATGGCATACTCCCCTTCCTCATCTCTTGTGGCATTTAATGGCCGTAAATTCCACCGTCATTCAATTTTATTGCTTTGCAAAGCCAGCAGGCTTCGTCAGTGTAGGACGCATGACAGAAAAATGTAAATGCGCAAGGATTGTGGGAAATGTAGGATTTCACGGAAATTTCACAGGAAACTACTACGCGGCAGTGCGCTCGGCTATGGAAGCTCTGATGACTGTGGACATTCTGCTCCGCTCACAGTACGCTTGAGTATGTTTGGGCCTTTACTTTGAATTCTAAGTGACAGAGAGAGAATTTAGTCAGGAGGTCCAACAAGCCTTGGATGTTGTGATGGAGTCTGAGGTGGCTTTCACACTAGTGGAAGAGTGTCATATCAAGCTATATGGCATCATTGAAAACTAAATTTCTTTCCACGGTAAGGCAGTTTGTTCACATTTTTTCTCAGTAAAAGGGGGAAATCATCAGAATCAATCACACCGAGGTGCGTTTCAAAATGACTGGGCCTAGTGTGAAAGTGCCCTAACTTGAGACACGATCACTGCAGACTCCGATACCAACTCTGCAGGTGAATAATGTATATATGAAAAAGAAAGCAGCCAGTGTTTCTTTATTGTATTACTGAAACCGTCATTCTTACCAACACTACACGGGACAGGTCCTTACAAATAAAATAACTGTGATTATGGTTGCACTAGTTGAGAACAGCGCTAGCTTCAATGGCTTTGTTTGTTGATGTTAGCCATTAGCTGTAGCACTAATGTGATGATGCCTAACTTGTAGGTTCGTCGTGTTGTCTGAGTATTTTACTCTGGCGTGGCATATCTTGCAAACGACGGTCTAACTCCTGTCTAAGTTTGTGCTGTTTTTAATGTTTTGGAAGCCAAAATAATGCCACGCATCCATTATGAATGCAGCAGAAGTCGCACGGCTACAAGCAACCGGCTCACACAGACTGGAAGTCTTGCATGATCTCGTCTTTAGAGAGAAGAGGCAAGAGTCAACTGCCAGCTGGAGATGCCTGCTGCCAACTAGCGGTCAGGGGGTGAAATTACACCACAAACTACTGCACCAACAAAATGGATAATTAATTAATTCAATATCAATACTGCATTTTAAAATATCGATAAAGTATCATGCCAGGAAGTATATATTTCAGTGTATCGATTTTTTGTTCCACCCCTAGTTTATAGAGCTTTTCACATAACAAGCTGAAGGAAAGACAGAAACAGAGTAGACTGATAAAATTAACAGAGACGAAGAAATTACAGAAAATGGATAGAGAAAAGTTTCTGCTGCACCGAGCATAGATGCAAATTTTGTCATCCATCAATGTTAGATTGTAGTTTTTACACAAATAACACGTCACGTCCATAACATCTGCCAAGGGAAAGTGCAGTCGGATTCCCTAATCATCGTTGTTCTCCTTTCATATCCTCTAACTCCCACCTTTCCTTGACCCTGTGACATTTTTCGCCAGGGTTAAGGAAAAGTGAATAGGGAAGGACTTAAGAGATAATTTATTGGACTTTTTGACAGGACCCAATGTCTCTTTTCTAGCAGATCTCAGATATCAAAGGTACAGCTTCTCAGCAGTGTCAGCTCTTCTCTCATCAACGATCAAGTCAGCACCAATTCTCAGAGACCAGCCACATGTTTAGAAAGTTTACGCATTGTCTACATGGACCTTTATGTGCTTGTCAAGAAAACATTTCCTGGTAAATGATGTCCCACAGGTACCACAAGAGTAAGGCTTAACACCTGTGTGAATGAGAATGTGTTGCTTCATAACTGACTGTCGACTGAATCTTTTCCCACAGGTGCTGCAGGAATAAGGCTTCTCACCTGTGTGTGTTCTCATGTGGAGTGTCAAAATATGTTTAAGTCTAAAAGATTTGTTGCAAATTGTGCAGGTATGTGGTTTTTCTCCTGTATGGATTTTTAAGTGATGGTCCAAAGTCCTTTTAATTGTGAACGATCTTCCACAGGTATCACAGGTGTACGGCTTTGCTCCTGTGTGAGTTATAATGTGCTGATTCAAAACTGATTTCAGATAGAATCTTTTTCCACAGGTGCTGCAGGAGTAAGGCTTCTCACCTGTGTGTGTTGTCATGTGGAGTGTCAATTCTTTTTTACTTCTAAAAGATTTGTTGCAAATTGTACAGGTATGTGGTTTTTCACCTGTATGGATAGTTAAGTGATGTTCCAAAGTCCTTTTAGTTGTGAATGATGTCCCACAGGTATCACAGGTGTAAGGCTTTGTACCTGTGTGAGTACGGATGTGATAATTCAAACTTTGTTGTTGAGTGAATCTTCTTCCACAGGTGCTGCAGGAGTAAGGCTTCTCACCTGTGTGTGTTCTCATGTGGAGTGTCAAATTCTGTTTAAGTCTAAAACATTTGTTGCACATTGTGCAGGTATGTGGTTTTTCACCTGTATGGATTTTTAAGTGATTTTTCAAAACATATTTATCTGTGAATGATTTCTCACAGATATCACAAGTGTACGAATTTGTACCCGTGTGAGTGTGAAGGTGCTGATTCAAATCAGATTTTTTTGTGAATGATTTCTCACAGGTATAGCAGGTGTAAGGCTTCTCACCTGTGTGAGTACGAATGTGAACAGTCAGAGCTGATTTATGACTGAATCGTTTTCCACAGTCATTGCAGGAGTGAGGCTTCTCACCTGTGTGTGTTTTCATGTGGGATGTCAAACCAGATTTTTGTCTGAAAGATTTGTTGCACATTGTGCAGGTATGTGGTTTTTCACCTGTATGGATTTTTAAGTGATTTTTCAAATTAACTTTTTGTGTGAATGATTTCTCACAGGTATCACAGGTGTACAGCTTTGTACCTGTGTGAGAATGAATGTGAGAAATCAAATGTGTTTGTTGGCTGAATCTTTTTCCACAGGTGCTGCAGGAGTAAGGCTTCTCACCCTCGTGAGAAAGGAGCTGGTGTTCATGTAGTCCATCTGCTTCGTTGTGCTCACTTTCTTCCTCCTTAGGAGTCATAATCAACATGTCAGTCTCCTCCTGTTTGATCTGCTCTCCTTCCTGCTCCTCTTTAATCCGTAGAGGCTCTGGCTCCTCCTGGTCCAGGCTGGACTTCCTCTCCTGGTGACAGAGCTGCTGCTCATCCTCCTCCTCCTTACATACATGTCGCTGTGGGACGTCTGGAAATACAAAAACAAAACAAAGTCAGGGAGAGGAAACATGTCATTAGTACACCCCCCTTTTTAACAGTTTGAGAACACCTGGTATAGAGCAAATACGCCTAATATTAAACTTTAAAAACAGTGGATGGCTATAAAGGCTTACATTTTGAAATGTTCACCTTTCCCAAATGGGTGACATGATTTACTTTTCCTCAAGTATTTCATTAAAACAAAAAAACAACAACATAGCAGAAGAAAACAAAAAAACTGAACCCCTTTTATAGAAATTTTTTTTCCTTTTTCTGACTAAAATGAAAAAAGAACAGGAAAACAGAGCCTATTGTTTTCCCCATTTTTTAAAAATTCTCTGTCAAAAACTGGGGGAAAAAAAGAGAATAACAAAGAGAATAACAAGAGTTTTTCCTGTTTATCCATAGATTTTTCCCTGCTAAAGTATTCCTACAAAAATATAAACTTGATATTTACATAAACTGGTTATTTTGCCATAACTCACCAGAGACCACCTCACATCTTCTTGGACTTGTTCATTTACGGAGGTATTCTGGTCAAAAATGTTGATTTTCATTAACTCACATTTTACTCCAGACTTCTCCTTTTGCTTAAAAGATGTTGCTTTTGGTGTTTCTGATTTACAGACAAGGGACAGACACAAACTTTGTATTATATTTTTTACTTTTACTGGCCAAATATCACATCCATAGAAGTAAATTCAGTGGCTTCAAACCTTTATTCAAAGCTTTCGTATTAGAAGTTTAGAAAATATATGAACTCCATTAAGTTTTCAGAAAATGCCAAAGCATCAAAGACTATGCAAATAATAAAAATACATTTATAGAAAGTGACTGTGCTGGCATGAAAAAAGACAATTTGACAAGCTATATTGTTTATTTCATACATTTTGTAGCAGTAAACTTTAGTGCCCTGTCACTCAAAGTTGATCCTGCCTTTCCCTTGGAAATATTTTTTTTGGTTTATTGTGTATATTTTTCCATTTTTGTTACTGTGCACATATTTAATGTTAATCTCTATATTTATTGTTTTGTATGGTTGTCTCTGTTCACACCTGTGTGTGTCTTTGTATTTCAATTCGACAAAAAAAAGTTTGACCAGTTTTATCGAGTCTAGTTTCAAATAGGAACTAGATAAAAATGCAATTTCAGCTGGAACTGTGTGGGGATGCTGAGAGCTGAACTGTGGAAGAACTGCTGAAAATAGCTGAAAAAGCAAAATAATAGCTGAAACTAGCGTAAAAATGGAATAAAATGCCATAAAAATAGCTTCAATGGCATTCAGTAGCTAAAAAATGATGAAAATGGCTGAAAGTGGCCTCAAATTAGGAGCAAATAGTTCAAGAATAGCTGAAAGTAGCCTTAAAATAACTGAAAATAGCAACAACAAAAAAATAGATGAAATTGGCATTCCATGACTGAAAAAGCATAGAACTAGCTTAAAATAGCATGAAAATAGCTGAAAAGTGGGAAAATAGCTGAAGATAGCATTAAAGCTGAAGAGTGCAATACCTGATTTGTTAAGAATGTGACATCATTGCCCAGAATATAGAAATTAGTAAACAAAAAAATTGAACAGTGCCTTATTGACAGAGTAGCCTCTTGAGTCTAAAGGCTGAAGGTGTGTGAGATTGTGCTAAAGACGGTGGAGATATTTTTGACAGTGTTACTCAACCCTGCTCAACCAAAGAGCCAAATTGTTGAAAAATACCTTTGCAAGAGCCACAATCTAAGAGGTGAAGCAAAAACAGCTTGAAATAGCAATAAAAACTAGGGCTGCAAGCAGCACTGAAGGGCCCTCGCACCCCGGCGCAGGTTGAGGTGTGGTGCAACTGCCCATTAGTGGCAACAGTGGGGTGTTACCAAACCCTTGCAATGTACTGCAGCATGGCAGAGACCATGGAGTTCAGCCTTTTAGTGTCATCATGTAAAAATAAATAAATAAATAAATAAATCAGTATAGCCAGTTACACACCGCAGCACGTTATCTACCCTGAAATCCGCCTCCCTGCTAGAGGAGTCCCCCCAAAATGCCAAGCATCTTATAAAGCGGCTGCTGCCGCCACGGTAGAGATGCTTTGGTGAACATCACAGCAGAGCCTGACCACAAGTCCATCACAACCCCAACTCTCCAAAAACACGTAGAGTATCTGACAATCTCTGTATATTAACATGTATAAAACAGAGGGAAAAATACGGTTCCATCAGAAAATACGTTTCAATGGTTGGTTTCACAATTTTACATTAAAGTTGAATGTGTGTGTGTGTGTGTGTGTGTGTATATATATATATATATACACACACACATACATATACTATACACCATATTAATGTCCTTGCAAAACAGCCTCTTTAGCATGTGTAGCAAGTAGCAACATGTCCCAGTCCAAACTGCGTGCAATGTGAGCAAGTGCCAGCTACATTAGTTTGATTACGGAGTTTCCTTTTGTAGCATCCTGACATTCTGCAAGTGATGCACTGCAGCTCTCCAGGTTTATCCCCAGTCACCCTGTTCCTATTTTCTCTCTGTCGCTCCTATTAAGATGGACAAGTAACAAGGAAAGAGGTTGCACAAAGGATAACAAGACACCAGGAGTGTCCCATCAGAGGATATTCTTAATTTTATTCCACTTTTCTCACTCCCAAAACTTGTTAGCTTGTTTTACAAAGTGGAGTGCATTGCATGTATGTTCTCCATACTCATTAATGAATTTTTATGGTCTGACTTGTGCTAACATGGAGACAAAACTATGTGGCTCACAGCTGTTAGAGGCACCATACTGCCGATTTTCTAAGTAAAAGTATGAGATGTCATATTTTTAAATGTAAATTTACATTTGCATATTTAACAGATAACAGATGGACAATGAACATTTTCAATTAAGAGGCCGTCCACACGGAAACGAATTTAGCCGTGTATGCAAAAGTTTTTTGTCGGGTCGGCATTTCATCCACACGGAAACGGCGTTTCGGGTGACTGTAAATGATACTTTTTGAAACCAGGTCCCAGAGTGCATAAATCCATATACAACTACCGTTTCGTCTCTGTGTGGATGCCTATCCGCATCTTTCTTCAATCAACCAATCAGTCAAACTTTATTTATATAGCACTTTTCATACAAGAAAATGTAGCACAAAGTGCTTTACACACAGACAGATAAATCAAAAGAAGATAAAAGAGGTTATGACCCAAATCCACAATGTCTGACCCCCCCCACCACACACACACACACACACACACACAGACACAATCCAATCACAGTAATGGTAGAAATGCAACATAAGTAAGACACTGGTAGAACAGGAAAATGTATAAACCCAGTATGTACGCAGGAAACGCCATCTTGAAGGTTTAAAGTGAGTAAACACTGGAGGTTAGGTTAAAGTGTACAATATTAAAAAAAAAAAAAAGGGTGCTGTAGTGAGAATAAAAACACTAAAAGGTGATGGCAATATGCTCAAACAGGGAAATAAAACACTTAAAGAGAACTCAGGAAAAGACAGTAAAACAAGAGGATAAACTACTAAAAGATCATTCTGAACTTAAAACAGAATAAGATAAAACCTAAATTACTAAAACAGATTTAGATGGGCATATTAAATTCAGGTAAAAGCTAGACTAAAAAGGTAAGCCTTGAGTTTGCTTTTAAAAATATTAACATTAGGCGCAAACAAAACAATTACGTCACACAGAGCGTAGCTCTCTTAAGGCGCCTGCGCGGGTCCAGCCAAAACAATCATGGCGGACTACACGGTTGTGTTCGTGATGCAGAAGCTACTGAGCTTGTTATGGCTTTATAAGCAAAATCTGATGCTCCTTTACCCCCACCGTGGAAAGCATAAACCATATATTCTTAAATCCATCACGGAGAACAACCAGAAGGGCAACTGTAAGAAAGTTTTTGTTAGTTTTCTGTGATATTCTTCTTCTACTTTGGTGCATTTCCGTGGCAGCATTACAGTGCCACTTACAGGCTTGGCATATGTACTACAGCATTTTCAGTCACTTCAGTGGTTCCTGAAATGACTCCGTCAAAACGGCAATATATTGTTTTCGTCTCCATAGGGACAAGGCCTAAATAGATGCCATTTCCTGTATTCTAGCGCATTTTAACACCATACAGCACCAGATAATCCAAACTGGTTCTGTGAGATATAGTTGTGGCTAAATGTAGATCAAAAAAGGGCCCAACATAAAAGTCATTGCAACAGTAATGTTTCATAGTATTTCTTGGTCCTAACGGTCTTCTGGAGTTTAGTGTGTTTTCTTCACCCAAGAGAGCTCTGTGATAAAAACACACAGGGAACAATACACATTTAAAATATCTATTTAACACTTCAAAAGAAAAACTATGATACAGCGTAGACATAAGTGCTGCTCCATTGCTGCAGGTGGCAGGGATGAATCAAGTCTCAAGTGTTTGTCACCCAGCTCTTTTCCAATTAGCTGATCGCCACGCTGCTCTTTCTCTCTCTCTCCCTCTCAACTAGCTGCTAGCATTAGCCGTTAGCCTGCACACTGTCTGCAGCTAAAAGGAGTGGTGCCTTAAATTGTCAAGACTGCCCTGGACTATAACAGAATTACTAACAAGACTTTCTGTCCTTAACTTGCAAGCATCAGCGAGTAGCTTTCCAACCATATCTGTGTTTCCAACTGAGGCATTTTAAAGAAAGCATTTTAAAGAATTAAAATAGAATAAAAAATCCCAGATACTTAGCTCATCTGGGGTCAACTTAAACCTGGTGGAAACCCTGATATGCAATGCTAACCCCACTTTTAACTTTACTTGCTAGCTTAAGAAGATATTCCCATAATACTTAGCTAGGCTTGCTCCTCAGCCTAGGTTTAACTCTACCTAATGATAGCACTTCCAGGCTACATACACTAGTTTAGGTAATGCATAATGGTAACTTCAGGGACAGCTTGCTGTATTAGCTACCTACCTCACACAGCAGTAGGATGCAGGGTTGCACCTCAGTCAGCATTAAGCCCCCACTGACATGTGACTATTTGAGAGAGTGTGTCTAAAACTCAATACTTAAATGGATAGAATGGACTTAATTTAACTACAGGAATGTGTTCTTAAAACTTAAGTTACTACAGTATCTATCTAGTTGCTATCAATTTATTCCATCATTTACTAAATACAATGAATCTAACTGACCTAACCTAGAGTGTATATTGAAAATAAAATCTAGAACCACCCAAGAGGGCAGTTTATCATGTTTTATCCAGCCAAGGGGGCAGTTTAGTGTGTTTGGCCAATGAGGAGGGCACTGTTGCCAAGTCTGCTTATTTTAAGCGACTTTGGGCTTGTTTTTCTGTAAAGTTGCTTATAAATATTGGTAGTCGCGGGTCATGTTTTTTTTGGGCTTGTTTCTAAAGTGTAGTTGCTTATTTGGGCTTGTTCCCAGCTCCATTATAAGTTGTCAAGAAGATATTTTCGATGTGTTATTTAAACGTAGGATAGTTTGTCTTGACTGTTCCCTGTGTCCCTCCCCTTTCCCCGTACACACACAAAGGAGACAGCAGAGTTTTTTCCCACCTGCATCCTGTTTCTAGGGGGTTTGCTTTTCCACCGCAGCCGAGCTACCCGTTTGAGGGCGCGTTTAGAGCTATTTAGCACAGTGTTTTAAGCCCTCCTCGATCTCTCTTCAGTGTCTGATCCGAATGACTTTACATTAAAGCAAAAATCAAACTGTACACCGACAGCGCTGCAAGCTGCTCTTTTAACTTTCTGTCCTTCTTCCTCTCTCCCCGCCTCTCTTTTCCCCTCTCTCTCTATCCGTGTTTAGTAAACAAACAATTCATGCTCATCGTCAAAAGGAGAGATTTTTCCTGCTTACAAATTAAAGAACAGTCTCCTCATTATTGATTTGTGGGTCTTTAAAGAGCAGTAAATGATATCATATCATATTTTTTGATTGGGCAGTGAGAACGGCATGCTTTAATAGCGCCAGTTAATGAATTAAAGAATTAAAGAAATTAAAGAATGAATTAAATGAATTAAAGACAGACTCTGTCATGGGTGGAATGTTTCAAACATCTCCAGCATTTTATTTTTTAAAAGTCTAAAACTGTCCATAAGAAGGGGACAGGGATAAACTTTAGTTATTAGTAGGTGCAGACAAAGGTGTATTCCTGGTCCTTCCTGATTTCACTCGTCAGAGTGAGAATCCGTGCACAACTATCTGACGGAGCATAAAAATCTCAAGATTTGGTCTTGTGTCATAAATATTTAAGTCATACAGTCAATGCTGACACCGCTGTAACAGCATTATGGACAGCTGGAGCAGAGGTAGGGATATAACGTTTCTCTTTCTCTCTAATTGGCTCTGACCCTGATGGCAACGAGTATTGGCCAATCAGAGGCAGAGCAGGGGAATCTGTTGTTTTTCTGTTAAGGAAAACGTCAGTGACGTTTGAATGAAAAGCACGACTGATGGTGGACTGTAGGAGAGTTTTTTTGAGCAACAATGCCCGGGACAAAGTGCAATGTCCTGTAACTAAAAGAAACAAGGAAGATGAGTTCATAAAAGCAATAATGAAGAATGTGTGCATTCAGGATGATATTTGTGTGTGCAAATTTTAATTTAATTATCAGAGGTTTACTGTGTATATAATGTACTTGGTACATCAGTCTGTATTTGATATCCCATCTATTTTCTATAGTTAAATCGTGTGAAAAGGTGGTTTAACTATCTCTTGTGGTCATTATCATGAAGCTCAGGGGGGAGAAAAATAAACTGTACCATGGGTACAGTTTTGCAGAATTGCGCACAGTTTACCAATGTGTCCACATGGACGCTTGTTTTGGGCTTGTTTTCATAGGCCTGGTTGCTTATTTATCTCGCGAGAGCTGGCAACACTGGTGGAGGGCACTTAAACACGCATTTTTGCCACCCAACTGGGCAGTTTACCATATTTTAATCAGCCAAGGGGGCAGTTTTGTGTGTTTTTTCCACCCAAAAGGACAGTTGAGTGTGTTTTGCCGACCAGGAGGGCACTTTAGCGCGCGTTTCTCAACAATTGGGCGCCCCCCCGTGCACATCAACAGTGAGCATGCAATGCTATATATGATGATGCAATCCAACGTGTAACGCTTGCATGCAGCAAGGACACTGGTTATAGTCTCTTTAGTTGTTGCATAGTTGTAGTGCCACGGCACACCATTTGAGAACCACTGCTCTACTGAGTTATTAAGGTGGAAAGTCCGAATCTGTGGATATCTTCCTATACTTACCTAAGTTCACCAGCAGACTTCCTCTGCTCTGTTTTACGCGCATTTACCAAAGCCTTTGGCCACAGTTGGTTTCATTCCCTTTCAACAGAATATTTCAGCTAACCTTTGCCCATAACGACCTAATCTTGAAATATCAGACACTGTTTGTTTATTTAACATATCCGAACCATGTTTCGTCTTAATAACAGAATCTCTGAGCACAAATACATAGCCAAACTCGTATTTCCTCACCTAAGAGCATGTGAGGTTTCCAGACGATATCCAGCTTTCTGCGCTGACCGTTGATCTCTGCCTCGTCATCGACGGCAGCTTCTGTAGCATCGTCACATACTTCCTCAGCTGCAGCAGTTAGCCGCTCGTTGACATCTCTAAAATTCTCCACTGAAAACATTCTTGTTCCTTATTCAGCTGTAAAGTTCTTCGGTGTTTTCTTTAGACTAGACAAAAGATGGCGTTTATCGCTTCATCTTCTTCTTCTTCTGCTCTTCCTTTTAACAGCGGTAGCAAACTATTTTGTGCATAACCGCCACCCTTTGGTTTGGAGTGATTACTGCGTAGGCTTACAGACTAGCATATGTGGTTGATTATGCATTAGAAGGAAAAAAATATTAATTATCATAATTATAATAATAAAAACATGGTTAAAATTGTTAATACACCAATATGTAGAAGAACTGAAATGATATTTTTAATGCTAAAATATATTGTTAACCATGAATTTTCAGATTTACTGATTTACAAAGAAAAACTGAAAAAATAGTAAAGCACATCATTATTTCTTGATTAATATGTCAAATTATAATTATTTACTTGCATTCCTGAACAGAGGAATTAAAGTACATAAACCCTGTTTATCATAATGTCTAGAGCATGTCTTTTCTCTAGCACAGTTCTAGTGAACTCATTAATTTTGGTTTCAGTTGCTAAAAATGATTTGGTAGAAGAATTTAATAGAAATTAGTGTGAATAATAGAGACAATTAATCCACCTGCTGTGATTTTCTGAAGTGAAGCCTGACAGTTAAGGTATTTCCTGAAAGTTTAGTTTCAGCACTAGGCCATGCTTTCATGTTGATACTGTAGACAAACATTTCGACAGAAGAAATCTTGATTGATACTGTCCTGATATATTATTGCAGCAAATGGCAGCACCAATAGCATTTCAGAGGCAGAGCAAGTGGTAGCCAGGGCACCCTGAAATCTGATTGGCTCCTCCAAATCCTGAAAATGACTGTATATTTGCCTTGTCAGCCATTAACAACCATTTGAGGTGTATTCAATCACTAAGCATTTATAAACCACATATAAAACCACACCAATACAGAATGTGAATGTATGGAACTAAAAAACAGCATGACAAATGTCAAGTGGTATAAAACTTTCAACATGTAAATAGAATACACATCTTTCACTATGTGCTTCAAAAAAAACAAACAAACAACTCTTCTTGAAGATTAGGTTATTTTCAAATAACTAGTACAGCAGTGAACTGATCTGAACCAGACCACTTGGTCGAAACACCCTCAAAGATTTTATAAAGAACAGAGCAGAATAACTCGCCTCAAGTGAAAACATTGGAGAACTCACAAAACTTTATTTTTACAACATGTAGTTAACATGCAAGTTCTGAAATTAAAGTAATTAAACAATTTAAAATAAAAGTTAATAAAAAAAGTGTAAAAACACATTTTCAGTCATTAAAAATGCAACTCCTCCCGAAAGCATATGGACAGTTTCTGTTTCTCTCTAACTTGTCAGCGCATAGCTGTGTACCAGCCAGTGTTAATTTCGGCGACTAAAACTATTTGTCAGCAGCCTTTTTCCATGACAAAAACTAGACTAAGACTAACAAAAACTAGACTACAACTGACAAAAACTAGCCTAAGTTTAGTTTTCGTCAAGATGACAAAACTAAACTAACATGTAATTAAGTTTTTGTCGGACATCCAAAATCTGTGATATTTCTCCACTGTGGGTAAATCTGTCAAAAAACAATGCAGCTGTAGCTATTCTGCCTCTCAGCTGTAGAAAGCAGGGACCCAAGGTTTGGCAGGGTGCAGAGGACACACTACCATGATTTGGTACCAGATTTAGGCAAGAAATAAATGACTGGACTAAAAGTAAAGACTAAAATGTGAGGACTTTTTATGGACTAAAACTAGACTAAAATGTTTTGAGTTTTTGTCGACTAAAACTAGAAAGGATAGAAATGACTAAAATGTGACTAAAACCAAAAAACATTTTATTTAAAGACTGAAACCAAGTCTAAAGTTAAAAAAGTTGCCAAAATTAACACTGGTACACAGCCAAAGGTAAACATACAGCTGTGTCAATGTGCATGAGCACTAGTGAGATTTCAGACAGTACATTTACTGTGTGAAAAAAATGTTAGATGTCAAATTTAGGGGAAAAATAACTAGAAAAACATCAACATGAAGAAAGTGTAAAAGCTTTCATTGTATTGTTTTCATTCCAACAGCTGTTTAATCCTGTATACCTCTCATCCAAGTTTTCCATCATGTTACTGAAATGAAGAACTGTAAAGCTTATCGTTTTTAAACTGCAGAGAATGAGGTGTACATAAGGCTGCATGAAGATACACAGTGTAGCAAGTCAAAAACAGTTCAATCTTCAGTAATGCAAAAGTACACTAAATCCCAGATCAGACCAAAGATTTACAACCAAACAAGCTGAAACTGACAACACCATCAGCTGGTCTGACTGGAGCTGTTCTGTCTGGTTGTGTCATGAATCTTTGGTCTGAACTGGGCTTCACGTGTTACTTTTCCCACCATGTAACGCAGGAATGTTTTTAATGGCACTAATCTGGTAACATAAAAAGTAACATTAACAGTAACATGATCTAACACTAGTTATGATGAATTAGAGGAGTCAAAGTCTCTTTTCTAGCAGATCTCAGATATCAAAGGTACAGCTCCTCAGCAGTGTCAGTTCTTCTCTCATCAACCATCAAGTCAGCACCAATTCTGGGAAACCTGCCACATGCTAAGGAAGTTTACGCATTTTTGTCTGCATGGACCTTTTGGTGCTTATGCAAAGTATTTTTCCTGGTGAATGATCGTCCACAGGTACCACAGGTGTATGGCTTCGTACCTGTGTGAGTTAGAATGTGCTGATTCAAACGCGATTTTTGATGGAATCCTTTCCCACAGGTGCTGCAGGAGAAAGGCCTCTCACCTGTGTGTGTTCTCATGTGGATTGTTAATGAATTTCTATGTCTGAAAGATTTATTGCATTTTGTGCAGATGTGTGGTCTTTTATCTGTATGGATTTTTAAGTGCTCGGCCAAAGAACTTTTCTGTGCGAATGATCTTCCACAGGTACCACAGGTGTACGGCTTTGTACCTGTGTGAGTTAGAATGTGCTCATTCAAATCCGATTTTTGACGAAACCCTTTCCCACAGGTGCCGCAGGAGAAAGGCCTCTCACCTGTGTGTGTTCTCATGTGGATTGTTAATGAATGTGTATGTCTGAAACATTTATTGCATTTTGTGCAGAGGTGTGGTTTTTCATCTGTATGGGTTTTTAAGTGCCTATCCAAATGATGTTTCTTTGTGAATGATGTCCCACAGGTATCACAGGTGAACGGCTTTGTACCTGTGTGAGTAAGAATGTGCTTATTCAAATTTGATTTCAGACTAAAACTTTTTCCACAGGTGCTACAGGAGTAAGGCTTCTCACTTTTGTGTGTTATCATGTGGATTGTCAATAAACGTTTCTGTGTGAATGGTCTTCCACAGGTATCACAGGTGTACCGCTTTGTACCTGGGTGAGTTAGAATGTGCTGATACAAATCCGATCTCTGATGGAACCCTTCCCCACAGGTGCTACAGGAGAAAGGCTTCTCACCTGTGTGTGTTTTCATGTGGATCGTAAATGAATCTGCATGTTTGAAAGATTTATTGCATTTTGTGCAGATGTGTTTTTCATCTGTATGGGTTTTTAAGTGCCTTTCCAAATGATGTTTTTTTGTGAATGATGTCCCACAGGTATCACAGGTGAATGGCTTTGTACCTGTGTGAGTAAGAATGTGCCGATTCAAATTTGATTTCATACTGAATCTTTTTCCACAGGTGCTACAGGAGTAACGCTTCTCACCTGTGTGTGTTCTCATGTGGATTGTCAGAGTACTTTTGCATCTGAAAGATTTGTTGCACATTGTGCAGGTATGTGGTTTTTCTCCTGTATGGATTTTTAAGTGATCGTTTAAAGTATATTTCTGTGTGAATGATGTCCCACAGGTACCACAGGTGTATGGTTTTGCACCTGTGTGAGTCCGAATGTGCCGGTTCATATCTGATTTCGCACTGAACCTTTTTCCACAGGTGCTACAGGAGTAAGGCTTCTCTCCTCTGTGTGTTCTCATGTGAAATGTTAAAATACTTTCATGTTTGAAAGATTTGCTGCACATTGTGCAGGTATGTGGTTTTACGATATGGATTTTTAAGTGCCTGTCCAAATGAGCCTTTAATGTGAATGATCTTCCACAGGTATTACAGGTGTGTGGCTTTGTACCTGTGTGATAAAGAATGTGCCGATTCAAACTTGATTTCTCAGAGAATCCTTTTCCACAGGTGTTACAGGAGTGACGCCCCTCACCCGTGTGATTTCCTTTTTTCTTTTGTCTTGGCTTTGATTTTCCAGTTATCTCTGAGTCTTTCTGCTTGTTCTCTTTGGGATCTTGATTCTCAGCAACATGAGAGTTGTGAGAAAGGAGCTGGAGTTCATGTTGTCCATCTGCTTCACTGTGCTCACTTTCATCGTCAGTAGGAGTCAGCATCAATGTGTCAGTCTCATCCTGTTTGAGCTGCTCTCCCTCCTGCTCCTCTTTCATCCATGGAGGCTCTGGCTCCTCCTGGTCCAGACTGGACTTCCTCTCTTGGTGACAGAGTTGCTGCTCAGCCCCAACCTCCTCCTCCTCCTCCTCCTTACACACATGTTGCAGTGGGATGTCTGGAGATACAAAAACAAAACAAAGTCAGGCAGTGTTATAAAGTCACTAGTGCCAGTATAGAACTGATGCTCAGCCTAAATATTTTATACCTTTTCCACCCCCCCACTCCCTGCACCCCCCCAAAAAAGTATATATAAGTACCAGAGCCCAACTGATTGATCGACGGGCCGATTAATCGGGCTGATTATAGTGCATCACATATTTTTCAACATCAGCCAATAAGTAGCCGATATATTAGGCTAACCCTAAGAGCTCAAGCGTCACAGATCAGTAGTGCCTTTCTAATCATGTCTTCCAAGCTCTTACACAACATTTTCTAGTGAGCCCGGAACATGGCTGACTTTCCAGAGTATCTGAGGACAGTGTTGTCGTATACAACAATACATGACACAGTTTATAAAAACGCTGGTAACTTTTGAACCGTAATTCATAGAAACTTATTCTTTTTTTCCTCTGAAAACTGACCACCAAACGATTTTCCACTTGTTTGCTACCATCAATGTCTCCGTAGCCCTAAAGGACGCCGTTTTAGCGAGCCCGGAACTTTGGTGACTTTTCAGGGTCTTTGGAGATCATATCCACAGCGTTACATCTGATAATAAGCATCTTTTTATCCATTTTAAATCAATTTTCGGTCATGTACTTTGACTTTCTTCAGTGGGTAGCCATATTTGTTTGACATGCAAAGCATTGTGGGAGTTGTAGTCGACCAGTTGCATCTCTACTGCTTAGAGGACTAGCAACACAGGAGTCAAGAATAAGCAATGATAAATGCAACTGTTAATTCACATGTCCCCCATTATCTAATAAAAGACTATTATACAGCGTTTTAACGTTGTCTAAGTTGCATCTTTGTAAAATAAACAAAGATAAATGCAACTGTTAATTCACATGTCACCCATTATCTAATAAAAGACTATTATACAGTGTTTTAACGTTGTCAAAGTTGCATCTTTGTGAAATAAACAAAGATAAATGCAACTGTTAATTCACATGTCCCCCATTATCTAATAAAAGACTATTATACAGTGTTTTAACGTTGTCAGAGTTGCATCTTTGTGAAATAAACAAAGATAAATGCAACTGTTAATTCATATGCCCACCATTATCTAAGACTATTATACAGCGTTTTATCGTTATTTAAGCTGCATCTTTGTGAAATAAACAAAGATAATATAAATATAAGAATTTGTGTTCATTTACAGTATATATCTTGAGTATATCAATGTTTTTATCTCATATATCGGCTGATATATCGGTTATTGGCCAATATATCGGATACCATCCGATATATTGGGTATAGCTTTTATAGGCCTAAAACACTGGATGGCTACAATGGCTTAAACTTTGACATGCGGGCTTTTACTTTGAAATGTTCAACTTTTGGGTCACATGATTTTCTTCTCCTCAAGTATTTCATTAAAACAAAGAAACAACATTAAAAATGTGAAAAACTAAAAAAAATTACCCTCTTTTTTACAACTGAAATGGAGAAAAAAAAACGAGAAACAATGTTTTTTGTATGACATTTTCTGTCAAAAATGAAAAAAACAAACAAAAAAACAGAAGAACAACAGAGAAGACGAACGAGGGCAGTCTAAGGAGGCGGAAATGGAGATGTTGGAGGAATCAGAGCACAAAATTGAAAAGGAGATCACCATGGAATATAAAAATAAAAAGAAGAAAAGGAAAAAGGGCTGCACCTCCAGTGATAGCAGAAGTTGCTGGAATGTTGGCGTGACAATGGAAGACGGAGTTTTCAACGATCCGCATGTTGTTGGAAAGTTTGTGAGAGGAAAACTTGTGGAGGTCCGGTAATCACTGAATGTGTTTCCAGAGAACAGAGGAACAAAGCATTAAAAATTCCAAAGCTTTGGAGGATGCTGTGTAAACTGTTTTCCCCTTAGAACAGAGGAAAGGAAGAAGGGGGTGGTAAGTGGCATGCCTCTGAACATTCATGTTCACATATATAATCCAGTAGTTGGCGGTGATGCAACGCTACGGATAAAACGGATGTTACGGATGTGACGTATGTTTTTTGTGTAAAAACTACAATCTAACGTTGATGGACTACAAAATTCGCATCCACCACTCAGTGCATTCTCTGTCTTGTTATGTGCTGCAAATTAAACACTGAAACGTCAGAGATATGTGCTAATTAAGATTTTTATATGCCAGAGTCTCTTCAGGAAGAGGAACTGTGACTGTGAACGTCCAGAACAGCAGAAACTTTTCTCTTAGTCTGAACTTTCTGCGAACTCAATACGGCTAGATGAATAAGGTCCAAGTCCTTTTCACAAAAACACCTTTACATTTTTTTCTTTAATTCTCTCAACTCTATTAATTTCAAATGGACTATTCAAATGAATAGTCAACCGATCAATTTGTATTTCAAACTGCATTTGTTTTGCTATTTTTGCTATGAAATAATAAAGTAAATGTGATAAACGTTTGTAAATGACAACTAATTAAAGCATTATGGTCGACATGTTGCCATATTGTGATTATTATATTTATCATAATTACACCAGTAAGACACAGTTTATAGAGCTTTTCACATAACGAGCTGAAGGAAAGACAGAACCAGAGTAGACTGATAAAATCAACAGAGACGAGGAAAGTGAAGAAAATGGATAGGTAGGGAATAAAACAAATTTATTTAATATCGTTGTGATATAGGACTTGAATATTATTCATCTAGTCGTCTTGACTTTGCAGACAGGAATGGACTCTGGAGGTAATTTTTTTTACTTTTCGACCGGACCCTTTATCCCATTTTTGAGACTGGTTTCAAACAGGAAATGGATCTGTCATTTCGACTTAGTCCAGAAATATTAGTTATTGTTTGTTTATTTAAACGTGTGCCCCATATTTCGTCTTCATAACAGCATCTTTGACCACAAATACAAAGCCAAATTAGTATTTCCTCACCTATTCTGTGTAAGTGAATGTGAGGTTTCCAAAAGATATCCAGCATTACGCGCTGACGGTTGATCTCTGCCTCGTACTCGACAACAGCTGTTGAAAAAACGTCACATATTTCCTCAGCTGCAGCAGTTAGCCGCTGGTTGACGAAATCTCTAAACTTCTCCGCCGAAAACATTCTTGTTCTCGGTAAATTTCTTCAGTGGTTCTGGATTAAACAGGAGTTCTTCTGTGTTTTCCCTGCTCCCTTCTTCTCCTTCTTTTTTCGTGGGCTTAATTGGCGGTTGGCAAACAACGAAACGGTGCTTTCCCGCCACCTACTGGTATGGAGTGTGGAGCAGAATATCTAATACGCTTTAATGAAATGTATTTTAAAAAGTAGTTTCTCTCCATCAGTTGTGCTTGTCTGCGACACTGAAATAACATCCTGTAACACTTATTTTCTGAATCCTTTAGTAGAATATCTATAATGTCGAAACACACATTTTCTCTCCTGATGTCACAAATTAACTGTCTCAAAACCCCAAGCTACTGTTTCCTCTTGTTCACAGTAATCAAATCTGCCACTTTTCTGCTCTGCCATTTTAAATAAAGTATTGTTTAACCAAATCCAGTCCGAATCTTAATCTTGATGTAATCGTTAACATCTACGATTTGCACTTGCTTTTCTCATTTCTCCATCCTTCCTTTTGATTCTATAAAATCGCCTCCTTGTCATTTCTTCCTCCCATTGCTTTTGCCACCTTTCTTCCAATCTCATCTTCACAATGCCCTTCACCTCCATTCTGCTGCAACCTACCACCATGTCAACTCGACTGTGGTTTGTGGCCCTCTTTGCCTCCCTCTCTGCCTGCTCATTTCCTCTGATGCCAATATGTGCACATTGAATGTAGGAGAAATTTGTGGTTTTTATAATTTCAATATTGTGTATCACACTAAAAGTTATGGTTGTGACCATTAATTTCATATTCTAACTTTTACATCTCATAAATTTGACATTTTCTCTCATATTTTTACCTTTAAGATTCATAATTTTACATTTAAAATTCTTTTTTGACCTTTTAGAGTCAGGATTTGGACTTTTATCTCATGTTTTGACCCTTTTCAACTCCTAACTTTGACTTTTATCTCATTTTTTACCTGTAAAATTCATAATTTTAAATGTCATTTCAGATTTTAACTTTTAAAACTCATGAATTGGAAATTTAATGTCATATTTTGACATTTTAAACTCAGGATTTCGATGTACATCTCATATTTGATTGTTAGATATCATGATTTTAAATTTTATCTCAGTTTCGCTGACCAATAAAACTTCTATCTTTTTTACCTTTAAAACTTATGATTTTGACTTTTATGTCATATTTGACTGTTAAAAATCATGATTTCATTATTCTATCTCATATTTTGCCTTTTAAAACCTTATTTTGACTTTAAATGTCATGTTTTTACCTTTAAAACTTATAAGTTTGACTCTTCATCTCAGATTTTTAGTTTTTAACTTATCATGTTGACCTTTTAATCTCAAAATCATTTAGGTTGACACTCAGTGGTTAAATAATGAGCTTGTTATGCCTTCAGGTTGGACCAAAATTCAGAATTCAGCCCCTGCTGGGATTGAATTTGACACCCCTGCTGTTTGGTGTTAAAATTTACACTGGTGAACTCTGAGTAGTGTTGATAGAGCTCTACACTGGTGTCAGTGTTTAACAGTCAACTCTACCAGACTAAACTTGACTCTGGAGTGATAACACTAATGAGAGTATTACAGTTAATTTCAGTAAGTGTAGAAGGTTGTGGATAACTACTGCCCCTCTCCCACTAACCTATTAATAACAAGAAGCAATGACCCCTCACATCTGTGGTAGTGTGAATTATTTAAAAGCATCTATAAAGCAACGAGGCTAAGTCAGAGCTAGAATATGCACTTAAATGACTGTCTGCAGTCTCTCCTCTATGTTAAAGAAGCCATACCACAGTCAAGAAGTGACCAACTTAATTGACATCTACACCCGTGGTACAAAAATGTTTAAAATCAATTCAAGATAATTCAAGAAACATGTGCAAGTGAATCCCAGCAGTGATCTCTGTAGAACAGACAACATCTAAACACATCTCAAACATATCAGCATTGTCATGAATGAAGAAAATTTTGCTGCAGAAGGAACTGCTCTTCTTTTGGTACCATGGAAGAAAGTGGTCAGTCAGAAACTCTGTATACTTTGCCGAGGTCATTTTCACACCTTCAGGGACCCTAAAGGGGCCTACCAGCTCTCTCCTCATGAATCTGGCTCAAAACAGGACTCCGCCCCCTCCTTGCTGACATCACAGCCTTGTTGGGACATGGTGGCCATCCACCAACCGTCCACTACTCCTCCATCTGGACCATCCAGGGTTGCACAGCACTCATCAGTCAACAAGACTGTTTGAAAATGAGTCTTCATGTATTTCTGGGCCCACTGCAACCGTTTCTGCTTGTGAGCATTGGTTAGGGATGGCTGAATAGTAGGTTTATACACAACTGCAAGCCTCTGAAGGATCCTACACCTTGAGGTTGGTGGGACTCCAGAGGCACCAGCAGCTTCAAATAGCTGTTTGCTGCTTTGTAATGGCATTTTAGCATCTGCTCTCTTAATCTGTTGAATATGTCTGTCAGAAACTTTCCTCATTATGCCTTTATCTGCAAGAACCCATCTGTGCTCTGAATCAGCCACAAATTTCTTCACCGTACGATGATCATGATTAATTTTTCATGAAATATCTAATGTTTTCATTCCTTGTCCAAGGCATTGCACTATTTGACACTTTTTAGCAGCAGAGAGATCCCTTTTCTTTCCTATATTGCTGAAACCTGTGGCCTGCTTTATAATGTGGAACAGTGAATTTTGAGTTTTTTATTTTAAAAAATAATAGTTGTCATTATGAAGTTTGTTCAAAAACATTTGAATTCTGCCCTGACTTGAAAAATACTCTGACTGTAATTTAATATTTAGGAAATTAAGAGAAAAATGTCATTTGCTTAATAATGTGGAATACGGTGTAGTAGGTGGTGGTAATGCAACTTTAACATTGGATGCAACCCACCATTCAACAAGAAGATTTTTTTAATTATTATTTTTAACAAATACTTTATTTACACAATAAAAATTTTAACAGGCAGACATTTAAGGTTTACACTTCTTCAACATAAGAAAACTTAGGTGAGACAGTTTTGAAATTTTAGTTCTCCATTGGAGACTTTGCACAGAATCTCTTCGTACCCCCACATCTCCATAAACGTATCCATATTTCCTGTTGCCCTGTGGAAGCAAAACTCCAGCTGCAGCCTGGCTTTAACGTTGCACTTCCACATACAGTCGGCATAAAGAGGAACGCCCACAAAACGCCACATCCGGTTTGCGCCGAGGGGGAAAACATGCAACAGGTATGTGTGAGTGTGGGGTAAAAGAGAAGAGTGTTGAACATGCAATCTGTAATTGTGAGGGGTACAAAACTAGCAGGGAAAAGCTGAAGAAAGAAGGTAGGAGATGTGGAGTGCAGATGTTTACACTTAAAAATATATTAAGTAATGAGAGAAGTATATCTAAAGCTTTGTTTGAGTTTTTAAAAGAAACTGGATTAGTCAGGAGAATATCAGATTTTTTTTTCAAACCTCCTTGTTATTCAATATGTATTTTATACCTAGACAAGTGGCTCCAGTTCACACTCCAGCATAGTGGGCGGCGGTAATGCACCTTAACGATGGTTGCCACCTGCCATTAAACTAGACATTGAAATTATGTGAGGTTTAATTCATCAGTAAACGTGATTTTACCTCTTACTGGGTGATTCAACCAGGTAGCAGAAGATATCAGGGAATGAAACTTCAGGCCATTGATCATGTGTCCACTCTTTAATAAGATAGGAATCGGATCCTATTAGAGTAATTTTTAATGTATCTATTTCTGTCAATGGGCTGTAAGGAGTCAATGTATGATATTTTAGCGGTTGGTAAGAATTTAAAATCCGCGGGCTGACAGTGCTGCGGGTGAGGGCAAATGGATTGTTTTCCCCTTCATATGTAAGAGGGGGGAGTCTCATCTGGGACGAATGTAAGTCAATGATGGCAGGAGGTCTATTGTAGCTCACAGAAGAATGAATCAGTTTTTAAGCCACTGATCCAATAAAAAACCCAGGTTATCATACCAAAATCTTTAGTTATTATAAGATTGCAGTGCTTCTCAATAGAATAAACAGCAACATGTGTAATCACATGTAAACGTTTGCCTATTTTCATGATCAGTCTTTAAAATCAAAAAGAATGTGTAATTTATATCATGTGGCATTGGATCAGTATCAAGGTTCTTTCTAGTTAAATAAAAATAATAACTAAAACTAAAATTTGAAAATCATTTTATTTATTTATATATTTATTTCAATTGAAAAAAAAAAATCATATCCAACATAGAATCATTCACTTTGAATGAAAAGGAGCAGAATGAAGAATAATCTTATATCTGCCTCGTTTTCACAAAACATTGATCAACAAATCACATACATGCATAGTAATAAAATAGAATTAAAATTTTTAGTTCACTTAAAGTGAATAAAAACTACACTTTACTCCCAAAAAAACAACTAAAAATGTATCATGCACTTAGAAAAACTAACTGAAATAAAATAAAAATAGAGACAAAATGTCCTTAGTTTTAGTCCTTGACACTAGCATACTGACTGGCACCTTCATCCAAGTTTGGGGAATGTGATATGGCCTGAATTGATGAAGACTTCACAATGTCAATTTTTTTGTCTGGAGTTGTATTCAAACATCAACTTAAAATAAATAAAACGACATGGGAAAAGTAGCCTGTTCAAATATGATTTTAAAAATGTATGATGTTGACTCACTAGAAGCAGGAAAGGTCAACACTCAAAATGTCCTTTTTACCGTTTATTAAGGCATAACAGACCACAACAGACGCGTTTCGACACGTAGGTCTTCTTCAGTGTTGTAGACAAAGAGCGGAAGGACACCTTATATGCAGGAAGTAACACCAACAGTACAGGTACATCCTTCAAAATAAGAGTCTCGATTTAAGCAGGGTAAACCAAAACCACTCAATGAAACCTAGCACAAAGATATAAAAGTACATACAAATATGAGTTTAACCAGTATAAAGACTCAAACAAAGACCAATACTAAAGGGCTCAAGACATGACTCCAGAAACAAAATTACATTTGAAATATTAAATGACTGATAGTAATATCTATCTAAGAAATAAATCCATCAAGTTCAATAGAAACATCAAAAGCTTTAAAAGCTCAAGAATGGAGCAAGTTATCCAAGAGAAGAACAATGTAATTTAAGTCTTTAATAAGTACACGCTCCACCTAGTGGCAAGAAGCCTGATATGATGATAAATAAAAAAGACATATCAGGTGCCAAGGTATCTATCCTAAACTGGAGAGTCATGTGTCAGACAATCTGTATTTAAAACAATATAAATACTATAACACTTTACAAAAAACAGTGTTGCTCAAAAAGTGAGTGTCTCAAGATTGTCTTATAAATTCCACAGGAGTTTTATATATACATAATATTCTTAGGCATACAGTTAGGGATCTGGAGTAGAAAAAGTTAACTCAAATGGGATAAAGGAATAGATGGGGATGAAGACACAACAAATAAGGGAAATGTAAAAATTAAACAATGAAAAGACTGCACAAATCCTAAATCATAAAAAAAAACAGGATTTTTTTTTTCATTATTTAGGTCTGTTTATCTACACATTCATTTTTTTCAGTCTTTTAATTTTAGTCACGTTTTAGTCATTTTAATTCTCTATAGTTTTAGTCTAGTTTTACTTGATGAAACCCAAAAATGTCTTAGTCCTTAAAACCTCTTTCCATTTAGGTATTTACTTTTAATAAATACAGTTATTTTCTTCAAACTATTTTATATATTCTTGTTGTTAAATGAAAATCACTGTAAAATCCTCACATTAATGCCCTATTAAAGCTTTTCTTACTCTAATATATACTGATGTAGCCTAAATGCCCTCTCACCTCATTCCTGCTTGTGTTTTTACTGATAACAATGTGTTGAGCATAAAATATGCAACAATTAACGAAGACCCTGAAGCTCTAACAATCAGTTATACAATAAATACTTGAAGCGTGTTTTCCCTCTACCTTCACTTTGTTCTGTTTTTGTATCTCCAGACATCCCACAGAAACATGTGTGTAAGGAGGAGGAGGTTGTGGCTGAGCAGCAGCTCTGCCACCAGGAGAGAGCAGATCAAACAGGAGGAGACTGACACGTTGATGCTGACTCCTACTCAGGAGGAAAGTGAGCACAGTGAAGCAGATGGACAACATGAACTCCAGCTCCTTTCTCACAACTCTCATGTAGCTGAGAATCAAAATCCCAAAGAGAACCAGCAGGAAGACTCAGAGATAACTGGAAAATCAGAACCAAGACAGAAGAAAGACAGAAAACACACAGATGAGAGGCTGTATTCATGTGAATTATGTGGAAAAGGGTTTAAATATAACTACATATAGAAAAAAACACATGATAATACACACAGGTGAGAAGCCTTTCTGCTGCAGCACTTGTGGAAAAAGATTTAGTCGGAAATCAAATTTGAATCAACACATTCTTACTCACACAGGTACAAAGCCGTACATGTGTGGTACCTGTGAAGGATCAATAAAAAATAAATATCAATTCAACCGGCACCTAAAAATCCATACAGGTGAAAAACCACATACCTGCACAATTTGTAACAAATCTTTTATACAAAAAGTTAATTTGACAGTCCACATGAGAACACACACAGGTGAGAAGCCTTACTCCTGCAGCACCTGTGGACAACAATTCTCTCAGACATCAAGTTTGAATAGTCATATTCTCATTCACACAGGTACAAAGCCATACACCTGTGGTACCTGTGAGAAATCATTCACAAAGAGACGTACTTTGGACAGCCACCTTAAGATCCATGCAGACAATAATGTGTAAACTTCCTAAACACGTGGCAGGTCTCTCAGAATTGGTGCTGACTTGATGGTTGATGAGAGAAGAACTGACGCTGCTGAGAAGCTGTACTTTTGATATCTGAGATCTGCTAGAAAAGAGACTTTGGCTCCTCTACTTCTTCAGGACTAGTGTTAGGTCATGTTACTGCTAAAGTTACTCCTTGTATTGACTCTCACCTTTTGTTGTACATGTGGAGCCAGGATCCTGTCACTCTACTGAAAATTCTCCAATTAATAAAACTGCCTTAAAGCACAGCCATGACACTCGTCATAAATCACACCAGGCACGAGGGCATCACAAACAGCTCTCTACTGTCATTACCAACATCTGTGCATAGCCCCCCTGTCGCCACCATCTGCTCTTACAACCTCAAGCATCTTCAGCTGAATGCCTCACTACCCCGCTGTCCCATCAAGACAAAATGAGGATGGTAAAACTCCCAACCTCTCCTGGACATCCACCCATCCTGCCATGATTCCAGTCAGAATCAGTGACAGGAGGATTAGGAAATCTAGACAAGCTGTGAGCAATCATGGTATTCATGTTAAAAATCAAATTCAAATTCAAACTGCTGCAAATAGGGCTCCACCATTCCCACCTGCTGCTTGGAATTGGCTCTCCTTAATATTAGCTCCTTGTTTAATAAAACATTTCTGGTTTTTGACATCATTTATGAAAATAAACTGGACTGCATCTTTCTAACAGAAACATGGCTTGATGCAACAGGTAACTAAGAGCTGATTGAAACAGCACCTACTGACTTTACATTTTTACATTGTACAAGACAAAACAAGAAAGGTGGAGGAAATACATTTCTCTATCGTAGTAATTTAGACCAGGGGTTCTCAACTTTTATAGCCGTGACCCCCAAAATAAAGGTGCCAGAGACTGGGGACCCCCACTGTAGCTGAAGGTGGTTGAACACAGCCGTGCACACTGAAGAATAGTCACGTGCGGTCAAGGCTGCCCATAAGGGGGGATCAAAGGGGGAGCTTTGTGGGATATAGACAAACTGGGGTCCCATGGGGTCAGCAAAATCATGGTCCACTGTAAAGTTAAGCTGTGATACCCATGTTTTACATTTAAACCTGAATAAATAACCACTATTATGTAGTGGAATCAAAGGCCTGAATCCGCTGCATGCCCACTAACTATCTCACTAACTACGTGATCTTTTCAGCCATTTTCAAAATGGAGCATAGTTGGAGTAAAATACCTGCCCAGGTATCAATCATATATTATGATTTTGCTAAAACTGGCAGGTAAAATGAAGCCTGGTATAACCGGTGGAAATATCTGCGTTGTGTTTATGATGATGGGAAGGAGACTGCGACACTGGATTTCTCAATGACCACTTTTATCTGGCAATAGATAACAAAATACAGAAACTCCATGAATTTCCCAGCCCGCTCCAGATCCTCTCCCACAGGGATTCATTCAAAAGGGCACATGGATAAAATATATATTTAACAAATATAACAATGCATACCTGGCAATAGATAACAAAATACAGAAACTCCATGAATTTCCCAGCCCTTTCTAGATCCTACACAAAACAAAAAAGTCAGTAAAATTAGCTTAAAATAACGTGCACATGAGTTAGCTGCATATGATGTGCACGTAAGCTTGCCCAGCTTGCCGTGTGCGGCAAAGGAACATCCAGACTTTCATAAAAGTTATCATACAAGAAATCTGAACAATACAAATATGTAAACAGGTGGAAAAATATGCAAGGACATTGTAAGGATTAAAAATATGTACAAGATATTACGTTTGACATAAGAATGGAAATAGATATAAACTTGGACAAACAATGGACACCCACCTCTCCCACAGGGATTCATTCAAGAGGGGAGAGGGGAGGGGGCAAAAAAAAAAAAATACATA
This sequence comes from Cheilinus undulatus, assembly GCF_018320785.1. Classification (NCBI taxonomy): domain Eukaryota; kingdom Metazoa; phylum Chordata; class Actinopteri; order Labriformes; family Labridae; genus Cheilinus; species Cheilinus undulatus. The sequence continues at coordinate 35,835,488 of NC_054884.1, read as the reverse complement.
CAAATGGCCAATGAAGAAGAAAACAAAGGAAAGAGGGGCTTCAAACAACAACACAGTGTAAAATGGATTAAGGAGTTTCTCTCAGGCTGTTACTAAACAGTTAAATGCCAGGTAATTTTGTGTTATTATCACAAAGAATACTGAACTACAGAGGTGTATTTTGTCCCTGTTACACTGGTACTGAGATGAAAAGACGTTTGGGAGCCGAAAAACGACTCTTTTTACTGAGCTGTGCCAAATTAACCGGATCGCTGAAAAGGTCTGTAATTCCCATCACTACTGTGGATGGCAGCAGTACGCCTTTGTTGCATCGAGTCTGCCGGAAATTCAAAAGAAGAAGAAGTGGAGACAACACTGAAGAACTTTACAGCTGAATAAAGAACAAGAATGTTTTCAGTGGAGAGGTTTCGAGGTTTCGTCAACGAGCGGCTAACTGCTGCAGCTGAGGAAATATGGGACGTTTTTTCAACAGCTGTCGTCGAGTACGAGGCAGAGATCAACCGTCAGCGCAGAATGCTGGATATCGTTTGGAAACCTCACATCCACTTACACAGAATAGGTGAGGAAATACGAATTTGGCTTTCTGTTTATGCTCAGAGATGCTGTTATGAAGACAAACTGTTGGGTTGTTAAATAAACAAACAATAACTGATATTACTAGATTGAGTCGTAATGGGCTAAGGTTCTGTTGAAAGGGAATGAAACCAACCTCCAGTTTTTCAAAACTGTAGTCAAGCCAACCTCCAACTTTTTGTGGTGCGCGTGTAGAAAGACATTACGGTTAAAGACATGAAATGAGTAAAATCAAAATATACAATGCAATAGATATCAATACGTAGATGCTCCCTGGACTGCTGGCTTTCATTGGGGTGGTTGTACCACGCGACCGCCATATGCAAGAGGGGGAGTCTCATCGGGGATGAATGTAAGCCAATGATGGCAGGAGGTCTGTTGTAGCTCACGGAAGAATAAGTCGATTTTCAAGCTGTGTGTTTGATAATCCAGGATGACTGATCCAATAAAAAATGTTCTATCCCAACTAGAGTTGCAGTAATAGATTTTTTTAAAAAATCGAGTATCGATTCTTTTGACAATTAATCGGATATTCTTATAAGAAATGCCGAATTTTTTTAATCTGTCAGTTTTGCTTTTTCAAGAGAAGTAGTACCAGACAAATGAGAAAAGAAGCTGGGCCGTTTAGATGTACTGCTACTTTATGAAAAAATGGTATTAACAGGTTCTCCAAAGAAAATATATTTTACAAAGTGCAATGAAGTTTTGATGACAATTTACATTTCTTAAAGTTACAAGCACGGGAAGTTAAATAATTACATTAAGTTTATGCCATATTTGGGATTTTAGGGATCCTCACTCAGGAAATTTTGGGTGCCAGCACTTTATTTCTTCTATATTAGTTTATTTTTATTTTTCAATTTGTCATTAAAGTAAAGGGACACGTAATCATTTTAACATCCTCTACTTTATGCATGAATGTAATATTTCACATTATAGCAACAAATAAAGCTCCATCATTCAAACAGTGGTCTGATGATGTCTGAAAGGTGAACCTTTAGATTACAGGAATATGGTCTATTTTTTCAGAGGGTGTTCACTTTTAATTTTTGCACATTTTTTGTTTGCGAGTTCATCCACCATAAAAATATGATTTTTTTAAGACCATCCACTGGCATAGAGAACACATTTAGAGGGATAATGCTGCCTCTGTGACCTGTTGAATCCTGACTGTAAAATGATGAACTTTAACCTATTTAGTCACTGTCACTGTCTCAGTTACTATCTGCGTGTTTCTATTTTATTGGTGTCAATTTATTATCAACATAAGTCTCATCAAATTATTCAGGATGCTGAAACTTTTGGAATAATACGCTGCAATTAAGACGTCAGTGCGCTGAATTAAAATAATTTATAATTAAATGTATCACATGCGCACGCAGAGGAGAGAGAGGGGAAGCACCAAAACAGGACTTGAATCATGAAGCCTGACTGTCTTCTGTGAAACTGTCGGGTCAATCAGAGAAGTTTATGAAATTCCCTGAAGTCTGCAGACACAAAATGAGCGCTGTCTCACTCCAGCGAGTCACGCAGGCTGCGCGTAAACTTGGAGATCTGCGTAGGTTCACCGGTGCAGTGCCATATTTGCGTAAAAACGCAGGACAAGTGCCTGTAAACGTCACTGCATCAACTTCTCTTCCTTTGTGATTTTCACGCCCCGTATCATGCATGTTACGTTATAGTAACAGCGAGTACATAATCAAGTACCTTATACCACACAAATAGCTGTCCGTGTTAAACAAAGCACATACACAGCACACACAGCGCGATGTCAAAGCTTACAGCATGGGTGTATATGGATACATGAGTGATTTAAGCGAAGCCTTGAGGCAGATAATTTGCCTTGAGGAATTTTTTGAATCAAATCACCCAAATAATTTGAGGAATCCTTTCAGCCCTAATCCTAACCCTGTTAGATTACTTGTAGAACAATTAATAGTCCTTCACTGCCTGTATGTTTAATCTTTAATTGCCGGGGGTTAACAGCGTGGTGGTACAGCAGAAGGCATTTTCCTCCTGATCCCAACGTACCTTGCGTAGCTCATCTACGGAAGCCCCAGCTGGCCTAAATAAATAAATAAAAACCCAGGTTCTCATACCAAAATCTTTACCAAATTTAAGATTGCAGTGCTTCTGGATAGAACAAACAGCAACATGTGTACTAATGCGTAAACTTTTGCCTACTTTCATGATCAGTCTTTAATATGACAACGAATGTGTCATTTGTATCATGTGGTATTGAAAAGATAGAAAACATTTTGGCTGAACAAACTGTTGTATACTGGCACTAATCACGTTTCCTCTCCCTGACTTTGTTTTTGCATCTCTAGATGTCCCACATCAGCAGCTCTGTCACCAGGAGAGGAAGTCCAGTCTGGACCAGGAGGAGCCAGAGCCTCCACAGATTAAAGAGGAGCAGGAGGGAGTGCAGATCAAACAGGAGGAGACTGACACGTTGATGCTGACTCCTACTGACGACGAAAGTGAGCACAGAGAATCAGATGGACAACATGAACACCAGCTCCTTTCTCACAACTCTCATGTTGCTGAGAATCAAGATCCCAAAGAGAACCAGCAGAAAGACTCAGAGATAACTGGAAAATCAAAACCAAGACAAGAGAGACACAGAAAAAACACAGGTGAGAGGCTGTATTCATGTGAAGTGTGTGGAAAAGGCTTTAAATATAACTGAATATATTGAAACAACACATGAGAACACATGGAATACAGTATTAAACACAGCTGTTGGTATGAAAACACGACAACACAAGCTTTGAAACTTTTGTATATGTTGATTTTCCCCTTCTGTCTTCATCATAATAGTTTATTATGGTAACATTATTATCACTACTGTGGCAATTACAGTCCCATCTCTAATAATGCTGCAGTGTTGATTTGGCATCTATTTTAAATTTATTCTCAGTCTTTACATGAAAAGGTCTTTTAGCTTTAGTCACATTTGAGTCATTTTAATTCTCTATAGTTTTAGAGAAGTTTTAGTCGATGAAACCCAAAAATGTCTTAGTCATTCAAAAGTCTTTACATTTTAGTATTTACTTTTAATAAATACAGTTATTTTCTTCAAACTATTTTATATATTCCTATTGTGAAATGAATATAACTGTAAAATTCTCATATTAATGCCCTATTAAAGCTTTTCTTACTCTAAAATATACTGAGGAAAACACTGATGTAGCTTAAATGCCCTCTCACCTCATTTCTGCTTGTGTTTTTGCTGATCATTATGTGTTTAGTATAAAATCTGCAAAAATTAACTACGATTTTTAGACCCTTAAGCTTTAATACTCAGTTGGATGATACATACTGGGAGTGTGTTTTTCCTCTACCTTCACTTTGTTCTGTTTTTGTATCTCCAGACGTCCCACAGCAACATGTGTTTAAGGAGGAGGAGGTTGTGACTGAGCAGCAGCTCTGCCACCAGAAGAGGAAGTCCAGTCTGGACCAGGAGGAGCCAGAGCCTCCACAGATTAAAGAGGAGCAGGAGGGAGAGCAGCTCAAACAGGATGAGACTGACACGTTGATGCTGACTCCTACTCAGGAGGAAAGTGAGCACAGAGATGCAGATGGACAACATGAACTCCAGCTCCTTTCTCACAACTCTCATGTTGCTGAGAATCAAAATCCCAAAGAGAACAAGCAGACAGACTCAGAGAGGTTGTATTCATGTAAAGTATGTGGAAAAGGGTTCAAATATAACTGTATATTTAAACAACACATGAGAACACACACAAGTGAGAAGCCTTTCTCCTGCAGCATCTGTGGAAAAAGATTCTGTGTGAAATCAAATTTAAATCAACACATTTTTACTCACACAGGGACAAAGCAGCACACTTGTGGTACCTGTGGAAGATCATTCACACAGAAAGGTTCTTTAAAATATCACTTAAAAATCCATACAGGTGAAAAACCACATACCTGCACAATTTGCAACAAATCTTTTAGACGTACAGGTGATTTGACAGCCCACATGAGAACACACACAGGTGAGAAGGCTTACTCCTGCAGCACCTGTGGAAAAAGATTTTGCCAACAGTCAGATATGAATAAACACATTCGTACTCACACAGGGGAGAAGCCGTACACCTGTGATACCTGTGGAAGATCATTCACACAGAAAATTACTTTGGATATGCACATCAAAATCCATAAAGGTGAAAAACCACATACCTGTACAATTTGCAACAAATCTTTTAGAATTAAATGTAGTTTGACTGACCACATGAGAGCACACACAGGTGAGAAGCCTTACTCCTGCATCACCTGTGGAAAAAGATTCAGTCAGAAATCACATTTGAATGGTCACATTCGTACTCACACAGGTATCAAGCCGTACACATGTGATTCCTGTGGAAGATCATTTACCAGGAAACATCATTTGGACAGGCACCTAAAGATCCATGCAGACAATAATGTGTAAACTTCCTAAACGTGGCAGGTTTCTCAGAATTGGTGCCGACTTTGATGGTTGATGAGAGAAGAACTGACACTGCTGAGACGCTGAACCTTTGATATCTGAGATCTGCTAGAAAAGAGACTTTGACTCCCTGTGCCTTTGACATCAGGCACAGGGACATCACAAAAAGCTCTCTACTGTCATTACCAACATCTGTGCATAGCCCCCCTGTCACCACCTTCTGCTCTTACAATCTCAAGCATCTGCAGCATGCCTCACTGCCCCACTGTGCCATCAAGACAAAATGAGGATGGTAAAACTCCCAACCTCTCCTGGACATTCACCCATCCTGCCATGATTCCAGTCAGAATCAGTGACAGGAGGATTGTGAAATCTAGACAGGATATGAGCAATCATGGTATTCATGTGAAAATTCAAATTCAGATTAGAGCTGCAGCAAATCAGACTCAACTACCTCCACCTGCTGCTTGGAATTGGCTCTCCTTAATGTTAGATCCTAGGTTAATAAAAGATTTCTGGTTCTTGACATCATTTATGAAAATAAACTGGACTGCATGCTTCTAGCAGAAACATGGCTTGATGCAACAGGTAACAAAGAGCTGATTGAGACAGCACCTACTGGCTTAACATTTTTACATTGTACAAGACAAAACAAGAAAAATGGAGGAAATATATTTCTCTATCGTAGTAACTTAGACCCAGGGGTTCTCAACCTTTCCAGCCCCTGACTCCCAAATAAAGGTGCCAGAGACTGGGGACCCCCACTGTAGCTGAAGGTGGTTGAACACAGCCATGCACATTGAATAATAGTCATGTGCAGTCAAGGCTGCCCATAAGGGTGGTTTAGTGGAAGCTTTGTGGGATCCAGCCAAACTGGGGTCCCATGGAGTCGGCAAAATCATGGTCCACTGTAAAGTTAAGCTGTGATATCCATGTTTTACATTTAAACCTGAATAATAACCACTATTTTCAAAACAAATATCTTTTTTTTTTGTGCCGTAATATAGCCAGCTAAGAAATTTACATCCCTTTTCTTAAAAACAGAATTAAAATGGGTTAGAAATGTCAAAAAAGGGGGTGGAATAGGTGGTTAAATGGAGTGTAAAAGTAGCAGAAATGGGTTGCAAGTGTTAAATAAAATTGTATGAAAGTGGCAGAAATAAAATTGGCACAACATGATTTATGTGGCAAAAACAAGCACAAAAAGTGGTCAAATAGGATTAAAAGAAGCGGCAGAAATAGGTTAAAAGTGGCAAAAATGTGTAGAAAATTTGGTGAAATGGGAATTTAAAAGTAAAAAAGAAAAAGTGGTTTAAACTTTCAAAAATGGACATAAATAGTTAAATGTGGTTAAAATGGGCACAAATTGGTGTACTAAGTGGCAGTAATGGGTCAACGGAGGCAAGAAAAGGTAGAAAGTGGCCAGAATTGTTTAAAATTGGCAACAAGACTGAAAATATGGTGTAAATGGTTCACAATGAACAAAAAATGGGTTTTGGGTGGTAAAAATCTGCTAAAATTGGTTGGAAAAAGTGATGAAAATGGGTTCAAATTTGGCAAAACTGGGTAAAAAGAGGCAGAAATTGATGAAAAGTGGCAAATACCAGTAATAAAATTGGTTGGAAAAAATTCATTTAAAAATATTCATATTTTTTAAAGTATTTGGCGACCCCCTCTAAGGCTGGCCACACACTACAGGGTTTTAAGCCCGATTTTAGGTAGAGTTTGCCTCCACCGACGATCATAGGGCGTATCGCGACTGTATCCCGGTACACGTGGGACCAAACGATTATTTGTCTGAATAATCCTCATGTGTGTCGTGTCAACACGAATATTTTTCTTCTCTAAATTACGTCGTAACCTCCCAGACACTGAATCGTAAATATCAAACACGTTTGATATTTATGATTCTAGGTCGTAGTGCTACTGACAGAGTACCCACATCAACCAATGAGAGCGAGCAGACTGGGTAGCGTCACCTGATGGATCACACGTACTACAGGGTATCCGCGGGGTCTTAAAAAGTCTAAAATCCAACAATTTGAATTTAAGACCTTAAAATGTCTAAAGTTCTCTTAAAATATCATAAAAGTCTTAAATACAATTTTTAAAGGTCTTAAAAATTTAAAGGTCTTGTCCCTCACTCACCCCGCCCCCTCTTAAACAATAACTGCATGTCAAATCGGCCGCACGAAACACCGGCAAACATCACGTAGCCCCATACGGGCCAGTACCGTGGGACTTAATGTTGCACCTTCAAGAAAACTCATCCGTGCTTCGAGTTATTTTACCTCACCACACCACCTGAGCAGTGTGTCTCACCTCACGTGAGGCACACCGCTCACCCATCGGAGGCTCAAAATCAAGTCGGAACTCGAGATTTTATGAAGTCCCGCCGTCTAAATGATGTTAAATTCGAGTAACAGTTATCTAATAATTCATCCTGTAGATTCCCTTTGGTTGCTTAACGAGCCAATACGTGTCTGTATTAATGTGGCGGTCTGATATGCGGCAGATGGACAGACAGCGAGGGAGATGAGGAGAGAACCATTACAGTCAGGAGTAAAACAATGCAGCATCACACTGCATGAACTGTTACAGACTGTGAGAGTAAATAAAAGTTTAGGTAACAGGTGTACTATTAACCATTTAACTTTAATGAGACCTCCTTATTAAGTTACTATTACTGTGTTTGAGAGAACAGAAGGATTTCTTCATTTACATTACAAACATCAGTTAGGATGTGATTATACACGTGACTGTGTCTTTAAATGTTGGAAATATCTGACTGTTACACTGGTTATAATCATTTTATATCAGGGTTATCCAAACAATGGCTCCTGGGCCAACTGTGGCCCTTATTCAATAAATTTAAGGTTATTTCTATTTAATTAGTGAACATTTGATTCATTTACATGAATAAGACACTCTTTTTTCTGGTAAAATTAGTGGAAAGGTTAAAAAACTGAATTCCAAATAACAGTAAAACGGAAAAAACGACATTTGGCAAAAAAAAAAAACAGATTTCATAGGGCCCTACATATACTTTGCAAGTAATTCTGGGCCTCTGATTTTCCTTCATGTCTTTTTTACTTTTTTGCCAGTATGGATGTGAAATGGGTCTTAAATTGAGTTTATTATGGTCTTAAAAAAAGACTTTAAAAGTCTTAAATTTGACTTGTTGAAACTTGAAGAGACCCTGTACTATCACCGCTCACAACCTTAAACACAACTGTAGCTTCATTCCAGCAAGGATTTCACCCTAAGTCTTCCCCTTGTTTTATGATTTTTACTGCACCTGTAATGCGTGCCTGTTGTAGAGAGCCAGTAAGAGGGCACCGACAGACATCTGTGTTCGTTTTGTTTCTGAAGTCACGTGATCACTAAAAGTCGTTGGCAGGTCAGCAGGTGTGTGGTCTTCAGTGATCTGACAGTCTGGCTGAGTCATCTAGTGTGTGCGTTCAGAGGATTAAAGATGAAAAATCATTTTAAGCTGTCCTTATGTCTGTGGTCTCCTACGGTTTTAAAATCGTTTCAGATATAAAAATCGTCTAGTGTGTGGCCGCCTAAATGTCTTACAACCCCAATGGGGTTCCAACCCCCACGCTGAGAACCACTGACTTAGACTGTCGGACTGTCTGTCTTGGTGAAATTTCAACCTTTGAATATTTAGCTGTTGTTATTTAATCTGTTGGTCCTACAATCATCCTCACAGTGTACCACCCCCCTAAACTTAAAAAAAGGATTTAATGATGAATTTACTGAGCTGATATCCAAAATTTCCATCAACTACAACCACGCACCATTTCTGGTGATTTTATATAGACAATCCTGCTAATCTGGACACAAAACAGCTTCTTAACATCCTGAACACATTTGAATTTACACAGCATGTTACTGGACCCACACATAAGCAAGGACACACCCTCGATTTGTTTCTATCAAAAGTGTGTGTGTGTGTGTGTGTGTGTGTGGTCAGTTTGCTTGAATTGTTGGTTTCTTTTATTTGTTTGTTTTTAATCTTCTGTAAAGCACATTGAGTTTACATCTGTACGAAATGTGCTCTACAAATAAAGTTGAATTGAGTTATGTTCCCAGGTTACTGCCATTAAAAACATTCCTGTTACATACTGAGAAAAGGAACACATGAAGCCCAGTTCAGACGTTGTTAAAGATGTATGTTTTATTTACATGTAAATTGTATGCCACTTAATATTTGTCATGCTGTTGTTTAATATCATATATTCCATTCTGTATTGTTGTAGTTTTTAACACATTAAAATAGTCAATAAACAGACATGAATGCATTATTATACTGTTTTTAATAACAAGCCAAGAAAGTGAAAGTTTGTCATCATAGATTTATTACTAATGCTTCCTTGACTGCAGGGGTGTCCAAACTTTTTCCACTGAGGGCCACACACAGAAATCTATGAGAATGGTGGGGCCACTTTCATATTCCTCATCTTGAGGATATTTAAGTAAGATCAATCCAGTGTAAGTATACACATGTTTAGCGATTGAATACACCTCAATGGCTTGTTAATGGCTGACGAGGCAAATAGTCATTTTCAGGATTTGGGGGAGCCAATCAGATTTCAGGAGGCCCTGGCGACCACTGGCTCCACCCTCAAAATGCTGTTGGTGCTGTCATTTGCTGCAATAATCTATCTGGTCAGTATTAATCAAGATATCTTCTAGTCAAAATGTTTGTCTACAGAATCAACATGAAAGCATGCCCTAGTGCTGAAAAGTAAAATACAGTTAAGCACAAGCTTCATCATCTCATGTGGGCCATATTTCATTTTATTTCTAGAATTTGCTGCTGGCCAATCAAAAATGAACAACGGGCCACATTTGGCCCCGGGGCCATAGTTTGGACACCCCCGCTTTACTGTTTTTATCCTAACACCCAGTTATGGGCTCTATGCATGAACTGCTTCTGCATTGGGCATTAGACCGCTCCCACACTTCCAGTTGGGACAAGAGAAAGGCAAATTCGTTGTGATTTACTCGCTGTTTTCATGAGTTAACTGAGCTGACTGTCAATGACGAGTCAAATATAGTTGAAGATGTACATTGCAGCATGCAGCAACGAAGTCCAGAAGTGCTTTTAACCTTTTTTTGAAACATCATTTTAGCATGTGTGGATGCCAAACGATGATGATAGAGTAAACACAAACAACAATCGAGACCAAAAAAACAACGAAACGGACAAATTAAGGCAGTATAGGAGGGTTTAGATTCCATTTTGGCTTAGCACATACCCTTGGGTTGAATTTGTGAAACGGTCTTATTTTCCACCGGAAATACGCCACCCCCTGCCGTGCATAGAGCCCATTCCACTACATTTTAGAAAGCATCAGTGACTGAGTAAATAAAAACCTAAAAGTTAGACAAAGGAGATTGTATTTTGGGGTGGCAGTACATTTTGAAAAAATAACTACATGATCTTTTCAGCCATTTTCAAAATGGAGCATAGTTGGGGTAAAATACCTGCCCAAATATCAATCAAATGTTATGATTTTGCTAAAACTGGCAGGTCAAATGACCCCAAACTGATACTGAGATGAAGAGATGATTGGGAGCTGAAAGAGTCGGCTCTTTTTACTGAGCTGTGCCAAATGAACCGGATCACTGAAAAGATGTGGAATTCCCATCACTACTGTGGAGGGCAGCAGTACGCCTTTGCTGCGTCTAGTCTGCCCAATATTCAGAAGAAGAAGAAGAAGAAGCAGCGAAAACACTGAAGAACTTCACAGCTGAATAAAGAACAAGAATGTTTTCTGTGGAGAGGTTTCGAGGTTTCGTCAACGAGCGGCTAACTGCTGCAGCTGAGGAAATATGGGAAGTTTTTTCAACAGCTGTCGTCGAGTACGAGGCAGAGATCAACCGTCAGCGCAGGATGCTGGATATCGTTTGGAAACCTCACATCCACTTACACAGAATAGGTGAGGAAATACGAGTTTGGCTTTCTGTTTATGCTCAGGGATGCTGTTATGAAGAAAAACTGTTGGGCTTGTGTGTTAAATAAACAAACATTAACTGGTATTTTTAGGTTGAGTCGTAATGGGCTAAGGTTAGCTTATATATTCTGTTGAAGGCGAACGAAACCAACGGCCAGTTTTTCAAAATTGTAGCCAAGCCAACTTCCAACGTTTTGTGGTGCACGTGTAGAAAGACATTACGGCTAAAGACGTGAAATAACTGAAATCAAAATAGACAATGCAGTAGATATCAATACGTAGATGCCCCCTGGACTGCTGGCTTTCATTGGGGTGGTTGCACCACGCGACCGCCATATGTAAGAGGGGGAGTCTCAGCTAAAGACTAATGTAAGTCAATGATGGCAGGAGGTTTATTGTAGCTCACAGAAGAATGAATCGATTTTCAAGATGTTTGTTTGATAATCCAGGATAACTGATCCAGTAAAAAACGTTCTGTCCTAACCCTGTGTGGTTACTTGTAGAACAATTAATTGTCCTTTACCAACTGTATGTTTATGGGTCAGTGAATAAAAAGGTTTCATAAAGTGGAAAAACTAAAATGAGTTAGAAAAGATTAATTAAAGTTCAATTTACCATTATTAGAATGCAAATATATACAGTATATATTTTGAAAATTCAGTTCTCTTAAAATGACATTTATGCATTTTTATAATTAATTTGATTTTCCCTGTGAAAAATGTCCTTCAGGATAACGTTAATGGATCTTCCAATAATTTGGTTATTTCTTTTTATAAATATACAATACTTCATACATATCTGTAGTTTGCAATCCTGAGACCCTGTGTGCACAATAAAGGATGCTGTTGCATTTCAACTTTCCTACGACTACAATTAATAAATTCTGCTATGCAAACTTAAGAAGTAATTGGCCAGAGTTTCCGTAAAAGTTTTAAGTGGTTTTCTTGGAATGTCTGGAAAATTTATGTTGATTTTTTATTCTACATTTATATACCTCCCAAATTTAGCATGCAGAACATACAAATAAAATCTCTTAAGGTGAATTATTTCTTACAAAATAGATTCATTTACCAGCATTTTCAGTGAGCAACACCAATTCACTTTTGAAAAAAGAAATTTACATTTATAGATCATATTCAGTTATTTACTTGAAACTGGTAAGTACAAACTCACCACAGCTTCAATGAGATGGGTGTCTGACTGAACATATGTTACTATAAGAATCTTGGACAATTCAGGACAGATTTCCTTCTCCAAGATGCCTCACAAATCCAACACTTCAGGCCTTTATCAAAGCTCACAATACAAACATTTGCCAGTTTGAACTTTAACTACTGAAACAACTGGTTGAAACCTGATAGGTATTCAAGGGCCAGCATGCATGATAAATAATAAAAAAATAATATACCAATTAAATGTGAAAAATAAAAAATAAAAGTGAATAATTTGTGTATAATTTAATATGTATATATTTTTTGTTTTCAAATTACATTTTTATTTTTATTTTTTGCGTATCCCCTACGTCACTTTGCGTACCCCTGGGGGTACAAGTACCCCAGTTTGGGAATCACTGCACTAATGCAACCCCATACCATCAGAGATGCAGGCTTTAGAACTGAGCAAGGAGCACAAGCTGGATGCCCCCTCTCCTCTTCAGTCTGCAGGACATGGCATCCATGATGTCCAAAAAGAATTTCAAATTTGGATTCATGTGACCACAGAACAATTTTCCATGATGCCTCAGTCCATTCTAAATGAGCTTTAGACCAGAGAAGTGGTGGGATCCTGTCCATACAACAGAGTTATTTAAGTAATTTGGAACAGGGGCCAGTTCCCAAAAAAGGATCCCAAACAACGGATCTGGAAGACCCCAAATGTGTAGTGACGCTGTGGAGGTTCAAGACTGGGTTTTTAAACCAGATAAATGAGCAGATAATCTTGGTAAAAACTATTCTTAAAGCTTGCATCTTTACAAATGTTGCAAGGGTTTACAGTGGCCCAAACCTTTGGTGGACCAGGTCAGGTCTAAGTGAGTTAATTCGCATCTTTGCTGCTTTCAGCTTGCACATAAAACATGTCAGACACTAAAAATGTATTTGATGCTACAGAGACTAAATACATAATATTTGAACATCTAGTAACTCAGTGTTACTCAACCCTGCTAAACCAAAGGGCCAAATTGTCTAAAAAGGGTAAAAAAAATACCTTTGCAAGAGCCACAATCTAAGTGGAAAAAAACGGCTCGAAGTAGTAATAAAAATAAGTTAAATGTGGCAAAAATGGTCCAAAAGTCGTAAAAATGTGGCAAAAAAATGAGAGAAAAGTGACTAAAAGAGGCAAAAAGGCAGCTTACATGAGCAAAAAGTGGCAACAAAGGAATCAATGAAGTGGCAAAAACTGGGAAAAAGTGTCCAAAAGAAGTGACAAAAATGGGCAAAAAAGAGGAAACGTGGTATTTAATGCCAAAAGGTAGCTTAAATGAGCAAAAAGTGGTGAAAAAATTGTGAAAAGGGGCAAAAACTGTCTAAAGGTGACAAAATTATGGCAAAGGTGGCAAAAATGGGCAAACAAAACAGGAAAAAAGGGACACTAAATGGCAAAAGGCAGCTTAGATGGGCAAAAAGTGAAATCAAAGGGATTAAAGTGGCAAAAACTGGGGAAAATGTGTCCAAAAGAAGTGGCAAAAATGGGAAAAAATTAGAAAAAAAATTGGTATATGATGGCAACAGTATCTTAATTGGGTGAAAAGTGGCAAAATGGACACGTCACGTCATTGACCCTTAATCTTTTATTGCAGGGGGTTAACAGCGTGGTGGTACAGCAGCATGAAAACAGAAGGCATTCTTCTCCTGATCCCAACGTACCTTGTGTAGCTCAATCTACGGAAGCCACAGCTGGCCAAAATAAATGAATAAAAACCCAGGTTCTCATACCAAAATCTTTACCAAATTTAAGATTGCAGTGCTTTTGGATAGAACAAACAGCAACATGTGTACTCATGTGTAAACTTTTGCCTATTTTCATGATCAGTCTTTAATATGACAAAGAATGTGTCATTTGTATCATGTGTTATTGAAAAGATATAAAACATTTTGGCTGAACAAACTGTTGTATACTGGCACTAATGACATGTTTCCTCTCCCTGACTTTGTTTTGCTTTTGCATCTCCAGACGTCCCACAGCAACATGTGTGTAAGGAGGAGGAGGTTGTGGCTGAGCAGCAGCTCTGCCTCCAGGAGAGGAAGTCTAGTCTGGACCAGGAGGAGCCAGAGCCTCCACAGATTAAAGAGGAGCAGGAGGGAGAGCCTCTCAATCAGGAGGAGACTGACAAGTTAATGCTGACTCCTACTCAGGAGGAAAGTGAGCACAGAGATGCAGATGGACAACATGAACTCCAGCTCCTTTCTCACAACTCTCATGTTGCTGAGAATCAAGATCCCAAAGAGAACAAGCAGAAAGACTCAGAGATAACTGAAACATCAAAACCAAGACAAGATAGAGACAGAAAACACACAGGTGAGAAGCCTTTCTCCTGTAGTACCTGTGGAAAAAGATTCTGTGTGAAATCAAATTTAAATCATCACATCCGTGCTCACACAGATACAAATCCGCACACCTGTGGTACCTGTGGAACATCATTCACACAGAAATGTAGTTTGAAAAAACACTTAATTATCCATACAGGTGAAAAACCACATACCTGCACAAAGTGCAACAAATCTTTTAGACGTAAAGGTGATTTAACAGTCCACATGAGAAGACACACAGGTGAAAAGCCTTACTCCTGCAGCACCTGTGGAAAAAGATTCAGTCGGAATTCAAATTTGAATGATCACATTCTAACTCACACAGGTACAAAGCCATACACCTGTGGAACCTGTGGGATTTCATTAACAAATAAATATCGTTTGAACCAGCACTTAACTATCCATACAGGTGAAAAACCACATACCTGCACAATTTGCAACAAATCTTTTAGACTTAAATATAATTTGACAGTTCACATGAGAAGACACACAGGTGAAAAGCCTTTCTCTTGCAGCTCCTGTGGAAAAAGATTCAGTGTAAAAGCAGATTTGAATCAGCACATTCGTACTCGCACAGGTACAAAGCCATTGTCCTGTGGTACCTGTGGAAGATCATTTACCAGGAAATGTACTTTGGACAAGCACCTAAAGATCCATGCAGACAATAATGTGTAAACTTCCTAATATGTGGCAGGTCTCTCAGAATTGGTGCTGACTTGATGGTTGATGAGAGAAGAACTGTGATAGTACCCATCATTCACGGTGGTGTAACAGATTCAATAGTAACAATAACATATGAATTCAATAAATGAATTTTAAGTATTATAATTCCACTTAGAAGTTAACTTGACTCTATTAGTCACAACAAATGAGTTAAAAACATTCCAACTCCACTTTAAAGTGGTGTAAACAGTTTAACTTGAATAGGATCAAAAACATATGAATCATACAGATTCAAAACAACAATCCTTATTAAAATGTAGCAGCTTAAT
Source organism: Cheilinus undulatus (assembly GCF_018320785.1). Taxonomy (NCBI): domain Eukaryota; kingdom Metazoa; phylum Chordata; class Actinopteri; order Labriformes; family Labridae; genus Cheilinus; species Cheilinus undulatus. Next base: position 35,819,995 of record NC_054884.1, on the reverse strand, counting down.
CAGAGACATGAACCAAAACATTAACAGTGCAATAAAACCCAAATGTCAAATACAAACACTCTTATTTCAGTGTAATTTCTAAAGTGCAACTAGAGCTGCTACATCACTTTTTCCCCCCTCACTTTTATTTCTTTACCCACTGTTACTTTAAAATGAAACTGGCGTGCATGTAACTCTGCACGCTTTAACTCGAAGGTGGAGGACTCAGTCCAGTGTGCAGTGAGACTCAGCAGTAACATGGGGCAAACATCTGAGCTCCAAATGTCTGTCGTGAAGCTAACGGCCATGAAGTTGCTTTTTAAAATTCTCTAGTATGCTATCACGTACTTTGTTGTACAGCTCCGCCAACGCAGTGTCAGTAACGTAATGTCGAGAAGGCAGGGCATAGCATGGGTCTAAAAGCTCGAGAAGATGATAAAAACCCAAATTCTCCACCACGAGATGGGCTGGTTGTCCAGTGCGATGAATTTGACCACCTTTTCTGTTATCTTTTTGCCTTATCACTTTCTCAAGGGTATTTGTCTTTCCTCTGAAAGTCCAGAGTGTGTTGCTTCGGTGAAGCTGCCTGTTGCTGTAGTGAAGTCACCGAATTCTGCTGCATGTCTTCGGAGACAACAGATCAAATTTGTGGAGTTAAATGCAGCTCTGCTGCTACCGCCTCATGAAACGGTCGCGTTACAGATGCTGCAAGTGGCCGTTGGACTGTTTTTGCTCTCACTTTGAAGTATTTCCAGACCACTGACAATCTAACACACGAAAGCTGATGTTGCTACTGCTGTTTGTTGTTACCGGCACGTTTACGGCCTGTCGTAAATGATTGGCTGGGCTGATCAGATCAAATTGCCGATCGCCGATCAATTAAAAATGCTTAGTATCGGCCCCGATCCGATACATGTGATCAGGATCGGGACATCCCTGACCAAAACATCCTTCTACCACTTAAAAACATTTCAAAATTTAAATATTTCATGTCTCAGTCTGATTGTGAAAAATTGGTCCATGCACTCATGTCCAACAGGTTAGATTACTGTAATGCTCTCCACGCTGGACTTCCAAAAAACACAATAAATCATCTCCAACTCATCCAAAACACTGCAGCTCACATTCTAACAGGACCAAAGAAAACAGAACACATCACACCCAGTCTAAAAAGTCTTCACTGGCTTCCAGTCAGATACAGAATTGATTATAAAGTACTTCTTCTTTGAATGGTGTGATCATGCTAATACTAAAACTACATAAGGGAATTAAAATAAGAATTATTAACTCAGTATATCAAAGAAAAATGGGAATCAGAATCTAATATAAACATTTCAGATGATAACTGGCATGACATGTGGAAAACACACCAAACATCCAATTCACGGATATGGAGGGAGTTTTCTTGGAAAAATTTGATTTGTTTTTTTTTCATTACACTGAAGTTAAAAGCAAACACTCCAATAGAAGTTTTCCATTCTGGACAGCTTGTGGAGCCATGGATGTGTCTCACTCGCACATATTTTGGAAATGCCATAAGATTCTGTTTTTTTGGAAAGCTGTACATAGAACCCTACTAGAAATATTAGGATACAATATTCCTATGAGTTTTCTGTTACTCTATATATGTGTCATTTTAACTCACCTGAGGGAACTGTACAAATAAAGGACGGATACTTGATAAAAAATACTGTTGATAGCTGCGAAAAAATCTATTACGAGGAAGTGAGGCAGAGCAGACCCACCTACCCAAGATCAATGGCTTGAGACAGTGAAAGAAATCTTCATAATGGAAAAACTGACGCATCGTTTGAGATTACAGGAAGCACAAATGGATGACAAGTGGGAGAACTGAACATTATTCAAAACAAAATACAGCAACATTACAACAGGAAAGAAAAGGGACAATTAATTCTGATGTTGATTGTGATGGAACAGATATACTGCTACTGGAAATTGAACTCCCAACAGTGTCTATAATGTTATAAATTCATCTGTGTTAACTATTTTTATTTGATGTAACGCCAACATGTTCATCAGTGGGCTGTATATATATAAGATGCTGAAATTATCGATATAAATTAAAGTTACAAAAAAAAAGAAAAAAAAAGTACTACTTCTTGTTTATAAATCACTCAATGTTATGGCACCCCAGTACATTTCTGACCTGCTCACTCACTATCACCCAACCAGGTCACTCAGATCTTCAGGTATGGACCCTCTAAATGTAACTAAAGTAAACGGCAAATCGGGTGAAGGAGCATTTAGTCACTACAGTGTTGTTCTGTGGAATAAGCTAGCTGTTGACCTGAGATCTGTAAAAGTTATTTTAGGAGTGGTCTGAACACACTGCTTTTCTCTCATGCCTTTGACGGTTAGATATAATTAAAAGTATTTGCATTTTGCCTGTCTGCTCTCCTAGGACAGGAGTACACATGACTTGCCCTGTACATATGGGTGTGTGGGAGAGGGGGGTCAATTTGCTTGGATTGTTGTAATATTTAGTATATATGTAAATATTTCTATAATTGAGGTTTTTTGTGTCCATTGACCTATATAACACCATCTGCTGGCCGTTTTATATGTTGACACCATCTGCGGGCCATTACCTTGATACCCATTTGGCAGGTTCCTATTGGTCAGGACCATTTAAAAAGAACATACAGCTTCCAGGCTTCTGTTTGTTTGACTTCCTGATGAAGGCTTGATGCGAAACACATTGGAAGTGTGTTTTTAAAGGCAGCTATATCAGCTGTAAGTATCATCCTTTATCAGCTGTGGTCCTGATTAAAAGAACAGACTTTTGTCTGAAGTGTTTCTAAGTTTTATTTTTAAAAAGGGAAACCAGACTCCTGACTAAAATGTTTCTAAGTGCCATTTGACTAAAAGAAAAATCACACTCCTGTCCAAAGTGTTTCTAAGTGTGTAATATGACTAAAATAGAAACCACACCCCTGTCCATAGTGGTTCTTGGTGTATAATCTAAAAAATCAGACTTCTGACCAAAGAGTTTATAAGAGTCATTTGAAAAAAGACAAACCAGGCTCCTGTCCTATATGTTTCTAATTGTCATCTGATAAAGGAAAAGCTGACTATTATTCAAAATGTTTCCAAGTGCCATTTGACAAAAAAGAAAATCAGAGTCCTTACCAACATGTTTGTGTTATTTAAAAAAAAAAAGGGAAACCAGATTTTGTCCAAAATGGTGGTGTTTATAAGTTTTATTTTAAAAAAGGAAAACCAGACTCCTGACCAAAATGTTTCTACGTGCCATTTGACAGAAATGAAAATCAAGACTCTTGACCAACTTGTTTCTAAGTGTGTAATATGACTAAAAGAAAACGACACCCCTGCCCACAGTGGTTCTCAGTGTATAATCTGACTTTTTTTTTCCACACTCCCCTGTTCAGTTTGTTTCTCAGTGTATAATATGAAAAGAACAGAAACCAGACTCCTCTCCAAAGTGTTTTTAAGTGTATAATATGACTGAGAGATAACACACCCTTCACAAAGTGTTTCAAAGTGTCATTTAAATACCATGGAAACCCGACTCCTGTCCAATATGTTTCTAATTGTCATGTTAAAAAAGGAAACAAGACTGTTGTCCAAAATGTTTCAAGTGCCGTTTGACAAAACGAAAATCAGACTCCTTACCAAAGTTTTTAAAAGTGTCATTTGAAAAAGGAAACCAACGTCCTGTCCAAAGTGGTTCTAAGTAAAAACAGACTTCTGACTAAAGTCATTTAATTGCAAAGACAAACCAGACTTCTGTCCAACGTGTTTCTATGTGCCATTTGACATAAATGAAAATCAGACTCCTGACGAGAGTTTAGAAGTGTCATCTGAAAAACAAAAACAGACTCCTCTCCAAAGTGGGTCTGAATACAGGTAAAGGCTTCTCTCTAAAGTGTTTCTAAGTATTATTTTTGAAAGGAAAACCCAGACTCCTGTCCAATGTGGTTTAAAGTCTCAAAACTGACATAAAAGGAAAACCAGACTCCTGTCCAAAGTGTTTCTCAGTGTGTAATATGACTAAAACACAAACCACACCCTTGTCCAATATGTTTCTAAGTGTATAATATGACAGAAAGAGAAAACCGACTCCTGACCAAAGTGTTCCTCAGTGTATGACAAAAAAGAAACCACACCCTTGTCCAATATGTTTCTCAGTGTATAACATGACAACAAGAGAAACCAGGCTCCTGTTAAAAGTGTTTTTCAGTGTATAGTATGTCATAAAATGACACCAGACTTCTGTCCAAAGTGGTTTTAAGTGTATAAGATGACAAATAGGGAAACTAGCTTCCTGTCCAAAGTGTTTCAATGTTTCATTTAAACCCATGGAAACCCCACTCCTGTCCAATTTGTTTTAAATTGTCCTGTGAAAAAAGGGAAACCAGGCTATTGTCCAAAGTGTTAAAGTGTCATTTAAACCCATGGAAACCAGATTCTTTCCAAAGTGGTTCTAAGTACCATTTGACAAAAATAAACATCAGACTCCAGGCCAAAGTTATTAAAAAAAAAAAAAAAAAAAAAAAGGGAAACCAGAGTCCTGTCCAAAGTGTTTTTAAATGTCATTTGACAACAAGGAAAATCAGACTACTGTCCAAAATGATTTAAGAAAAAACAGATTCCTGTCCAAAGTGTTTCTGCGCGTGTAATATGTCTAAAAGAGAAACCACACCCCTGTCAAAGTGGTTCTCAGTGTATAGTGTGTCAAATAGAGAAACCAGACTTCTGTCCAAAGTGTTTTTCGTTGTATAATATGACAAAAAAAGACACCACACTCCTCTCCAAAGTGTTTTTAATTGTAAAATATGACAAAAAGAGAAACCAGACTCCTGCACAAAGTGTTTCAAAGTTTCATTTAAATACCATGGAAACCCAGCTCCTGTCCAATGTGTTTGTAATTGCCATCTGAAAAAGGGGAATCAGACTACTATACAAAATGTTTCTAAGTGCCATTTGACAGGAAAGAAAATCAGACTCCTTACCAAAGTGTTTATTAGTGTCATTTGAGCAAAAGGGACACCAGACTCCTGTCCAAAGTTGTTCTAAGTAAAAAACAGACTTCTGTCTTAAGTGTTTCTGAATTTTAGATTAAAAAAGGGAAACCAAACTCCTGACCAAAATTTTTCTATGTGCCATTTGGCAAAAAGACAGACCAGACTCCTTTCCAAAGGGATTCTGAGTTAAAAAAAAAAAAAAAAAAACTTTCAAAAAGGACAAAAAGACTCTTGCTCAAAATTTTTCTCAGTGTGTAATATAACACAAAGAAAAACCACAACCCTGTCCAATATGTTTCTCAGTGTATAATATGACACAAAGAGAAACCACACTCCTGTCCAAAGTGTTTCTCAGTGTATTACATGACTAAAAGAGAAACCAGACTCCTGTCTGGAGTGTTTCTAAATGTATAATATGACAAAAAGAGAAACCAGACTTCTGTCCAATGTGATTATAAGTGTATAATATGACTAAAAGAGACACCAGACACTGGTCCAAAGTGTTTCTAAATGCATAATATGACAAAAAGCAAAACCAGTTTTCTGTCCAATGTGATTATAAATATATAATATGACTAAAAGAGACTAAAAGAGACTCCTGTCCAAAGTATTTCTCAGTGCCATTTGACCAAAATGAAAATCAGACTCCTTTCCAAAGTGATTCTAAGTGTATATTATAATAAAAAAAGAGAATTCAGACTCCTGTCCAAAGTGTTTCAAAGTGCCATTTGGCAACAAGACAGACCAGACTCCTTTCCAAAGGGGTTCTAAATTTAAAAAAAAAAAAAAAAAAAACCTTCAGACTAAAGTGTTTCTAGGTGTAAAAAGGGGAAACCAGACTCCTGTCCAATGTGGTTTTCAGTGTCAAACTTCAAAAAGTACAAAATAACTCCTTTTCAAAGTGTTTCTCAGTGTATAATATGACATAAAGTGAAACCACACCCCTGTCCAGTATATTTGTCAGTGTATAACATGGAAAATTAGAGAAACCAGAATCCTGTCAAAAGTGTTTCTAAGTGTATAAGCTGACAACAAGAGAAACCAGACATCTGTCCACTGTGGTTATAAGTATACAAGATGACTAAAAGAGAAACCAAACTCCTGTCCAATGTGATTCTAAATGTACAGTATGACAAAAAGAGAGACCAGACCTCTGTCCAAAGTGGTTATAAGTATATGACACAAAGTGAAAACCAGACCCCTTTTTAAAGTGTCTGTCATTTAGAAAAATGAGAAACCACACCCCTGTCCAGTATATTTCTCAGTGTATAATATGACAAAAAGAGAAATCAGAATCCTGCCAAAAGTATTTCTATGTGTGTAATATGACAACAAGAGAAACCAGACTCCTGTCCAAAGTTTTTCTAAATGTACAATGTGGCAACAAGAGAAACCAGACTTCTGTCCAATGTGATTTTAAGTGTAAAATATTACGAGAAGAGACACCAGACACCTGTCACAAGGGTTTCTAAATGTATAGTAATGACAAAAAGAGAAACCAGACTTCTGTCCACTGTGATTTTAAGTGTATAATATGGTGAAAAGAGACACCAGACACTGGTCCAAAGTGTTTCTAAATGTATAATATGACAAAAAGAGAAACCAGACTTCTGTCCAATGTAATTATAGGTGTACAATATGACTAAAAGAGACACCAGACACTGCTCCAAAGTGTTTCTAAATGTATAATATGACAAAAGAGAAACCAGACTTCTGTCCAATGTGATCATAGGTGTATAATAGAACAAAAAGAAAAACCAGACTCCTGTCCACTGTGATTTAAAGTGTCAAAACTGACAAAAAAAGAAAACCAGACTTCTGTCCAAAGTGTTTTTTAATCAGTGCATTATATCACAAAAAGAAAAACCACACCCCTGCTCAACGTGTTTCTCAGTGTATAATATAACAAAAAACAGACTCCAGTCCAAAGTGTTTCTCAGTGTATAACATGACATCAAGAGAGTTTTGGTTCTTATTGTCCTGAACTGTCTTCCTGAGGGTAGCAGTTGGAACAGGTGACGTGCTGGGTGGGATGAGTCCTTCAGGATGCCTATGGCCTTCCTGTGACAGCGGGACCTGAACAGCTCCTCTGAGGAGAGGAGAGCACAGCCTTTGATTTTCTGTGCTGTGTTGATGACCCTCTGGAGAGCTGTCTTCTCCTGAGCAGTGCAGCTGGAGAACCACACTGGGATGCAGTATGCCAGTACACTTTCAATGGAGCATCTGTAAAAGGACACCAGCAGCTCCTTGGCCAGGGCGTTGCTCTTCAGGACCCTCAGGAAGTGGAGTTGCTGCTGTGCCTTTTTGATCAGCACTTTGGGGTTGGTTTTCCAGGTTAGGTCATCATTCAGGTGCAGGCCCAGGAACTTGAAGTCCGAGGCCCTTTGCACAGATGTATGGTTAGAACTACAACAAGTTCATACTTTTCGGTTCCTAGGAATATTGTTTGATTCAAAGTTGATGGGGAATGATCACATAAATATAAAAGAGAAAAAGAGAGTGGGGAGCTAGTTGAAGTGCCTTGAAATATTTATGTGGCTCTAATAAGATTAGCTGTGGATTATGGCTGTTTAGTATACAGAGGAGCTGTAATGGAGAAATAAGGATTGGTTCGGGTAGGACACTTGTTGGATAATATTTTACTGGATTCACTCAGGTGTGTTGGCCAGAACACCACTTAAGGCCAGAATATTCCAGAGTAGACAATAATGAGTGTTGAGATTTGGTTGTGGATACATACTTCCTTTTCATCACAGTAACATGTACAACAGGGGTCATCAATTACATCTGAACAAAGGCCAGATTTATTTTCAACAGGGACTGGACTTTCAAATACACAAAAATTAAAGAAATATTTTGATCTGATATATTATTGTAGTAGTATTTGTATATTCTTTTAAAACACAGGACTTTTTAGTCATTACCAGTGAGATCTATCCCTATCTATCCCCTATTTTTGATACTTTTAACCCCTTTTTGAAACTTTTTGTCCTCGTTCCTCTTTTACCTATTTTTGCAAGATTTGAACCCCTCTTAAACCACTTTTCCTGCATATTTTACTCCTTCACTCTTTCATCCATTTTTGCCACTTTTGAATCCCTTTTCATTACATTTTTTAACAATTGTTGCAACATTTAAATCAATGATTGCCACTTTTCACCCATTTTGCCACTCTTTAACCCTTTTTTGAAACTTTGCCAGGCTGTTTCTGCTGTTTTTGCCACTTTTAACCAATTTTTGATATTTTTGCCTCTTTAATTCATTTTTTTTCTATTCTTTCACCCATTTTAAATCACTTTTCCTGCAAGTTTTATCCTCATTGAGCCACTCTTTGATCCATTTTGCCACTTTTTAATGCCTTATCAGTAATTTTTTGCACTTTTTTGCCTTTTTAACATGTTATACTTTTTGCCCCTTTTTTCCTCTTTTACCTATTTTTGCATGATTTTAACCCCTCTTAACCCCTTTTACAGCATGGTTTACCCACTTTTACCCCTTTTCATTAAATTTTTTTTAAACAATTGTCGCAACTTTAAAATCAATGTTTGCCAGACTATTGGTGCCATATTTTTGGCCATTTTTAAATCATTTTTGCCCCTTTTTGCCTTTTTAACCCATGTTTTGCCATTCTTAACCACTTATAAACCACTTTTCCTGCAGCTTTTATCCTCTTGGTGCCACTTTTCTTCTATTTTTAACACTTTTTAACCCCTTTTATTACTTTTTTGCAATTTTTGTGCCACTTTTAACCCATTTTTGATACTTTTGCCCCTTTTTTACTCTATAACCACTCTTTCACCAATTTTTGTCCCTTTGTGCCACTCCACAACCCATTTTGCCATTTATCACCCATTCATTTTGTAACACTTTGCCAATCTTACCCCCTTTTTAATATCTTTTAAATATGACTGAAAAGTACATTTCTGTAAGAAAAAAAAAAGATCAAATATTAAGTCCACAACATCTTCTTTTCCTCCTTTTCTGAATTTAATGATCTTTCAGGGGCCAGACAGGAAGCTTTGGGGGGCCTGATATGGCCCCCGGACCGCAAGTTGATGATCAGTGATGTACAATCTGCCAACAATCATGCAGTACAACTTTGCATTTGGGTCTGGCTGAGTTCTTACTGTAGGCTGGCTGTGAACTAGCTGTGTTTTTACTTTCATTCACGCACAGCGATCTTCTGATAGTTAATTCACAGCACACTGACCACATGGCACTCTGCACTACACTGCTTATTTTCCTGACATTATTTGCTAGTAACCAGCAGGGGGAGCTCTTTCCTCAATAACCCTGCTACACTAAGGAAACCTAACAACAATCTAACAATATACTGAACAGCAGAACTAACAACTTTAAGGTAGCTTTGGGGCCTTTTCTACAGGAGCAGCTAAAACTCTGTTGAAGAAAATAGAGGTAACACAAAATCAAGCATTAAGATTATGTTGTGGTGCTTTAAGGACTTCTCCAGCTAATGCTGCTCAGGCTGAGATGAGAGAGATGCCAGTTAACCTTAGACATAAACAGTTAATGATGACATACCAGGCAAATCTTCAGGGGCATAGAGTAGGATGGCATCAAACAGTGAAAGCTCCTCAACCATGCTGTGAGATCGGGAAAGAAAGAACTTTACATTTTGTTTGGGAGGCAAGCAGAAGGGCCAACAAATGGGGATACAGGAAACAACAAACAGCAATACAGTACCTTATCCAGTAACTCCATTCTGGCTATTTCCCCCTGTGCACATCGATCTATGTTCAAGATAAAATGCAGAGCAATAAAGGAAACAGAAATTGGGCAGATTTAGTAGAAAACAGGCTAAAAACAATACATAGACTTCACACACCTATCTATACAGATGGTTCAAAGAACACAAAGAATGGGCGCACTGGTTTTGCATTTGTCATATCAAAGTTAAACATAAATATTAGGGAGAGAACACCAGATTATTTATCAGAGTATACAGTTAAAATGTTGGCAATAGTAAAAGCATTACACTGGACAGAACAGAACAAAATGAAACAGGTTGTAGTGTGTTCAGACTCTCTCTCAGCAGTGATATCCTTCCAGTCCATGTCATCCCAAAGCAGACCAGATATATGAAATTTACGAAACACTATTCAGATTGCACAAATTACAGTTAGATACCAGGTTCTAGTGGGCACCAGTGCACCGGGGAATTGAGGGAAATGAAATGGCTAGCCAAACAGGCCCTTAGGCAAGACAAAGTTATGAATGTAGAAACAAAATCTTTGGTTAAAAGTAAAATCATAGTGAATGGCAAAAGCTATGGGATGAAGGACAGAAAGAATGTCATTTGCACAGTATTCAGGTGAAAGTGGGGGGTATAGAAACATGAGGAGGAAACAGAAGAGAACAGATAATAATAGATAGACTAAGTATTGGACATGTAGGATTAAATAAAACATTACATTTAACTGGAAAACATGCAACAGATATGTGTGACTGTGGGGTGGAAGAGGAGAGTGTTGAACAAGCAATCTGTAACTGTGAGAGGTACAAAACTAGCAGGGAAAAGCTGAAGAAAGACCTTAGGAGATGTGGAGTACAGATGTTTACACTTAAAAATATATCACGTAATGAGAAATGTATACTTAAAGCCTTGTTTGAGATTTTAAAAGAAACCGGATTAGTCAAGAGAATTTTTTTTTTCTGTTCTTCAAACCTGTGTTAGTTATTCACTAGTATTTTGTACCTAGAACAAGGGGCTCTGGTTCACACTCCTGCATAGTAGGAGGCGGTAATGTGTGTGCTTTTCCTGCTACTTAAACAATTCATCTCCTGGTGAGATTCACGGCTCTAATACATCCCAAACAAAGCATGGATTTCTAACATAAAAGCCAGGTTTTATACTTTTAAATGTGGAGCTGATTTAGAGGGGCTTTGTTCAGAGGCCTTCAGTTCAATATTTACTGAGATTTTTCTTCAAAGTCCTCCCTACAAAAGTGACACTTGGCTTTATGAGTTATAATGTCAGGGAGTACATCCCAAAGCCGATGAGGTGCTGTAACTGTCAAAAGTTTGGTCATATAGCCAAGACATGTAAAAGTAAGAGAAGTTGTGCCCAGTGAGGGGAAGATCATGACTATGAGCAGTGTAGTCATCAACAACTGAAAATCTGGGGAGTCATTTTTCCAGAGTAATAAGTATTTTACTAAAAAAGAGTAAAATGTACTCGTTATTGAGTATATTTATTACCAGTCACCACGAGAGTTGGAGTAAAAACACAGAGTAAATTCTGCTGGAGTAAAACTTTTAACCACAACCATTTAAGTTTCAGCTCAGCTGGCGTCACTCATAGACAGTCACAGCTGCAGCTCGTTAGCTGTCCTTGGCAATCAAGACCTCCTCACCAGGTGATGAACCTTCAGACACCTTTGTACTACAGCTTCTAGTCAGGTAACTCCTCTACAACCTTTGATAATCTAGTGATTTTTCAGTGATTTTTTGTCCTCTTTTTCTGCAGCATCTCCGTCTCACTGCCAGAGCTATTTCCAACCAGTACACTCACCATCATTTGCACTATAGTTGTCAAGTAATCTTCTTTAACTTTACCACCTTGTCCTGTGCTCTGCTCCTGAGTTCTTGTCATATGTTGATTACAATTGTTTCAGTAATATTAGAACACTGTCTAACATATAGGTAAAAACACCTCTTTTGTTACGCCATCTATGGGTGGAAAGGCAGAATTATCTATTAGAAGGAAAATGTAAACCAAAATAAAGAGTAAGATCAGTCTATTTAGAGTAAGATGCAGCTCTACGTAATCATTACCCAGTTCTAGATGGAGTAGAAATTGTTCCGTAATGAGTAGAAACATTTCTTTAAGGAATGAAAAACAGCTCTGAAAGGACCAAATGAAACACTGTATGGAGAAAAAAAAAAACAGCTCTATAATGTCTAGAGTAAGGTCTGAATTTCTCTGTAGTGAGTACAATCGCTGTAGAGCTGTTCTTATTTTGTTCATTATGGAGTACATAATCATCATTTAGAGTTAAATAAAAACACTTTTTAGAGTAAAAACAGCTCTGAAAATATTACTCTGCAAGCAGAGTGAATTTTATTCCAAATAGGCTGGGACCAAATGTTAGATTTTTTTAGAGTAAAAATTTTACTCAATTTGAGTAAAATGTACTCAGGTAAATTTACTGTGTGGCGGTAGCCATAGCGTTGCATATGGAGGTTGTGAGGTAATGAAGAAACAAATGGAAATCCAACAGGTTAAAGTTCAGGAAAATTGTCCTATGCAGAAGCAGTAACAAGGGTGAAGCAGAAAGAGGAAATGATAGAAGAAGAAGAGCAGGAAATGAAGTCTCAAGTAACCCAGTTTGGATCAATGAGAATAAAATGGTGGTAGACTTGAAGAAGTTGGTATGCAGGAATTTTCTCAGATTTAGGATAGAGAGCTCAAGTCAGAGATGTCTTTATCATGAGTTTATTAGAAAGTTATTCTTGCAAGAAGAGGAATCTCACAACAACAATCAGTCCAGACAGCTGAAGGGAGAGTCTCGTCAGAGGTGCAGTGCAGGAGCAGTCCCGTTTAATAGATTACAGAACAAGGATAAATGCTAGGTAATGTAATTTAATAAAGGATAGTCATTGGATACATATCTTCAGTGTACAAACACAGTATTTCATAGGTTGAGTTCATCGGCATGGGTGTTGACCTTAGGTGACATTACTTCTGCATTCTGCAGTCGTTGTTGCGTCACATAACTTCCTCTGTTAGTGTAAAAATAAGTCAGGACATGTTGTTCCTGTTTTGTACAACTTCCTCTGTGAACCAACCGTTAAACGGTGGTTTTTCTTGTCTGATGTCTCACACCCTAGCTGTTCCACGTCAGCAAAGCATCATGTGTACAACAAATAAGCATGAATAAAAATACATTTTCCACTACACTGGTAACTTTCATAGCTGGAGCCATAAATGTGACCGTGGATGTTAAGTCAAAAACTGAAAAAATCTAGATCATTGTGAAAGCTGCAGTCCATCACTTTGAGTTGAGTGAGATGACTTGGGAAGAGGTGAGGGATGACCTCAGTGCTCAAGCAAGTCAGGATCAGTTCTGGGTTGGATAGCCTTGATAATGTTGCTAATATAACAATGAAATGCAAGAAGTTTGTTGGCTAATGGACAAGAATTTTAAAAGTTTGTTGATGATTTAACTTGTAAACCTGATATCATTTATGTGCAAGAAACATAATTAACACCTATCCTAGATTTCAGGATAGTTGGATACAATTCTATTAGATGTGACAGGAGCAGGGGGAGATTGTGCAATTTGATTTGGTCATGTTTATACAAAGAATAGGGCTAGATGGCAACAGGGTGCTTATATGTGGGGACTTTAATGCACATACTGTAGCACATTATGGGAAGGAATAAAAACAGACATAAATGGTGAGGTAACGAAAGAGCTTCTGGATGAAAGGAACATGGTGTGTTTGTAGTGTAGTTTGGCCAAAGGGTCAGGAAGGCGACAGCTGACTTCTTTTCCCAGCAGTGAGCTTTTTATTTACAGTGCTTAAAATTAACACGTGTTAACTTATCAAAAACCAACAAAAATTGAAGGAAAATCAAGTCAAATTAAACTAAATCATAACTAAATTAAAGTAAGGCACATGTTAAAGGCAGCACGGCCTCCCTGTCTCCCCCTGCAAATGCAAACGCTCATGGCTTTGTAGGCTGCCCAATTACAGGAGTAGCTGCAGCTGTTAGAGAACGACTTACTAAGGGGTGGAAACCCACATTTCTCTACATACAAAGAAGTGAATCTAACTCTGAAATTAACCTTAACTCATTTATACAACTAAATGGCTTTTAAATAAACAAATGATATAAATCTAAATGCTAAAAGAAACATTACAAGTTCCAAAAGAGAACATCAATCGAAAGGAAAATCCCCACAGTTGGTATGGCCCAGGGATGTCTCTGATGACATCACCAACTCTATATATAGGTAAGAAGTACTGGGCGGCCCTCTGTGGCTGCCAGACCTCATGGCACACTAAACAAAGAAACATGAAAATCATAGTTAATGAAACTAAGACTAAATGAAGGTGATTTAATCAACTCAAAACTGTGTGTTTGCTTTAAATTACATTGTGCTTTGGTGTAAACTGTAACTAAATCCTGACACAAACAAACCTGGGATAGTAAGGGCTGCAATGTTACAAAAGCAAAAGTAAATTATAGCTAAATTAATAAATATGAGAAATGCGATGTGATACTTAGTGATTTAAGTGACAATGTGGTGCATAAAGGAGAGGTCTCACCCACTTTGTCACAGTGTTTAAATGTGCTTTCAGCTGCAGTGCTTAACAAGTTTATTAGACCACCTGTCATATTTGTCTCAGAGACCATCCAGCATCATGAAGTGCTTTAATGCAGACTCTTTCATTTTCAGTGAGCTCTCCACTTTTTACCATTTTGAACAGGAATGAGGAATTTCAAACTGGATTCATCCAAATTTGAGCCGGCTCACTGGGCTTCTCTGAGAAGTCAGAAATGAATCAAGCATAACATTCAACCACTGAAACTTATTTTTCTCTTCAGTAATGCAAGTAAATACCTATGATTTGACATATTAATCAAGAAATATTAATGTGCTTTACTATTTTTTCAGTTTTTTGTAAATCAGTACATTTGAAAATTCATGGACAACAATAATAATTATATTTTAGCATTAAAAATGTCATTTGGGTTAAAGAGCTTCTACATACTGGTGTATTAACCATTGCAGAAACATCAAAAATGATTTTGGTAATTGCCAGTGTTGTTAATTTAGGGCAGCTGTGGCATAAACCTTACTTTGGTTAGGGTCAGGGTGGTCAAATAAATTTGTTAAGCACTGTATATATATATATATATATGTATATAAGTGACTCCAAAGTAAAGTTAGCGTTAAATTATGCACTTTTATTTGTAACGTCTGTGAAAGCAAAGTTTATTGTGAAAGGACGTGTATGAATGTAACAAACAGGAATTGACTGTAAACACAAATGAAATGGCACAGAAAGTGAACGAGGAAAGGGAGAGAAAAGGTCCTGAGAGATTAACGGGGAGAGCAAAATAAAGGCCTTAGCTATGGTCGAAAGTGGGAACAAGGTATGTTTATTGCACCCATACATGAATAATGAAATAAATGTAGT